>NC_142093.1:21350438-22008563 GCF_054644295.1 Miniopterus natalensis
ACCCTAACCCTAACGCTAACCCTAACCCTAACCCTAACCCTAACCCTAAACCTAGCTGTCGCACTAACCGTAACCCTAACTCGAATCCTAAACCGAATCCTAACCCTAGCCATAGCCATAACCCTAGCCTTAACCCTAATCCTAACCCTAAACCTAACCCTAGGTCTCACTCTTAACCTAACCCTCACCGTAGCTGTAACTCTAATCTGTAAGCGTATCCCTAAACTAGCCCTATCCCTAACCGTAATTGTAGTCCTAACCCTAACCCTTACTCTATCCCTAACCTTATCCCCAATCCTAATGCTTGATCTAAGCTTTTTTCTAACCCTTATCCTAACTGTAACCTTAACCCTAAACCTTGGTCTATTCCAATCCCTCACCCTGACTTTGTCACTTACCAGCTGCATCACCTCCACTTAGTTACTTAACCTCTCTGAGTTTCAGTTTCCAGCTTTGTAAAATGAGGAAAATATCCACCAAGTCTTTTCTTTAAGACAAACAAATCAAGACAAAAATGGGACTAGTGCTAAATTTCAGGGTTGTTAGGAAGATAAATGAGATGATGTGTGTAAAATCACAGTCACATAGTAGGCTCCATTAAGGCTTATTTTTCTTTCCTGCAACCACACCTGCTGTTCTCATGGGAGTCACCACATGAAAAACAGCAGCAATATTTACATAATGTGAACCAACCAGTTAAGATTTTCTCAGGTATTTGTAATTAAGAGACGGAACACAGCATTCTTTTCTATCCTAGTGAGCTTTTTTTATAATTGTAATTTTTTCTTAAACTGAGAAGCGTAAAGACTTGCTACTCGCCAATGGTTAAGGTTTAAAGAAATACAAAGAACTGGGCATAGTCGGGTATTCCCATCATTAAGTTTCTACTGATAATAAGTGGTTGCAGATGCTAACTGTTCTCATTCTGATTAGAGAATTTCTCTGGGAACCGTTCTCAGAGCTCCCAGAGAGCAATGGGCCCTCTGTACTCTTGGGCTGTCAGCATTATTTGCCCCAAGAGGCAGTCTAAATCCACGAGTCTGTTCTGCTAACCCCAGGGAAAGCCTTATTTCCTTGCATACTAAAGAAGGCCTCTGTTATGGACTGAATATTTGTGCCCCAGCCCCTCCCCACCCCAAATCCATATATTAAAACCCTAACCCCCCAGTGTGGCTATATTTGGAAATGGGGCCTTTAAGAAAGTTATTAAGGTTAAGTGAGGTCATATGGGTGGGCCCTAATCCAATAGGCCTGATGTCCTTATAAGAAGAGGAGGAGACAGGACAGGTTTCTCTCTCTTCACACTTGCACAGAGGGAAGGCCATGTGAGGACGCAGCGAGAAGACGGCTGTCTACAAGCCATGAAGAGAGCCCTCATCAGGAACTCAAATGAGCCAGCACCTTGATCTTGGACTTCTAGCCCCCAGAACTGTGAGAAATAACACTCAATTGTTTAAGCCACCCAGTCTGTGGCATTTGTTGTGGCAGCCCGAGGGGACTAATGGGCCTCCCTGTTTCTCTGTGCCTTGTCTTCCTGTGGCAGTTTTGTTTCAGACCCACACTGGCACATGATGAGCATGCACAGGACATGAGTTCATCCCACTGTCTCCTAATCAGCGGTTTCCCAGCAACCAGCCTCAAACCCTGTCCCTCTCCTTTCTCTTAATACACATCCAGTCCTCATTGAATGGGCTTCTTTACTCACTGCTTTGGGAACAGTAGATTCTCCAAACTGACACATTCTTGGGACTTTTTATCCTTAAAGTGCACTTTTCTTCCAAATCTATACTTTAAGACATATCAAAATGACACAGCAGAGTTTTAAAATGGTGATCGCAGTTACTGCCTTTGGATTGTTCATTCTGGGTCCTAGAGTGGGGGTGGGGCAGGGGAGAGAGGAGTACATGAATGACCCCCACCTTCCACTCCTACCCACCACGGGCTGGGCTCCTTGGGGCTGCCACTCCTTTGCTCATGCTCTTCCTCTCCTCAGAGCTGCCTTCCCACTCCTCACCAACTAGACCACCCACCCCACCACGGCCCCCTCACTTGGGTCCATCTCACCTTTCTCGAGTCTTACCTCCCACATTTGACAATCAGCAACCTGCAGTTGATGGCTGCATCTCACTTACTTTGGTGATACTAATTTCCCAAGGGCCTACTGTGTGCCAACGAGCTGGGCACTGTGCTCAGTGCTTACTTGTGTTCTCTTTCCATCTTCAATGTTAGCCTCCTTGGGTGGTTTCTCTTGTCATCCCCATTTTACAGATGAGAACACTGTGGCTCATGTGATAACATTTCTTGCTTAGAATCAGCCAGCCACAGAAGGAGCTGGGATTCCCTCTGGCCTCCTGGTAATAATCAGCCCTGCTCCATCAGCCCCCAGCCTCAGTGCCTTTCCTGACCAGCCATCCCAGAGCTGCCTAGGTGCTAGTATTCTATTTTCAGATGCATTCCACTGGACTATCAGCCCCGGGAATTCCCAGCACCTACAAACAGAGCCTGCATGTGGTGGGCTCTTGATTTATATTGGGTGAAGAAATGAACCATGTTTTCCTAACTAGACTTCAAGGCCCAGGCAGCAGAGTGCACGTGCCTAGCTTCTGCCTCACAATAGCACCCAATACAAGGCTGGGCACACTGGGGGTCTCCTCCCCCCCCCGGATTCTTCTGACTGCCTTACCCTGCCTCCAGCTGTGCATTATAAAACCCCAGCTGGACAGACTAACACCTTTTACTCCCACCCCAGCTGCCAGAACAGACTTTTGCCATGATTGCTAATATTCCTTTTCTTTTTCCTTTGAATCAACATTAGCTTTGCTAGCTCCCTTCCCTCCACCTGATAAGGTTGGGGTAATGGCATCTGTACGAACTTGGGGTATACTTTTCTTGCCTTGTCAGAACAGCAGCTGCTATCTGACTGGAGATGGGCTAGCAGCCAGACCCCAACAATGGAGGCCTTGTGAGCCGACCCTGGGGGTGTGCTGGGAGCCCGCAATTTAGCACACACATAACCCTTCCTGGTGCCACCTTCTTATCTCCTGCCACTGAGCCCTTGCCAGTGCTGGGGCTGTAACCCAACCCATGTAATTGCATGTCCCGATAGAGCATTCCTGGGCTTGGGCCACTGTTAAACATTGACTTAGGGTGCTGAGAGCAGTCACCACAGACTGTGGGGGCTGCTGATTGGGGAACCTCTGACTGGGTGTCCCCCACTCTCTTCCCAGTGGTCTTGGGCTGAATGAGAAAGCCCCAGTACAAGGCAGAAGGTCTTAGCTTCGCACACCTCTGAGTCTGTGTTAGGGATGCCCCCAGCAAGATCCAAAAGAATGGTTTCTCTCCCCGCCCCCTACCCTGAGCCCACCTCCCGCTGTCCCTAACCCCCTCTTTCTCTGGATTTCTCTCTCCGTCCCTCTGATTCCGCTTGCCCTTCTGATCTTCTGTGTTCTCCTACCTTCTTTCTCAGGCTCTTTCCTTCCTTAGGCCCAGCCTTTCCTTCCATCTTCCTCCTTCTCCCCGGGTTTTTTCCCATGTGGGGAGCTCAGATGAAGGAAGGCTCAGCTGTTTCCTCCCCACACCAAGACTCTGAACACTCTGGGAAATCTAAGGTACACTGGAGAAACAGCTGGCTCTAAGACCCTTCCTACCCATCCCAAGAACACCATCCTGGCTTCACCAAGGCCCCGGGGCTGTGTGCTCCAAATAGTGTCTAGGATGCAGTAGGGTATGCAACTGGCAAGACCCCTGTGCTCCCAGAGCTTCCAGTTTAGGGAAGAACACAGGTGCTGAACAAGTCTTCGGGTGGTGAGTGCTGTGATAAGTGACAGGTAAATTCTGGATTGGGACTCACCCAGTGGAAAATAAGAATCGGATACTTTGTACTGAGGCCCATTTGTTCCAGGTACACCTCTAGTCATCAAATTATATGTGGTCTCATTTGTATGTTTCAAGAGAACGCCTCTGGTTGCCACGTGAAAAACAGCAACAGGAGTGGGAGGGGACATGCAGAATGGGGGGAGACCATGGGAATAGCACAGAAAAAGGTGCTGGAGGCTGAGCAACATGTTGGCAGTGGAGGAAATGATTCAAGAGCATGTGGGTGGTGAATCTGTAGGTGAGGGTTGGGATGCTGGGTGGAAAGGGAAGGAAGCGTAAGGATGTCTCCTAGGTTTCTGACCTGAGCAACTGGGTAGGTGGAGGTGCCATTTACCATATGGGAAAAGTGGAGACAGCACATATTTGGGCCTGGGATGGGAACCAAGGGTTCCATTGTAGACATGTTATGTTTGAGATGCCCAGGAGATAAGCAGACATCAGCATCCCAACCTCCTTTTTAGTAATAGAACCCCACTTTTCCTTCAAAGCATCCCTATCCCCCCTCCAAGTGCTTCTGATTGGGCTATTACAACAGGGCCTCTCTTCCTCTCATGTCATATGCAGGACATGACTCAGTCTGGACACACAGAGCACTCAGCCCCTGGACACAAAGACTGGTCCAGGGGTGGGCACACTGAAGAAGAGAAGGTTGCACTCTTCTCTGAGTTTGTGAGCCAGAAGGAAATGTGAGCCAGGAGAAGGAGGAGCTATTCCAAAAAGAGTGTGAAGCTATAGAGGAGTGTGCTGACTGTGATGCAAGCACTCCAGGCTACGCAAGAGGAGAGGGTGGGGTGCCGCAGGTGACGTAAGCGGGCAAGTGAGCCAGGCTGTGCCGCAGAGGAGGGGATCCTGGATCTCATGGATGGCCAGTCTTGGGTCTCCCTCGCAGGCTGGGAGCAGCTGCTTGCTTGCTCCCTGCAGTGGCATGTATATGGAAGAGTCATCACTCAGCATCTTGCTCCCATGCCACTATGTCACCAGCCTTGTTTGCCCCTCAGGCTTGATACTCATCATAGGGTGAAGGTGGAGGCAGAAAGTCAGTGCTCTTCCCTTGGATCCAATGCTAGTGTCAGAGGAGATTGTGGAGAATTGCTTTGCTTAGTGGTGGGGCCAGAGGCCTCCAAGGAGATCCAGGGACACAGCTAAATATCGTCTTTATGTCCGTTCAGGTGGAGCCTGCCAGCTCCTATGGCCCTGGGCTAGTCTGACTTGCCCTATTTAGAGTTTTCTGTCCCCAGTCTGAGGGTAGAGAGACCATCTTGGCTCTTAGAAAAGTTCTAAGGGAGGAGGTTTGGAGGGAAAGAAGAAAAGGTGAAGCCAGCTGCTTGGGAGCCAAGGGCGGCTCTAAGAAAGGTGTGGGCTGCCTGCCATTGTTCTTAAATACAATCAGTATAGAAAGAAAGGAGGAGCCCAGCTCAGTCCCAGCCTGCACTTCTGTGGTCCGAGGCAATGTTTCCTTCTGAATTTCCCAACTAGGCTCAACTCAATTATCATTCTTCAGTTATGAAAGCTTGGTATGAGGGTGGAGGATCATCAGACACAAAGTCCTTCCGTTATTTTCTGTGCCTCATCTCCTACACTGACCTCAATCATGACGCAGCCACTGCCTCTACCCCATCCCACAAACCTAAGACCTACCTGGATAGAGCTTTCTTTCCCTCCCTCAGGACCATGGGCGTTGGAAGATCTGAGTAGGAACCCAGGGATGGAACACTCCCAAGAGACAGGACAAGAGGCATTCAGCAGTGGTTTCTCCTGAGTCCTCCATCGTTTAACTCTCAGTAACTCTGTACCCCTAGTTCCCTGTCTCAAGGGGAGATGGGCTGTCTGCTGTGCTTTGTATTTCTCTAGGAGAAATATACTCACAAATAAACTTAGGGGCCCCCAGTTTGATGAGGGAGCCATAGTCTCCACTCTTTAGGAGCCCCTGAGCCAGCACAGAGTTTGGTCTAACCCATGTGCAAAACACTTTGCAACATGCCCAGTAAGATGGAATCAGTATGCAGGGAGAAATAAAAATAACTTTTCAAGTTAGGGAAAACAGATCTGGCCCGGTAATGTGTCTTGTCACACTCTCAGGAAAGGGTGGACTGGTCACAGGCAGGATTTGGGGGGGGTTAATTGGAGGTATACATGGCCAGGGAATAAATTTGGTCCTGGATACAAGACATAGAGTTTTCAGTCCAAGAAAAGGTCCCAAGATATATTATTTAGGATATAGACTTGGCTGATGTAACAGACCAAAAATAGCAGTGGCTCAAACAAGAGAGATGTTTATTTCCTCTTGTATAACTGTCCAGGCATAAACAGTGTGGGGCCAAAATGGCAGCAGGGGCTCAGGCTCCTTCTAACTAACTTACTACAATGCCATCCAGATGGTCTTGTTCTCACCCATCAGATCCAAAGTGTTTCACCATGACATAGGTTTCCAGACTGCAAAAAGTGGGGGAAAGAGGGTCAAGAAAGTCTGCTTCCCTCCTTTTAAAGACGCCACCTAGAAGTTGCACACCTTTCTTTTGCTCACATCCCATTGGCCAGAACTATTAAACACATGGCTATCCTTAGCTGCAAGGGAGATTGGGAAATGTAGTTTTTATTCCAGGCAGCCATATAGCCAATAAACTTTTTTTGTTTTCTATTAGAGAAAAGGAAAAATCATTATTGGGGGCCAACTAGCAGTTTTGCCATATGAAACCCAAGTGCACAGCAAGGAGGTTTTTGTATTTGTCTGCCCTGTATCTCATTCCCCTTAGCCACAGGGTTAGAAAAGTGGCTCAGTCTTGGAAAATCACAATAACGTGCACTCCCCCCCAACTGCCTGGCCACAGCAATTGGTCCAGACCTGGGCACATGACTTAAGTAGAGTCAATCAGTTCTTCCTCAGGAATTTTTCCTAACCAAATCTGGTGACAGATGATGCAGTTTCCTCTCTGATCATGAAACTCTGAGAATGTAATGCTGAACTGACCATGGTCATTTTCCCTGACAGAGCGGTAAAGACTGTCTGCAGAACAGTTGCCACCAATCTTTAAGAGATGCAGAGAGAAGAACGTCCCAGCAGGGTGGGTAGGTCTCATTCCAGGCCCCCCTGGGGCCTTCTCCATACTTGCCCTGATTGAGTCAGTTTGTCAATCCCCCGTTTTGCCAAGCTGATTCAAGTTGGGTTTTGGCCATCTGCAACCCGGACTTACACAGTAGTGAAAGTGCTGTTTTTTTCCTCTCCCTGGAGGAATCAGAGGGATGGGGGTGGGGGAAGATACAGCTGAGATTGAAAGCCAAGAAGAATATGGGCTCCAGCCAAACTGTATCTTTCTCCTAAATATTTTCCCTGAGGCATCTTAAGTTCCCACACAGCATCTCGTATTGGAGGCTTCTGGGTGTCTTTGCATTTTTCCAGTCAGTCCTGTTTTGTGCAAGGCAGTCATCCTCTTAGGCCTGCTCTAGCCAGCCGTGCTGTGAGGAGGGGGCCTGACAATGGGCATCCCTTACAAAGGGCCCATTCTCAGCTGGTCCAGGCTGTTATCAGCCAAACCTAAACTCTGAATCACCTGCCTCTGTGGGCAGCCCTGTAGGTGGGACCGCTTGATTGCCCCTGGGCCTCCCTGTGTCGGGACCTGTGAGTGGGGGCGGACTTTCAAGAAAGGTTCATTGTTTTCTGTTCACTCACGCTATCAAGGTTCTGTCCATGGCCTTCCTGAGGCCCCTCTTCCTGTTCTCTTCACTTGCCCCCTTTCCTTGGCCCCCATCTGTCTGGGCACCATCCCATCCCTCTGGCACTACCTCATCCCCACTATACCTTATATGCCAGCATAAATCTATCGGGGGAGACAGGGTGGTGGCTGGGAGAGAAAGGTCATGCGCATGAGCATACTCTCTGCAACTCAGTCAGAGTGAGAATCAAATCTGAAAACGTCCTGAACTTCAGAACCAATGACCCCCCCACTTCCCTGGGGCCTCCTGAATCCCCTCAACCTGCTACAGACAGCAACCAAGCTGTTCCGGGCCTGTGATGTCACCTGGTGGCCAGCCTTGGAACTGTCTGTCTCCCAACCTTTTCTCCTTCACCTCTTTTTTGGAGGTTGGGGGTGGGGGATAGGGTCACAAATGTACCATAATCTCCCTTTTCTCTCTGTTTTTGTTCTTTGCTTTTTACCATGATCAGTTCAGTTCAGCTCATTTTTCCTCAGGACACCTTTAAAACCCAAATCAGACACTCTTGAGTATAGTTCCTTCATCTCCTTTTTAATGACTCTACCCTAATTACCCCAGGAGGTCCTTTCCCCACAATTTACTTTATCTCCACAAACAATCCTGGCTGACTGAGTATCAGGATGCAGCCAGGCCCACCCTGTGTCAAGAAAAAGGCAGACTGAATGTCAGAAAGATTCATTAGAATGATGGAGAACAAAGGCTTTCAGCATCCAAAGCACCTCGAAGTTTCCTTCAGAGTGTCCCATCCATCTCCTCCTACTCCTGTTAAGAAACCTGCTTTCCCTCAAACACCAGCTTTCAAGAGAAAATAAACAGACTTTTCTAGAGCAGGGATTATTATTATTATAATCTAGGCATTATTATTTTTCCATTTCTACCTACAGGTCTTGCAACAGTAGGGTTCCTTCCCCCCCCATGTAGGTGTGTGGCAGCCCAGCACTGTGATGAGTTAAATGGGCATTTATGGCTCAACCTGGAAAACTGAGCCCCATTCATAATGCCAAGTCCTTGATTTTCTATTGGCTCATTGTCTGGAATGCCAGTTCCCTTCACAGAAACAACGTTCTGAAATATAACTCATTGGTAAACTGGGACTGCCTGATTGTGGGTATGTAAGATGATGCGATACTTTCCAGAGCCAGATGGTGGCTGTTTGCTGTTGTTTCAAACAGGCTAGCCCATAAGAACTATCTGGTTTCCCAAGAAATGGAACCTACGAGCCTGTTAGAGGCCCTGAGGCTTCCAGAATGGCCTGGGCCAGTGGGCTAAGGTTGGGGGTTCTTCACTCCAAACCCATACCCCCAACTATGAACTAATGAAGCTGTGAACACAAAGACCAGGTAGGATATGAGAAGGGCTGAGCTGAGTGGAGGGGTCTGGAGAGAAGTATTAGAGCCAAGGACTAGCGATACAGGCCCAGCTAACATTTATTAAGCACCCTCCACATGTCAGGAAGGGCCCATGAAAACACGTGGGTACCCCAAGCAAGCTAATCATTTTGTGTCCCATCAAACTATTCTTTCACTCAATTTTAATGTTGTGGCAACTGATCTCTGCTTGAGGGACAAGGCAGTGGACAGAGAAGAAGATTCTTGTTGGTAATACTCCATCTCCTCTGAGTAGTTCAGCTCTGACCCCAAGCTTTCATCCCTGAATTAGACAGACAAAAACTCTGTAGAAGCCCTGCCCCACCCTCCTTAGTAAACAGCTAAGAGACTGACTGTACTATTCTAGCCTACTCTTTTGCAGGCCCCTGCCACCCCAGAACAAGTAGCTCATTAAAGTAGAACATCCAACTGCCCTTAGAGGAGTTCCAGCCATGGTTTTCTTCATCTCCTTACATTTCCAGTGATGTTTGAGTGCCTTGGAAATGGCATCTTAGGCAGCTGCCTGGCTAGCTCACCTGTTAGACCAGCTCTGATGCTGGACATTGAGCATGTTATCTCATGTAATCACCCTGCCCTTTGAGTCTCATGATCGCCATTCCCCTGGTGAAACTGAGGCTGAGGGCATTTAGGTTCATTGCCTAAGAGGCCCATGGCTGGTGAATAAATACCATTTTTGAGCTGAGATCTGAATTCAGGTTCATCCATCTCATTCTAAAGCCCAGATCTTCACTTCCTCCCCCTCCACTGGGAGAAAATGGAAAGAAAAGCTGTTGAGAACAGGAGGGTGGGACACCCTATGAGGGGATACAGTGGAGGTTTGAACAGGGAGCTACAACAAACTGAGTCAGAGACCCAGTGGGTGGCAAGGAGGCTGGGTGCCCAGCTGCAAGACAACCCAGGTGGGCTGGGGGAGTAGGGTGAGCCAGCATGAGCTCCTGGAGTGAAGGAGGGTGGAGAAGTCCTGTCGTGTGTGTGTGTGTGTGTGTGTGTGTGTGTGTGTGTGTGTGTGTGAGTGATACAGCCATGCCAGGACCCCTTCCTCTGCATGCAGGCACACCAGCAGTGCCCACTGCTAGGACAGGGTGGGCCTGGGGTCTGGCAAAAAGAGGGGCAGCCCAACGGGGATCTTTGCAGGAGAAATCTCTCTTTCAGCCCTAGATTGGAGGCTGCAGAAAGTCATTTGGGCCCAGTGGAGGTAGGATGCCTGGGAGCTGGCCCTGGTCGGTTCTGCTTTTCTCATCTTTCCCTCCAAACCCCCAATCCAGCCTGCTTACCTCCAGGGCCAAGGAGCCTGGCAGCCTGTTCTTAGCCTCCCCAGCAGAGGGCTCCAGAGCAGAGCACAGGAGAGTTGGGGCAGGGTTGGAAATCTCTGCCTCCCTCCCTAAAGGGAGGCACAGGAAGCACTGGGCATCCACTCTGCTCCCAGGTGTCCCGGTGTCCATATGCATAGGTGGTCTTTAGTTGTGCATGGGTGTGTCTGTATTTGTGTGCACCATGTGGGTATGCACAAGTGTTTAAGTGGGTATATCTGCATTTGTGGAGTATGGATATCTGCAGTGCATGGCATGACTGCTAGTTTATGTGTTGGGTGGAGTCTGCACCTGTGTTTGCCTGTTTGCTCTGTGCGCATGATGGCACTGCTAGTGGCCCTGTGTGTATTTGGGAGCATGGAAGTACCTGTATGATCTGTGCATAGGTCTTATGTTTGGCTTGTAAGCAGAGAGGAAAGAAAGAAGTGAGAGGGGTATGCTGTGGAAGCTCAAGATTTCTCAGGGACAGGCATGTGGGACCTCTGTACTGTCCCACATCCACACAGGCTCACCCAGCCTGGCCGCTTCCTGCCCTCACTCAACACAGCTCCTGGGTTTGTTTGTTAAAACCCCACTTACCACAGATGTTGCTGACTTTTTAGTTCCCAGGAAGCAATACCTTTCAGAGTTCTGTGAGTGTCTGTCACTCTGTGTTCTGGTTCCCTCGTTCACACCTTGAAAATGTTGTCTTTGTTGTTGGGAGGAGGAAGTGGAGTCCCAGAGTGTGGGGGAAATTAGAGGACTGAGGTGGAGGAACATAGGCCCATGGCTGGTTCATCCGTGAGTGAAGGAAGGCAGTTGCCATGGGGGCAAAGTCCTGGCCAAGAACTCTGGGAACATGGAAAGGGCCCAGCTCCGCCACCAGCTGGAGGCCATGGTTGGTAGGAAGCAGCCCCTCCTGCCTTCCTTGCAGTGCTCTGGGCTGGTTCTCAGCCAGGGTGGTTAGGGAGGCCAAATGGGAAACTCCCCTCACCCTGTGTGTGTTGAAAAGATGCTTGCAGCAGGGAGTGGGGCAAAATCTGGCACCTACCACATGATGGGAGGGTGTATTAGTTTCTTGTTGCTGCTATAACAAATCACCCCAAACTTGTAGTTTAAAACAACTCATATTTATTATTTTACAGTTCTGGGGTCCAAAATCAGCCTCACTGGGCTAAAGTCAAGGCATTGGCAGGGCTATGTTCCTTCTGGAAGCTCCTGGGGAGAATGTTTCTTTGCCTTTTCCAGATTCTAAAGGCCTCTGACATTCCTTGACTTGTGGCCCCTTCCTCTATCTTGCTGTCACATATACTTTTCTATTGCCTTTGACCTTCTTGCTTCTCTCTTATGAAGACCCTTGTGATTACCTTGGGCCCTCCCAAAGTATGCAGGACAGTTTGACCATCTCGAAATCCTTAACATGATCACATCTGCAAAATCCTTTGGCCTGTGAGATATTCACAGGTTTGTGGGATTAGAATGTGGACATCTTTGGGAGGCCATTATTCTGTCTGCCAAAGAGGACAATTATAGACAAGCTAACAAAAGGAGGTGACATACTTAATCCTCCTGCAGTTCCCCTGAGGCATCCACCCTCCCTCTTACTAAGGAGGCGTCTAGCCCTGTCAGTCTTGTCTAGGGGACTGAGAACCAGGACCAGAGCCTGCTGTCTGGTTAAAGGGCCTTCTTCTCTGCTCACCTTCCCAGCAGCCCCTGGCCAAGCACCAACTATGACCTTGGTTTAGACTGACCCCTTAGTGCTCAGAGTCGCCCTCCCTACCCCCAGTCTGCTTCAGATTTAGCCTCTGGCCTGGTTTCTGGCCTCATCCATGCTCCCAGAATGCTCCTCACCAACTTGATTCTTTCCCTGTCCCAGCCCCCACGCCCTACACCAGAGGCCGTCTGCCACCTCCAGCCTGGCAGCTCAGGGCCACCCCTCAGCCCTCTCCACATGTGTGGAAACCACATGCATGGGCTCCCTCTAGCTCCCCACAGAAAGCACAACCACAAGACCCAGAGTCAAGGAGGGGGTCACACACAACCGTGCAGGCCAGTGCTGGGGAGTTCAATGGGATGACTGGCCTCTCAGATGCTTGACAAGGCCAAACTCTCCAGCACAGTCAGCCTCACATCTGGAATTAAGATGGAAATTCCAATTGTTCTCCTCTGCTAAGAAATGTGTCAAATCTTCCCAGAGATTTTGTGGAAGCAGGAAGCAATGCGGGGGTGGGGCACTTACTCTACAGGACCTGAGCTCTTTGGGGAAATCCAGATGTCACAATGTGTCCACAGTCCTCTAGCGGATGGTTCTTCCGACCCCCCTCAGCTTTGCTCTCTGCCCCGTGAAAATTAAAGACGCCTGGAGTAGACAGAGTAGTTCATTTCTCGCTAGGACCCACAAGTTCATCCATGTGTGTGCGTGTGAAACTATGACTTTTTTGATAGATATTGAGTTATTTTTTCCTGGAGAGAAAAATGTTGACATGCCTTTGGAGGATTGCCTGCCCAGAAAATCTCCTGATGCACGAAGAAGACATGCTGTTCCCTTCTCTCTAACATGTACGCACATGTGCACACAGGTCTCAGAGGACTGGGACGTTACCAACCATGTTGTTTGGACCCTTCAGGGCCTGACCTGCACTTCTAGTCCAGCCCCATCCAGTGTTTGACAGGGATTCCATACAGCTTGGCCTGTGGCATCAGAGAACAGGCTCAGCTACTTACTAGTTCTGTGTCTCTAGGCAAGTGTATGAGTTTCCTGTTGCTGCTATAACAAATCACTACAAAGTGAATGGCTTAAAATGGCACAGATTTATTCTCTTATATATCTGGAGGTCAGAAACCCAAAATCAGTCTCACTGGGCTGAAGTCAAAGTGTTGGCAGGGCTGGTTCCTCCTGGAGAGAATCTATCTCCTTGCCTTTTTCAGTTTCTGGTGGCTGCCTATATTCCTTGGCTTGTGGCACCTTCCTCCATCTTCAGAGAGTATCACTCCAATCTCTGTTCTGTCATCACATTGCATTCTCCTCTAATTCTGACTCTCCTACATCCTTCTTCTAAGGGTAGTTTGTGATTACTTACATTGAGCCAGCCAGATAATTGCCATCTCAAGAGCCTTAATTTAATTACATCTGCAAAGTTCCTTTTGCCATATAAGAACATTCACAGGCTCTGGGGATTATCTGGATATATTTGAAGGTCATTATTCAGCCTTCCACAGCAAGCATCCCTCTTTGGGCCTCACCTGCAGCTTCAGAGGATTAGTCTCCAATGGCCTCTTCCAGCTTTGTCACTGAACATGCTGAATCTCTGCCTCGGGTGAAATGGGCCTGGCCCCCCATCTGCCCTCTACCCATCACTGGGTCTCTGGGACTCATTCTGTCTCCTCTTCTTTGTCAGAAGGGAGACCTTGTCTATGCTGCATCTAGCACCAGGAGTCAGATGCACCAATCTGGGGCCTACTCCTCAGTCTATACCTGAGGAACATCCTCAACCTGAGAGGAATTCACTCTAGCTACAACTTAGTTTAGGATCTGAATTATACTTTTCTCCAAGGCAGGGTCCTCAACTGCCCATCTGGGGACAAGGATCCTGGACCTTATTCAAGGATGTTGGGTAGGCATCCAAGATGTCTGAATGGGAGAGGCAGGGATGTGGGGATTCATTTCCTGCAGTATCTTCATTGGCTCAACCTCTCAGATCTCAGGCTACCCCAGTCACACACAGTGTGACCTTAAAAACCCCTCGCCAGGGAGAGTCAGAGGGGGAAAGTTCTGACCCAGCCTGGGCAGTGCCATAGGATCCAGTTGGACAGGCTGGCAATCTCAGAGGCCTCCCAATTGAAGTGCCCCTTAAAGCCAGACCTTCCTTCCCTCTTTCCTCCCTTTCTTCCTTTCCCTCCCCTTCCTTCCTTCCCTTTCTTCCTGTATGACCCAGTGCCTGGTCCTATGTCAGGCATAGGATGCAGAGCCAGTCCCCTAGCCTGTGAGAAGCCAGTGGGGACACAGCCATGCAAATATCCCCTCCCAGCAGTGTGCTGGTCACAGGTCCCTGGAATTCCCCAAAGCCCTGTGGAAGCCAAATGAGACTGCCTAAGGGGTAAGGAGGGCTTTCTGGAGCAGGTAATCCTGCATTTTGCACTTAAAAATACACTGAAATCCTAAGTCTGACTGCATATACCATGTGAGGAGAGGCAGCCATACTTTGGCTCATGCTCTCCCTGCTGCTTGATATGTTTACATTCTCCTGAATAGCTCTGACTCAGATGCCACCTCTTCCAGGAAGTCTTCTCTGAAGTCTAAGGAGGCTAAATTTCCTCCTTCATGATCCCAGCACCCTCACAGAGAGGATCATCATGTCCAGATAAAAAAGTGATTTTAAGAGAAAGCCACTGCCTTGGAGAGGCCTAGAATGGACAGTATCTGGTGAGATGGTGCTGAGCTCTGCTTTTGAAGAGCTGATGGATCCGTACAGATCACCAGTCCATCTTCCTTTCTGCATAGAAAGGGCACTGAGGCCCCTTGCACAGCTCTGGGTGGTGGTGCTGGGACCAGAAAGTCCTCTCCTGATTTCAGCCCAGAGCCTTTTCCATGAACCATCCTGTCTTGATGGTGGCCATGTCCTGATCACCTCTGCATCCACAAGTGATTGATGACCTGATGTGAGAGAAGTGAGTACAGGGGAACTGAACCCACCAGAGATAACTGTTCAGAAAGCACATTTTGCCCTGGCTGGTGTGGCTCAATTGGTTGGACATTGTCCTGTACACCTAAAGGTTGCCAGGTGGATTCCCAGTCAGGACACATGCCTGGGTTTAGGGCTATATCCCTGGTAGGGGGCATGCAGGAGGCAGTCCATTGATGTTTCTCTCTCTCTCCTGCTCCCTTCCTCTCTCTCTAAAAAAAAAAATCAATAAAAAATATATTTTTTTAAAAAGCAAATTTTTTGATGTCACAATTTGGTCACATTCTTCAGAGGTGGTGGCCTGGTTTCACATATCCCCTCCATTGCAGAGATGTAAAGAGAAAGCTCTGGACCTGAGTTTTGGCTCTGCCTCTTCCTAACTGTGTGACCTCCTTGAGCTCCCATTTCCTCATCTGCAAAATGGGAATAATAATCGGACATACCTCATAGGTTTGTTTTGATGACTAAATAAGATAATAGATGAGAAGTCCGAGATTGGCTGGCACATGGATATGCCTCTGAATGGTGACTCTAAGTATTATTCTCTGTCATCTGAGCCTCCACCACACCCTCTTCATGCTCTTATGGGCTCAAACTTCTGGAATCAGGAGAGCAATCTGATTAAGCTGATTCACACTGATTCTAGCCCTAGACCTACCAAAGAGATTCTGATTCATTAGGTCTGGGAATGGGTTCTCAAAATCATTATTTTTATTAACCTCCATTTTTAAAATAAACATCCTGGGTGATCCTGATGTTTAGCCAGGTTGGGGAGTCACTGGAATAAGTGATGATGGGATTTTATTTTAATAAAAGCCAACTCATGCCCTCAAAATGGGGATTTAGCTTAGAGGTCCCTTCCCATGGAACTACAGCAAGTAGGACCCTCTCACTTCCTATGGGGTGGGTGGCATTCCTCCAGACCAGCTCTGCTGGAAGGGGTGGGGGCAGCTCCAGCTGTGTCCCCTCCTGCAGCTGTCTCAGTGCCGTCACCCAGTGAAATCATTGTGAAATTCATTCTCCACATCTCCCAAAGTTGGGCCAGGTGGCTACTGGCAGGAGCCCTGATCCCACCAGACAAGAGGCTCTGGAAGCCAAAGGAAATATACCCATCCACCTCCACTCAGCACAGGGTCCCCCAAATATGTGCCTTCCTGGGCCAACAAGTACCTTTGGTCCCAAATCAAATCATGTCTTCTCATGGGGACGTGCCCAGTCCTTGCTTTTCTACAGGTTCACCATGACTGTTGGCTTTGGAAGGTGGTTGTGGCTGAATTCCACCTCAGCCCAGGGACCCCCAGAGACCCGGGGCACAACTAGCTGCTCTGGGAAAATGCAAGTGGAGGAGGCAAGGAAAGCTACAGATTAGGGCAAGTGTGGCCTCTGCAGATTTCACTCATCCTTGTGAATGACAGTGGGAGGGGCTTTCCTGGACACCAGGGTACTCAGCTTCTTTATTAGCTGCGGGGAGGCACAGGAGCCGGGGCTTGGCCGAGGAACAAGGGAAAGGCCCAGAATGAGAGCACTGTCCTCTGCCAAGGACACAGGACTGTTGACGTGGGCGAGATGGGCGCAGCCTCTGGATCGAGTTAATGGTGAGGAGGAAATGGTTTTCACTGAAAAACAAAACTGAAAAACAGTTTACTGAAGGGAAGAGAAAGAGGAAAGGGGAGGAAAAAACCACCTCAAAATGTCTGATCATCAAAGTCACCTGGGTAGTTGGTTAATAATACAGATTCCAAAACGTATTCCAAGTCAATAAAATATTATTCTTGACAACTTTGGGTTTCTTTTCCTCATGGTTTAAAAATGTTGATCCCTTGTCAATTATATCTCAGTAAAGCTGGGGGGAAACTAAGTTACAGGTAAAAGCGGTAGAAGAATTAAAGTCAGTTGTACAACAAGGCAGATTTTCGGAAAGGATTGAGTGGAAGTGGAGGTAAGGAATGTGAATTCAGCCTTTACCTTTCTAAACGGGACATCAAGATCTGAACCTGAAAAATTAATAATACAAAAAGGTTTGTGTTGTAATTAAAGCAGAAAGTGTTGCTGTAAATAAAATGAGAACCATTCTTTTACAAATGTAGATTTTAACTCATACAGCTTGGCAGACCCCTGGGTGGTTATGTGTCAGGGGTGAGGGGAAGCAATACCTTATGGAATCAACAGCATGGATTATGTTTCTAATTTTCCAACTGGGTTGGGAGAGGGAGGGAGGAAAAGGGACACATGGGATCAGAAAAAAAATAAAATGGTAAAAGCCACCTCTCTGCAGCCAGGCTGGGTCTTCCTCTGCATAAATCTGTCCCATTCCTCTTTCCTTTCTCACTCCAGTTTCCTTCTCCACTCACCTTCTGTATTTCCTCTTCTTCTCCCTTCCACCATCAGCCCCCTGCCACCTGGATAGTGGAGAGCTTAATAACGACACCCCCCACAAGACGTGCATGTCCTAATCTTCTATAAGACTTTGCACGTGTGATTAAATTAACAGTCTTTCGATGACAAGATTATCTTAGGTTATTCAGGTGGAGCTAATGTAATCACAAGGGTCCTTTAAGAGGGAGGCAGGAGATTAAAGCAGAGAAGGACTATGGTGACAGAAGCAGAGACTGAAGTGATGCTCTCTGAAGGCAGAGGAAGGCCCCACAAGGAAGACAGGTGGCCCCTAGAAGCTGAAAAAGGCAAGGGAACAAATTCTCCCCTGGAGCCTCAAGGAGGAAGGGACCCTGCCAACACCTTGACTTTTAGACCAGTGAAACTGATTTTGGACTTTAGACCTCCAGAACTGTAAGAGAATAGTCATATTGTTTAAGGTACTCACTTTGTGGTGATTTGTTACACAGCAGTAGGAAAGTCATACACCTCCTGACCTCAGCCCTGTCCACCCTTCCTGAACCTAGCCAAGGTCTCCAGGGACCAAACTCTTGCCAACTATGGGCCCTTCTCAGTGCTTCTCTCTCTTAACCTCTTGGCAAGGTTTGTGGTTTTCCTTGTTGCTCTTTCTTAAATCTGTGTCAGCCCACTGCCCTGATGATCCTCCTGCCTCTCAGAGCTTCCTCCTCAGCCCTGTCCCAGCATACTCCTACCCCACCTCCAGCATAGCTTGTGCCCCAGGGTTCTCTTACGAATCCACTTCTCTTCTCACTTGCTTCTCTCTAGGAGTGGTCGCATGCCAGTGATAATCCCAAATCAAGGCCATGTGCTCCACACCCTAGTATCCAGCTGCTGAATTGTCCCCTTGCCCCCTCCTCAGCAAACCAGTATTTCCATCTGAAGTACATTTCCCACCTTCCCTGCCTATTGAAATCTAGTTCACCTGTTCATTCCTCAAGGTCCAGCTCAAATGTCACTTCCTCCAGGAAGTCTTCCCTATGTGTCATGCCATATGTTTGTTTTTAATTTTTTTTAATTTTATAAACTTTATTTTTAGAGCAGTTTTAGGTTCACAGCAAAATTGAGTGGAAAGTACAGAGTTTCTTATTTATGCTACTCAACAAGTCGTGAAGTAGGGATGGGTTTTCCTTTTTGTCCAGCTTTATTGAGGTATAATTGACCAGTAAAAGTTGCATATATTTGAGGTGTACAACATGATGACTTTATATATATATATATATATATATATATATATACACACTGTGAAATGATTAGCACAAACAAGCTAATTAACATATTTTTCACATAGTTCCATTTTTTGGTCAAAACAATTCAGATCTACTCTCTTAGCAATTACAAGTATATAATATATTATTAACTACAGTCACTGTGCTATACATTAGATCTCCAGAACTCATTCAAACATGTCTGAAACTTTGTACCATTTGAACAACATTTCTCCATTCCCCTGGTAATCCCCACTCTAGGCTCTGCTTCTATGAGTTGAATTTTTTAGATTCCACTCTCAATGAGATCATGTAATATTTGTCATTCTATATCTGGCTTATCTCACTTAGCATAATGTCCTCCAAGTTCTTCCATGTTGTCACAAATGACAGGGTTTCTTTGCCATTTACTTGTCAACTATGCCCATCTGTTGGCCCCACAGGACTGAGAGCACCTTAGAAGCAGAGTCATGGTCTGGTTAACCCTGGATGCTCAGCACCCAGCACACCATCCCTCCCACCCGGAAATTCTCCTTCCTGAGCTAAATCTTGGAAGCTCTGGTTTGTAAAATAATAACAACAATAATAATTTTCATTACCTTTGTCCTTTGTGTATAAATAAGTACATGACTATTCTAGAAAAAGTTTAAAATTCAGAAAAGCAAAACCCAAATAAAAGCAAAGAAAAAGGAAGGAATCTAAAATTACCCTTTATCTTACAGCCAATCAATGATTTGGTGTATATCCTTCCAGCATTTTTAATAAACTGACATATTTTCAAAATCAGATTACTTTATGTATTATCAGCTTTTTCTTTTTCTGCTTACTAGGTTCTAAGTTCATTTCTATGTCATTAATCGTTCTTCAACAGCATCATCTTTTAAAGGCTGTATTGTGTTTTTATTTTCTGAATGTGTCATAATTGATTTAACCAATCCCCTCTTGTTGGACATTTAGGTTCCTTCCAGTTTTTCAGGCTTATAAATAACACAGTGAAGAACAACTCTGTAGCTAAATCTTTACACATCCTATTAGTATTCCCCTAGAAATCTCAGAAATAAACTCCCTGAATTAAAGGATGCTAGGTTTTGTTTCCAACCCTGAGCAGGCCCCCGGGAAGGCAGGATGTTTCTGGAGGGTTTGGCACTGAGCCCTGCACGCCAAGAACTAGGGCCTACCCAGCCCCCAAGTCTGCGTGTTCCACACGCTTCAAACCTCTCCTCTCCCCACCCCACCCCCAGGCTGAGGCTCACCAGGGAGAATGAATTACACCTCCCGGCCGGACATGAGGCCATTAGTCTTCTGCTCTGGAATCCTGGTGAGATAAAATCTGGGCAGAGCGCAGTTATTTATTTAATGTATTTCTGGGCGGGTGAGTCCTAGCCCTTGGGGATCACCTTCTCCAGATCAGGGTTAAGAGTTTACAGGGAGGAAGAGCAGGTCACAGGGTGCAGAGCAACCAGCTCCAGGTCTCACCCCAGGTGAGCCAGAGGGGGGCCCACTCTCCCCCTCAGGCCCACACCAGCTCCAGTTCCTGCCTCCCAAACCCTGCCTCCCAACCTTGGGCACAGGACGCTTGAAGGGTCGCTCTTCGTGCAGCTGAGGCTACAGAGGATTCTGCTCCTCAGAGAAGGACCTGGGTGTCCAGCGATGTGCCCAGATCTTTCCTCCCGTGAGATGGAAAATCTCCCAGGCTTTGATTTCTGGGAGACGCCTCCACAAGGCGTCTCTGGTTCTGGCTCCTAGAGTCCTGCTCTATAGCGAACCTCTCTCTGGGACTTCATCCTGGTTTTAGGCTCAAACTCTGAAGATGCACCCTTGATACCTCTCAGAGATCCAGGGTTCTCTTGTGTTGAGACAACAGGAACACACCCCATCACCTGTCCTATGGGTCACATCTTTGACTTTTCAAGTGTGATGTTCCTCCAGATAGTGGGAGAAGCATGTGTCCTCCAGGCTTCCAACCCTGGTCAGGGCCCCAAAGGAACTTTGTACACAAGCAGCTTCTAGGGCCTCTCCCCCTGGAGACACAGATTCTGTAGGCCTGAGAAACACCCAGGAACCTGTATTTTTATGGTGGGTGGGCCTCCTGGCTCTCCCCACACAGCTATCCTGCCTTCTCCCTCCTCTTCTTTTCTTCTTCTTTTTTATTCAATTTATTTAAACTAAAAACAAAACAAAAATGCAATTCACACATTTCTCCCCCCCCAAGTCCCCACCCCCACATTTTGCAACCATCAGTCTGTTCTTTATATCAGGAGCTTGGGATATTTTCGTTTTGTTTAGATTCCAAAGCTGAATTCCAGCTTATTCCAGAATCAGAGCAGTCTCTGGTCCCTCATCTCTGCTGATGTGAGGGGCAGGGCATTTGGCCCCTGGGTCAAACAGGCCCAAGGCTGTGAAGTAATGAGAAACAGACTGCCTACAAGCCTGCTTCCTCAGGTAACCTAAGTTCAGGAGTTTGGGCAGCCAAACTGGCCTCTCCTGGCAGGGGAACTTGGCCAGGAGCAAACTGAGCTGCCACACAAAGCCATCCTCACAGCCTTTCTGGCCTTGAGTCCCCGGGATCTGGCTTGCCCAGGATGCAAAGGCACACCTCTGGTCAGCCTGGGTTGCAGGAGTCTGTGGCCAGGAGAATCAAAGTGGGCATCCTCAGCTCTGGTGGGCACTTACTGTAGAAAGCTCTGGAAACAGCACATGGGATCTGAGGAGAAAGGGCTTCTGTGGGCCAGAGGTGGGTCTGTGCAGACAGAGGCCTACGCACCACCCCTCCTGTTCCAACACCACCCATTGCCGGGGCTCCTGTCTCCTGTGTTGGCCCAGGGTACTTGGTGGGTCAAGCCCCTTCCTGCTGCTCCCCCTCCCACACACACCAGAGTCAGGAAGGTAAGCCTCCTTTCTCCACCAGGGCCTCTTAGGAACCCCTATGGTGGATGGTAGGACGGGCAAGGACCCCACAGATGCCCTGCTTGGTTCCAGCCTTTCCTGATTTCTGGACTTTTGACAACAAAAGCAATTTATGAAATGTACAATAAAACTCATTCTCTATCTCAGTTCATGGCAACTTCATCCCTTCAGTTGCTCAGGCCAAAACTTGGGAGTTAGGACGACTCTGTTAGACCACATGTCCAATCCATCAGAGAATCCTGTTAGCTGATTCCAACTCATTCCAGAACCCAACCACTTCCGTTCCATTACCTCTTGGCTGGAGAATTTCAATGGCCTTCTACCTGGTGTCCCTGCTCCATGGAGCAGCCAGGGGCTTGACAGCTCATGCTGATGGTGGGTGGGGTGCTGGTCCAGGGTCAAACTGTGCCACTGACCCCATAGGTCCTTCTTGTCCAGATTAGATTTCATCTTGGCTATTTTCACCAAGAAAAGCAGTTCATTCGTCATCTAGAAAATGAGACTCCTTTTATATACCTTCATAAGGTATCACAAATCACAAAAATTCTTCTTCAGAGCTAGTGCACTGATTCGGGGTTTATGAAATCTACCATTCTCACAGGGACTGTTCTGTGGCATTGGGACATTGAGCTGTGAACCACAGTGAGACATTCAGCAATCTGGGGGCTCCTCTAAAATGCTGAGACCAGGGCCAGCACTACCGTGGAGAGATTATGCAACAAATGTGATCATGTAACAGATGTGCATGAATGACATGGGAAAGTTGGGTCCCAGTCCCCCAGGGTGATGTTTCCACCATGCTCTGTTAGATGGAGAGGGTTCATCCTAAGAGCTTAAATCAGGACGCATCTTTCTGAGGGACGTCAGGCTCAGTGCTGGGTGATAGGGGCAGAAACAGGTTTTTCCTGGGACTCTGGTATGTGGGTTCATATGTGTGTGTGAGATTACACGACCTGTCCCGCTTCCCCCGCAGCTCCAATCTTGAGGGGACAGTAACCAGTTCACCCTGCTACCCCAGCCTCACCTCCACTCAAGGCCAAGCCCTGCAGTGGGCCTCCGAAGACAGCTCTCAGAGAAGCTCTCCCAGGCTTGCTTTGGCTTCGTCTTGATTCCCAAGCATTGCCATCGGACTGGACTCCCTGACTGCCACTGAGCAGCCCCACATCAGGGTTAGGAGGAGCCAGGCTGTCTTTTCCAAGTGAGGACTTGAGGCTCAGAAAGGAGGAGGCACCAAGCCTGTGTCACCCAGCAGGTCCATAGCAGAGGCCAGATCCGATTTTTCAGCACCAGCCAGGCCTGCTGAGAAAGGGGTAGGGCAGGGAAGGAAGGACGGGTGTTTCCTGGCTGGGGCGCTGGGACCAGCAGCTTTTCTCACCCCAGCTTAGCCCCAAGACCTGCCTTAGCCCGCTGCCTGCCAGCGTTCCCCCTCTGTTTCCATGAGTCCCCAGGGCCCTTCAGAGGTTTCTCTGGTCTGGAGTCCTGTGTACATCCCCCTTCAGTTCCGCCCTCTCTTGGCTGCTGCTTTTGCAGGCTCCAGACAAGGGAGCAGAGGCTGGTGGGGAGAAGGGGGTGTGCCCTCCCTTTGATAGACTGCCTAGAAGGCACCCCCACCTCCCCCACCCCCACCCCCACTGCCCCAGCTCTGACTCAGCCCATAAATTACCTGGAGATGGTCGCTGACTCAGCCAGGAAGCCCAGAACCCCCTCCCCACCCCCAGGCCTCAGCCCCACAGCTGGCTCTCATTCTGGAATACTTGGTCCCCTACCCTCAGGAAATTCCTGGAAAATATCAGGCTTCTTGGAGGGGAGATTTCCTAACCACAGCCTCAGCAGGGAAGGAACCACTACAGCCTCATCCATCATCCTGTTCCCTGGCCCCCTCCCCCAGCGTGTGTTTGTGAGGGACTGAGCGTGGAGGTGTCAGTCCCCATAAAGTGACAGGCACATGGCTGTGGAGGGAGCACTGGGGAGGGAGGAGGAGAGGCCAGTGTAGGGTAGGGTAGTCAGGGCACGCTGCTGGGAGGTGGGACTAGCCCTGGGCCCTGGGGGGTGGTTAAACTGGCAAGTAGAGAGAAGGAAAGTGTGCTCCAGGCCCAGGGAATGGCCGGAGCAGGGGCAAGGAAGAAGGAAGGAGCGCTGTATGTGTGTAGGGTGGGGAGGGAGTTGGAGAGTAACCAGGCTGAAGGGGTTGCCAGGCAGGGGATCCTGGGCTGGTGAGGCAGGCGGTCAGGGCCAGGCCATGGAATTTGCAAAGACCTGAGAGATTTCAGGGCTTGGGGGAATAGGAAAGGGGTGGGGGCAGCCCAGCAACAGTTGAGGAGCTGAGTCTGGAAGAAATAAATCTTGACCAGCAAGCCCCAAGGAACACCGGTCCCTGGAGCATCCTGGGCCTCTCTGGGCTCCCAGGGCTGCTCAGACCAAGAGGAGAGGCAGGGCCTCTGCATCCTCACACTCCAGTCAGATGGCAGAGGCAGGGCTCCTGTCCTCAAGAAACCCAGATGGAGGAACATGGCATCAGGGAGCTCCCAGTCTAAGGAAGAGATAGATGTCTCATGCCCTAGCTCTCTCTTCTGGACCCTGGGCCCCTTGAATCCCTTCCTTGGAAACCCCATAATTCTGTGAAAGAAAGAGCAGTCTGCAGATAAAACACCTCTTTTCGGGGGGGTGGCTTCCCCTCAGATAACTTTTTAAAGTACAAAAATTCCTTCCCAACTTCCCCCCAGGAAGGACAGCTGGGTGATGTGACAGTAGCCATAGTAACAGAGTCCTGTTAGTTAACCCAAGGGGCAGGTTGAATAGGGGAGCTGTCCTGAGGCCCCCAGACCCTGGGGATGGGACGCCAAGCCAGGGAGCTTGGCAGGGGGATGGGGAAGGACGGCTGAGTTTCTAGCATTTATTCCCCTTTTCTGGAATAGCAGTTCTACGGGGCATGGCAGGGAATCAGGGATTGGTGGGGTTGGAGACAGAAAAAGACAGGGACACAGCCAGCCCGACAAACAAAAAGGGAAAGAGGAAAAGACTGGGAGAGGCAGAGAGACACAGAGAGAAAATTCCTTGAAAGCGAGGACTGAGTCTCAGCTCCTGGGCTGCTTAATAAATGAGTGCTCCCTGGGGAAGGCAGTCCTTAGCCCCAGTCTGGACTGTGCTTCTGCAGAGGGCATGTCTGTCAAAACCCTAAAACATTACACTGACATTCTTTTTTGTTTGGTTTTGACTGCGTAAAAGCATTTCATTAATTGGTGGGAGGGGGTTTTAATTAAATAACTTTTTTTTTTTTTTCATTTACAGTGGACATTTATATATTGACATTCTTGAGTTGTGTGTTGTTCCACTCCACTCCACCCTGGCCCCCCAGCCTTGTCCATTGTTGCATTACAGCAGCTAAGGGGATGCCCTCTCCTCACAGTTTGTTCCAAGTATGGAAGATTGAGGGGAAAACCGTGGGCAAGAAGAGACCAGACACACCCACCGTGGGACTTGGCCTGTGGGGAGAGAGTCCAGGGCGCTTGCCCTTCCTTTCAAGCCCAGCTGCAGGGTCCTGTCCTGTTCCTGGAGTCAGAGGTGGGGAAGGGCAGCCATGGAAGGGCTGGGCTGGGCTGTTTGACCTGGCCCTCCCCTGCCTCTGTGGAGGCACTGACTGGCCAGAGAGGGTTACTTCTGTGGGTGCCAGCCCCTGAGAGGCGGTGGGTCTGTGGGCAGGGCTGGTCTCCTGAAGGGGAGGGCATCCTGCCTCATTGTCACTGGACCAGCTGCATTTCCAGAAATTCTTACTTCTAGTAGGAAGAGCAAAGAAAAACCTGGGCAGCCTCTTGGGCTGCCGGGAAGGAGCTGGCCAAGTAGGAACCAGGTTTCCCAGAGCTCTCACTGGCCAGGCTTGAGCTCTGGGGCCTCCTGCCTGGGCCAAAAGGTGGGCACAGCCCTGAGACAGAGATTGGGCCCCAGCCTGAGGTATCAGAAGAACTGAACAGTGGACTGGGCTCACCATGCCCGTGCCCTGCCAGACCATGCTTGTGGTGTAGAACACAGACAGGAAGAAAGAAGACCTGGAAATCACAGGGCTTTCCACACTTAATTCTGGAGTCGAGGAAGATTAAAGCTTATGTTCAGTCAAGAGTAGCTATTGTGTCCCTGCCCCCCATTTCAGTGTCTAGCTCTATATTAGATCTTGAAGGAAAGAGATAGGAAAATAATAATAATAATTCCACGCTAGCATTTCCCTAGCGTGTTCTTCTGCACAGCACCAGCCTACAGGGTAATTGTTGATAAAACAGGTAGATTTGCAGAACTCACTACATCAGCTACGCTCTTAAAGACTCCCAGTGCGCAATGTAAATATGAAAGTCACAAAGAAATCTTAGAGACCAAATTCACTTTGGTTAATTCAGTGTTTCTCATACTTACTTGACCACAGAACCTTATTTTAATGGGACAACATGAAGTAGAGTTCCCAGGAACACATTTTGAGGAAAGCTGCATTAAAGGTCTTAATGGGTGGTTTCCTAACTTTGTTCCAACCAAGGTGCCCCAGGGGTGGTCTCGGAGAAAGGGGGAAATGGGCCAGCTGGACTCTGGGTCTCTGTCCCACCCCAGTTCAACCAGCCAGTCCTTTATTCTGCTTGAATTGTGCAACAGTACATTTTTATTTGATGAGAGGGCTCTGCTGCTAAAACTAAGTTTGAGAGCCATTGCTCTATGATGCTACATGAATACATGAAGAAGAAAAAAAAGAATAGGCAGAATCGGGGGGTGGGAATCTAGAAATAAAAACAGTCAGTGAAATTTAAAAATGCAGTGAATTAAACAGAACAGGAACATAGTGTCAGGAAATCACCCCGTGTGTGAATCTCATGGTGCTCTGACCAGGTAGCGTGCCACCCTTCCCCAGTCCCTGGGGTTACAGGAAGGGCTCCTAACCCCAGGAAGCTCCCAATTTCATGGGGGAGGCAAAACTTGCCCACCAAACAACGGTGCAGAGAAGCAGTTTAAGCAATGCAGAGGCACAGCTACGATGGTTGGGGCAGCAGGAAGGCAAAGGAGAGAGATTTCAGGAGCAAGGAGACCAGGAAGGCTTCTCGTTGAGATCTAGGATCGCACCAGCATATAGCCCAGAGTCTGGCGCGATTCTGCTATATAAAAATTGCCATCTGTCTTTAATTCTAGAGATTTCTTAGCCAGCGTCTCTCCGAATATTGCCTCTCATTCTTTCCAATTTTTCTTCCTGGAATTCTCCTTGGCATAGGATGGACCATCATTCTATTCTCCACACCCCTCCCTCTTCCCTGTTTCTCACTTACTTACCTCTCTGTGCTGCCTTTTGGGTGACGTCTCAGATCTCTTTTTCTAGCTGTTTATTCCCCTGAGTTCTAAGTTTCAGTGATTATTTTTTATTTAAAAAAAAATAGTCTGGCTTTTGAAATTCAAAATTCAAGAATCCTAGCCCATTCCCTGAGGCCACAAATACTGGACTAGTCCAGCTTAAGCTTCCCAACCAGTATCTTAACCCGATGTATCCAGCACCCAACACCTTCCCAAGGGGCCACTCAAGCACTCATATTTTCTGTGTGTGCCTCAAAGTAGACTAGCTACAAGAAGTGTGGAGCTCTAAGGAGTGCAAGAAAATATTGGGGAGAAAGACTAGTTAACATTTTTTAAAAATAAGGGTGGGGAGAGGTTAACCAAAGAACTTATATGCATATAAGCATAACCTATGGACACAGACAATAGTGCAGTGAAGGCCTGGGGAGGGGGTGAGAGTGGGGTGGAGGGGGTCAATGGGGCAAAAGGGGACATCTCTAATACTTTCAACAATAAAGAAAAGTTAAATATGTGTGTGTGTGTGTGTGTGTGTGTGTGTGTGTATAACCCCATATCCCACTAATATAGTAGATACCACTGTTACCATAATTGCTACAACCATTATTATTCTCCCACTTTTCCATGTCACCCTGGGAATGTCTCTCTCTCTCTAAACCTTAATTTCTTCACCTGAGGCTGCACTAATGGGCTGCATTTGAAATCTGATGCTTTTTCTCATCAGTCCCTGAAGGCTCCCCTCCCCACAGTCTGCATGCTCCTTCCCTTTTTCTTGGTCCAATGAAGAATCCAGGCTGGCAGAGGCCTGGGCCCTGACAACAGCTGAAAGATGACAGCAGAAGCCCCTGAGTGAGGGCGTGGGAACCAACTGAGAGGATGGGGAGAGGGACCGGAAAAGAGGAGGAAACTCGACAGCTGGACAGGCAGACACGTCTGCCCCCAGCCCTGCCCTGGAAGCCCTGCTTGGCAGTGGGTGGAAATCATGCTGTTTCTCTTGGATGGTCCCTCCTGGGCCACTCATTCAGTCACAGTTATTTACTGGACACCTATTAGGTAGCAGGCCCTGTGCCAGGAACAACTTTGCCCCTCGGGGCTGTCCCTTCAAGTCTGCAAAAACATTCATGACTATTATTTCTGGGCTACACCACAGTCCTGTGTGGTAGGAAAGGTTCGAATTGACACCCTGTCATGAGAAAGCAGAGGCTCAAGAAGGTGACACAGATTCTGCAAGGTAACAAGCAAAGCAGTCTCCATCCCCACTCTGCCTCCTGGCCTGGGGAACAACCCTCTGGACACCTTACTTGAAGGCAGGTAGCAGGAATCGATTTGCCACATTTAGTGGTCTCCACTGTGCGGAGAAACAACCTTTACTGTGAACAGTTGTGCAAAAAGCTCTAGCTGTCTGTCAACCTTCCCTTCCCTACAATAGACAAACTTTTTTTAAAGGGGGGGGGGGGGGGGCAGTGGCCCAAATCTACCATGGAAATTGCTCGACTGCCCAGTAAAAGATCATTGGGAACATTTTCCATCTTTCTGAAGTAGAGAAAAGGTCTGAAAAGCCTGATGAGCAATTTTTTCTTGGACACTGCAAGTCGCAAGGTTTTTAGTCAGCCTTCATGAGCTGGCAGCTGGGTTTCCATTGGACTCCAGTCACTTTTCTGTTTGTCTGGACTTCACAGGATGTACAAAGCAGACCCCAGGAATTTCTGCTTTTTTTTTCTTGGAAGGGCAAGCCCCCAAAAAGCCTCAGGGCTCTTCTCTCTCAAATGCTGATGTTACTTCACCTCATCACCAAGCTGTGCTCAAGGTCAGTGTGTCAGGGGCAAGGATGCCACATGGTTACCCAGAATGCACACGTCACAGGGCAGGCACACAAATATGATGCACACACATCCTGTACACAGACACACCATACCTAGTATTTTATCCTATATGCACTATGCGCACTGCATGTGCCCCCACACACCTCTGACAGCACATATACCTCTATGCTCTACAGACACCCCTACAGCTACCTCACACACATACACACACAAAATACACACACGTTCATGCCACATTGCTACTACACAAACACGTATACTACATTAACACACACAAATACACACATTTCATAAACATACTCTATTTTCTGATTAAAGTCGTCAAGATTTTAGTTTCTTTTTAAACCTAATTATATAATTCATCAACTTCCCTTGGTCTGTCCTTTTCTTTCTGGATATTTCTTATGAATTTTCCTGTTTTAGCAAAAAAAGAAAGAAAGAAAGAAAGAAAGAAAGAAAGAAAGAAAGAAAGAAAGAAAGAAAGAAAGAAAGAAAGAAAGAAAGAAAGAAAGAAAGAAAGAGAAAGGAAGGAAGGAAGGAAGGAAGGAAGGAAGGAAGGAAGGAAGGAAGGAAGGAAGGAAGGAAGGAAGGAAGGGAGGGAGGGAGGGAGGGAGGGAGGGAGGGAGGGAGGGAGGGAGGGAGGGAGGGAGGGAGGGAGGAAGGAAGGAAGGAAGGAAGGAAGGAAGGAAGGAAGGAAGGAAGGAAGGAAGGAAGGAAGGAAGGAAGGAAGGAAGGAAGGAAGAAAGGAAGAAAGGAAAAAAGGAAGAAAGGAAGAAAGGAAGAAAGAAAGGAAGAAAGAAAGAAAAGCAACGACAACAGGAACCTTCCTGTTATTACCGATGCATGAATGCAGCTGGGCACAAACTTCTCAAAATACCAGAAAAACAAATGGACCAAGACTCAGGGTTAGGGGTACTTGCCCTCTCTTCTCTTCTTCACGAAACTTGGCTATGCCTTTGTCTATACAAGGCCACGAGTAGATCTGGCAGACACCTATCTCACCTCTAGACGCTTTGCCTTGGAGTATACACGTAAGCTTGGTCAAAAGTACTGGGTCGCCCTAGACACACTGAGCCCCTGTTTCCCTGGCCTCAGCCCTTGCAGGGACAAGCTGAGGGTGCCTGCTCTCAGATGCAGCAGCCCTGGCCCTCCACCGCTGCGCCTTTGGCCTTCAGGATCAAGGAGGGGAGAGGATGGCCTTCAGGGTTCATGGATGTCATCCCCTGCAGTGCCCTTTCCTTCTCTCCTCTGTCTCAGATCGCCCACCCAGAGCCTTCTGGGCCCCACCAAGTTTCTCTCCCTTGAATCTGCACCCCTCACAAACAGATGTTTGTCCACATGCCAGCACCTATTGGCCTCTTAACTGGGTACTGCAACTAGGCCATAAGTGTCCCTCTTTGACTACCAGACAACCCTTTCACCTTGCCCGATGCCTCCCACCCACCGAAGATGTCACCCTGCCTTCTCAAAGAGCACGTGTGCCTCTCTCTGAATCACCATAACTATGTCTCTGGGCTTTTCTCACAACCCTGATGTAATGCTGCTTACTGTTGTCATGAGAACGAATGCCGTCTGGGTTTTATCCCCTCAATGCCGTGGTTTTGGGACTTCTGATAACCACAGTACGTACTCTTTTCCAAGAGAAGCCCCTTCTACCCCCGGTAACCCCCCAAACAAGTCAGATCTAGTGTGGGAACTTCTCACCGCACTGAAAGCTCCTTGGCCAGGCCCCAGCTCCTGGCACACCATAGGTGCTGAGAACATATCTATTGATGGGTCACCAAGAGATGCATAGATGACGAAGCACTGCCCTCCAGGGCTTCCTGGCCAATCCTGCTTCTCTGGCCTGGCTCCAGGCAGGATGCAGGAGGGTTCCCATGGACTGGTTGCCTGGCCTCCAGGCTCTTTCTCTAGGGGCAGTCCTGTCCCTCAGGGCAACAGCTGCTGCAGGCAGCACTAATGGTGGGGCACTGGATGGGAGGCTCCTTCTGGGCAGCCCTGTCACAGAGCCAGTTGGACACATTGCCCCCACCTGTGCTGCTGTGTCCACCCTGGGGTGGGCACTGTGGCTGCCAGGGACATTCTTTTCCTGGGGGTGGGATACAGCTGCTGTGAGAGCTGCGGAGTGATGTGGGAGGGAAGGGAGCTGAGGGAACATGAGCCTTGGCATTTGAGTCACATCACACCCAGACAGACAGATGCTCACACAGACAGACAGATGTTCTGTCACTGGTGCTCATCACACACTCACACAGTTACTCCCTCAGGATTACAAACCACACAATAACACAGCCACCTCCAGCAGGAGTTTGGACAAAACCATCACTGGGAGAAGCTGAAATGGTTTAAGACAATGAAGGAAGAAAACACAGCAACTGAAGGCAGAACAGTGCCTTTACCAAGTAGAAAAGCCTCAGATCCCATTGCTTGCATCCCAGCTCAAACCCAGGACTTTAAGAACTGTCTTTATTCTCTCTGGACCCCAGAGCCCAAAGCCTGGAGCTCAGCCCAATCAGCCTCACCAGCAGCCCCAGGAGGCATGTGGTGCGAAAAACATTGGATTGGGACCTAGGAGGTCTGGGTCTCTAGGCTCAGCAGGACCAACTGGGCGGCCTTGAACCAGTCCCTGGACTTTCCAGCTTTCTGCTTTCTGAGCAAAGCGTAGCTCCAATGTCCTTTTGGCTTTGAAATTATGTAAAAGGGGGTAGGGTAGGGGGAGAAGGGGTTGGCAGTGGAGGATGGGAGCTTAGAAAGGGGGACCTCTGACTGTTGAGTTTGGGAATTACATAGAATGTCAAAGACAACTCCTTGAAGACCTCTTAGAGAGAAGAGAGAAAAGGTGGGATGGAGTCAGGGAGAAAGCTGGTGGCGCAGGGAGGGCAGCATGGCCTCAGATAACAAGCTTGGGAGGGAGGTCAGGAGGCCAGGCCCTCCCTCCACTGGACTGAAGGGTGAATTCCTGTGTCAAACCTTCCCCACCCCAACCCTCACAAGCCCAGCCTGGGTGACTGGCTCCCTCAGTGCTTCCAGCAGGCATTCCCCTGCCTGAGAACCAGACACCAAGGCTTGTGACGGTGATTCAGCGAGAGAGTATGTGGAAAGGGCTTAGGTGTGTGCCTGGCGCGGTGATTATCATTGCTGTCCTTTTGCCTAAAATTGCATATCTCCCTTGTATTTCTAGGGACTGACCACCCCCATCCAAGGTCGACAATATCCTGAGGTAAGAATGTCACCTGTTTTGCCCATTGTTCCACTCTAAATGCCACAGTGCTTGGCACACAGTAAGTGGCAACTGAACTTCCCATGGGTGCTGGCCTGGAGTTGCGTTTTGGTAGAAGTGTCCTAAGGGAGGTCTCTGGGCTGCTGGGCCTCTTTCTCTCCAGGTCCCTTCTCTGCATGGCTTCCTACCTGGAGTTCCTCGCACTCCCTGTGCCCCCACCTCCTCACTCCCTGTTGCACTCCCTGTGGTCAAGTCAAGGATGATGGGACACTCTAGACCCCCCTTCTCCTGGATCAGGCCCCCCAGAGCCCTGAGCCCTGGTTCACGCTCCCTGTGCTTGGATTCCAGAGACCCTCCTGGCATCTCTGGCCCTACAGGAACCTCACTCCCAATGAAATATTTGATAGGCACTGTCCTTTTCCTCATGAGGATGAGGCTCGATGACTCACGTGGACTCACTGCAGAGCCAGGACCAGTGTGGGCACAAGACGAGTGGCAAAGGTGGGCACCGATCGCACTCCAGAGGGGAGAGATGAGTTCCTGCCCTCAGGGAGGGCCCAGTCTGTTCTGAGCATCTACCCTGAGTGTGGGCAATGCTAGCTTGATATTGATGATCTAGGAGCAGCTCGTGGGCTTCTGTTGCTTTGTTTTCCGAGCATTTCTTCTAGCCAGGCACTCGCTTCACTCCTTATTTACAAACATGATCTCTTTTCATGGTCACAGCAACTGTGTCAGACACTGTCTTATCACTGTTTTAAAAAGACAAACTCATCCAGGCTCAGAAAGGTTAAACCTGTGCCCCAGGCCACACAGTAAGTGCATGATGCACTTGGGGTTCACCCCAGGGCCGCCTGACAGGAGAGTGAGTCTATTCTGTGCTTCCACCGCTGCACTGTCAATCCTGCTTCCCAGGTGTTGGCGCTCTTTGGCCATTTATGAACATGTCTCCAGCCATTCGCCCCTTGACTTGGTCAGCTGTCTAGCACGGCAGGATTATTATCCCCATTTTGCAGTTGATGAAACTGAGACTCAGAGAGGACAAGTGATTATCCCAAGTCACCCTTCCAGGAAATGGCAGCCTCAGGACTAGGACCCCAGCCTGAATTTAAATCACATATTTCTTCCCCCTGCCAAGAGTCTCATCCATAGAAGAGATAGTAAGAAGGAAGTTTGCCTGTTAGAACTGGCTGGAGGAGGAGGGAAGGAGGGGAAGAAACACTCCAAATGTCTTTATCTGCTTCCCTTTATATAATGTACAGATGTTCCTGCCTTGTCGTGGCCCTCTGGACACAGGGGTTTTTTGCAGTTCTTCCAAGTGTGGTAGTGAGAGCTGTCATACTTGGTTTTTCATCAATGTACAATTGAGTTATTTCTTACCTCTACCCACTTTGTATCTTTTTCAAAGACTGTTATTCAGTGTAACCCCACCTTTTGTATTAGCTTAAAATGAGATTCGCTATACTTGCACCAAGAAAGAGTTTACGAGGGAAGTACTAAAGGCCCACAGAATTTTGCAATCTGCTTTTTACATATAATATATTTTAAATAATTTTCAGGTTAATCAATATAGATCTGCATTATTTTCTTTGTTTTGGGTAAATATTTTTTACTTTTTCAATATATATTAGACACAACAAAATGCAAAGATACGAAGTTTGATAAATTTCACATGTGAATACACTTGTTTATAATCGTTATCCAAGGTATTGAACATTTCCAACATTCCAGAAAGTTCACCATCTCCTTCTTAGTCAGCACCTCCCTGTCCCTTCAGGCAACTGTTCTGACCTCTATCACCTTAGATTAGTTTTGCTTTTTTGGAAATTTCATCTAAATGGAATCATACACTACAAACTCTTTTGTGATTGGCTTTTTTCACTCAAAGTAATGTCTCTTGAGGTTCATTCATGTGGTTGCATGAATCGGGAGTCATTCTTTTACATTGCTGTGTAAATTTCCACCTTATAAATACAGCACAATCTGTTGATCCATTTTTCTGTTGACATATGTTTAAAAATGCAGCTTAAAACCACGATGCAACATCTTTACACATCCACTAGAAAAGCCAGGATGAAACAGGCTGATAGCACTGTGTTGGAGAAGATGGTTGGGGAGCAAGTGGGGCTCCCATAAACTGGGGGTGGCAGTGTTTGTTGGAACAATCACTATTTAGCAGCATCAACTCAAGTGGCACATACACATATCCTTTGACTCAGCTATTCCATCTTGAGCATATACCCAAGAGAAAGGAGTGCTTCTGCCTGCTAAAAGGCATGTACCAGAATGTTCATGGCAGCTGTATTGGTAATTCCATCACTGTGTAAAGGTTGCCAAAGTCTCCATTATGTGAGTCTACCAATCTCCCATTGACTGGTATCAGTTCAAAATCAGGCTGAGACAAGTGTTCTTATACACGTGCCTAGTAGGAACTTGCTATTATTCCCTTAGGATCAATTCCCAGAGGTGGATTGCTGAGTCAGAAGGTATGTACATCTTTAGGGTTTGAGACTGACATTGCTAAAGCTGAACAAGAAAGGTTGCCTCGGTTTCCCCTCCCACTGGTCACATAAGCCTGTGATGACCATGCTTTCACAAACCCAGAAGTCACTTCCTGTTTAAACTCCCTGCCCCCTCCCTGGAGTCCAGAGAACCCTGGCTTTCCCGGCTCCTGGTGGCGAAAGGAAGGAAGGTTTGGGGTAAACATGCTGGATAGCACAATGGCCATAGTTCTCAGGGTCAGGACGTTGGGCTTATCAGAGTGTATGCTGGGGCTGGTGGCCTCCCATAGGCCTAGCACGAGAAACGGTGGCTGCAGCACGTAAGTGTCCAGCTGCACTGGCCCAGGAGTGCTGACGTGGGCCGTCCCAGCATCACACCAGGCACTTCCTCCCCTGCCGCCCTTTAGCTGGGCTCTGGGCCTCTCTGAGCCTCTTCCAGATTCCCCTTCCCTAAAAGCCCAGAGGGTGTCCCAATGTTCAGGCGGGCCGTGGTATGTGCAGGGCGTGGGGGGGGGTGGTAATGACCCGAGTGTCAGAGCCTTCCTGTCTCTTTGAGATCAGGGCAGGGTCTGCCTGATATGACATGAAGAGCCCTAGGAAGTCCCCAGCTTGGACAACGGCAGTGCGTGAAACACCCCTGTTGCACCCTTGCCTTTGTGTCTGAAGCTGCCCCGCCTGCCCATGCGCCCGGGGAGCAGCCGAGTCAGCATGAGGGAGGGAAGTTATGGGTCCCCCCCTCTTCCTAACAGGAAAGGGGAAGGGAGGTCACAGGAAGTCGGCTTCCCCCACTCACAAGTCAGCTGCCAGCTGCAGTGGGCAAGCCAGCTGTTCCAACCATTCCAACATGGTCAAGGCCTTTCTCCATGCCAGGAGAAGACCCACTACTCAGTTTCTTCCAAGTTTTCCTAACAAGGGTCAGGCTTCTGCCACTTGTAAGACAGGACTGACAATATGTGGTTCCTGGAGGCCGGGTTCAGGGTGGGGGCCGACGGAAGGGAGGAGAGAGGCTGAGCAGCCCTCACCCCAACCTTCCTCCTCTGCCAGCCTTGAGCCCTCAGCTCAGGCTTCCCAACTTCCCCTGTCCCTCTGTCTCTCTGGGCTTTTGCAGCCAAGGACAGCTGGTGCCTTGACCTTTCTTCCCGGCCCCATGGCCACATGCTCCTGGAGCCAGGGGCCCTCAAAGACCTCATAGGCCAGGCCTGCGTCTCGGATTAGGATCCTAGAAACAGAGCCTGAAACGGCTATCCCTGTATAAAAAGTAAATTGGGGGAGTGCTCTCAGAAGTAGGGCAGGGAGGGAGGGAAGGAGGATGGGACAGGGGAGAACCAAAACAAGGATGTGCCTCCAGCTCTAGGCTGACATGGAGCTCCGCAGCCCACTGCCCCAGAGCATTAGCTCAGCCTGTGACATCCTGTGTCAGGCATCAGCTGCAGTCTGGGGTTGTGGGCAGGTGCCTGGGAGAGTGAATCTTCCAGACACAGGGGAGGGAGCCAAGTCTCCCAGCAGCTGGTAAAAGGATCTGGGTGGAGCACCCACGGTAGCCACAACTCCCACCCCACTCTGGGTGGGGACCCCCCAGGCAGCTAGCTCGGTACCAGCCCACAGACTTGCCTCAGCCAATTCTCCCGTAGTCTTGTATGGGGAGCACAAGAATCCTGTCTCCACATGAGCACACGGAGGTCTCGGGAATAGGTGATGAAAGAACAGCAGAGCCAGGGCTGGAGCCAAGGCCACACGCCCTGACTTCTGGAACAGAGACTTCTAGCTGGGGTCATGACCTCCCCTCCCCCTAGAACGTCATGCTTCTGTGGTACATGCATACGTGGGTATTTTGGGAGGGAAAATCCCCAGGCATCATGGAATATCAAAGGCAAGGAAACTAAGTATGATTGTTGGTCTTCAACTGGTTATTCCCACACACATGTCACTGACCAGGTAGGTGAAAGGGATTCTGGGCTCAAGAAATACCTATAGAACACAAGACAGGCTTCATACTGTCAGCCACTCTGTGCTCCCCTCTGGGTTTCTTAAGGGGTGCCGGGCTGGCCTGGGTGTGACAGGAGAAAGAGCTTGTTTTCTTTGTATTGGGGTGGGGCTGGACCCCACAAGCTGCTGGCCACCACTTATACATACTACACCTCTGTGCAAGTTAGAAAAAGGCACCCTCACAAGGAGAGACAAACCCCAAACAACACCCCCTTAGCCAGTGAACTTCAGAAATGGCCCGTTCTTCAGTGTCAGCCTGTCTGGGTTCCCCTTTATGACTGCTCCCACCTTGGTTCTGCAGGGCCTCTCCCCACTAGGGAACAAGCCCACCACCCTCCCTGGGCCCCAGAAACTGAGATCTATTTCCACAGTGAGAGAGGGAGCAGGAAAAGGCCGGATACTCAAGATTCTGAAATCTTAAACTAGGGCAGAGCTGGGGCAGCATCTCAATGAAGCTGCAGACAGGTTCTGGGCTTTGAGCCAGCTGCACAGTAGACCTGTGACGGGGACTGGGCCATGCTAGCATGGTGGGGCCTCTGCAATCAGGGCCAGGGCACACATAGCCACTGCCCAGCCACTGTGGCCATGGCGGTGCCCCAAGGCAGCAGAGGCTGAGGGACATGAGGGTGCTGGAGGGCAGAGAGCCTGAGCAGCAATAGGCACTGAGTCCTGCCAGGAGCTGGTGGCATCTAGGTGTGCATATGAGGGAGCGGGTATCTCATTTCCTTTCCTCAACAAGAGCCTGCCCGTGGGGACTTGGAGAGGTGCCAGTGCAGGAGTCCTCCATCAAATCACATCCACAGACCCCGATCCCTCCATCCTTCCTGCTCATTAGAGTCACCTGGGCCTTGAAGCAATACCGCTTCTAGGGCCCCCTAGGATTCCATCACCCTGCAAGAGGGTCAAGCATCATTGATTAATTTATTTTTAGACCCTGGGGTACTTTTCCGTTCAGTCAGCAAGGGTCACTGAACTGATCATTGGCTCCAAGAGAAGCACCTCACTCCAGAAAGGGCTCTGAGAACAGTCAGGTTTGGGAAACACCTTCTATTCTAGCTCCTCCTGCTGACAGGACACAATGACATATCGACCTGCCCAAACAAAAATGTCTTTGCTCTGGAAACTGTAATTGGTGGTGGTGGTGGTGGTTCTGTGTGTGTGTGTGTGCAATATTGTTTCTATTTTATAAATGGGACTCCAAGAGGTTAAGGAATTTGCCTAATGTTGTCACTGTGGTCATGGCAGAGAGCCAATTCAGACCCAGGGCTCCCTCCACTTCACACAACATCTGCACCCAACACACCCTGAACACCTCCAGAAATGGGGCTCTCAATCTCATGTAGACCCTCAATTCTCTCTGCTCTCTGTCTCCTCTGAGGGCCAGAAGGGAGGGTACAGTTTCCAAATTCTATTTCTGCTCATGATCATCTGCCTGGTTTTTTAACATTAAGAAGAGGGTCATTCATTCCTCCAGGCGCAATGGTGGAATTGAAGGCACCAGGGAGGCTCAGAAGAAAGTCACTGGAGGTTGTGTAGCCTCCAGTAAGCCTGAAGTGGGGCAGTAGGCCCAGCATACTCCCAAACTCAGACTGTTCTCTTGACCTGACCAGGTCCCTGCTCCCTGCTCCCTGCTCCTCAGGCTGGGGAGGTGGGCCCCTTCCAAAGAGACGTCAAAGAAATCCCCCTGCTCCCCTTTTTGCTGCTCCTTCAGCAAAAAGGAGCCCCTAGAGCGAGTGAAACCTGAGTCCTGGGGAGCAGCCTAAACACAAAGTATGTCTGAGTTCTCAGAAACTGCACCAAGACATTTATGGGAAAGTCTCTCAGAGCATGTTCCTTTTTCTCAGGCTCAGTCTAATTAAGATGAACCCTACCTTTCTCAGGGTCTGCCACATACATCAGGCCGTTCCTGAGAAAGACTTTGTGAAAACTCTTGGGCTTGCTTGTGGCAAGGCTCACTCACATTATGTCCCGTTCTCTCCGGACTCTTGTTCTAGCAACAAATCAATGTCTTCCCAAGAGATGTGTGGATGATAAGGTTCTGCTCCCCAGTGATGTTTGTGAACTGAAGATCCACCCCACCCCACAGCTCTTTCTTATTCCCTGAACAGACCAGCCAAAAGGAGTAGGACAGGCAATCAGAATCAGAGAGATACAGGAAGGAGACAGAGGATCGGGGGCAGGAGAGCTGAGCCACAGGGGCCATGGGAGTGAGCAAGGCACAGGCAGAGTGATAACTCATAGTCCAGAGAGGAAGGCTGGTGGCACCTGGGAAATCTGGTTGGGGACCCAAGTGCCCAGGCAAGGATAGTCTCACTGACAGACTCCAAGGTGGGCCCCGCTGGCTAATACTGCAGAATGCAGGAGGCTGGAGCCCTGGCTTGGCAGAATAATCATGGGCATGCCAGGTACTTCTGTATGTACTTTATGTTTATTAGCTTATTCAATCTTCCCAACGATTCTGTAATACCTACTGTTACTATCTCTCTTTTACAGATGAGGTAACTGAGGCACAAAGAAAGTAGATAACTTGCCCAGTGGCATCCACTGGTATGATGTAGAGTCAGGATTTGAACCCAGGCAGTCTGGCTCCAGAGCCTACGCACTAGGCCACCGCACCACAGCTCACACACAGAGAAGCGGATCTAGTTACTGGGTGTTCAGGTTACCCCAAAACTCAGTAACTTAAAACATCATCAGTCATCTCAATAGCTCGTGAATCTACAGTCCAGGCAGGGCACGGGGGAGAGGTTAGGCTGTACTCTGCAAGACGGTAGCTGGGGCAGCTCGTCGGAGGGCAGGAGGGTGAACCGCGGCATGACCCACTCACGTGGTTAGCAAGTGAGAACTGGCTGTGGCCAGGGGCTCAGCCGGGACTAAGAGGCAGAGCCATGTTCCACTCCGCACGGGCCTCTCCGAGGGCTGCGCAGACTTCCTCACAGCATGGCGGCTGGGTTCCAAGAGTGAGAATCCCAAGAGACCGGCAGTGGAAACTAACAGCTTCTTAACGACTAAGTCCAGAAACTAGCACAGCATCACTCTATGGGTTGAAGACATAATTTTAGGTTCAAGGGGAGGGGATATAAACCTCACCTCCAAACAGCAGGAGTGTTGCCCTAGCCGGTTTGGTGCAGTGGTTAGAGCATCTGCCCTTGGACTGAAGGGTCCCTGCTTTAGTTCCAGCCAAGGGCACATACCTTGGTTGCAGGCTCCAGCCCCGGTTGGGGTGAGTGTGGGAGACAACCAATCTCTCTCTGCACCACCCCCCCAACTCTCTCTGAAAAGCAATGGAAAAAAGATCCTCTGGTGAGGATTACAAACAAACAAAAACAAACAAACACTAGGAGTGTCAGAATTTGGGGACCGTATTTTAAAACCACATTTTGGGCCTAGGATACAGAGGAAAGACTGGATCTCAGGAATGGGGGAAAAGCAGTTCAGACCAGTTCAGAGAGAAGGCGAATGGACTGTGCCACACCAACCAAGTAGGTCTCCAGTGTATGCCAGGTCTTGGCCCTCATGGGCATTGTCTCAACTTACATTTGCAACAACCCTTGGACACAGATTTTCTCACTGCTCTCTGCAAATGAGCACTCTGAAGCTCAGAGATGGTGTAAGCTTTATCCAAGGGCACACAGCTGGGAGGTGGCAGAGCTTTTCTAATTTCAGAGCTGAGTCCTTAACTCCTCTTGTGGGCTGTTCCCAGATGCAGACCAGGGCTGGCCCCAGAGGTATGACAAGGTAAGCTGGGAGGAAGCAGGAGGACAAGGAGCCAGGCTATCATTCCTCACCTGGTCACCTCCTCCAGAAGCCCTCCAAGATCAGGGAAGGGCTTCAAAACACCTAGTCCCACGGCACCCTTTCTTTCTGGTGCCTCTGCTCAGGCTGGGCATGTACAGACCTTTTCCTGGGTCTTGCCTCCCAATCTGTTTTTCTCAACCCGGAGAAATTCCCAAAATCCCCTCTCTATACTTCCTTGAAATCTTCCCTGAGGCCTTTTCCCAATTCTACCTGTCTTAGCCATATGCTGTGAATAATTACCAGCATAAGACCTTCAATATTTTTAATACAAATTTATTTTGGAATAGTTTTCTATTTACAGAAAAATTGTGGAGATGGTGCAGAGAGTTCCCCTGTTCTCCACACCCAGTTTGCCCTATTATTAGTCTGGTACATTTGTGACCGTGAGTAAACCAATCTAGTGATATGTTATTGCTGGCCTTGCAATGTTAGTAACATCATTATTAAAGCGTAAGTCCACACTTTCTTCACATTTCCTTCATTTTTTTTACCTACTATCCCTTTTCTCTTCCAGGATACCACATTACATTTAGTTGTCATGTCTCCTCAGGCTTGTCTGTAACAGTTTCTCAGACTTTCCTTGTTTCTGACCATTGTGACAGTTTTGAGGAGCACAGGTCAGGTGTGTTGTAGACTGTCCCTGAGTGGGAACTTGCTGATGTTTCTCTCATGGTTAGACTGGAGTTACGGGTTTGAGGGAAGAAGCCCACAGAGGTTAGCCTGGCTGGGCGTGGCTCAGCGGTGGAGCGTCGACCTAGGATCCAGGTGACTGGGGTTCGATTCCCGGTCAGGGCACATGCCTGGGTTGTGGGCTCGATTAATGACTCTCTCATCATTGATGTTTCTATCTCTCTCTCTCCCTCTCCTTTCCTCTCTCTGAAATCAATAAAGATATATTAAAAAAAAAAAAAAAAAAAGAAGCCCACAGAGGTTAAATGCCATTTTCATCACATGATGTCAAGGCGACATGCTACCAGCATGACTCATCACTGTCAATGTTGACCTCCACCACCACTATCAGGTGACTCGTTTCTCCCCTTTTCTGTGCTATTTGGAAAGAAGTCACTATGTGCAGCCCACATTTAAGGAGTGGGGAGTTAAGCTCTCCCTTGAGGGTGAAACCTACATAAATCATTTGGAATTCTCTGCACAGTTTTGCTTCTTTCTCCCATTTATTTATTTAATCTAATTTCATAATTTAATTGTTTAATTAATTGTTGAATCATTTATTTATTTAAGTACAGACTCATGAATATTTTATACTTTAGGCAATAAACCAATATTATTATGCTCAAATTATTTCAGCTTCAGTCACTGGAGCTCTTTCAGTTGGCTCTAGTGTTCTTTTGACATGCTCCCGTTAAATTTTCTTTTTAGCACTTCCTTACTTTCTGGCACTACAAGATGCTGCAGGCTCATCTTGTGTTTTCCATGCCCCACTACCAAAATCAGCCATTTCTCCAAGGAGCCCTAACTCCTTTTATCAGAAATGGTGTTAGGAACCGCAATCTGGGAACCAAGTGTGCTCCTTGTTATTGGTATCATTGTTTCCAGGCCCTCTCAGCTGATAGGGCAGGAAAATACGTGTGTGAACTAACCTGTGTGTCTATCAAACTATCTAGATATATACAGACCTATGGATAGTTATGTATGTAACCATCGGTGTCTATATTAAGGTTAACCTGAGTTCATAAAATGTCCCCAGCTCCAATCCATCATCACAAGCGTCATTCTAGCCTCCTCCCTTTGCTCGTCTATAGCCTCCCACCTGCCACTCCCACAGTGGGAAACCTGGCCCCCACTGTCCACCCTCCATCAATTGTTCAATTCCAATATGTATGCATAGCGGTTTTGCATTGTCAGCCGTGGGAAACAGCTTCATCAGCTGGGTTCAGTGTTCTACAGTTCTTTCTCCTTTAGTCTTCTAGAATCCACTCATTTCCAAAGTTACTTAAGTCAAAACCTTTTTCCCCCCATTCACTGTAGTGAGGTTGTCTCATGCATTTGTAATACAGACAGCTTTGTCATAGTCTGCATTCCATCCTGGGACCTCCCCCCACCTTCCTCAATTATTTTTTAAAATATTCATGCATTAAGATTCATTCTGTGCTGTAAAGTTCTATGGGTTTTGACAAATGCACAGTTTCATGTATGCACCATTGAAATATCATACAGAACAATTTCACCCTGCTTAAAAAAAATCCTACTTCACCTATTCAAACTTTCTCACACCCTCAAGAAGCCTTCAACATTAAAGTATATTTAAATGTTTTTCAAAGTTCTTTTTATATGCGTTACCTCATTTCCTCTGCAAAGCAACCCTGAGAACTGGGAAGAGCAGAAGAATAATCCCCATTTTATGGAGGAGGGACAGGCTCAGAAGCATTAACAGGTTTGCGTTTGGCCACATAGTTAGTGTGTGCAGACTGTAGACTGACCCTGCTGCTTTATTCCTGTGCTACTCAGGCCAGGTGTGGTTCCCAGGCCCCAGAAGGGGGGCAGGGGGTGGGGTCTCACTCAGGCAGAGGACTGGGCCGTAAGCGAAAACAAGCCGTGCGCTGACAGTGGGCACCTGAGCGCTAGTCCTGGTTCTGCCACCTACTCACGGAGTGGACTTAACTTAATCACTTTCCTTGGCTGGACCTCAGAGTTTCCTTTTCTGTAAAGAAAAGTGAGGGATGAGGTGACCCCTAAGTTCCACTCAGGTCTAGCAGGCCGTGTTTGATCTTGGGCATGAGGCTGACTGTAGTTAACAGGAAGTTTGGGGGGTGGTCCAGGGAGATGACTGAGAAGTGAGGCTCAGGTCAACCACAGAGAAGGGCAGTGGTGGGCCGTGGTGGGGTCAGGGTGGGTGTGCCCAGAGGGGCAGCTCCCAAGGCCACTGTGCCCTCCCCTCCCCCAGCCCCAGCAAGCCCTCCAGGTGGTAAAACGGTGGATGTTTTGTATCCATTCCATGGTTTACGCAGCGTTCTCTAAACTGAGGCTCAAGACCCGTGAGTCAAGGCCTGATATTTTAAAAAAATAGAGCCTGGCCGGGCCTGGCTCAGCGGTTGAGCGTCGACCTCGGATCCAGGAGATCAGGGTTTGATTCCCGGTCAGGGCACATGCCCGGGTTGCGGGCTCCATCCCCAGTCGGGGGCGTGCAGGAGGCAGCCGATCAATGACTCCCTCATCACTGATGTTTCTCCCTCTCTCTCCCTCTCCTTTCCTCTCTCTGAAATCAATAAAGACATATTAAAAATAAAAAAATTAAGCTAAAAAAATAGAACAAAATAGAATAGGATAGAATAAAGCAATATATTCAACATAATAAAGATAAGTGTAAACTTTTGTTTTGATTATATATGTGTGGGTGACGGGTCAAAATGTGCAATGTATCGGCCAGAAAAGCGTAGAAGCCGCTGGCTGACAGCACACTTTTCTTCCTTATCTTACTTCATCCTTACTCTACCTTGGGAGGAGAAATTATTATAATTATCCCTATTTTCCAGCTAAGGAAGCTGAGGCTCAGAGAGACCCCAGAGAGACCCGACGGTACACTCGTGTGAGGGCCAGGTTGTGAAGAAATCTCCTAGCTCCCAGACCCTGCTGGGGCTTCCTGCATTTGGTCCCAGACAGAACTGTGACACTTGTCTACTTACAAAGTCCCAAGCAGTGCAGCCTGTGGGAAGGAGGCCCAAGCTGAAGGCTGCCTGGATACCTAAACCGGGCCGGCCCTACTTTCGCTCGGCAGGTGGTGGGTCGTTCACCGTCCATCCACCATTGACCAACTGAAGCCGGTTCGGTGGGAGTTCAGCCAAAACCAGGCTCTGCCGCCAGGGTGGGCAGTTAGGGTGGGGAAGCGAGCTGGTGGGAGAGGCTGAGAAAGGTCACATGGGCCTCCTCCCTCCACCCAGATGCCACTCACACCACACATACCACACTCAGCAAACACACCAAAGCACGCTCCTGCCGGGGCTCCAGACTCCCAGCCTGGAGCCACTGTGGGTCCTGCAGTGCGTCCTTCTGTCCTGTCTCTATTCCCCTGAGACCAACAGCTCACCGGGGGAATATTTTTCCCCTTTTCTTTTTTCTTGCCCCCGGATCTGAACACCCACAACAGCACTGCTGTCTTGTGATTTATGAACTCACAGAACTCACTAACCCTTTTCCGCAGTCGTCTAGATGTAAGGAAGCCCTTGGTTCCTCTGCAGACAGGAGGACCTGACTTCTCCCTCTGACACCACCACCAGCCTGGCCAGGACCCCTCCCACAGGGCTCTGTGACTTATTGGTGATCATTCATTTGAAGGTCACCGTGGTCAGGAACCCCCTGACAGTGGTGAGGAAAAGGCAAGAAAAATGAGGGACAGAAAGAATTTTCCTGCCGAACAAGTCACACAGCCAGCCCTTCCTGGCCACTGTCCCTTGGTGAGGTGGATACATCCACCAGGCCATAGTGGGTCTCAGCGTCCCCCAGTGACTGGGGCCCGAGAGAACTGAAGAGTCACTTGGTAGCTGTGGTGGGAACCTGTCAGTAAGCCAGTCACCCTCCGGGAGTCACCCACCTTGACCTCACTTCAAGGTTCCGTTCAAGTATCACCAACTCAGAGAGGCCACCTCTGGCCCCTCCTCACCTAGCTCCTGACACCCCTCCTGGTTTTGTGTTTTCCCGTAGCCCTTTCAGGCATGAGCCCAGAGCTGCTCTCTACACCAGGCAAGAGACATGGCTCAGGCCCAGAGTGTCTTGGTTACCTTACACTTGGAAGGGACAAAGACCCGAGGTCTCTAGGAGGGAGAGAAGGGAGGGCATGAAGCACTCGGGGGTCCCCGTGGACCCACCGTGAACGGGCAGGATGAACCCTGGCCATGGGAGTGACACAAGGAACAGAGAGGCAGAGACAGTAAGCCTCTGAGTGGACAGGCAGAGAAGAGGGGAACAGAGAGGCAGAGAGAGAAGACGAGAGAAAAAGAATCAGAGATAGAGAGGTAATTGGGAGGCAGCCCCGGAGACCCACAGGCAGAGAGAGACAGAGGACAAGAGAGCAGAAGACGAGGCAGGAAGCGGTGGCAGTGGGCCTCGCAGGGCCGCAGTGGGCCGGCAGCTCAATGCCGCTCTGTTCTCCACCCGCCGCACTGAGGGGCTTTCTTCACGGCCGTGGGAAAGCGGTGGGCGAGCGAGCGGACCGCCGTGTGGACAGTAATTAGCCGGATTAGGGCGGGAGCCGAGGGCCAGGAGGACCAGCCTGGAAACAAAAGGCCTCTCTTTTGCCCTAGCAAACGCCGGGGTCATGAGGTCACTGGGCAGGGTCCCCCAGGAGCTGGTGAGGGGACGTGCGTCAGGGAGAATGGGGCCTCTGAGCACCTGGCAGGGCTGGCTTTGGGGTCCGGATTTGGAGGAGAGCAGGGAGGAAGAGGAGAGAGTCCAGGGACAGATGAGGGAGGACAGGGACAGTGAGACACCACAGAGGGCAGAGATCTGAAGGATCTGATTGGCAAAAGCATTGGTGACGTGGTGACATGCACCAAGTACCGAGGCTTGCATCATCTCATTCAATCCTCCTTAACAGCCCCTGAGGCGGATCCTCCAATGGCACAATTTTACAGCTAAGACAGGCTGTGCAGGGACTGTGACTTGCCCAAGGTCACACAGTAAGAAGCGGCATCTCATACATTCACTGGCCCAGAGTAGGCACACAATTATGTGTTGAATGAATGAATGACAAGTTGGCCCTGACCTCACCCCTTGGTCACCCACAACCTGGGACGTTTGGGAAGTGGAGGCTCGCAGCCTGACAGAGGTCCACTCCCTTCAAGAAAGCTGCTCTGGGTGGTGCACGCAAGGGTGGGTCAGTACTAATAACCCCACACTGGTCAGTGCAGGGCACTCTGGCTACTACGGTCAGGGGTTCAAGGGTTGAGAAATGTGACCATTTGGTTTTCTTTCCAACAGTCCCAACAGAACTGTCCTTTCCTCAGGGGTCTATACCTACAGCCCCTGGGCCCCTCCAACGTACAGGGCTGCGTGAAGGGCCGATGGTGACCTATGAGAGTAGGAAGAGGAGGACTTGGGACCTTCCCCTGCCACCTGGCTCTCACCAGCCACTCCAGAAGGTCAAAAGTGCTCCAATTTTATTTTATTTTTATTTTTTAAAAATATATCTTTATTGATTTGAGAGGGAAGGAGAGGGAGAGACAGAGATAGAAACATCAATGATGAGAGTCACTGATCGGCTAGCCCGCAACCCGGGCATGTGCCCTGACCTGGAATCGAACCCTGATCGCCTGGATCCTAGGTCGACGCTCAACCGTTGAGCCAAGCCCGGCCGGGCAAAAGTGCTCCAATTTTAAATAAAGAGTGTTCTCTGGACTGTGGGTATCACGCCTCAGCTGACTAAACATCTCTGCTCACAGAGAGGACACTCTCCTGCCCACAGCAGCTGGCAGGTGATGGGAATGGAAGACATGGACAAATGGGTCTGGTGTGAGGCATTAGGGGTGGCGGGGACTGTGGCAGAGTCTGTTGTAAACGTGGCAGTAGCTTCTCACTCTGGTCTACTATTGCCTTATGGGCCCAGCTGGGCAGGCTTAAGCTTTTCAAGAAAAATAAGAAATTCAGCCTTTTAGGTGAGATGGTCAAGTTTTAAAGTATGCTGTGGGCCACCCTAACATAGGTAGGGTCCAGATTCAGCCCACAGGTTGGCAGTTCACAATCCACTTCCTGGTGAGCTTTCAGGAAAAAGCAACACCCATCCCTTCCCCAGCCTCACTCCCTCCAGCTTCTCCAGGGTCAGTGAGTGAGGAAGGGGTTAGGGTTGAGTATTGGAGGGTGTCCAGCCCCTGCCCAGATCCCTGTGCCCTGTATCAGGCTGTACCCATGATAGACTTCAGGCAGGACGTCTCCAGGCCACTGAGATCTGGGTGACCAGGCGTATGGCCAGGAGACGGAGGTTGTTACACCCAGCTCAGCCAGGGGAAGCCCCGAGAACCATGAAATGAGAGTTTTCTCCTGGGACAGCAGTGCAGGAAGGGGGGCAGTGAAAGTTGCCGGCACAGGAAGAGGAAATGTCTGCTTCTGCCCAGATCTCCCTCATATCCCACCTTCATTCACCTTCACAAACTTCTCATCAAGTGTAGGTACTGTTAACCCACTTCTCAGGTGAGAAAACTGAGACACAGAGGGCTGGAGTACTTGCCTGAAGGGAGCAGAGAGTGAGCATATAGCGGCATAACTTGAAGGGGCTCCAAGTTTGAGATTCGTTGGAAATGTCATTTTCTTAAAAACTGATGTGATTTTGCTTCCTGTTTCAAAACATACATGGCTATTTCAGCATAAAAATGATGGTGGCTTTTTCTCCCGTAATCTGGTAAACCTGACCTTGGGAGGATAGCCACGTTTATCCTGTGGCATCTCGAACCCCTGGCACTTCATTGTGAGGCTCAGCAGCCCACGTCCACGAGGGGGAGGAGCCCAGGTTGGGGGACCAGCCCCACAGTCAGCTCACAACAAAGTAGAACCTACGGGGCATAGTAGGCATAAAGGGGGTCTGGCTGCTGCTGTCTCTCCTTAGTTCCCCATTTCCACCTCATGGAAAACGAAGGGGGCTCTCCTGCCTCCTTGGGCAGCCCAGCCATAGCTCAGAACTGAGTCCCCGAGGGGCTACTTTTTCTGCGGCACACCATGGTGCCTGAAAAGCCAGGATACAGTCTCCTCTTCTCTCCTCTCCAGGTTACCTCCACAGTCTTTCTTTTCACAGACCAGAACTTCCACTACAGCAGCTGCTGCCTCTAGCTCCTGAGAGGGCTAGGCCTGTGTGGCAAGCACTCCCAAGTCCTGGCCATGGGATGAGGTGGGGGGATCCTGATGCCATGGGTAATGGCTAAGGCATGGTGGTGGGAGAGGGGTATAGCCACACTCTCTCCTGGTCCCTAAAAGAGCATGAATCAGGGAGCCGAAGGCCACAGGGTTAGGCAGCCAGAGAAAATGAGGGGTTAGTTCTGGGACAGCTGCCCTCAGGGAGCACAGCAGTTCCAGTGGGTGAAGGACAGCTTGAGCCCAGTGAAGGAGCTTTAGAACCAGAGAAGAGGGAAGAAATTCGCCAGCCCAGTGGAATGCCCACTGTTCCTTCCAGAAGCTGGTGGTGGTTTTATTTTATTTTATTGATTGATTTTAGAGAGAAAAGGCAGGGAGAGAGAGAAACATCGATTTGTTGTTCCACTTATTGATGCATTCATTGGTTGTTTCATATATGCGCTTGACCAGGGATGGAACCTGCAACCTTGGACTATCAGGACAATGCTCTAACCAATTGAGCTACCCAGTCAGGGCCTGATGGTGGTTTTAGAGACAACCAGGCAAGACTACCTAAGGCATGGTGAATGCTTGCTTCCTGCCGTCATCCCCTACCCCATTAGAGTAGGGGACATACTTAGGGGGAAGGATTACTCAAAAGAAACCCAAGTTCTGGTGAGAAAGCCCTACGAGAAATGTGGGAACTATCAGGAGCTGTTACAGTCCCAGATAAAATTTCCTAGCTCTGCATTCCCAGCCAGGCCCAGAACATTTAAGTCACAGAGCCCCTCTCTTCCCCTCTTTCCTCACTTTGCATGTAACCAGCTTGGGGACTCAAGTTCTCTGTCAGGAAGCACAGGTGGCAACTCGGTCCCTTCCACCAATGGGAAAGGAAGGATTTCATTCTAAGACTTACAGCTAATTACACTGACGGCTTAGTCAAGCCTCCATCCTGAGGAAAACCAAATTCCCACAAGTTCCTCCCCTCCCCCAGCTTTCCACCCCATCCCAGCCCATATTCTGGGTCACAAACATGGACATAGAGTACTCCCAGCCTAGAGCACTTGAGGTGGCTGCCTGCAGGGTGGATGTCAAGGCAGGCCTGGGTCTCAGGAGGGGGCACAGGGAGAAACCTGATCTACTCATCAGTGAGCTTCACGTCATAGTTCTGGACACGAACCATGGAAAGATGGGTTTGTACCTCCAAAACACAGAAGCAGCGAGCTCAGGACCTGATCCAGGCAGCCTCTGTGTCCTCTGACGGGATGAGGGAAGACACAAGAATACACAGCCTCCTTGGCTAGATTCATAGCATCCTTTATGATAGAGACTTGGAGGGGGCAGTGGTCCATGTCCAAGGACTTGTGAGTCCTCAGGGGACGGGCCTCGAGGTCCATGTCAACATGGGGCTAGCTTTCCTATACCGCTTGGCCCTGGCCCCTTCCAACATGCTCATCAGGGGCTTGGATGAAGATGTAGGAGTAGAATTCTCAAATTTGAAGCCCATCAAAGCTGAAGAGAATAGGAAATATAATGAATAATAAAATCCAAAAGGCTTGGTCATATAGAGTAGATAGGCCACATTTAAGAGATGAATCTGAAGAAAGTTCAATGTCAGGTTCTGCTTATGGGGTCCAAGAAATCAACTGCCCCAGCACATGTAGAAAACTGAAGGATTTGGGGTGTTCAGCTTAGTGTCAATCAGCCATGTGATGAATCTGAACAAAACAGTGGTGTGATCTTCAGGTGCATTAAGGAAAGTCTTATTTTAAGGGATTTCTTTGTTCTATTAATTGCATTGAGGGCTTTCTTGTCAGTCTACTGACAACTCACATCAAGAGCCTTTGGGCAGCTGGGTGTGGCTCAGCAGTTAAGCATCGACCTAGGATCCAGGAGATCGAGGCTCAATTCCCAGTCAGGGCACATGCCCAGGTTGCGGGCTCAATCCCCAGTCGAGGGTGTGCAGGAGGCAGCCGATCAATGACTCTCATCACTGATGTTTCTATCTTTCTCTCCTCTCCCTTCCTCTCTCTGAAATCAATAAATATATAATTTTTTTTAAAAAAAAGATATCACCGTTAAAAAAAAACACAACACCTTTGGGGCTTGTTAAAAATCCAGATTTCTAAGTCTACAACAGATTGTTCAACTAGACTCTATAAGGATGGGGCCCCGAAATATGCTTTTTTCACCACCACCCTGGTGATTTTCGAGAACATTTTCAGCTCTACCTCCCGCGTTAGCCCATGCTAGGCCCTCTTGCCAAGACTGTCCTTCCTCTTAGCAAAGTAAGAGGATTGACTCCCTGCCTAGCAAAACATCCCTCTACACTAGAAATTTCCCTGGTGGAGTTTTGCTCCTTTGGGTTAGCACCCTGCCCCTAATGGCCTCATCAGTGGAGATTTTAAAAGATAAAGACAGCTGGCTTAGAGCAAAACTGTGGTGGGGGCACAGGGTGGAGACAGACTGAACTTCCCAGACAAAGAACAAGGCTTAATCATGCTGCCGCAGGGCCACGATCCAGCTCAGCCTGAAGCCGTGGAGAGACTAAGAAATAAGCCATTTGTTCCTCGCTGGCGTGGGAAGCATCCAGGCTTTGGAGAAGCAGCCTGACCTGAGTGTAAATCCCGCTCAGGCCCTTAGCAGCTATGTGACCCTGAACATTGACTTCAACTTCTCTGAGGCTCAGATTCCCCCTCTGAGATAATGAAACATTCCTCACCCAGCTGTTCTGAGGAATAGATGAATAATGGTTGTTATTGTATGTACATAAAGCCCCCTGAGGCTTTTGCACACAGTAGGTACTCAATGTTGCTTGTGGAATGCATGAATGGGTAAATAAATAATGAATGGATGAATGGGTGTTTGGGTGTATGGGAGGAGAGGTGGATAAGTGAATGGGTGGACGGACGGATGGATGGATGGACAAATGGACAGACAGACAGACAGGTGGCCTCTGTAAATTCTTCTTTTTTACAATCAGCCTCTGCTTCTCAATTATTTATAGTGTGCCACCCAGTGTGATTCTCTGACATCTCACAGATGTCTTGATTTGGGGTCCAAGTTGTGCCTCCTAGGAAAAGCCCCTCTTCTTTCCCTGTCCCCCTCCCCCCAAATGTCCTTCTCCTAGCCCCTGTCCAACAGCCAAGCTATTCCTGTCTGGCATTCGGTCTCAAATTCCATGCAGGGGCAAATCTCAGGGCACAACCTTTCTCAGGTTCCTCTGATATAGGCCTGCAGCCTGCTATTGAATCCAGCTCAGTTCACCTTTCTGGCCAGTCTCCGGGAATAGCCCATCTTCAGGCTGGCTTGCCCTTGTCCAGGAAAATCAGCTGCATGAGGCACAAATCCTGCCTTCCTGGAACTTGGACTCGAGGAGGAAAATAGGAGACAGAGGGTGGTAACTGCCCAGCCCTGGCCAGCGTGCTCAGTGGTTAGAGCGTCAGCCTGTGCACCAGAAGATCGTGGGTTCGATTTCTGGTCAAGGGAACAAACTTGGGTTGCAGATCCGATCTCTGCCCCCAGTCAGGCCTCGTGTGGGAGACAACCAATCGATGTGTCTCTGTCATATCGATGTTTCTCTCTCTCTTTCCCCCTCCCCTGTCTCTTCCACTGTGTCTATAATCAATGGAAAAAATATCTTTACTCCTCAGGCGAGGATAGGAAAAACAAAACAAAGAAAGAGCTCCCAGCCAGCAGAATTAGGGAAGACTTCATGAAGTGGGTAGCATCTGGATCTTAAAGGATGGATAAACTTGGGCAGGAAGAGTCCGGGGAAGAGCATTCCAAGAAGAGGGAACAGCCTACACACAGGCCAGAGAGGGCAGAATAAGGGATGGTTCTGTCTCACAGGAGCATGGGCAAGAAGCAGGTGGGCCAGGAGAACTGAGGCTGTAAGACTGGTTTGGGAAAGGCAGGTGCCAGTGCAATGCCAAGCTGAGACGTGTGCTTGGCTCCCTTCCCATGAATCCAGGCAGAACCAGTGGCTGTAGTCTGGGGTTGGTCCCTCTCCCTCTCCCCTCAGGGCTCCAACCACAGCCTCTCTCAGCACCCTGCTGTGTGCTCTCCAAGCAGGCATCTATGAGTTCTGGCCTGGGTGCCTTCAGTGGTTCATGGCAGCCTGGAGGGCCACCCTTTCTGGGGCCATTGCACTGACCGTGCCCATCCCCTACTCTGGAGGAAGTTCAGGCCTTGTGCAGGCTGTTGATGCCCGGGTAAGGGTGAGGGGCTTGTCTGCCTCAGGCACATGCAGCTGCTTCTTTGGTGGTAGTTCACCCCCACTCCTCCCACCCTCTGCAGCCTGCAAGTGGTGGGTCTTACCCTTAAACTTTCCCCAGCTAATCCAAGCCACACAGAGAGCAGCCAGCCCGCCTGTGGGTCTTGTTTCACTGGAATGTTGGCATCAAACTTGAGATCGGAAATGAACTCATTATCTGATTATTTTTATTTATGAAAATGTAACTGCTCTGGGAGAGGTCTTTCTTGAATAGTCTTTTCAGTGATGAGTAATTCTCTCCCCTTCATATTCTCTCTCTCTCTCTCTCTCTCTCTCTCTCACACACACACACACACACATACACACAGCCACAAGTTCCAGCAGAGACATTCCTTCAGGTACCCACACAATCACATGGAGACACATGTTCTGGATCTAAAAAGCCTTTTGAAGGCAGAGACCTTGTCTCTTTTATTTACTGCAGAATCCCTAGTGGCACATAGTAGGCAATCAGTAAATACTTGCAGAATAAATAGCTAAGATGCACACACACATTACTCAGACACACACACACGTATGCATGCACGCCCAGCTGCTCTCCCTTCTTGGAGAACAGCAAAGTCAGAGAATCCCTAATTCCATAGCCTGAAGTCTTCACACCATGAACCACACCTGGTATTAGCTGAGAATGCACTTTCTAGAACCTTCTGGTAGAGATGTTCATCACCAGTTCTCAGGAGGCCAAGGCAGCACTCCCCCTGACCTGCTAAGGCCTCACCAAATGCTCAAAGCCATCCTTGCCAACCAGCCTTGCCCACCTGAGACCTCATATGAGTCTGGCCAAGAAAGCCTGAGGCGATTGTGCAGGGCAAACTGTTTTTCAGTAATGTTCTCCGGGGCTGCCCCCACCCATCCACTCAGTAGCAGGTCCCAGCATAAGGTCTTGGGCAATGCCAGTCCCCAGGCTCTGTCTCTCTCTCCTGCAACCATGACCATGACTCAGGCTGTCCAAGGCCTGTGAATGTCTCCCTGAGAGAGGGCCGGGCCAGAGGCAGGCAGAGGTGGAGAGCTCAAGAAAGGTTGCCTAGAGTTTGATCTCAGGGTGGAGCCTTCTGCAAGACAATGACCCTGACCCCTAACTGTCCCTAAGTGACTCCCTCATAGAGAGAGGGCAGCCTGATGTGGTTAAAAGAGCTCTGGACTGGAGGGAGGCTCACCTGAGTTGACATCTTTGCTGGCCACATACTAACCATTTGACTTTGATCAGTTCAATTAACTCTGGAGCTTAATTTTCACCAGCATCTCAGGCAATCAAATTTTTCCTGCCTCACTACCCTCTCCTGACCTCCCTTCCAGCTCCCAAGGGAAAGCCCACATCTCCCTCTGTAGCATTTCAGTTCTATTCAAATGGCTATTTAAAGGTGCAGAGCCCTCTAGGATGGGTCATCCAGTTCCTTGCACCTAGCAGTGTGTTAGAGCTGCCTGGCTTTCCCAAGGCACTGCATGCAGGAGGTCGGAGGTCCCTGGGAGAGGGGGACAACTTGTTTTGCTAACATTTCTGTGTTTCAACACCTAGCCAGTGAGAAGAAAGGACTGTGACCTCTTAAACTCCAAGTCACCCAGCAATTCCACTTCTAATTATACACCCAGGAAAAGCAAATGTATGTGCACACTAATACTTTATTCATAGTACCTTCAACTGAGACAACCCAAATATCCATCAACAGGAGGATAGCTACACCAACTGCAGTGTACTCATTGTAACAGACACAGCAATAAAACACAACAAGCTTCAACTACACACAACAGCAAGGATGAATCTCCCAGGCATGACACTGAGTAAAATAAGCCAGATACAACGATAACATATGATATCATATGCAGAAAAGGTCAAGAACGGGAAAAATGAATCTATAGTGGTATTTACTAAGGAGGGGCACAGAGACCTTCTGTGGGGCTGAAATGTTCCATATACTGATCTGGTGGTTCAGGGACATATGTGGAAATCCATCCAGCTGTACACTTAAGCTCTTGTTAACTCTGTTGTATGTAGATTATACTAGGGGAGCAACCCAAATCATAAGGGTCTAACCCATGCAGAAAGGAGGAGTTCTGAAGGGGACTCACAAGGTTTTGGAGTGGGAGGCCAGGGGACAGGAAAAGAGTGAAGCCAATACACTAGTGGAAAGAGAAGGCCTAGAGTGGCAGAGTGACTTGACCGAGAAGAGATTGCTATAAAGAAGTGGGGAGGGACGTGACCCTTTGGCTGACCCTGCATGTGTCAGCCCAGGTCAGGTTACTTTTCAGTTGGCCTCCTGCATGGGCTGGTGCGTTGGGATTGGGACCCATGGTAGAGGCTGATCCCAGTCCATCTGTCTCCTCCTCCGTTTTTCTTCTGCCCATATCTTTGGGACAAAGAAGGGACTGAGTCCCAAGCCTCTCTTCTAACCCCAGTTAATAGATAAACTCAATCTGCCCAAAAGTGCTTAAATAAAAGGTGGAAAGGAGAGAACTTTATCTTAAACTAAAGTCCTGAACAAGAATCTCTTATAAGAAAGAGCATTCCAGAAACCTGCCTGCTGGCCTGCCAACCTTCTGGGCCTCTTGATGGTGATCTGTGGGCCTGTGGGGAGGCAGGAATGTGTATCTAGGGGTGTGTCTGCCTCTGCATATTGTGTTTCCTTATAATGGGGTTCTCTGATTTTATCTTTACACACCCCAGCCCCTCCTCATTATACTCTCTTGTCCCTGTTCAGCACCCCCTACCCCTACTTAGACATGGGTTCCCCTAGTCTTCCTGCCTTGACAATGGGGTCTGATTATCTTGTCATAATGATGCAGAGAGACTAAGTCTCCATCCCTCTTGGACTTTTTTAAGGAACCCAGAGAAGGCAAAACTTAATCTCAAGGCATTGCTTTCAAGTACCATGACAGACAACTCAAAATCTCTTCCCACTATGAGCCTTAAAAGCTGATCATAGGTAGCTGGTAGCATTTTGAGGACCTAGGAGTTGAAAGGCATGACACACCCCTGTTCCTAGAGCCCCAGCATCTATGAGTGACCAGGTAAGTTCAGTGAAGAGAGGCTGCCAAACCTTGGACAGCTCTGGACACACCCTCCTCTCTGGAATGATGGAGGTCATCAGGGGTCAATGGCCCAGGCATGGGGCTCTCTTCCTCCAGGCCAAGCCTTGTCCCCTTCTCCTTCCTTGGGCAGTTCCTGCTACTATCAAGCTGATCTCACATAACCCACAGCAATGTCCTCATTCTTCTTCCCTCCCTCCCCGCCCAATGGCTTACATGTATTGCACATTTACTACAGAGCCTAGCCAGCACTACGCAAAGTGAGCCAGGTAGATGTTGTTACTATACTCACTCTAAAGGTGAGGAAACCTCAGTTGAGAAATCAAGTGATTTCCCTGAAGTCACACAGCTGGTAATTGGAGGAGCCAGGATTTGAACCTAGGTGGCAGGACGCCAGGTGGCCCAGCCTTACTAAACCCCCTGACTCGGAGCCCAGTCCAGCTCGTCTCTTCACAGGACACCACAGAAGGTGGTGGTCAAGGGCACAGGCCTAGAAGCTAGGCTGCCCGGTTCATGTCCCAGATCCTTCTCTTCCTGGGTGGACTCTGGAGCAGTCCCTTCTATAGTTCATTCCCCTCATCCGTGTCACCTGGATAGAGATTGAATTGGGTGCGGCAGTCACTCCTGACCACCCAGAGGTCTCACATCCAGCCACCTCTCTGAAAGCTGTCTTTAGCTCTGGCCCCACACTCGGTCCAATCTGTCCAGGCCGAGAGCAGGTCAATGGTACAATACAAGGCGACCATTTGTCGGGCCTGCTCCAAAGACAGCCATGAAACCCAGGGCTGAATAAGAGAACTCAGCCCTCTGGATGTCTCAGACCTCTCCTCAACACAGTGGCCAGCATATACAAAGCCCTATGCCAGGGACTTTGGTGCTCACTGTCCGTGCTCCTGCAGCCCATTCTGAGCTCCCACCCCTGACCCCAGCAACCCTACCACCTGCATCTACTGAACACTGGAGTGTGCTCTGTGTAATACTTTTCCTGGATTTTGTTTCCCCAGATGGGCTTCAAACATCTCAAGAGCAAGGCTCTGTTTTCCCCATCCTCTATCTTCCTAACAGCCCAGATACAGGCCAGTGCAGACACCAGGTCCTCAGAGCACCCTCGAAATGGATGGAAGTGGGGTGGGGGCTTAGATACTACAACTTGTTGTTGCTGGTTAAATACTGAGTCTGACTAGAGGTGGGAAAAGGAACTGTCTGGTTTGGGCGGATGTGGACTTGAATACAAATGAATGCAAATCACTGTGCAATGATATGCAGCTGGGCATGCAGGATTAGTGGGAAGGAGTCCCAGGGCTTCAGAATCCCGGTCTTGTGGGCTCTGGCCTCTGAGTGGCTCCATGTCTGTTGGAGATCATTCACTGCAATGCTGGGAACAGGCCCTTGCGGGGCTCTCCAGTACTGGTGGAAACCATCTGGGGAGCTGCTCCCACCCACCAGGGCAGCCTGGCAGATGGGATGTGCATAAAGACAGAGGTCTGCCTTGGGGAAGGGCTGGGGATGTACCAGGGCTGGGAACCCCTGGGCTGTAGGGACACAGCTCTGGGGGAGCACAGAGCATCGGACCAGAAAGGAAAGACCACACCTGGTGTCATTTCCAGCTTTTCAGACTATCCCAGATCTCTGCTGTGATCACAACTTGGTAGCCTCTGGCTGCCTGCCATTCACCACCACCACGCCCAGCTCTAAGCTGTGCTGCCCACATATCCTCAGCCTATACACAAGTGGGTGGGCAGGCCCTGGTAACTGGGGGATCTAGGGGCTTCCCAATATTGACAGCCACCCTTTTTGGCAAGGCACTGTGACTGTCACTGTCACTGTCACTGTCACAGTCAAGGAAACAGGCTCAAAAAGGCTGTGAGTGGCCCCATGCCACTAACCAAGTCTCCAGAGTTGTGGCCTGGATGACAATGGCAGTCTGAATGGGTAGAGACCCACAGGGCAGTCCAATCCCAGAGATTACCTCTCTTTCAAATAAGTCACGGTGTGGAGGGAGTGATAATAGGGCCAGAGAGGTGGTATGAAGAGAGCCAGGCTGGGCCAGCAGTTGCTGAGAGCCCCAGAGCCTGGTGATCTTCAGAGGGGTTTGCAAGGCAGCCCAAAGCCAGGGTTCCCCCAGTGACAGGTGGGTATCCAACAGGCCAGGCCAAATAGGGCTGGTACCAACTTTAGCAGGGTTGGAGGTGCCAGCTCTCAGCTGCCAGCCAGCGTGCCAGCTGGGGAAGCTTAATTAGAATTCCTCAGCCCTCCAACCCATTTCCTTCCTGGTGAACAAGACAGCTAATGGCCAGGCTGGCAGCTTCAGGCAGGGCTGGGGGTGGGGGTGACCCAACAAGCTCAGGAAGCAGCCCCCAATGTGATCCTAAATTTCCCTAAGTCAGAGACCATCTGCCCATCTGTCTGTCTATCCATGTCCCCAGAGCCCAGGAAGGGGGAGACTAGTAAGTGTGGATAGACAGACACAGGCTGTGGGAAGCTTCGATGATTAATGGGTGATGAAAACCAGACTCTGTCAGGATGAAGGTGGGAACAGAGAGGCAGAGAGAGGCTGTCTGTTTTATGCTTGGCTCAGCTCTGAGCCCACAGCCTGAGGAAGGGGGTGGAGGCAGCTGAGGGCAGTGCCTGGCCCCAGCATCGATGTCCCAGTCCAGGCAGTGGGCGCCACTCCCCAGTGCCCGCTCAGCACCTCCTTTAGCTCCTGCCCCAGCAGGCAGCCCTGCAAGGAATTGGCTTTGCTCCCAACCCCAGGGACCCGTGGGGGGACCCAGAAATACCCTTCTCCCTAACACCCCAGGATCACCACCTCCTCTGCAGGGAAGAGCAGCAGTCACCCACTGCTCCACCCCTTCATCCCACTCCTTGCTGTGGGCCCACTGACCCAGGACCCAGAGCCCAATCTCTTCTTGCCTCTCAACCCTCAGACACATGACAACCCCATACTCTGTCCTCAGGACCTGCTCAGCTCAGCCCTCACCATGGACGGTGGAAAGTTTAAATTGAGCCGCTTCCCCCCGAGACGTTCCTTGACAGCAAAAGCTGCATCTAAGAGCATTCAGATCAGACCTCTGAACCTGCAGTCTAGAGAAACCAAGCAGGAGGGAAAGGTGCACAGCCGCTTGGCATAGTCCCCACCAGGCAGACACCTGGAGGGGCCTCACAACACCCTCCTCCCCTGCCCCTAAGTGTCCCCCAGCTGGCCTGCCTGCCCTGTGCCTGGGACTCCACCATTCCATCCCCAGGGTGAGGGTCTGACCACCCTCACGAATACTGAACTGGGAGAGTCTTTCCAAGGCTCCCCAGCATGTCCACCCCCAGGGCCCTGGGATCTGGCCAAGCAGGGCCTGAGAGAAGGAAACAGGACGCAGATAGAGGAAGTGGCTTGCAGAAGGTGGAGCACAAAGCCAAACTTTGCTGACTGAAGACTTTTGCTGCTGACTAACCAGGCCTTCTTGTCATCAGAAGAAAAATTATTTTCTGCTTGTCAAAAACATATTTCCAAGGTAGCGGCTGCACTGTGGTGAGGCAGGCAGATAAGGAAGGCAATATTTATTCCTTCCTTCTTTCCTACCAGGCACTCGTGCGTATTTGTGGCTCATGCATCTCAGAAACTACCTGAAGAAACCAAGGCTCTGAGGTTGCTTGTCCCCCACCCTCCACTCAGGGAGTGACAGAGCTGAGATGCCAGGTGTGTCAGACACAAAACTCTCCTCCTTTCTGAAGCCCTTCCTTGCCAGGGGCTGGAGGGAGAGAGCTGGATAGCATCTGGGAAGAATCAGAGAAGGATTTTAGAACAGGCCTCAGGTGAAAATGAGAAAACCTTCATTAGGGCTTTTTAATCAATAAGCAGAAACATAACCTTCCTCCTTGCAAACATTTCTGGACTCCCGGGGGTACTTGACTGTGTGTCCCACAAATTATTAAGGAAGCAAGTGTGAAATTTTTAAATCCCCATCCCAGCCAGTCGGAGAATGCTTTTTCCTGGGGGTAGGGGCGAGTGCAGCCTTGCATCCCAGCTCCTGCCTCTTGCTTGACAGAGTCCAGGCTTGTCCTCTGAGAAGGGGGAGGACAGCTCGCTGCCCTTCCGTTCCGCCCAGAGGTCTGCTCTTCTGCGGGGAATGCAGGGCTGAGACTGCTTTCCGGCCTGCAGGCTGCAGCATGCAAGGAGCTGCTGGGGGGTTCCTACAAAGGGGAGTGTAGGATGCAGCTCTCTTCCCCCCGAGTGGGAAGACAAGACACCCTAGGCCAAGCCAAATGCCCTTGGTTCATGTGTGGCTGTTAAGCCGGGTCTAGGCGTGAACCCAGCTTGGACTCGTGCAAACTGAGCACCACACTTAGCCTGCCCCGTCTGCAAAGCGGGAGTCTTTCTTGGAGATGAAACGAGAAAGTGGGAGAGAAAGTGGGAGTGTATTCATTCTCTGTTGCTGTGTAACAAATTACCACAAAGTTAGCAGCTTAAAACAATACCCGTTTTATTTTCTGACAGTTCTGTAGTCAGAAGGCCAGGTGGGTTCAGCTGGATTCTCTGCTCAGGGTCTTTCCTGGAAGGTCAAAATCAAGGTGTGAGCTGTCGGGGCTTCTCTCTAGAAGCTCTGGGAAGGAATCTGCTCCCAGGTTCATTTGGGTTGCAGCAGAACTGAGCTCCCACGGTTGTAGGGCTGATGTGCTGTTTCCTTGGTAGTTGTCTGAGTTTCTAGAAGCTGTTCTTTCTCAACTTCAAGTCATCAAAGGTACATGGAATCCCCCCATCCCATGCTTCAGATCTATGGTTTCTTCTCCTGCCACCAGCCAGAGAAAATGCTGCTGTTAAAGGGCTCATGTGATCATATTAGGCATACCTACCGGATAATCCCCCTTTTCATTAACTCAAAGTCAACTGATTCATAATCTTAATTAGGTTTTTAAAATCCCTTTGCCATATGACGTTACAGAATCAGAGGCTTGGTATCATATGCAGGGGTCATGGTGGGAAAACTTGGGGGCCATATTTAGATTTCTGCCTACCACAGGGAGCAAAAGCCCTTTGCACTCTTGTGTTAAGTGCTAGACTAGCCTCTTATTACCGGGTTTCCTTCCCTCTGCCCCAGGTGCTCAGAGGAAAGGGTGGCATGCGCTCAGTGGCTGCTTGGGAAACCCTGGCCCTTCTCTCCTCCCCCTCTTGAGCCAACTTCTGGGGCTTTTCCAGACCTGAGGAGGGAGTCCTGCTTCAGGACCTCTGGGACTTTGCAGCTGTCCATGACCTTCTCCCTTCCAGAGCTTCAGCCCCCTCACCCCACCCAAGTCTCTGCTGGGCCCCATCCTTCCCTTCACACTCTCTCAGCACTGCACCGTCCGTGTGACCAATGGCGGCCATCTACACTCGCCTGCCTTCTGCCCACCGGAATCTGATCTCTACTTGTCCCCGCTCCCTTAACCTGCCCTCTCCTCCTTATCCTGGCGGATGCCTTCCAGGCCAGATTTCCAAGGTCTTGCTGCAAGGGCAGAGATGGGCTCTGTCCTGTACCCTGTTGTAGTCCCAACACCTGGCTCAGTGCCAAGAATATCGGACACTCAGCAAACATTTCTCTGGGTTCATTTATCTGTGGGGTCCATTTACTAAAGTGCTTCTTCCCTGCCCCAAACCCAAACATATGTCACCACCTACCCCAACTAAAGCCCCATGTCATAGTCTCCCTCAGTCTGAGGGCAGTGACCCACCAAGGGGCTGAGTGTGTGGGTCCCTCAGGACAAAATGCCATCAGTAACTCTGTTCTGTCACACACACACACACACACACACACACACACACACACACACACGGGGGGGCGGGGGGGCTCTGTGTCCTCTGTGGACCATGGCTGGGGAGGGCAAGAGTCACCACCCACAGGCTTCCAGCCCTCTCCAAGCCTGGGCCTCAGCTCAGTGATCTCGCTGAGTTTACTTGTGCCGACCTTAATCTCTTTTCATTCGTTCCTGAATTTGGGCCTGTGCTCTCATCCCCAGGGACCCACCCACTTCCTCTTGGGAGTCCCGCCGAGGACAGTGTGGTTTGAGGAACGTCCTAATCCCAGCTCGAAAGCTCTGAGAGAAAAAGATGACTAACACCCCTGGAATGTGGAGCCTGCTGCTTCCTGCAAAGCATTTTGAATGAAACACGTAACCAGCAGCTGCAGCGCACAGAATGGAAACTCTGAGGGACGTCATGGCTCCAGGTCCTCAAATAGCAAGGTTGTGAGCCGAACAAGCTCATTATCCCAGCCCAGCCCTGATGCCCTTAGTGCCCATCCCCTCCCTCCTTCCAGGAACCAGGTCTGTCGTGCCAAGGACGTTGTGCTCCTGTCTCTCACTTATTCCAAACACCCCGCAGCCCCCGAAAAGCCCCAGGTTCTTTGTGGGGAGTGGTAAGACCCCCTTCCCACTCACCAGCTCCCAAAGGCATCTAATACCCCACAGCCCAGACCCTCTGCCCTCAAAGGAGCAGGTTAGCACATCCTCCAGCACAGTCCCCATCCTGGAATCAGCCCCAGGCCAGGTCTACAGACAGCCCCATGAAGAGCAAAAGGCCTGAGACTTGGGGTTCCTGAAGATCACTCCCGCCTGAAGGGAGGACGCATTAACATTCCTTTAACTTCTTTATTGAGACGTAACATGCAGGCAGCAAAGTGTGTTAATCTTCACAGTACAGCCTGATGAATTTTATATGTGAATATATCACCTGAATCAAAATATAGAACATTTCACATCCCTCAGAAGGTTCTCTGGAGCCCCTTCTCAGTCAATATCTCCCCTTCAGAGGTAACCATTCTTGGAAATTTCTCTTGCCGTTAATTTTGCCCTTCATCTTTGGACTTCATTTAAATGGAATCACAAACAGTATGCATTCTTGCTACCTGCATATTTGGCTCCCATCAAGTTTATGAGAGTCTTGCATGTTACAGACTCACTAACAGCCTCATGGCACTTACCATGCTCCAGACACTGCACACAGAATGGCATGTGGGATTTTTGCACTGAAGCCTGTTCTTGAGCCCACTTTGCAGATAAGGAGTTCAGTTAAATCAGCAGTGCTTTGTCACACGGTCAGGACATGGAGGAGCTGGATTCAAACCCGGGATGGATCTACTCCAGAACCAATTCTCTCTTCTCTTTCCTCTACAAGTATAAGGAGACCTGCTCCCATTACACCAGGAAGCAGGAAAGCATTGCCTTCAAGATCCATAGCCTGGAACTTCCTCATGAAGGAGATTCATTTCAGGCATTTGTGCACTCAAGAGCCCAATAGGAGCCCCATTTTACTTTAGTTTCCCCAGTCCATGGGGATATAGTTAAGACAAAGGGGTGAGCCACAGGAGAGGAGGGCATCTCAGAGCACCAGGCTCAAGAAAATTTTGAGAGGAAAAGAGTGAAGAGGTTCATTTATTTAGTCAGCCAATATTTATTGAGCACCTACTCATGCCTATATGCCAGGTACTTCCCTGGACACACACACACACACACACACACACACACACATATATATATATATTATTATTTTTTTAATTTTATTTTGTATTGGTTTCAGGTATATAGCATAGTGGTTAGACAATCATATACTTTTTTTTGAAATATATCTTTATTGATTTTGGAGAGAGGAAAGGAGAGGGAGAGAGAGAGATAGAAACATCAATGACGAGAGTCATTGATCAGCTGCCTCCTGCACGCCCCCAACTGGGGATCTAGCCCGCAACCCGGGCATGTGCCCTGACCAGGAATCAAACCCTGATCACCTGGATCCTAGGTTGATGCTCAACCGCTGAGCCACGCCCGGCCGGGCTGCCCTGGGCATTTAGAACAAACCACTCTAAAACATAATGGCTTAAAATGAACAAAAAACACTTAGCCTCTCTCATGATTTTATAAGTTGACTGGACAGTTCTTCTACTGATCTCACCAGGGGTCTCTTATGCTACTACAGTCAAATGACAGCTGGGACTGAGCTGGCTGAGTCAAGATGGCAGATTCTCATGTCTGGCACCTGTGCAAGAACCCTGGAAGGTTGGGCTCAGCAGAGACTCTAGGATTGCTAGATTTCCTTTCACCCAGGTGAGGTGCTGTGTTTGCCTGGAGGAAAGAACATATTTTTTAAAATTTGTCTGCCCAGAAGGGTACCTTTTTCTAACTCAATAACAATACCACATGTACTAGCAGCAGCACTAGAGGGAGGCTGGAAGATAACATATTCTATTTACCTACTCCATAGGACAAGCAACTGAAATCAACCCTGGAAAATAAGAATAATCCATTTATTAAATTTCAAGAACAGGTTGAACAACTGAGCCTCAGGAATGTCCAGAGCCAGGGCAGTTCCAAGGACCTAAACACCTGGAGTGAATCAATGAACCTCCCCCTTAGAATACTTCCATTAAAGCAGCCCCATTCCAGCAGTTCCCAATCTCTGCCTTGGAGTTCAAAATTCCAGACTTTTGAGAGAAAGAATCTGATTGGCCTGGCTTGGTTCAGCTCATCAGCTATGGTGGGAGGGGGAAGAAGGAGAGAAGAGTCATTTTGTACGGAATGTACACCATAGATTCAACTGCTGAGCCCCTCATCATGAATGTCATGGTATTTTCAGAATCCAGACCATAAATGTGAGCTCTGCAGCCCTCCAAGAGTTGCCTTACAGAAGTTCCATACAATTATAGAGGATTTGTCATCCCTAGGAAGGCCAATATAATCAATGACCTTCCCACAAAGTCCTAAGAGGCTATCTGATCCAACCAGTCAGGAAAAAAGATTACTGGAGCTGATCACCCATTTGGTTTCACTCTATATGCAGCAGGCAGTGGCATTTTCCATTCACCAAATATATTATTTATGAGCTCTTTTACCACCAATAGAAATTCAATTCTTCATGTTCTTCTCCTTGTTGGGACTTGTGTCTCTGACAGCCTAGAGCAGCCATTCAGCTCTATAGAGCTATTCAGAGGCCAACCTACGATCAGAAATGAATTCTGGTAAATGTCACAAAATTATTTTGCAATGTGTTCATTGGTAACCTTTTAAAATATTTTAAAAATTATAATACATTTAAGAATAACCTAACAGCCTGGCTGGCTTGGCTCAGCAGTTGTGCATCGACCTAGGATCCAGAAGATTGAGGTTCAATTCCTGGTCAGGACATATGCCCGGGTTGCGCAGACTTGATCCCCAGCAGGCGGCGTTCCGGAGGTAGCCGGTCAATGGCTCTCTCTCATCGATGTTTCTCTCTCTCTCTCTCTCTCCCTCTCCTTTCCTCTCTTTCAAATCAATAAAATAAAAAATAAAAATAAAAGAGAGAGAGAGAGAGAATAACCTAACAGAAATCCATGTAGCCAGCTCCCAAGACCCAACAGATGTTAACAATATGCCATTTTGCTTCAGATTTCCTTATCTTTTTTTCCTTAAATATATCTTTATTGACTTCAGAGAGAAGAAAGGAGAGGGAGAGAGAGAGACAGAAACATCAGTGATGAGAGAGTCATTGATCGAGCCCGCAACCGGGCATGTGCCCCGACCAGGAATCAAACTCCGATCGCCTGGATCCCAGATTGATGTTCAACCTCTGAGCCACGCCCAGCCGGGCTCTTTATCTTTTTAAAGACATAACATATTACGGCTACAGCTAAGTCCCTGCCCCATATCCCTCTTCCCTCCTGCCCACACAGATATGAGTGCTGTCCCAAAGGTGGTAGTATCATTTCCAAGAGTGCTTTGGGTTTTGGCTTTTCTTTTTGTTTGAACCTCAGGTGCAGAATTGAGTCCCGGATGCTCAGAGGCACTCTCATCATAATCACCCTGCACAGAGGCCCTGTCTTACTTCACTTCTCTATCCCTTTGGTCTTTGTTCACTCCCCCAAACCCCCAGCCACAGAGAAAGGCAATCACAATACGGTTGCCATCACATCTTCGTAGGTGTCCCTGTAAAACATGCATTGCCCTTCTGTGTAGACGCACTTCTAGTTTACGTAAACGATACTGTACTGTAGGCTTCCTTGTTCTTTGCCTTCTTCAGTCAGCACTGTTTTTGAGACCCACACATATTGTTGAGTGTACATCTTGTTGGTTGCACAGCCACCTCATCTGACTTATCTCATTCTTATCTCCTTCCCTCAGTGAGGTGGAGGAGAGAGGGGCAAACTGAGGAGATGGTTAGGAACAGGCTTGTCCTCTAGACTCTGTCCAGCAAAGAGATGTGCGACTGCCCCACCCTGACCATTCATGTGTGCGCACACACACACACACACACACACACACACACGCACACACCTTCAGTAGGGGCCCCGGCAAGTGGAGGTGGGGGAAAGCAGGCTGGGGGTTCTATCAAAGGAACACCTGTTCTAGAGCTCTGGTACTTTTAAATCCAAGTTCTTGCCTCTTCCAAGAAGTCTACCCTGACCACCCATTCCATGCAGGTCTCTCCCCTCTTCTGTTGACTGTGACTCTCATTTAATTATATACTAATCTATTCTAGTCTCCCTGTCACTATCTCCCTAATCAGACTGAAATCCTCTCAAAGGAACGGAAAATCTCTTGTCTTTTTGTCTCTCTTGCTCAAGGCCTGGCCCAGAGGAAATGAGGGCAGGGAGTGGAAAGCTGAATAGTGATTTTGATTAATTCAGGCTCTGCTCTCTCTGTTTTATGGACAGGCCATCTTTCAAGAAACACTTATGTAAAAGGTTCTTAAAAATCCAGAGAGGGCACATGCACTGTTCCAGTTCTCAGGGAGCCCTTTTATGGGGAATGAAAATATCCAAACATGAAGTTGTAGGACAATGTGGAGAATGCAAAGACTTGAGCATATGCCTCGGGTACAGAGGAGGAAATTCCAGCTCAGTACAAAGGGAGGTCAGGGGACTCCTAGAGGAGGTGACATCCAAGCTAAACCTGGGAACCCAGTCAGAACAGGTGCGCAGACAGGACAAGAGCTAAGTTTAGGGTTAGGAGTACGTGAAGGGATTATGAAATAAGATTGAGAGGATGCAAGAACTATTAGTATTGTATGCATTTCAGTTATTATGGCTGCGTAAGAAATTACTATAACGTTGGCATCAAACAGCTGTTTATTATGTTCACAGATTCTTTGGATCAGGAATCTGGACAGGGCAGAGGAAGCAGGGCCTATCTCTGCTCTGTGTTGTCTGGGGCCTCAACCTGAAGCATTGAAGGCTAAACTCTAGAATCATCTGAAGGCTCATTCACTCACAAATCTGGTGGTTGGTGCTGGCTATAGGCCAGGGGCCTCAGTTCCTCTCCACATGGGTCTCTCCATAGAGGCTAGTTAGGGCTTCTTCATAGCATGGCAGCTGTGTGAGTACCCCGAAAAAGAGAGAGAGCCTCTCAGGTGGAAGTTATATCCTTTGTACGACTTAGCATCCAAAATCATCCCTTGTGCCGTACTCTTTTGGCAGAGCAGTCACAAGCCCCTGCCCAGATTCAGTGAGAGGTAACACAGACCTCATGTCTCAGTGGGAGGAGTGTTGGTCACACTGAACAAAGAGCAAGTGTAATGGAATATATATTTTGGTGCAGCCATCTTTGGAGAATACATGAAGATGGTATTCATTGATAGAGTGGAAGGACAAAAATGGATAGACAGGTGTACACTATTGTGGAGTCCAATATGCAAGACAGAGGCAGCCAGATATAAGGCTACAAGTCTAAGTCAGGCCAGGTTCTGGAGGGTCTTAAAAACCACACTTAGGAGAATGCTTACAGGCGAAGGAGGACTTTGAAAGCCCCGGGACTCCTGCCCCCTCACTCTCAGCACCCAGTACCCGTTTTATGCTTGATCAGAAAATATTTAAGGTCCTCTATGGGTGGCTAAAGCAAAGGGACTTTCAGGGTTGGTCTGTACCCTCAGAGTAAGAGTCACCAGCCCTCTACCCTTTTCCCTGTGTACACATGTATCCACAACTACTTGGCCAAACCCAATCTCTCAACCCCAGAAAAACACAAATGCTGTTTGCGTGGCAGACAGAGGTTCTTCAGAAGTATCCTTCCAGGTTCATTCTGAATGATCCTGGGCAAAGCAACACTCACACACACACACACACTCTCAGAGGCTCACACCCTGAAGGCTAAAAGGGCGGCATCATATCAAGGAGAGAGCACTCGTTTGGTAGTCAGAAGTCCTGTGTTCTCATCCTGCCTCTGCCTAACCAGCTGTGAGCCTCAGGGAGGGCATTTGCCCTGCTGGATCTTACAGACAAAGGCAAGAATTACACCAGACAGTTTCTTCAAGTATAGTCATTGGGGCTCTGCAATTAGGGTCACCTGGCTTGAAAACCACAGTAAGCTACTACCTCATACCCATTAGAATGACTAAAATGAAAAAGACTGACAATACCAAGTGCTGCCAAGGCTGTAACGCAACGGGAACTCTCATACTTTGCTGGTGGAGATGCAAAATTGGATACCTGCTTCAGGAAACATTTTGACAATGTCCACTAAAGCTAAACACCTTCCCTATGACTCAGCAATTCCACTCCTAGATATTTACCCCAAAGACATAAAAACATATGCCCACAAAAAAAGACTTGTATAAAATGATTAGAGCAGCTTTATTTATAACAGCCAATGTTTGGAAATAGTCCAGGTGTCCATCAATAGGTGAACAGATAAACAATTTAATAAAAAGAAACAAACAACTGATGCCCACAACATGGGTGGATCTCAAATACTATGTTGAATGAGAAAATTCAGAAACAAACAAATGTATACTCTATAACTCCACTTATCATGCAGTCCAAAAACAGGCGAAACTTAATAGATGATGATAGAAGTCAAAACAGTGGTTGCCTGGAGTGGGCGGGGGGAAAGACCCTCCAGGCTTTCTGGAGTGAAAGAATTGTTCTATAAGTAACACAGATATATACATTTGTCAAAAACATAGAACTGTGCATTTAAGATCTGTGCATTTCACTGTTATACTTTAAAAACTGAAATCATCTGGACTATTAAAATGCAGCTTCATGGGCAACCCTAAACCTACTCAGTCAGGGAGGCCTCTGGAGTGGAGCCTGAGAATCGGCATTCGGAACAGGCTCCAGCTTTGCGAGAGCATTAGATTTGAGACCCCTGTCCCCAGGGGCTACACCACCCTCCTCTCGCCCCTGTCCCCACCGCCACACGTCACCCCCGGCCCTGGGCCCCGTCGCCCCTGGTAACCAAGAAGGGGCGTGAAAACCCTCCCGGGCCCCCCGGGAGGAGCCGCGGGTGCCCGGAGCCCAGGGCCCTGCGAGGCGGTGCCCGCGGCTTTCCCGTCGCCGCCCTTTGTGCGCGGCCGCCGGCCTCCCAGCCTGGGGGGGCTCGCCCCCCGCAGCGCATAATGAATCGCTCCGCGGGGACAAAGGCCCCATTCACCCCGCTCCTCCCCGGGGACATTGTTATTCCTGACCACGCCGCCAGCTGGGCGCGGGGAGCGGGAGACGGGGCCCCGTCCGTGCGCCCCGGGGGACTGGGGAGACGGGGGCCCGTCCGTGCGCCCCGGGGGACTGGGGAGACGGGGCCCCGTCCGTGCGCCCCGGGGGACTGGGGAGACGGGGGCCCGTCCGTGCGCCCCGGGGGACTGGGGAGACGGGGCCCCGTCCGTGCGCCCCGGGGGACTGGGGAGACGGGGGCCCGTCCGTGCGCCCCGGGGGACTGGGGAGACGGGGCCCCGTCCGTGCGCCCCGGGGGACTGGGGAGACGGGGGCCCGTCCGTGCGTCCCCTGGGACTGGGGAGACGGGGGCCCCGTCCGTGCGCCCCGGGGGACTGGGGAGACGGGGGCCCCGTCCGTGCGCCCCGGGGGACTGGGGAGACGGGGGCCCCGTCCGTGCGTCCCCTGGGACTGGGGAGACGGGGGCCCGTCCGTGCGCCCCGGGGGACTGGGGAGACGGGGCCCCGTCCGTGCGCCCCGGGGGACTGGGGAGACGGGGCCCCGTCCGTGCGCCCCGGGGGACTGGGGAGACGGGGGCCCCGTCCGTGCGCCCGGCGGGATGGGAGCCGAGCCCGGGGCGCCCGGCTTTCTGAAGGCTGCCGACTCCTCAGGAAGCCCCGTGATTTCCGTGGCGCCCCGGGGAAGAGCGCCACGGAAACGGTAACGGGGCCCTGAGGCTGGTTCCAGGGCGGAGAGGGGACTGCGGTCAGGCCGCCTAACGGAGGCGCCGAGAACAGCGGGGTGGGGGTGGGGTCGGGGAAAGCCAGGGTGTCCCCACCTGTACCAGGCCCTCCCGGACACCAGGAAAAATGAGTCAAGGAATAAAGGCCTGAATCTGGGTTCCTGGAGCCTGTAGTGAAGTCAGGGGCTGGGGTGCGAAGACCCCATAGCCACCTGGCTTCTGCTCCAAGGACCTGCTGGGGAGCTTGTTCTTAATAATACTTATACAGGTCTGGGCTTCACCCCTGAGAATCCAGCTCCCCAAGTCTGGGCTATGGCCAGGGCATCTGTATTTCGTGAGCTCTCCGAGCACCTCACAAGCCCACCCATGCTGGATTACCTCTCAGCACCACCTAGGGAGATGGCTCAGGTGCTCCACTTCCCCTTCCCAGAGGAGGAAACAGGCCCAAGGAGGTAAACCCATTGCCACAGTGACAGAACAGACCCTGGGTGGTTGTGCAAGAGCTGAGCCAAAGAAGGGATACACTGCTGAAAAGGGAGGCTTCACCTCCTTCCCAGAACATTTCTTGACTGTTCAGGCCTGCTCTGAACTCTTCCTTCCCTGGCCTCTCCTTGCAGGAGATTGATCTGCCTAGTTAAATGCCTCCAGCATGTTCTGTCTGGTGGGTTCACTGGGGTTTCTCTTACCCGCTCCATCGGAGTGCAGGACCAGCAACCACACTGATTTGTGTCTGGGCCAGTGCTGGTAGAGCTCCAGCATCTCATCACTCTGGGGTCTAGTCCCCTTGGCTTCGTTCCCCTTCAAGTCCAGTGTCCTCCCCAGGCCCTGCAGAGGGCTTGGTCCCAGGTCAGCAGTACAGGGCTTCCCCTTTGCCACTGAACCCAAGGAAACAGGCGCCCGTTCATTCCTCCTCCCAAAGCTGAGAGCAGTCATGAACAGCCAGCATAGATTTCCAAAACCTCAGCATCCTGAACACCTCCCAGAACAAGCAGGGGCCTTTCCAAAACCCTGCCCATCCCATCCCATCTTGCAGAGACATTCTGTCCCTCAGCTATACTGTGGAAAATGTTCCCTTGGCCTAAGACTGCCAGTCCTGAGCAGGACCACAGGCCCCGGGGCCAGACAGCACCATAGAACCTCGCTGCTCTGCGAGTCGGGGAAAGGAAGCCTCGTATTTTCAGAGCAGCCCAGGCTGGCCTCCAAGGCCCAAAGAGGGTACCCAGCCAAGCTCGCTGCTTCCACCAGGCCATGCTGGACACTGGAAAGCCAGCGTCATGCGACATTCATGTCTGTGGGTTGGAGAATGTGCAGAAAACTCAAGAACAAAGTGAAGGGAAAGAGCAGAGAGTTCAGCCAAGGCCTGGCCAGGCCTCCAAGGAGGCAGATCAACTGTCCCTTAACGAGCAGACTCAGACATAGCCACTGAAGCCAGAAGTTCCCCAGGGGGACCCTGTGACCTAAACAGCCCCCAGCAGCCAGGCCACCAGCATGGTATCAAGCAGAGAAAAATCTAGCTGTCTCCCATCAAATAAACTTGAGCAATCCTATACTGTCTAGAAATAAGGAAGAAGGCTCAGCTATAAGGAAACCAGATGATGTATAACAATGTCCTTGAAATAGACACTGAGGTATTTAGGGATAAAGAAGCAAACTGTCTCTGACTTGCTCCCAAATGATTCCATAAAATGTAAATTATTGCTGAATCTTAGAAAAGGCCTTATGGAAATTACTTGTAATATTCTTTTAAATTTTCCAAAGTATGAGATTAAAAAAAAACACATTAAGGCCCTAGCTGGTTTGGCTCAGTGGTCAGAGTGCCCGCCTGCAGACTGAAGGGTCCTGGGTTCGATTTCGGCCAAGGGCACGTACCTTGGTTGCAGGTTCGATCTCCAGCCCTGGTTGGGACAAGTGCAAGATGCAACCAATCGATGTGTCTCTCTCACATCGATGTTTCTCCCTCTCTTTCCTCTCTCTTTCCCTTCCACTCTCTCTGAAAAGCAATGGAAAAAATATTCTCAGGTAAGGATTGAAAAAAAAAAAAAAAAGTAGGAAATAGCACTGATATTCCAAATCCTATACCAGGGGGGACTCAACACTCCTGCTCTCACCAGTGTCATGCGTGCACACTCACAGCAGCTTTCACTATCTTCTATTATAGCAGTCTCTGAACCCAAGTAGGTTTGAAGGTCCTTAAGGGTAAGGCCTGTGTTGTTTATCTCTATAATCTTATCAAAGCTGGTGCTGTGTTTTATAAACAGCCGGCATTCAACCAAATCTGACATCCAATCTTTTGCCACCGAAGGTTTCCAGCTCCCAGTGAGGTGGAAGGAGGAAGAGAAGAGGACTGGCCAGTGGGAAGAAGGAACCAAGAAAGATGGTAGAGTCTAGATAGATTTCCCTGTCCCATCCACTCATGTCAGAACTGCTGATTATTTTCACGGTTAGTGGCCGGGCCCTTCCATTAATCAGATCCTTCAGTTGTTTCACAAAGCTTGAAAAGTAACTCAGCCCCAGTGGGTTGCCCAGTAGGGTCCACCCAAAGCACCAACAGACATACACAGCCTGAACCTGACCACATTCACTTCAACATGTGGTTGCCAGGGTCAATAATCTATTTACCTAAACATTGACTGTTTCTCTGAGTGTTTCCTGTATGTGAATCTTGTCTCTCCAAAGACAGCACAGGGCTAAGGGCCTTGCCTTCTCCCACTCTCCCCCTTGGCCATCCTTATGGGATAAATAGTGACACAGACCCATGATGAGCTATGAAGTGCCTCCACCAGGGACTCTGTCTGGTTCGCTCCCTTCTACATCTCTAGCACTTAGCACAGTGGTTGGCACATATCCAGTGCTCAGTAGACTCATTGAATAATGGAGTGAGTGGGAATCCGGAGTTGAGCAGATTTGCCTTCTTTGCCAGGGTGCACTGAGCAGGCTCTTTGAGGCTTCAGGTGCTCAGCCATGGAGACAGAACAGGCCTCTTCTCTCTACCCATCCTCAGAGCGGGTCCCTCTAACTGCCAATTCTACCACCTACCTGAGAAAGGTAGCCTCTGAATTCTCTTCTCATGTGACAAGGAGCTCGGCACATTTCTGGTGGGGCCGGGACCTCCTGTAAGAGAACTCTGGGTCAAAGTTATGATCTCCCGCACCCCTCCCTGCTCCCTCCATCCACACATACACTGATAAGGGCAATGCTCAGAATGGGGGCCAACAGAGCGCAGCACCTTGCAGATGCCAGAGACCAAGGGAGAGCAAGTGGGCTTGATGGGGACAGGGAGAGGGAGATCCGTTTCCTTCCTGGCACTTGGGGTTGGGGCACTTGTTATAGAGCAATGGCACTGTTCCTCCCAGTCGCTAGCAGGAATGGGAAACCAAGGCATGGAGATCATCAATGAAGCCCTTGGAACCCTTCCCAGCCTCCAAACCCCAGGACTAGGAACCTTGGGTAGTATTTTTCCTGCTGCTACCATCGGGCCAGAGTCCCAGGTCTGTCCAGGGAGGGGTTGGATCCATTTGGGGCCTTAGCAAAGGGACATTTTAAGTTGCCAAGAGAAATCTATGCACATGTGGAGGGAGGGGGAATTTCCTCCTTTCCCACCCTCTACCACAGGGCTGGGCCATCTTGACAAAGCTTGTCCTTCTCTCTCAGCACCTCTCACCATCGCCTGCATCCCTGCAGAGAACCACTCGCTGGGCCTTTGGGGCAGGACTGGGCATGCTCCCAGCACACTTTGTGTTTGCTTCCAGCCTAAGAAAAAGCCAGGCTCCCTGACTGGGAACTCATTCTTCCTCCCCTTCTCCCTTTCTTTTCTTTTCCCCTCCCCTTCACTTTCTTCCACCCCTCACCCCTGACCCCAAGAGTTTCCAAAGTGACAATATGTGGGACCAAATCAAACCGTTGTCCTCAGGCTTCTGCTGGAATCTCTCCCAGATGTCCCACCTTCCTCCTCCAGCTCCACAACCCAGCCACCCTCCTCACCCCCACCCCCGCCATTCCTCTTTGTGGACAACTTTCTAAATGCAGCCAAACTTCCCCTTTCGGTTCACAGGTCCCTTAAAACAGCTGCAAAAAGTCAGCAGCTCTGCAGAGTCTGGCTAAAAGCATTACCCTCTGGCTCTAGCCATTGTTTTCCCATCCCAGGATCTAGAAGACCAGTATCCTCCAGTAAACAGTGGGAGACCCCCAGAGACACAATCTCCCCAACAATCTAATCTAGAAAGGACCCAAGAGTATAGTCAGTGGGAGGAGACACCCAAAGACTGGCGCGGTTCCCTGGCCCTGCTGACCCCTGTACTACTCTGGGCAATCCACTTACTCCCTCCCAACGCAGTCCTCTCGTTTGCAGAACTAGGGAATAGGGTGATTGATTTTCTTGGTCCTTTCCAAGTCTAAAATTAAATAAATTCGTGATTTCTCCTTAGGTGCTTCTGCCCAGCGACTGGATAGAGAATGGGTTCTCCCAGGGACACATGGCCTGCTAAAGGTTGTTTAGACTTGAATCCAGTCTCCTAAGCTGCACTCCACTTCTCTCTGTGACACTCGGCCCTCAGTAAAACAGTGGCTCTCACTTTTGACTCCTGATCAGAAGCACCGAGGGAGATTTTACAACCTATCAATCCCAAACTGCACCCTGGACCAACAAAATCAGGATCTCAGGTTGGGGCCTGGTCATCAATCTACTTGGAAAGTTACCCAGGTGATTCTGACTGAGCAGTCTGGGTTTAGAACCACATGAGAAGCCTCCCACATGCTTCCAAGGCAGACGGCCCCAGGACTAGAGTCCAAGAGCTGGAAGCCAACCTCACAAGAGACAGGAGGCTACAGGGCATCCCCAGCCCTCTGGGGGCTTTGTGTGGATTGAGAAAAGGGAAACTGAAACTGGGTGAATGCAGTGAAGGAGAAAAAGACAAGAAAAAGAGGAAGGACTCTGAGGTCAGGGAGTCATGTGAATGTCATTTAGGGAACAAAGCCCCTTCCACGGTGCCCCCAGCTCCCGCTTCATCAATCATCCCCTAGGCCTGGTAAGAAGTGCTCTTCCACCAGGGCCCAGGACACAGAGAGCATTGCTGCCCATAGAGGCCCAGGACAAAAAGTGCACGTCCAGATATTTGCCAATTCTCAGTCTGTGAGCCCTGTACCTTCTTCCTTTCCCTAGGCAGAGCTAGCATGACCAACTTAGATCCCCCACTGCCTCTCACCAGAGCCAGGGTCTCCTATCAGACATTTAAGCAAAATCACTTGGCCATTCCCAGGCCACAGTAAAGGCTAAATCCAGCCCCCTAACACTTGGCATCACATCAAGGTGGTTCAGGTAATGCTGTGTGACCTTGAAAAACCACCTCCCTCCCCTCTCTGGGCTCAGTGCCTGAGCTCATCTGCCCTCCAGTGAAGCCATATGGAAGGAAGGGCTGTGGCTGCCACCCAGGGTCCAGAGCCTGGGCTCTGGAGACAGAGGCCTGGGCTCGAGTTCTGGCTCTGGCACTTATTAGCTTTGTAAGCTTTGTGCCTCTGTGTCCTCACCTGTAAGCTAAGAGTTCACTGATGACAGAAGGGAGAAGACAACAAGTCCAAACCGACATGGGACTGATAGCTAGACTATACAAGGCTCGCCCTTTGAGAATCAGAAGATGGTAACCCCAATAGAAAACTGAACAGAGGATGTGAGCACGCAATGAACAGAGCTGCAAGAACACACACAACCTGAACAGGGAGGCAGCTACACGGGAATCATGGGACGAAGGGATGGTGGTTTCCAACCTGGGGGCAATTGTGCCTCCCCAGCCACCACCAACTGGGGACATGTGGCACTATCTGGAGCCGTTTCTGGTTGGGGAGAAGAGGGGGATGCTACTGGCATTTAATAAGCAGAAGCCAGAAACACTACAAAACATCCTACAGTGCATAGGACAAGCCCCCACAGCAAAGAAGTACCTGGCCCCAAATGTCAGTAGGCTGCCTGAGAAACCCTGGACTAGATAGATGGGTGAGCAGGTAGATGGAAGGACCTTGCTAGGACAATGACAAAAATGTGCCATGAGTTACTGAGGCATGGGATTCATCACAATAAATAAGATGGTGATAAGAATGGTTCCTAAATGTTGGCACGCAGTAGAGTGTCCGATTAATGTTCACCACTCTATTGTTACTCTTTCCTTGAGGGGCACGAACTCCTCGGCCCTTCTCTGCGCAGCAGTAAAGCTGAGGTGAGGGCCTCATGCCAGAGAGGCTCCGTGTTGCCCAGAGCTGGGGGGACAGTCAGAGTGGGCAGCCCAGCTCTTGGCCCTGTGCCCGGGTGGCGGGTGGAAGGAAGCAGTAGCTGTAGAGGAGCAAAGAAGGAAAAAAGATGGGTGGGGAGCAAAGAGGAAGAGAAAGGAGACGCTGCAAGTTTCAACGTTTCACAACATCACAAAAATACCCAGAAAGCTGGCGAAGGGGGGGCACGAGGAGTTCAAATTGAGCAATGGCTATGGTTCTCTTCTCAGATTCATGGAAAATTCTCTTTTGCACCCTCTGGCTCAATGAATCCAGACCCTTCAGCACCTCCACAGTGGCCTAGAAAGGGACATGTCCCACAGCCTCGACGCCTTCCCCCACCTCCTCCCCTTCGAGCCCTCCTCTTTCTTCTCCCCCTCACCCAGGCCGAGAGATGCTCTGAGAGTCTTAAAGCCGAATCCCAAATTTGGCTCTGAGCTTCCTGGCAGCCTAAGCAAAATGAGAATTGGGGTCAGCTTCATGGGTTACATTGCTCATAGTCAGAAGCCCATCAGTTTCTCTGAAGATGCAAAGTTTTGCCAGGAACTGGAGCATCACATCAAGGTGATCCAGGTGAGGCTGTGTGACCTTCAACAAGCCGCCTCCCTCTCCTCTCTGGGCACAGTGTCTGAGCTTGTCTGCCTTCCTGTGAAAGCATATGGAAGGAAGAGATGTCGCTGTTGCCCAGGGGCCAAGAGCCGGGCTCTGGAGACGGAGGTCTTCGGCTCATAGGTCTTACTGAGCTCACTGGCTGAGGCAGCGAGTACTGGTGATGGCAGGATCCCACAATAAATGCAACAGCAGGACTCTTCCGGCCATTTTCCATAAAGCCCCATCGTAAGGGAGGGACAGAATAAAGATCTTGTGGTGGCTAAATAATGTGGTCCAAGAACAACTCAGCTTCATGAGAGCGCGACTCGGTTCAGGGATAAGTCTCATCTGGAAGAATGGATGGAATGCATGGCCTTTAAATAACCCCCATGAACTTTATTTCTCTCAACTGAGCTTTTGATAAAACTTGGGCAGCAGGAGGCAGTTGGAAGTTGTAACCGCTGACAAGGGTCTGGCAGGCAGCGCTCTGGTGCTGGGCGAGGGTGGGCCGTGGGTCCCTGGCACCTGCAGAGACATCATTCATGGATCCAGCTATTCGCAGACTCCCCCACAGGCCTGGAACACGCAGGGCTTTCTCATTGTGCTCTGGCCTGAAGTGGAACTAGGCAGGGAGGCTGGCGATGTGGGAGCAGGGCGCAGAGCTGGTGGGGACAGCGGCCAGCAGGAAGAGCCCCGCCTCACTTTGAGCTTTCACTTGCTGTGGGTCTGTACCACCACCTCTTCACGACTCAGTTAATCCTCACGGCCAGTATCTGAGATGTATTTGACAGATGAATAAACTGAGGCTCAGAGGGCTGATGCAACACAGTAAGAGCCTTAGCTAAGATACCTACACAAATCTGTCTGATTCCCAAGTTCACACACTTTTAACCACTACACCGTGAAAGCCAGCCACAAAGAATGAGAGATAAAATCTGTGGGAAAAGTGAAAAGGCAGTTAATTTGCAGCCTGAGAGCACAGGAAACACACAACTCTCAGAATGTGACTGGGAGAAAGCCGGAAGCCTGCAGCAACGTTTTGAATTTAAGACCATGGGGCTTCTCAAAGCCTTCTCAAGCACCCAGTGCCTGCTGGGGTGTAAACATCGGTTGTACCCAAGTTTCTGTAAAAGCTAAGAGTGTTGCAGGAAAGGGCTCGGCTTAAACAAAGGTCGCAGGGCAGCGGATAAAGGACACCCCACGACCAAGCTCTAGATGCCCCTCAGAAGCTGCTGGGGATCCATCTGCATGTCAATGAGGGAGCAGTGCAGAGCCCCACACTCACTCCTGAGAGCAGGGCCAAGCTGGTTGGGGCTGGGATCCCTGCTGGGCAGGGCCATCTGCGCATCCTGTCACTTCTGGGAAACCAGCAGGAGGGCATATCCAGGACAAAATAGAACCTGTGAAGTTGTCTCCCCAGCAGGTATCCTGGTGACTCCCTCTGTCACATGACACCGAAGCCCCATCTCCTATGATTGGATACACTGGCCTTTAGAAGGTCTCTTTAGAATGTGGACAGGGGTGTCTAGACCACAGGACGGCTTTCTACATCAGCGAGCAACATGCTGACCAGCAGGGCCTCAGCTCGGCCCCACGAAGCCTGATGACGCAGGAGGATGTGCACTCTCCACAGCCCGGTCTACCAGGCACTGGCAAAGGGCCCTCCCTGTGCCAGGTGTGAGGGTAAGGAGAGGGCTCAGACCCAGCTCTTGTCCTCATGGGGTTTACAGTCTAGAAAAAGCATAGAGGTGGAAACACCTCAGCGTGCCTTCATAAGTCCCTTCTAGAAAACAGAGAAAAGAGGTAAGGGAAGGCAGGATATATCTGCAAAATAGACCCAGGCTCTAACCACTTCTCCCCCTACCCCCTCTCAGTTACCACCATCACCTCTGGCCTAGATTATTACAACGGGGGGGGGGGGGGGGGTCTGAACACAGCAGGCCTGCTCCTACCACAGGGCCTTTGTACTTGTTGTTCCTTTCGTCCTTCCACAAATATCTTCCTGATTTGGCATCTTCATGTTTTTCTCAAATGTACCCTTCTCGGTGAGATTTTCCCTTCCTTGGGGACACCCAATTAAAGCTCACAACAATGGCCCCCTCTCAACCAGTCCACAAATGTTTTAGCAGGCGCAATATAGGTGAGCTTTGCCCACTAGCTCCTCACAGCCCTCTCTCTTAAGGAACTCGGGATAAGTTTCCCCTTGGCCCTAACCAGAGTCTTTTTTCCATGGCCTGTGAAAGTGCACCCAGAAGTGTCCTCCCTGCCAACTGTCAGTGCACTGGGATCAAGCCTGGCTTCTTCTCCTTGCTGACCCCAGGGCTGGTCCTCTCTCATCCTAGAGAAATTCCAGCAGAGCCTGGGCAGCCCTCCCCCCAACCCTCTTGACTGATAGGATATATCTATATATCTATAGATAAAGATATTTTTCATAAGAAATTGGCTTATGTAATTACGGATGCTGGCAAGTTCAAAATCTACAAAGCCAAAGTCCCAGTTTGAGTCCGAAGGCTAGAAGACTGCTGTCGAAGCAGGAAAGGCTGATGTCCCAGTTTGGAACCATTAGGCAGGAGAATTCTCTTACTCAGGCTAGTGACAGCCTTGTTCTATTCAGGTCTTCAACTGATTAGATGAGGCCGACCCATAATGGAACATAATCTACTTTACTCAGTCTACCAATTTAAATGTTAATCTCCTTCAAAAATAACTTTATAACCGGTATGCTGCAAGAGGCACATTGGTGTGTCGCAAGACTTATTAAAACATGCAATATCTGACTATTTAGTCAGGGGCACTGACCTCTTTTCCCTTAGATTGTCAAATTAAAAAATGACAACAGCCACCACAACAATAGCTGACCAGTGTGAATGAATAAAAACTCTACCTATTTTTTGTCAGATCAGCAAAAATTATATTTTCAGTGTACCATAGAATTTTAATAATTAGCTTATATGTGCCATGAGATAAAAAAGGCCGAAAATTGCTGTTTTACAGAAACACCCAGACCAATGTTGAAGCTACTAGGAGATTCCAATGCATTGGTCTGGAAGGAGGTCCAGGCATCTGCATTGTTAGCCTCTGCCTCGGGTCACAGGGCGCTAGTCCCTCCTCAGACTTAGGGTTTCCATGTGGTTATTTCTGAAAAGGCCCCATGGGGTGGGGTTTGGGGAGGGACACCAACTCTGAGATGTGGCCCCAGCTGATGGCTACCACAGGCAGGGCACAGGTGGCCCACAGCCAGGGATTCAAGTCACATCACATACCAAATGGACTTTTTATTATATACATTTCTCTCACAACTTCAGAGGCAACTTGCCTCTACAGGTTTCCTCCACAGAACAATCCTCAGAGATTAAATCTGTTTTGAGTTGTATTTTGAAAAAAGAGGAAATTGGATCCTGGTTCTGGGTGGGAGGAAGAGGGAGGGGTGGGGTGAGGAAAGTTCAGAAAGGAGGCAAAAGGCACAGATTTCCAGAAACTTCCTCATGCTTTCCCCCCTCCTGTGCACTCCCACCCTCACCAAACAAAATCTAGATTGAGCAGGGATACACCTTGCTTCTCCCCTGCTTCCCTCCTCCTCGCTCCAAAGGGGCCCACAGCCCCTTCCAGAACCAGGGTCTGGTGAAATCAGTCAGGCAGCGAAAGACAAATACTGTCCGATCTCACTTTTATGTGGAATCCAGAAAAACAGAACTCATAGAAACAGAGAGCAGATTGGTGGTTTCCAGAGGCAGGGGATGGGGATGGGGATGGGGGTGGGGGTGGGGGTGGGGGTGGGGATGGGGGTGGGGGTGGGGGTGGGGGTGGGGTGGGGGTGGGGGTGGGGGTGGGGGGGATGAGTGAAGTTGGTCAAAAGGTACAAACTTCCAGTTCTAAGATTAATAAATTCTGGGAATGTAACACACAGCAATGGGGGCTATAGTTAATAATACCAGGTTGTACATTTGAAAGTTGCCAAGAAAGTACATTCCAAAAGTTCACATCACAAGAAAAAAAAAAATTGTAACTATGTGAGGTGATAAATGTTAACTAAATTTACTATGGGATTATTTTACAGTATATAAATATATTAAATCATTCCTGTGTACCTAAAACTTATACAATGTTATATGCCAATTATATCCTAATAAATCTAGAAGAAGAAAAAAAAAGGCATTGGTCCACAATGAGTTAAAGATTAATTCCAGGGTCAAGTATTGGAAGGCAGATATTAGAGATTAGCTCGGCCTAATGTTTTAACAATCAGCCAGACTGGGTTAGAGTTGACATCCTGCAAGAGGGCATTATGGATGAAGTCTAAAAGGTTCTCATTATAATGTCCTAACTCCTGTGACAATATTCTCATGCTTAAGCGTATGTACTTTCACATCTGCATTTGTGAGTTCATCTCCCTCCTTTAAAAAAGAACCAGGACCTCATCTCACCTGCTTACCAGCTCTGCCTGGGGCTCTCCCCTCAGGCCCTTCTCTCCAGAATGCCCCAGACCCGTTGGTCTGAGCACACTCCACACTAGTGGGGAAGGATGTCAGAGGGTGGGCTTAACCCAAGGGCTACACTAGCTCAGGCAGTGCAGGTGGGAAAACCTGGGCTCTTCCCAGGGGCCCTGTCAGCAGGCAGTGCAACTACACCAGTCACAACCCCCTGGTTCCCATCACATTTCCGTCTAATTTCTCTCCATTTCTAAGCACGGGTGACTGTTGCACATACTCCATTCTAAATCCTCTTGTGGGAGTTCCCTCTAGACCAGGTGCCTTTCACCTGAGATCCACAGGCAACACCCCGCCCCGCCGATATCTGTGGATAGAATCCAGGGCTCCACGACTTAGGATAGGAAAAAACATAGCTTTCTTTTCACTAGCCTCTAACTGAATGTAGCATTTCCTTTCATTGTCAATGGAGGGAACAATCTACAGTATTTGCAGTAACTGATTTATCATCAATAGAAATCACAGACCTCTTTAGATCACATTAGAGTTGTTGCAAATCTTTTGAAATATCATTTATACACATCACTGCTTTAAAACTGTCACCACTAAAGTGTCAGCAAAGAAGCAAGTATATTATTACGCCATAAAGCCATTTCAGTAATGTTTTGATATATGTATTTTTGTACATTGGTTTCTTTTGTACAAATTTGAAAACACTATTCCAAGAAGGGGTCCATGGCCTTCACCAGATGCCCATTGGGTCCAAGATACATGAAAGGTCAAGTCCTGGAATCCTCGGTCCTAGCAGTCCTCAGACTTTTCCAGTATGAAAGCCCCCAGAGTGTCTCTCTTCCCTAGTAATTACACTTTGGTATTCTCTTGATGGAGAAAAGGCTTTAGTAGCCAAAGCCATGATGTAATGCTTGCCTTTAAACAAATGTGCATTTAATTGATCACAATAGTACCTTTGAACTTTGAAAAATAATGGCCATACCTGTAGGAGAGCTCTCATTGACCAGTCTGGTTTCCAGCCCCTGTGTAGTACCCCTGACCCCACACTCGGGTCCATGGAGTTAGAACATGTGGATCTATCAGGCAAGGGTGGGAGTCTTAGAGCCTGTCACCCCCATTGTTCATCCCACAAGGCTGGTCCCAGGAAACACTCAACAGGCACAAGCTGACTTGGGTTGACTTGAGTTGGCTATGCCTGGGTGGAACGTGACTGGAGCCTCCCAACTTCTCCACCCACCCCCAGCCCACTGACCCTGGAGTTCAGTTGCCAGAGCTAACAAATACAAATATAGGGTGTCCAGTTAAATTTGAAGTTAAGAAAAATAATGAATTTTGGGTTTTGGGTTCTTTTGTTTTTGTTTAGTATAAGTATAGCACATGACCTATTTGGGATATACTAATACTAAAAAAATTTTTTATTGTTTATTGGGTTAGCCTCCCCCCTAGAAGCCTGCTCCCAGAAAAGTCCCTGCCCAGACCCAGGTTCTCTCCTGAGATTGCTAACCTCTGCCTGAGGCCTAGCCCCAGGAAGGGACCGTTCAGGGTCAAGAGTGAGGCCAGGGAGACTCCTGCCAGCAGCTCACAGCCCTGACAGTCATTCCCATCACTGTCTTAGTCTCAGACCACTCCCTCCCATCTACAAAATGAGAGAACTGGTCCAGAGTAGAACTCTAGACTCCTACCTTGCTCAGAGTTAGCATTAATAAGTACCATTTACTTGAAGACAAAAGAATTTTGAACCTCTGCTTGCATGAAAAGGACGTTTCCAAACTCAGTGTGGCTTCCAAACCCAGCCCTCCTTAGGCAGCAGCTGTGCCCATTCCATTCACCTCAGCCCAGGAGGCTTTCGCTTGACTGCAGCTCCCACAAATCAAACCCACAAGGGCACCAGTGAAAGGACCCAATGACCAGGTACCCACAAAAGCACAGCAGCAAAAGCACAGAATCACACAGACACATGCACTTAGAAAGAGTGAGGCAGATCAACCCAGAGGGAGCAGACACACAGAGAAACCCTCACACTCACAGGACAGGGCCAAGTTCCACTTAGCACACACCCAGCACCCCCACCCCCACCCCGAGTACACACCACATGCCACATGCACACCCAGACTGACCACAAGTCACACGTACTTGCTGAAGGCAGCCAAGACACAACCATTTCAATCGCACCCCCTGCCATCCCACATCTGGGTTGTCATCCCGAACCCCAAATGTCCAAGGCACTTATGGGGCTAAAGTTTCTCCCCACTGTGCCTCTTCAAGCTGCTAAAAAATAAACAAAAAGCCCCCCAAAACCTGAAAGTGCTTCCAAAGACCTTTGTTTTTTACTGCCAGCTGAAGCAAAGATGACCTAAAAGCTGGGCCCTGGAAGATGTCACCCCAGATGTAATGATGATAACAGCAGCTTCTCCAGTTGCCAGCATCCACTGAGCACCAGCCACGCCCCAGGAACTATGGTAAGTGCTTTACATACGTCATCTCAGCCACTGAAACAGACTGTCCCAGAGGAACTGTTATTATGCCCATTAACAAATGGAGAAACTGAGGTGCAGAGGAGTTAAATGAATGTCTTGGGAGAGATTCCAGCACCTGGCTCCAGGGCCATTTTACTCCAAAATACACTCTTACCCCCAAAGTCACCAGAAAAGACCCTCAGATGTTCCAGTTCAGTCTGCACACAGTGTGAGTGCGCGCACACACACACACACACACACCCCACCCCATAGGAGGAGCTGTCGGGCAGCATTTTCACTCTAGAGAGTAGTAAAGGGACTCTGACCAGCAGAGAGGTTTCAAGTTAGTTCTGCCTCCTGTTAGTTTTCCTCAAAGACCAATCCTTTCTCCAGACAGGCCTTGCCCTTAGTGAGGCAGGTCTGTGAGCTCTGGAGTGAGGCTTGCTCAGGGTCCCTTCGCTAACCACAGACCCAGGGACCCTGCAGGTTAAGGGAGCTGCTGTCCTTGTGGACCCCCACCCAGGGAATCAGAGCCAGGCCCCTCGCAATGAAAGAGCTCTTCACAGGAGAGAGGGGCCTCTGCTCAGCTGCCGAGAGCCCAGGGAGGGTGCAGAGAAGGACCCTGAAGTGTCCCTAGAGAGGGCTGTCTCAGGATGACCAACCTCTGGAACATTCTTAACCCCAACCAATGAGGGACACCCTTCACATTGGCCACCTCTGCACTGGGGCCTGGTTAACAGCTGTCTCAGCTGGAGGTTCTTTATGTCTCCCACCCAGGCAGTCCCCAGGGGACATGGAGGCAGCTTTAATGAAGCCTATCAAAGCATTCTTATTCTCACAGCTGTTTCCTGGGAGGGCAATTGGATCCACAATGACCCCCACGTCTGCTTAAGGGGCCAGAGGCCGATACTCCACTCTCAGCCCAAGGGAGGGCTCCTGCCCTCAGCAGAGGGGGAAATGACTGTGCACATCTGGGAGGCACGGTTTAGGACCTTTGACCGTTAGGACCTAAAGGGACCACTCATCCCCATTTTACAGATGACTAAGTTGAGGCCAACATCCCCTGCTCCCAAAGGGTTTCCCACACAGAGCCCACTTCCCCATAGACTCTCTAGACAGGCCCTGGCTCCTCCTCCTCGGGCTCATGTCAGCCTCCACTTACACAAGATAGAACCAGCCCAAGAAAAGGGTGTGGGAAGCTTGCGAGAGTGTGAAGACCACGTGGAGGGGAAGCTGACGCCTGCTCCGTCTCCTCCTGCCATTGCCTGCTTACTGGCCACTGTATTAATACCCAATCTGTGGATTCGTTTTAATTAGTTTCTCAGCCTTGACATTACTGGCATTTAGGGCTGGATACCTCTTTGCTGTGGGAGCTGTTCTGTGCATTGTAGGGTGGTTAGCAGTATCCCTGGAGTCTACCGAATGGGTGCCAGTAGTACCATCTCCTAGTTGTGACGACCAAAATTATCTCCAGACATTACCAAATGCCCAGTTGAGAACCACTGATGTAAATACATGGACTTAAAGGAGCATGTATGGATTGTCCTGTTTCTTGCACTGGATGCACAAAAGGAGGTGACGTAAGTATTCTCTCCTGAGGCCCGGAGCTTCTATGGAGCGGATAGGATAATAAAGTACCCAGGACAAAGCAATATGTAACCAGGAGATTCTACAAAAGGCTGAAGTTGAGAAAAGCCATTGAGGCCAGGATCCATCCAGGAACGCTTCCTGGAGGAGGAGAAATGTGACCTTGGCCTTAATAGGCAGCCTGGGAAGGATGCAGTTTGAGGAAAAAGTCTCAAGGACAGTGAGCAGAGCCCAGGATGGGGACTTTCCAGGTGGCCACAGCTGGCTGGATTTTAATCTCAGTTACCTTTCTTGAAAAAGGGCCCTGCAACCTAGAGCACAGAAACTGTTGGGGATGAACGGGGAGGAGGAGATGGAGGGATGGTGGCATGTCTGAGCTCCCGGGGGGCCAGTTAGGGGCTTGCTTCTCCCTGAATCTCCAACACAGAATGAGGCTAAGGAAATGCTGGGATGATGAAGCTGCTGGTGATGTGGAGAAAAGTTCTGACAAGCAGGAAGGCAGGCCTGGGCTGGGGGGCCACCGCTGGATGGTGAGGATGCTGATGAGGGAGCCCAGCTATGGGTGAGTAAGAGACCTTGCTGACCCTTCCCCTGACTTCTTAGGGTCTGCCCTCACCTAACCACTCCCACCACTGCCCATGTGGGATGGGGGTGGGAGGTAGCACTAATCAAGGGGTAGCTGCTGTGCTTGGAGCAGACCACCCAGCTTCCTGTCTGGCTGCAGACTTTTTTCTCAGGAAGATTTCAGCAAGTTCATTGGAAAAGAATAGTGAACTCCTTGGCTTAGGAAGCTCCCTTCTTGGACAAAATCTCCACACACACACACACACCCCGCCCAATCTCGGTTTCCTGAGCTTTGGGTGCAAGCCCACCCTCAGACTGGGCTCCAGGTCAGGGATGACACTTTCCCATTGGTCGGCATAGAAAAATGCAAACTGTGGGGCTGGAGCTGCCCACAGGAGGCTTCTGGGCTAACTCGCCAGCAGGGGGTGCTGTGGACTCAGGCACAGGCTGCTGGAAGGGTGGAGACTGTACAAGCTGGTCAAGAGGCCTCCTTCACCTCCTGTTACATGCCCCCCCACCCCCAGCCAGACTTGCCTGCCTTGCGCACGTCTACCCCCTTCTTCTCCCCTCCTCTGGAAGAGAAAGAAAGAGGAATTATCATGTCCATTTTGGAGATGAGGAGACTGAGTCATGTAGATGGAAAAAAGGCGAAGGGGAAACAGCAGGGCAGAATGGATAGAATCTTGGCTTTGAAGCCAGGACTCCTGGGTTTACTAGCCTGACAGTTCAGCATTTCACTCCCTGTGTGGTTGGGCCAAATTTTGGGGTCTTGTTGAGCAAACCACTGCTTTGCAGTAAGAGAGAGGAGTGTGGCAGCCCACACTGCCTCAAGCTGAGAACAGTTCTTACACTGGGCATCATCGCAGCCCTGCATGGTCAGTACTGCACCCTGGGAGGAAATGCGGGCAAAGGGAATGAGGCAACCTTCCCAAGCCCTTGTCTGGGTGGAAACAGCAGACAGCCAGAAAGGGGACCAACAGGGGCTTCTGAACAAGGGCAGAGGAGACAAAGGGGCTGTTCTGAATAACTCTGGGGAGTGGAGCAGGGGGCCAAGGTGTCAGGGAGTTATCTGCACTTTTTCCCAGATCCTAGTAATGACTTACAACAGTGGGAACTATGGGTGTCATTTGCTGTACTCTCATGGTGAGCCAAGCTCTGCGCCAAGCACTTGATTGGCTCAGTTACCTGTCCTGGGAAACATGTAATGGTATTAACCCATTTGACAGATGAGGAAGGAAAGCTCAGAGAGATCAAGTAACTTGTCTGACTTCCCCAACGGGAAAGGGACAAAGCTGAATACCACTCAGGTCTCCCTGGTGCTTATCCGCCGAGCATGTGGAGGGGTCAGGGGCCAGGTGGGGAGAGCGGGAAGGCCTGGTCTGCGGCTGGGGAGGCACCTTCAGCATGGAATGGACAAAGTAGAGCAAGGCACCTAGGAAGGTGCAACCCACATGTGTATCCAGTCTGGGAGGCCCCCTGGAGGAGGAGGAGACTTTCCAGGCTGACAAGGAGGGGAAGGGCATTCCCCACAGCCTAAGCAAACATAAGGAAGCAGTTCCCCCCCCAGCCATTTTCAGCATGCATGTCGCCAGGTCCCACAGCACTGGGTATGAGGCTGGAGAAGCAGGCGGGAGCTGCCAGGAGGAGAGGGTGCCATCACATCAGCAGGGCTGTGTGGAGGTCTGATTAGTTCCACTGGTCATTCTTAATTCAAGAGAGGGGGATCTAAACTCTTATAGAAACTGGGGAGGGGAGGAGATAGAGGGGATGGAAAAGAGGGGATGAAGCCTCAACATAGCAAAGTGTTAGAATCTACTGGATGAGAAAGCTAATCAGATGTGGTGGACGGGGGCAGTGGTCAAGGATGACTCAGCCTCTGCCCTGGGTGACTGGGCGTCTTACTGTGAACTAAGATCTAGCACCAAAGTGGAGGGAGGGGCTAGTGAGAGAAGGTAAGTTCCGTCTGGAAAAAATGAGTCTGAGGTACATGTGGCCCAGGTAAGTAGAGGGGAGCTTTGGGCTTAGGGTTAAAGGGAGATAAGTTCTCAAAATATAACCAAAATCAGGCTGTACTCTAACTGAAGAAAGCAGTCTGGGCTGACCAGGATTTCAGCGTAGCCTGCAGCCAAGGAGGGAAGTGTTGTGGCAGAACACCCACGAGATTAAACTAAGGGTCCTGAGTTCTCACACTTGAAAAGGGTCCCCGGGTCTCAGCAGACCACAGGCTGAGTTCTCAATGCTGCTCATTATTCTCAGGTGTGCGCTTCGCGAGGCGCATTAGCAAGAACTCAGTTCAGAGCTTGAGGGAACCTAAAAGACGTAAGAGCAGATGGAGTCCACTGACATATGCTCTTAAATCATTGCGATGTGGCCTCTTCTCTGAAACCCTCCCTAGCACCCCTTTCGCTTCCTCTCGCTGGCCAGTGAACATTGCCAAGCACTTTCACATTTATTATCTTACTGGTTCCTCAATGCTTTCCCACATTTGATAGGTGGGAGGCCCAGCAAGACTGGGGCGTGTGGAGCTGCACCTGGGCTTGTTTCTCCAGGCCTGTCTGTGGGCCACCCCCTCCTTCCTCGGGATAGCACTTCACATGTGCCAGGTGCGAGGCAGCAGCCCAGCCGGTGCTTGAGTGCAGGGGAGCCGACTCTCTGGCGAGGGGGGTGCAGGGTAGCCCCAGCCCGGTGCGCTGTCTGCTCTCAGGCCCCGCTCATCAAGCTGCTGGGGACATAGGACGGACCTCAGAGGTGGGGTTGCTTTTTGTTTTGCTTTTTTTTTCTTTTTCCTTCTAAGAACAATTCATTTTGGTCAAATAACTAGAGTAAAAGTGACTGGTGTTGAGAAACCGCCCCCTTCCCCTTCGGCCCCAGGCAGCGACATTTGAGCAGCTGTCTCCTGGGGCCACAGAGGATGCTGTTTGGGCAGTTCAAAGAGTTGGCTCTTCTCCCTGCCCAGCCCCACCCACTTCCCCTCGCGGCCTCCCTCGAAGGCCAGGCTTGGGCAGCCTCCCATCCTGGACTGAGGTCCAGCGTCCAAGGCCTGGGCTGAGCCTGTCTCTGTGGCCTCTCTGCCTCACTCCCTTTGCTGTCCATCTCAAATGGTGGGAAGGAGGCAGAGTAGGACAGTGTGGGGACAGGAATTGAGTTCCTCCTTCTCCACCATGTCCTTGTCACCACTCTACCAACCCCGTGGCATCTTCCATGCACTGCTGCCCATTGAGAAGGGTGGCAAGGTGAAGGGAGAAGAAAGGGAAGGCTAGGCCATGACCGAGATGAACTGGCTTTGGCTCCCAGAGGCTGCCCAAAGAGACGGGGCAAAGGAGGGAGTTGGGGGAGACCTCTGAGGGAGCTGGACAGAGAAGCAGGCAGAAGGCCAGCAGGGCAACCCAGTCTGAGCCTGGAAGAGCCTGGGAACCCACAGGCCCATCACAGAGGCTTGGAGGTAGCTAGGCCTGCACAAGACAGAACTTAGGACCAAGGCCTGAGCCAGCAGAGTGCTGGACTTGGGGAATACACCCCAAGGATACAGCTGGACCCACATCTGAACAAGCAGAAGGGGAAAGTATGGAGCAGGATGGAAAAGGCTATCTCAAGACCTGAATCCAGACTGCATGTCCTGGGAGGTAAATTGAGGCCCCAGGCAGCAAACCCAAGAAACTAGGCCAAGCGCCTTGAGGCTAAGGGCCAAGTAACTGGGGATCCCACTTTACCTGCCCTGGTAGTTTCTGGCAAGAGACCTCCAACGCCTTCTTTTCCAGCATGTGCCAGGCTTCAGGCAGCAGTGCCGAGAAGAAGACGGAGGCGGTGCTGATGTCAACCAAGGAATTAAGTAAGCAGAGGAGCTGATAACATCGTCCAGCAAGGCTGGCTGTGGGCAAGGTGACTCATCGAAGACGAGCCCCACAATCACAGGGTGGTGGTTGTTGTGCCCAGCCTGTGGGACTGGGGAGGAGGGGGAGGGCTGGGACAGGTTCCTCACAAGCCCTCTGCTCACGGAGAGGTCTCAGAACATAGTGTCCCCCACCTTCAGAGTTCTCTGTGGCTCAGGAAATAGCCCGCCCTCCCACTGTTGTGATTATCTTTGTCCACAGCGTTTGGTGTGTGTTTGTGGGGTGTGTCAGGGTGGTTTCCCCACCCGCGTCCGTCTGGGCGTCCAGGTACTAGATTGCTAACAGCAGAACAGTTGGTGCCCTGGTTGGAGGACTGTCTGGAGAAAAGCCACCGGATGGCGAACTGCTAACCGCGACCACATGGAGTCCTCATGGAGGGTACAGCCTGTTCCTCCTGCAGGCATCCACAGAGCTGCCTGTCCTCGGGGAGGGTACAGCCTGTTCCTGCTGCAGGCACCCACAGAGCTGCCTCCACTCTTACTCCCTCAGGTGGTCCTGCCGAGGGGGCCAAAGCCGTTGTGTTCTTCACCATCCCCAGGGACGCCATGGCTGTTGGCCAAACTGTACACTGGAGGGAACACTATTCGCTTTAGTCTGTGTTGTCAGATCACATGGCTGTGCATTTGGCCCTGCCCCTTCCCTATTCTAAAGTACTTCTCATTCCCCTCCTCCACCTAAAATGATCTATTTAGCTTGCCCTTAATAAGTTTATCTTCATACCAAACCTGCCCTCATAAGCATTAGTTTCTTCCTTCACTGACTTCACTCATTCATTCATTCCACAAGAAACTGTTAGGTTTGTGCCAGGTACTGTTCTAAGCAAGGGACTGTGATAGACCCTCCCTGAGTTCATGGAATTCACATTCTAGTTGGTGATACATAATTGGATACGTAACAGTACACATGACAGCAAGGGTCATGAAGAAAAATAAAGCCAGACCAAGAGGCAAAGGGTGACAGGGTCCTGCTTCAGCTGGGACTGTCCAGAAAGTCTTCCCTTGGAGGAGGTGGCTTCTGAGAGGAGAACTGGAAGCAGGGAAGACAGGAGCCTTCCAGGCAGAGCCCTTCCCGTCAGGCATCCAATGCCTAGAGAAAGCTCTCTATTCCTTCCTGGTTCTGCCAGGAGCCTGTGGCATGGCCTGAGGCACTCACTTCCCAGCTCTGGGTATCCATTTCCTTCTTGACAAACAAGAGGCTTAGTTGCACTGGCTCCCTGTAGGCATGAGGAACTTCTTGACAGGAGCCTGGGTTGGAAGGCCAGCTTGGCCATCTATAAGCTGTGTAACCTCAGGCAGGTTACTTAGCCTCTCTGAGCTGGTTTCCTTATCTGTGAAATGCCTATACCTCAGGGTGTTATGAAGGATTAAATGAGTTTGTGGACATGAAACCACCAGATATATATAGTAGGTGCTTAATAGATATTTTCTAGAGCTACACCTGGGAGAGGTGAGGAGAAGGGAGCGGGGTGAAGAGATACTATTAACTGGTTGTCTTTCATAAAAAGAGCCTGGGGAGGGCAATGCCAATCTGAAGACACAAAGCTCTGCTGGCTGCCCAGATGTGCAGATAATATGGGGTTGGGGGTTGGAGTCAACAGGCCGGGACCAGGCCTCTATAGATCCAGGGCCTGGGAGAAGGGGGTTATGCAAGGGTCATGCACTCTCCAACTGACGTCAGCAGGTGAGGGTGGGGTGGGGACTGTCCTGTAGGCCCTTGAACTGTCACACCACTGTGGCCCAGCTTTCAACTTCCTCTGGGGCCGAGGCTGTGCTCAGCTCCTCCTCTCTTCCTTCCTCCTTCATTCAGGCCGTTTTGGGTGAGTACCGTCCACCCTCAAGCTCCAGTCATTGTGCTCCCTGCTCAACTCAGAGCCCAAGACAGGGAGGCACAAGGTTTATTCCAGCCCACCCTGGTCAATCCTTCTTTCCTGCGGCCTGCAGTGAATCAAGGTTCCTAGGCCCTGCTGGGCCCGCCAAGTGGGACATGCACACAACAGCAACAGTTAGCCTGGACTGGCTGCCGTGGCCATGCAGTCGGGAGCATGACCTCACTTGACCCGAAGCCCATGACGTAGGCGTTTTGATCCCCTTTCATTCTTGAGAAAACTGAGGCTCCAAGAAGTAGGAGCTGTGGGAGCTCAGGGAGCAGGGTTGATAGACAATCTTCCTGCAGGCAATGGCCTGAGAGGCGCCTTGCAGGACAGAGGGGACATGGAAAGGCAGGAGGAAGAGGGAGGGTGCAGGTGAGTGGACCAGACTGAGGCTGGAACGTGGACCTGGATGCAGGTGACTGCAGCCAAGGTGTAAGTCCCCCTCCTCCTACCACCCTCCTGCTGCATCAGAATCCCCAAGGTGGCCTGAAACTGAGTCTCCAACAAGCTCCCAGGTGGTCTGAGAGCTGCAGGCTCAGTTGGGGAGGCCAGAGCTGGGCTGCAAACCCTGACTGAGACCATTTCTCAGGCCTCTCCTGGCTCTGAGGAGGAAACAATAGTGACTCTTATTGACTATTTTTTATTATTGAGTACAGCTGACGCTTACTGACAACTCCCCTGCACAGCAGGTACTGTGCTAAGCACTTTGCATATAGGAACCTATTTAATCCCCACAAAACCGGGACACAGAAGGTTAAGTGACTTGCCTAAGGTCATGCAGAGCTCACATTCAACCCAGGATGCCTGGTTCCAGAGACCACACTCCCCTCCCCCCAAAAATGGGGATCTCCGGTGCAGGGAAGGTACTCAGCTCAGGGCTTGGTTGGACCTGTCACAGGCAGAGGAGCTCCACCCTGCCAAGGGCTGAATGCCAGACCCCTCCCATGGGGATGTGGTTTTGACAGGAGAAGGCAAAAGAGGGCAACGCTTCCCTCAAAGGAGGGAAATGAAGCTGGGTGGCCATGCTCTGGGTGAAACGCTAAAGGTGTAAGCTCAGGTGCGGGGAAGGGAGCCCACAGCCACTTCCTTTGCCTCTTCTCTCTGCCCGCTGTGAGGCCTGGTACAGATGGGTGCACAGCTCTCGTGCCTGAGGCCTCGGAGCAGCCAAACTGGTGCCCACCTGTCTGTGTGCACGTGTGTGCATATAGAAAGTGAAGAGAAGGGGACTCTGCGTGTGCTCCTTTGCAGGGGAGGTTGTCCCCCACCCCACCCCCTGCTGCTGTAGCTGCAGAGAACAGGACGCCCTGACTCTAAGCTGCACCTTTGGGGCCTGGAAACCACAGCCACGTCAGCGGTGTATGCACGGGGCTGGGTGGGAGGGGGCCTGGAGGCAGGGTGTGCAGGTATGTGCCAACATGCATGTGCAGGGCCAGCATGGGGTGTGGTCACCCCCCCAGCCACCCCCAGGGCACGGGGGCACAGAGTCCAGCCCTTCCGACCACCAGCCTTGAGGTCTAGCAACTGCCCCCCACCCCTCAGAGAAGCAGCCATTTCTCCCACGGGTTCTCTCTTTTCTTAGCAACAGTCGCAGCAACAACTAAAACCAATGCCTGCGGACCATCCAAATGGCCCCACACAGTTCCAGGCACTTGGGAAATATCAGTGAACAAAAAGACCCCTCCCCTCGTGTGGCCAGCGTTCTCACTGAGGAGACACAATAGACCACATAAGTACAGTCTGCAGTATGTGGGCAGGGGAGGGGCGCTGCAGGGGCACAGAGCTGAAGGCTGCTGTGGAAGGAGCTTGTGGGGGCTGACATTCTAAAAGACAGATCCCCTCTAGACCAGCCAGACTACCACCAAAGGATGGGGGCTAGCCCAGCGTGTGGTCTGATAGACTGGCTGTGGACGGCCAGGAAAGGGATGAGGTAGGCTAGGCAGAGGCCTTTTAGGATGGGAGCAAATCTGAATGGGTAGAGGGAAGAGGGACATCTCTGTTCACTCACATTTGCGCACACACACACGCACGTCACACACAAGCTCTCATAGACATGGTAGGTTCCCCTGGGCACAAGAAGCACACAGGCACCTTGGAAATGGGCCTGGGAGACAGAGATGTGTCTGCAAAGCATTAGAGGAAGGGAGGTGGGGACAGAGGGAGATGGGTAACAAACAAGGAGACCCAGAGAAAGACCCATCACAGATACACCCATGTGCAGGCCACACATGGGCCCCTTACTAGTCAGGCCCGGCTAGAGCCCCAGCCTCCTTCCTGATGAGGGACACTACTTAGCAACCATAGGACATCATGCATGACACAACTCAGCCTCTTCAAGGTTGGCACACCTACCAACTCCACCTTGTCATGACGGAATGGCACACATTGCTTCTGTAAAGTGACATCCTTCAGATACTCGGTGGCTTTTTGAACATGCATGCCCTTGATGGCCTGGGCAGTTTCGTGGGTGTTCTTAAAGTGAGCACGAAGATTTGAACCTCTGGATTTGCACAATTTGGTGGGGTTTTCTAGCTCAAGTGAATAGCGAATCATTTTCAAAAGTCACCTCAGGCCACTTGTGGGAAGAGCTTCTCTTGATATGCACACATCCTGCCAACACTTTCTACCTTTTGCTTGCTGATGCGTAAGGAAGGTCTGAAAGAAAAAAGAACTATCCATATAAGGACCAGCAGCAAGGAACAGGTGAGCACCCATACTGAGCATATCTCCTGTGCCCTGCACACACCCCAGGAACCACACCTACAAAACACACCACCATGTGGAGAACAATGAGCTGTCCCGCCAAGCCCTGCTCAAATGTTAGAACCGTGAGCAAATAAAGAGTTGTTGTCTTGAGCCAGTGAGTTGTATGGCAGCTTATTACACAGCAGTTGCTGACTGATACAATGGTTGAGATTGCAAGGCTAGCATGAGACCAGGCTGTGATTGAACCCACACTGGTCTGCTTCTCAAGCCCACAGTCCTCTCTGCCCACCCGGGCTTCCTTATAAACATCTCATAGTGTAACTCCTATTCTTCTCTTTGGAGAGTTGGTGAGTTTAGAGTTGAGCTGGGGGCAAAGGTTACTTAACCACAACAAATCAAAATTATTATTAGAGCTTGGAAGAAGCCACATCTGGATTCGATGTGAGGAACAGGGGGTTGGTGGGCAGGTCAGGGCTGAGAACAGTCCCAGCCTCTGTGCAGGGTGAGACTGGGCCCAGCAGGGTGCTGAGACATCTGTTTTCCATCCTGATTCAGTAAATAAAGCTGCTTTCCTCTTCTGACCCTACAGGAAATGAGTGTCAGAAGTTTGGCTGACCAGGAGTGGACCTCTCTTCTGAAAGGATCCCTCCCACAGGCCTGGTCAACATGCAGAGTGCAGGCCCTCAGGTTGCTGTGCTCCCTCCCCTCTGAACCAGCAGAGAAAGGAATTCTTAGGGCCTCCCTTGGTCAAGGAATCAGGTTTTCCTCAATGGTGGTTGTCCTTGCAGTCAGCTATTAGCATATCAAACTAGTACATTGGGTATTTATTCTTTTGACCCCATGGTTTATATATCAGTAAAAATGTTTGCAGTGGCCAGAAACAGAACTTCTATTCAACTGACTTAGATAAGGAAAATGTATTATCTCACAGAATAAGAAGTTCAGAGGAACTTCAGCAAATGTTAATCCTGCAACTCAACATCATCATCAAGGACCCAGATTATTTCTTCTTTTCCTTCCCCTCTGCCATTCTCAGCATGTTGCCTTGACTTTGGCTAGCTTGCCTCACGGCCACAGTATGGCTGCCGCCACCCCAGATATCACATTGTCACACAACAACATCCATAGCAGAAAAATGAAAAACAAAAAAAAAACACAGGAAACAACTCATCCGCGGGTCCCATTTTAAGATCAAGGAAGATCAGTTTACAGACATCCCCAGGAGACAGTCTTTTACTGTTCACTGGCCAGAACTGAGCCACATCCCATGCCTGAATCTATCCCAAGCAAGGGTAAAACTGCCACTATTACTACCGCAGTACTAACCCAGACTCCAGAAGGGGGAAAAACACCAGGAATAATGCAGGCTCAGAGGACACTGAGGGGAGGATAGTGGGAGGGAGAAAGGCCTTAGGGTAGGTGGCCAATTGTGTGTGCTGCAGCTCATTTGTTTGGACTCAGCTTTTTTACCAGCTGGGGAAAAGGAGGGGAGTCTTGATATTTTCAAAGTGAGCCAGGCCCCAGATTCTATTACTTGACCAAATTGCCTCACAAAGTACTTACAGGGAGTATATTTTACTTAAAGTGCTCACAGGAAGTATATAAAACTCAGGGATTGAGGCAGAGACGTTGGTCCCTCATCGGAGCATCTGTTTCAGTTCTTGAGCATCAATGCTGGAGTGAGACCCAGGTTTAAATTCTGGCGCTGCCCCTTTCTGCTTTTCTGACCTTGTGGAAGTTATTCCATCTCTGTATCATCCTTTCTTTACATGTAACCTGAGGATAACAGTACCCATCCCAGACTGTTTTATTAACCAATACACTGCCTCGCACATAGAAAAGGGTAAAAAAAAACCACGGGGCTGTGTCACCCAACGTGGCTGTCTCCTCCTACAAATCCACCCCCCACCCCGTCCTCTGTTGCGCTCATCTCCCTCCATCCTCAGGCTTCAGGCTCTCCCTTCTCATTTCCCTCCTACCCCTCACCCACAGCCCTTCCTGTCCGGGGTATCCCACCTAGGAAGGGATAGGGTGTCCCACCTAGAAGGGTGTCCCACCCACATTCCAAACAGGAAACTAGGCTACTCTGTGGCTGCCCACACCACAGAACCACTGCTCACCAAATCCTGATGTGTCTGCACTGCAGGCCGCGCAGCTCCTCTCCATTCCCGTGACACCGGCTTCTCCGTATTTATGGGGCCGGGTTCTCGGTTGCAAGCAACAGAAAGCTCACAGACTCCTCGGGCTGGCTGCAGAGCCAGGCTCAGGAACCAGGGAGGACTGGACAGCAGCCGGAACCTCAGCCCAAATCACACCTCTGGGCCAGATCAGGGAATACAACAGTGCAACTGGTCCTGAGGCTCCATTGCCCCTGAAAATTCTTCCTGCTGCTGCTCCTGCAGCAGTTTTGTCAGATGCGTCCGACCTCTGCTTCTTTGGATTACCTGCTTAAGATTCAGAGTTCCTGGGCGAGCGGCTGATTAACTGAGCCAGCTCGCAGGCCTGAGCTGCAGCTGCAACGGAGGCTGGGACAGTGAGGTCTGGCTTCTAGGGTGGAGGAGGGCCCTGCCTCCCCGCGGGACTCATAAGGTAGGGGATGCTCCGAACAGAGGCTGGAGAGCTGTGGAAAGGTAAAGGTGCGCTCTGCTAGGCGAGGCACCATTTGCTCCCGGAGGGCTGGGCCTGTGGCTGCCTAGCCCATCCCCCACACCCAGAATCCCGAGCAGCTGTGCTCTCAGATAGGCTTCTTGAAAATCTCTGGTGATCTAACTCACCTGGAATTAGACAAATTGGTGCTGGGAGGACTATACCTTGGGATCCCCACAAAAGAAATTTAAGGACTAACAAAGGATCTCCCACTTTTCATTTTGCCAAGTAATAAAGTGTCAAAAGCAAATAACAAATAAACCACTTTCAACTCTCACCATCATTTCATTTAAAACACCAACAAAATAAAAGGACAGGAGAGAGCATGATTTAAAATTAAGCACAATCCTTAAATACACGTTGGCTTTAAAAAAATAACTCTATCATTCATATTTTTCTACTTTTGTTTGAAACCTATGGAAAGGTCATGACACAACTGACTTTGAACATGGACTGTGGACTAGATAATAGTATTGTATCACGCTAAGTTTCCTGATTTTGTTAACTGCAGGGGTTATGTAAGCCCTACATTGTAAGAGAATGTCCTTGTTCTTAGGAAATATACCCCGAATCGTTTAGAGGTAAAAGGGTATATGTCTGCCACTTACCCTTGAATAGTTAGGGAAGACATTGTACATACACACACACAAGATTCAGGGAGAGAGAAATAAAGCAAAAAAATGACAAAATGTAAACAATTGATAAACCTGAGAAAAATCTATACCAGAGTCTTTGTAGTATTCTTGTACCTTTTTAATAAATTTGCGATTATATCAGAATTTAAAGTTACCAAAAAAATGAGTAGTGAGCAATAATTCTCAATAAGAGCTGGGTTTCACTCAGTACACTACCTATTTGGTACTGTTTGAATTTTCATGGAAATATGTGATGTTTTTTAATAAGAAAAAATAAAAATTATAGAAATTAAAGAGAAAAAGAAAAGACCATCACAGACTCAGTCCAGCATTTGACACTCACTGATCTGGTCTCAGCACCCATCCTGCAGAGGAGATCAATGAGGCCCAGGCAGGGCTATGGCTTGCTCAGTAGCACACAGTGGGTATCACCACAGTCAGGACTCAGCAAGGGCTCCTGCCCCTTGCACAGGTTCCTTCCATTCCAGGATGCGGCCCCTAATTTGAATCGGGGGCCTGAGTGCATAGAAGGCCTGGCAGAACTGAGTGGGATGTGGAGATCGGTCCCCTCTGAGAATGTCACATCCAGTCAGGATGCATTCCTTCAACCTTTATCTCCATAAGTCCCTGAAAGCCAAGGAGAACCCTCAAGAATTGCTCCTTACAGATTTAATTATTTCTTAGGTGCAGAAACTGAGACCCAAGATCATACTGTAAGTTCAGACTCTGTAGTTGAGGGGCAGAATAATTGGCCAGATTTGGCTAAGCCACCTCAAGGCCAAGTTAGAGAGGAACAAAGGAAGCAAGAAGCCTTAGGAATTGGAGGGGGAAAGAGGGGAAGCCTGCAATGTCCGGATTGGGAGATCCCCTTCCCTTACCACTCTCACTCTCAATGTGCCTTCAGTTCCCCTGAGCCTGAAAGAAGAAACAGTGTTTTGCAGGTGCACCGTGTCCCGTAACTTCAGGAGGCATCACTCACACGCAGTCTAGGAACATGGCACCTCCTGGGGTGGTGCAGTGGACAGCCCATGCAGCTGAACATGGCAGCCCGGAGAGAGTCACTTGTTCTTGTCGTTGTTGTTGGGTATTGAGGAGGTGTTTGTGGAAGGGACAGGAGTGACTGACACTGTGGCCTGGCTTCACCAGTGACTGATTCCGTCCATTCAGTAAACCACTATTTATTGCCACAGATTATTTCGAGGCATCATGCTAGGGGTTGGGACTTTCCAGGCTTGAAATAAATGTACCCTCTAGGGAAGGACTGGAGGTAGCTGTAGATGTGGAGAGGCAGTCCTCCCAGGACACAAACCCACAAAGTTTCCCCTACTTCTCTTTTCCCTCTGCCCAGCTTTCTCCAGCCTTCAGGCCGTGCTGGAGGAAGCCTCAAGGATCCTCCCTTCTCCTCCTCTCGCAGTCGAGTGGACTGTTGGTGGCAGGAGCCACTTGGACTTCAGGCTACAGTGCAATTCCTTCCTCCAGGTGGCAGCTAGAATTCATTCATTCACTTATTCATTCGTTTTACTGCTTTTATTCCACAGGCATCTGTTAACCGATATATTTTTTTTTTAATTAAGCATAGCAAGAGCGAAAAATAATTCTCCCTCCATTTTCCTAGTTTCTTTCTCAGAGATAACCATTCTTTCCCGTTTTTAAGTCTCCTTCCCATTGTTTCTAGGCATTTCCTAGTGTATGTCATGTATATGATTTTCCTTTTTCTCAAAAGTAATAATGCAGCACACATTGTTCTGCGCCTTGATTTTTTTCACTTAACACAGTATCGAGGTATTTGTTCCATATTCACACTTGTACACATTCTCCCACGTACTATTCCAATGTGGAGATATCCCACCATCTTTATGTCACTCCTCCATTGGTCAACATTTAATCTGTTTCCAGCTTCTTATGGCCATGAAGATCTTTCTCCATGCATCTTTGTGCATTCCTGGGAGCCTAGATTCCTTGAAGCGTAACTGCTGGGCAAAGGGAATGTGCACTTTGCATTTTGATGGATATCATCCAATTGTCCTCCAAAATATTGTACCAAATTATACCCAAACCACTTTTTGTCTTTGCCAATATGAAAAATGATGAGCTATCTCGTTTTAATTTGAGGTCTTTATCATGAGGTGTAGTAGCATTTTTTGTTCATGTTTCCAATCCTTTGTATTTCTCTCTCTTTCTTCTCTTCAACAGTATTTAGGAGCCACTGTGCTCCAAGTTGTTAATTCTTCCAGTCACATGGGCAAAGTAGCTGGGACCTATGAAATGTATTAACTGTAGCTGGATACTCTCACAATCATAATTATTTGAAAACCCTTTTTAAAAATTTACTATAAAATGACATTCAATGTGGGATCAGAGTGTGTTGCATGTAATTTGGGTGGGACCTCAAAAGTAAGCGGGTCAAGGGCCAACGGCGGTTTTTATTTAAAAGCCTATAGACTTCTGAACCAGACAGACAAGGTCTCTGCCCTCATGAAGCTTCTGATCCAAGAACAAGCTGACCTCAGCAAAAGTTAGAGACAGTGAAAGGGATCGGATTTGAATCTGAGACTAGCCAAGGACCCTTAGCTTCTCTTCCAACCCCCTGACTGTCACAGAGAAGAGCCCCTTTCATGGGTCAACCCCATTCCCAGTCTCGTGGCTCGTGGCTAGACACTGGGATTTGGGAAAGTGAGTAGGGTAATGGGCCCATGCAGGGAAGGGGTGGTGGTGGAGGTGATGTTATCTGTGGTCTCAGGGCCAGCCTGGGGTGGAGGTGGGGAGGGGGGCAGAGATAGGGAGGAAAAGGGACAAATTGTCCCCAAATGACATCGTGAGACATCAGAACAAAATGTGTTTTTCTCTTTCCTACTCCCTCCTCTTTTAAAGGGAAATAGAGATCATTCCTGAAAGGGACCATCTGGGGGTCTGAGTCACAAGTGTGAAGGTTTTAAGACTGGGAGGTGAGCAATTCAGCACCTCCCGTCCTCCCTGTCTGCCTTCCCTCCCCATCTCTACTGAGAGGGGAAAGGGCAGCGGGGACCTACAGGAAGTAGTATTAAGACCCTATGTGGGGGTGTGGACATGCGTGGGTGTGTGTACTTGCGTGTGAGTGTGTTCAAACAGGCGAGCACGTGTGCTCGTGTGTGTGTATGTGCGTGTGTGTGTGTGTGAGAGAGAGAGAGAGAGAGAGCCCCCTCCCTTAGTCCTCTATCCCCAGGTGCTGGCACCGGACGGGACTTGGTGCCGGCACGCCCAGTGAAGAGCTGTCTCTGAGCGCCAGTGGAACTGAGTGGCACGGTGGAGTCAGGTGAGCAGTGTTGAATCCCACCGGTGCTCTTTCTAGCTGTGTGGGCAAGTTGCTGCCCTCCTCTGAGCAGTTTCCTCATTTGTACAAATTGCACAAAAAACCTAGCTCGTAGGGACATCATGCAGATTAAATGAAATGAAGTCAGTAGGTGCTGGGCTCTGGCCAGGACCTTTTTTATTCATACCCTTTAGCTGTACTGGAAGGACGGCAGCGGGCACAAAGGCCTGCGGCAGGGCAGGAGCAAGTGTTTGCCTGGTTGGGAAGGTGTCCGGGAGGAAGACATGGTGGTAGCACAGGAAAGGCTGCAGGCCAGCGGAGAGGATGTTGAGCTTGCCCTGGTAAATGCCAGTAGGGAGCCATTAAAGGTTCTGTAGCAGGGGAGGGGCTAGAGCAGGGGAGGTGGCTGGAACCCCCTGCACGTCTTCCATGGCCACTACCCGGATCCTAAGTAACTGCCATGCCCTCTTCCTTCCGTGTACCCTTTCCGCAGCCCAGCGATGGGCTCTTGGGCCACAGCTCAGCTCCTGCCAAGACCATGTCTGGGAGGAGAGTGAGCCAAGGACAACATGTAACCAAGGCTTGAGCCTGGGCTTGGACCCTTACTCTGAGCCCTCCTCTCTGGGTGATTTGGATCCCTCCAAGCTGCAGCTTTCTCCCTATAAAGTAGGATAACAGCAGGGACCTCACAGGGCTGTTGGGAGGGTAAATGAGATAATGTACATCAAGCACTTAGCACGGTGCCTGCCTTAGTTGGAGCTCACTGCACATTGTTATTAGCTTTCTTTAGAAAGATGACCAAGGGGGAGAGAGATGAGACAGACACAACAGGAGAGAATGCGGAGGGATCAGAGGCAGGGGGGTGACACACAGGCAGCCCAGCTTCTGCCTCTCTGGGCAATCCACCTGCAGCCAGGAAAGAAGCCCCTTGAAGGGGGGAGCTGGTAGAGGGGCCCAGCCAAATGGTAAGAGAGGAGGTCATCTCTGACCCATCACCCCTCCCATCTCCACCTCTCAGGGTGACAGGGCTGACATAGTGGGCTAGCAGCATCTTGGAGGGTTCCAGAGCTGGGCCTCCTGCAAAGAGTGATGGGGGTAGGGCATTCCTGGGAGAGAGGAGTTAGGACTGCAGGTGTGGGGCATGGGAGCTGGGATTCCCCATCGATGGATCATGGAGGCCCCAGGCACGGCCCACCCTGCTTAACTGGAGGCCACAGGCTGCTCTGTTTGAAGTGTGGGCCTGTGTAACAGAGAGCGGGTGGCACTGGCTGAGGCAGGTTCACTCCCCCAGCAGGCCAGCTGGGCTCTCCTCAGTGGCTAGGCACCTGAGCAGGTGTGTTGGGGGATCTACAGGCTGTCACTTCTAAAAATAGAGCTCCACCGCCTGGGAGTCAGCCAGGTGTGGCTGCCACAGAGCCTCCCAAGCTGGCTGCTATGCATGCACACGCCAGTCCTGGGCCTGCACAGACACACTCCAACTGCCTCGCACAGACCCCAGGAGACCCACGGATACCCACAAAGACACACACTTAAGTTTACATGCACACATCCTTGCTGAGGCCCAGCCCTGGTCTCGGCCCCTGATCCATACAAACCTTCTCACCACACCACACTGCCCAGTGCACACTGACACATTCCCAGCGGCTCCTGGGTCTCCCCACCTAGAACATCAGCTTCCTGAAGGCAGTGCCCCTGCTGGTTTTGTCCACTGTTTGTTGTTCCTTCAATGTCTGTAGCAGTGTCCAGTACACAGCTAGTGCTCAGGAAGTGTCTGCTTTATAAACGAATACACACATACACTCATGCGCGCGCGCGCGCACACACACACACACACACACAGTATTTAATTACCCCCATCCTTGCCCCCATCCCCATGCTGGTGTTAAGTTCTACTAGACCCTGCAGAGGGCAGAACCAGGAGGGGCAACCAATCCCACACACCCAGATCCCAAGCCAGGAGAGGCCTTGGGTAGGGGGTCCCAGGGAAGCAACAGAGTGAAGCCCCTATTTGGGAGGGTGTAGGAATCTCTGTTTTCTATAGGAAAACCTTCCTGGGGGAGCCATAGCACTGTGCTGAAGTTCCGAGTGGGGGAAGGTCTGACTGGGCCATGTCCAAGGAAATCCCCGGCTTTGGTGCCTTGCTCTGAATTTTAGGCAGCCCCTCCCCATCTAGGAGCACTGGGCTCTGCTTCCACGGGCTTGGAATGGGCCTCCCATGACCTGCAGGAGGCTGCAGCAGAGCGAGCCTGAGAAAGCAGGAGCATGAGCAGGTCAGGCTGGCAGCCCTTGGCGGGTGGAGAGAAGCAGTGTATGGTGGGAGATGGAGGACCTTCTGGGAAGAGGGCTGGAAAGGGCTTCTGAGCATCTTTGACTCCAGGACTGGCAAGGGAGCACCAAGTCTGTGCTAGGACTCATGACTCCCGTAGGGTGAAGTGGAGGCCCACTGGGCCTGACCACCAGTAATGAGGAAGGTGTACTATTACCCAGAAGCTATTGAGGGTCAGCGCCAATCCTGTGATCACAGCCTAAATCAGAGGACTCAAGAACGAGGTGCCTGAGGGGAGCAGGCTGATGGAGGGGAGGACCAGAAACAGACAGGTGACAAATGGATGAACAAATGGATAGACAGCAGATGGACTGAAAGACATAGGAGGGTGGGTGGGCAAATGGAAAGACAGAAATGAGTGGATGGTCACTGAACAGCTCCCCCTCAGTCACTCTCTGAAGCCCCACAAGGGCCTGAAGACCCAGCTACTCCCACCTCAGACACTTTCCCCCATCCCACTCCCCATCTCCCTCTAGGCCAGGCTCCCAGGGAGGCCAACACCTGCTTGGCCTCATGCCCAGAGATTCACCTTCCAGCCAGGTATAAGCCCATATGTGGAATCACCTCCAGGTGTTCTCACTTGAGCAGGTATGCATAGGATGGCGTGAGGGTGGGGGCCATACCTATGAGCTAATACCTCTAAAAATAGTCCTTCCAAAGCAGCTGGGGAGTGCCCAAATTATGACACAAACACACACACACATTCACATTGGCTGAATCACAGCCCCACAGCCCCACGGCCCCACGCTTACCAACACACATACAGATGGGCATTCATTCACTGACACCCAGACTCCAAACCCCCACACGCCACAGGGCCACTGCATCTCACACCTCAGAATGAGCCAACTGTGTGGTCTACAAGGTATGGGGCAGCCTGGACCATCATATACACTCCTACACTACACTGTCATTAACCTGCACAGGTACATTGGACCGCCACTGGCCCAGCCTTATAGGCTGTCAGGAACACCTCCCCGCCTTCTGGATATTTGAAGTCTCACCTTCAATGGCTCCTTCCAAAGAAACCCCCAGCCTGAGCCACAGGGCCCTTCCTGATGTCATCTTCTGCCCTCCAGCCACAGTTCATGCCTTGGGCAGGCTCTTGCCTTCCCATACACCTTGTTCCACACTATTTGCGCAGCCAGGAACCCCTTTCCCACCTCAATCTGGGACCCGATGTACTGGTTCTATCATTCAAGACAGAGGCCTCTGTATACCTAAAGGTTAAGAGTGTGACACACAGTAAGACCTAATAAGTGTTTGTTGACTGGTTTAACCAAATGACTAGCTAGATGAATCAATAGAAATATGTAAGCAAAAAATTAGTGCCAGGTGGACTGGCGTGGACTAGCTGCTATGGGGTTCAGGTCAAGCAGGCCACAGCCCATGGAAGGAGGATGGTGAACCTCCACAAGCACACACTTGTCACTATAGCCGCCATGGAGTGAGTCCTGTACCCCCTTACCCTCCACTTTCCATGGAAAAGATGCACAACTGACTAGTCAGCCAAGCCCAGTCCCAAGGTGATGGCAGGGGAGGTCAGCAGGCCATGGAAGGAACAGTCGGTCTCCCAGTCCTCTGTTCCCTCCACCCACTGATACCTGGGAAAGCCCCAACACTTTTCTAGGGCTTTCTTCAGGGCTGGGGAGTGCCAGGGCAGGCCCTCTGCCAACTCAGCAGGTCAAGGGACTTTGTATGTGCTGACGTTGGTGGCCCTGCCACACCCGATGTAGGCTCAGCATTGGCCTGGGCCTGAGCCTGGTGTTGACTGATTGGTTGACATAGAGTTTACTCCTTCAGGACCAATCACACCTGTGCAGTGTTCACTCTGTGTAAGGCCCATGTCTAATCACTTCATTTAATCCTGGCAGTGACCCTGTGAGGTCAATACTATTCTGATGCCCATTTTACAGTTGTGGAAACTGAGACATGGAGATGGGTGAAGAACTGACCTAAAGTCACAGCAGCTAGGAGTGGGCAGAATAGCCTGGATTCAATCCCTGGCTGCCTGGCTCCAGAACCCGCATTAGAAGGGACTGTGTTACACTATTGTCTCTTTAAACTTATCTTTCAAACAAGAAGTAAGATTGCTTGGTTTAGGCTGCCTTTGACATTAGAACAGATCTGAGACATTTCCAGGTCATTCCCAGCCCCACGGCTGTCTCCGTCTGTCTGTGCCCCCCCCCCCCCCCCAGCCTGCCTCATGCTTGTGCTGCCAGGCACATCCCTGTGACCTCCGAGTCTCCATGGTCAGGCAGCAAACCTGTGGGGACACTGCGCTCTCGTGCCTGGGCCTGAGTACTCTGAAATATACCCCATGCCCATCCCCTCCATGCCGCCCAGGTTCCACCCAGGCCAGCGTTCCTGGCAAGTTCAAAGGAGGCTTCTTTCAGGGGAGACTTTTCCATAATGCTTCATGATGCTTCAGAATTGGGATGAGCTGAGAAGGGCCCCACCCACTGTCCCACAGATGCTGCATCTTGGGGCCACAAAGCTTGAAGTGGCCCTGCGACATCAGGGCTGATCTTCTTCTCTGTGACAGGGGCCTTGGCAGGGGTGAGACCCACAGAGTGACCCTCCCCATCCTGGTGTGTCCACTGGGGTTTCTTCTGGACTCAGAGAGTCCAACACTTTCTTTCCTACCAGCTCTACTCAGTCCATCCCATTACCAGAGACTGTGTCACTATGGTCCAGCCCTGTGCTGGGTGCTGCAGGGCCCGCTCTAATGGCTCACCATGCTGGATGGGCCATGCAGCCTTCCTGGGAGCTGCCAGTGACATTGTGCAGCAAATCCCCGAAGATCGTCTGGGCCTGTACTCAGCCATCTTTCCTGAATATTCACCTCAGGGACATCCGCCTACTGTTGAGGGGGCCCAAGAGCATGTCCTAGCTTGCTGACCCCAGGCCCCAGCTCTCAGTAAATTCAGACCTGGGCAGTGGCAGGAAAGCCCCAGCAACACTGCCCCCTGCCCAGGGCCAAGTGTGGGGCCTGCCACTCAACAGATGACTAAATGGGCTCCTCGCCAGCCCAGGCACATCTAGCCCCTCCTTGCCCAGTCAGAGGCCTGTCAGCAACCCCTGCCCTCTAGGCCCAGAGGGTTTGGGTAGGAAGTAGCTCTCTGGGTGCCAGAGCCTGAGGAGGTGGGCCAGGCCTCCACTCCTCTCTGACCTCTAGCAGGACCTTTTGAGCATTCTTTGATCTAGAATTGCCACATGCACACGCACACACACACACACACTCCCACCAGCCATGCTCCGACCAGTGATGGAACAATCCAGGTGTGGGCTGAGGCAGGCCAGGGAAGGGTGTGAGCTGAGCCAGCACGGGGTGTGGCCTCCTGGCCTCTCCTCATGGAGGCCCCAGCACTCCCTGGTACTAGAGAGTGAAGCCCAGTCTGGGAGAGAGGCCCCTCCTCAAAATGGGCACAAGTCACAAATTCTGGCTACTTAGGGGCCCTGATCCTTAGCATATACCCCAACCTACAATTTTCTCTCTCTCTTCCTCTCTCCCCCCACCACATACACACACTGTACTCACCTGAAACTCCTCCTTGCAACCCCCCGAGGTCTCCCCTGCCCCACTCTAGCTTCATAGAAAGAGTATCAAAGCCCCACAAAGCCTCAGGCCCCTGACTCAACCCCTGGAGGCTGAAATCCCGGTGGCCCAGTTTCAGGGACTTTCCCAACAGGGTCTTCCCAGCTCGGCCCCACTGTGCCCGTCCCTTGGCTAGACTTAGCGATTGTTGAGTGGCCCCCACTGCACACTTTCCCTGCCCCGCCCCTGCCCCTGCCCCTGCCCCTGCCCCGCCCCTGCACACACAGTGGCTCTGTACTACTTCCCAGGGCCAGCGGACTGCTTAGGGTCAGAGGTTTTTTGTTCTTCTTTTCTTTTTTTCTGGCCCCCATGCACATGCTGTTGGCGGCTCTGCCTGAAATGCCCTCCCTCCTTACCTTCCTGACCGTAAGTCAGCAGTCAGCTCGTCAACACTTGAGCATTACTACTGGCCAGGCCCGGTACTAGGAGCTTTACATATCTTCATTCATTTGACCCCCACAAGAAGCCTATAAAGAAGGTACCATTAACCGGCCGGCCGTGGCTCAGTGGTTGAGCATCAGCCTGGGATCCAGGTGATCGGGTTCGATTCCCGGTCAGGGCACATGCCCGGGCTGCGGGCTTGATCCCCAGTCGGGGGCGTGCAGGAGGCAGCTGATCAATGACTCTCACCGTTGATGTTTCTGTCTCTCTCTCTCCCTCTCCTTTCCTCTCTCTGAAATCAATAAAGATTTTTTTTTTTAAAAAAAAAGGAAGTACCATTAATTGTACCCATTGTTCAGGTGAGGAAACTGAAGCTGAGAGAAGTTAAGGAATAATGCATTTCTGCCCGCCTTCCTGGGACTCTCTCTTCTTCACCAAACCCCTGCCCACCACCCCCCACAGGAAAAACTGTCTCAGCCTAGAGCCACTGCCCCTTACTTCAGTCCCCAGGCACTGATGTTTGCCCTTCTCCTTCCTGAGGGCTGTGAGAGCTGGTGGGCGGCCTGGGTCTGAGCCACTGCCCTGCCTTGCTGCCCAGCACTGAACCTGGCACGCCGGCAGCGCAGTAACTCTTTGCCGCCTGGAGAAATGGGCCATAGGAAGGATGTGAGAGCCCTCCTCCTTTCTCACCTCCTTCCAACTCACCCATTTCCCAGCTGTTTTCCTCCCCTCTCCTCGCCTTGGCATCTATCCCTGGCCAACCCTGTTCTCGCCTTTCCTACCAGTTTCCAGGAAATTGGCGGCTTCTGCCTGCTCTCAGGTTGGGCATTGCTAAAGGGAAGCAGAATCTGTGCTGAGCTGAACCTGGGAGAGGTGTGGGGCTGGGCTCCCCAGCTCAAAGGGTCCCAGCCTGGAGGTGAACACTGGCCCAGGCACAGCACCCTGGTCACTTCTGGGTGGCCACTTCAGTGTGTGTGTACACTTGGAGAGGTGGGGTGCAGATGATGGAGGGAAATGAACCATCAAGCTAATACCACATTTATTTAAGGGGCACTGAGTTAAAAATAGACGCTGAGTGCCCAAGAGCGGGCAGCAAGTACATTGACCTCTGGCTCAAACAGGGAGAGGGATTCCAGGGACCCTGAGAACTGTCCGCGCTCTGGGGCCCTCTGCGAGGCCTCCCTCTCTTGCAGACAGACTTGTGATTCTGTCAAGTGTCACACACACCCCAGCGTTGCTGGGTGGCACCGGCGACATGTTTTGTGTGCCTCGCAGATTGCAGTGTTTTGTAGAAGAGGGTGAACCTTAGACCTAGCAGGACCCCAGCAGGGGATTACTGGATAACTGCCCTATCTCCACCCCCCTTTTTGCAGAGCGGAGGGCTGACATTCCAAAAGAAATGACTGGTTCAAGGTCATGCCCAGCAAGGCTAGAATCCGGTCTGTTGGCACCCAGCTCAGAACTCTTTCCACCTTGTTACATCATGCTAATCATGTTATATTGCACAATGTTTGGATATATTTTGTTCTTTCGTGTTCTGTTATGTAATGTCATGTAGGCAGGGGTATAGGCTGAGGGTGGAGGTGGGGAAGTCATTGGAAGGAGAAGGTGACAAAAAGGCCGTAAGGCTAAGGTACAGGCAGTGAGCCCAAATCCCCCCCCCCCCCCCACAGCAAGCCCCAGCTCCCTCACCTGAGATTTCTCCGCAGGTCAGGTGTAGTGGGTGTGGTGCAGCACCCAGTACCCTAATTAGCCCGTGCTGACAGTTTCTGGTTTGTGTGTTATCACCTTGGGCCCACTTATCTTTATCAGAGCCAAAGGTTGATTGGAGCATTCTAGCCGGTCTTAAAGCAGCTCCACTAGGATTCCGTGGAGCGCTTATGACCACTGGAAATAACAGCCTTCTCTCCTCAAGATAGCAGCCTGGCTTGTCTGAGAGCTGCCCACTGGGGTCTTGGATTCAATCCCCACCCTGCCCACCAAGAAGAGAGCTTAGAGTTCTCTCTTGGTCCAGGAAAGGAAAGTGATGCCCAGGCAAAGCAGGCTAGGCATGGACCCCGGCCTCCTGACCTCCAGCCTCAGGCACCCACAGCAATGCCCTGGGTACCTGAACCTGCCAGAACCCCTACCAGGGGCCTCAGCCCCTGCTCCTCCAGCTGAACAAAGGTTCCTGGGCCTTATCAGCCCAAAAGACGGAATAGTAACCTGGCCATCTATGCCCCAGCCTGGCCCCTCACAGCCCGTCTCCCCACTCCCCACTCCCACTCCTCTTTTGTGTCTCATACCTCATTGGGTTCCACTACAACCACCCAAGCCCCCCTTAGTTCCTGGGCCAAGTCTCCAGGAACCTCCTGAGGGATACGGAGACACCCGGTGAGGATGTTCTCAGAGACGTCAAGGGGAGACAGGCCCTGCCCAGCAGGTGTGTGTGTGTCCACCCACCCTCCCAGGGCATTGTCTGGAGGGGGCATTGTCCAGGGGCTGGGCGGTTGCCTTTATGGCCAGGCATAAAAGGTAATCATTGACCACATCAATGCCGACCTTCGCGTCAGTGCCCGCCCAGGCTCGACCCTGCCAGGCCCTGGATTATTTTACAGTCACATAAAAGGAGCCTCCAGACTGGCCCCTGGGGACTTTGGCCCTCAAGGGGGGAGCAGGAGGGAGCCGTTCCCTAGAGACGGCCTTTTCTTATAGTGATATTTACTTGGCCTGAGAAGAGCCCCCGCCTTTTATCAAACATCACTGGGATTGTCTCAGCCTAGCCTGCCTGAGTGAGAGTCCCCATCAACAGGGACAACCCCTTACCCACCTCCTCGCCTCTCCTGTCAGGACCCACCAGCAGCCTGGAGGAACCCAGCAGGGCCCCTCCTCAGGCTGGGACTCGGGACACATCTTGGAGGTGTTATTTCCTCCACAAGTTTTATTCACTGAGACTTCACCAACCCCATGGAGTAGGAACCTATAGTATTCCCATTTATACATAGAAAAACTTGGGCTCAGAGAGGTCGAGTAACTTTCTTAGTCACACAGCCGGTAAATGGCAAACTTCAACAACTTCCCATAGTCTAGATGGCAGCAGTCTCCAGATTTGTTTGTCTGTATTGCTATCAGTAAAAACAGCTCTTAGCACACACCTTTGATCTATTTATACATATCCATAAATCATACACATGTACGACTGAAAATCCCTATACTGAATATTAGCAAATATCTGCACATCCTACCATTCAAATCAAATCGACAGATACTCCTCGAAGCTGGATCCCAGCAGGGACACCTGGGGCAGAGAAAGTGAGAAGGCTGAGCTCTGGGGGAAAGGTGAATGTATTGGGAAAGGGCATTCCAAACAAATGCTTGAGCAAAACCCAAGAGGCAGAAAGTAGGAGGAAATGTTCAGGCTCAGACAAGAACCCTGGGAATGTGAATGAATATAGCCAGAGACAATTCTGGAAAGGTCAGGAGGGGCCCAAAGTAGCCAACCAGACTGCTGGAGCTTGTCTTGAAAGCAGTGGGGAGCCACGGTAGTTCATGAACACAGCTGTGCTTCGGGAACTTCCCTCAGGCCACATTGCGAAGCGTGGATACATTCTTCGGCCAATGTCCCTGGAGTGTGCTGTGGCCCTTCTGGAGGCACTAGGCTGAAGGCCAGTCAGGAGTTGCCACATGTCTGTATCTTCATACACACTCCGCCATTGACCAGCTGCCCAGCCTTGGGTGAGTTCAGCAACCTCACTGGCCTTGGTTATTCTCATCTATAAAATGGGCTAACAATAGTACACATTATGGATATCGTTGCTGTTCTGACAGCAGGGAGAATTGGCAGAAGTATCTGATTCAGTGTTTGGCACATAGCAAATGCTCTGTAAATGGCAGCTGCTCTCACTGTTAAACACACCTTCTCTCTGCTCTGCCTGACACATCAAACTAACCTCCCATAACCTAGTTCAGACTTCACTTTAGAGGACCCCAATAGACTTACTACTCCAACCCCTGGGCTGACCTAGCTCTGGCCTCACACCACTAACGCAGCGCTTAGCACATCACGCGACAGTTACTTACACATACACTGGCCCCTGGACTGTCTCTGTACTCTTGTCCAGAACCTCAGTGGGCCTGGGAAAATTTTTGTGACTTGGCTCAAAGTTGCACAAAAAGTGAAATAACATTAGAAGGAGGGGAGGGAGGCAGAGGAAGCAGCAGCCAGAGCACTCTGTTAAGCTCTTCACGTGCATTATTTAGGAATCCTCTCATCTACCTTATAGGGTAGGTGAATCAAGCAGGATATGCTGTGGTAGCAAAGGTCCCAGCGTTCAGTGGTTTGAGACAATAGTTACTTCTCTCTCATGCCAAATGAGCAATGCAGGTCACCTGGAGGGTTCTGAACTGTGTCGTCTTCACTCAGGGACCCAGGCCGAAGGAAGCTCCTATCAGCATCTCACTCGCCATCTCCATGGCTGTGAGAAGGAATGGGGAGCTCATACATTCGCTCCTTCTGTCGCTACCTGGAAGTGGCATGTGTCAATTCTCAGGTTTCATTAGCAAAGCAAGTCACTAGACCACATTAACTTCAAGGGGGTAGTGAAGTCCAATCCTGCCAGGCCAGTGTTCCCAACTCTGTCATGAAGTCCACACAAGGTGGGTCAGGTCCATCCCCAGCTGTGCTAACCACCCCCAGCTGGGCCACCCAAAGCCCCCGTGTGGCAAAGAGTAGACCCTCCTATCCAAAGACTATCCATCTGCCCCCTACCCTGCAAACCATCCCTCCATAACATTAAAACACAAGAATCTGGGTCAGTCTTTATCTTCCAGGGAAACTGAACTCATCGAGGAATCAGCCTTGACTTTGGTTAGGCAGGAAAATCACAACCATATTTCATACCCAATGCCGAGACATTGTGGGTCTGGCAAAAAGCACAGGAGAGAGGGAAAAAGCCAGGGGCAGCTGGCTTGGTTTTGGAATGTGATTTATTACCAAATAATTACAAGCTATCTGCAGGCTGGGATCACACACTTGAGTTTGTGCCACAAGGAGAGTCTGCCCCATGCATTTCCCAGAGCCCATTGCCTGTTTTTTCCATCACCATTTGCAACAGGAATTGTGTAGACTCTGAGGCAAGTCTGCTGTGTGTGTGTGTGTATTTGTGTGAGTGTGCAAGACAGTGACGCAGAAAGAGGAGCATCTTTTGTGTGTGCAGTCCCTGGTGGGGCTGAGGAGAGGGGCGGACAGGTCTCTGTCTAGCTTCTGATCCCAGATTTAAGAAAAGACTTCCACATGCAAAAGTGCGTGTTAAGCCTTGCTCTCTATGAGAAACAGAAATGTACCTAACCCTGGGCAAATTTCACTCTGCTCCAGGGGTGAGTTAAAGGAGATGCAGTCAGACAAAGGGGTAGGGGCTTGAGGGAAGGATAGGGGCAAAAGCAGACAGAGCTTCAGGCAGACAAAGCAGGACAAACAGTCAAGGTCAGAGACCAGCAAGATATAGAGGCAAATGGGACAGAGGTCTGGGCTGCTGAAAGCAGGACAGTACCAGGTGGGGAGCGCAGGCTCTGGGGCTCTGCTGCTTACCAAGCGAGCAATTCTCCAGCCTCTGGAAGCCAGAGTTTCCTCAACTGTAAACTGAGGCTGAGTGCCCCACATCATAAGGCTATTGTGGGGTAAGGAACTCATGAGAAAAGCCAGCACAGGCCTGGCTCCAAGAAGGTGTACAGTAGACGTACAGTAGATGGGGCCGTGCCGTTCTCTGGACCCTCATGGGGGAGAGGGGGCCTAGTGAGCAATCCTCCCTCCCTGTCCCAGCCTGTGTGAGTGGCAGGAGCGGGAGGGGCCCTGTCCCGGAGATTCAAGTCTAGAGGGAAACCAGTTACCTAGTGGGCAGACACCCAAGAAGAACTCCCCTTTCTTTTTGGTCCTTCTTGCCCCTTACTGTCCCTCCTTCAAGACCTTGCTAGTTTCCAGGGCCCTGCTGGCGGGGGTGGGAGTGGGGGAGTTGGAGTTCTGGAAACTTAAGAAGAAATTTTAGAACCTGCCCTTTAGGAGCTCATAGTCTAACTAGGAGGCTTGCTACCCAGAGTATAAGGAATAGAAACCACCGCTTCGGGCTGGAAGAGCTCAGGGCCAGCAGCTGGGGTCAGAGAAGAAGCTGGAGCCTGGGAGATGGAGAGGATGAGTGTGGGGGAGCGGAGGCACCGCAAGCAGTGAGCGCAGCTGGGAAAAGGACTTGGAGGGGCTCGTGGGGAGCAGCTGGGTGGCAATTATGGGACCCTAGAAACCAGAGCAGTAAGCCAGGCTTAAGTAGTTTGGGGGTGTCTGACCTCAGGATTACGCGGAGGGTAAACACGGGTTCTGGGATTTTTTTGGTCAAGACTGGGGAGTGCGGCCAGAGCACCTAGAGATAGGTCCCCACACAGGTGTGGAGAGTGTGAGATGCTGAGTTCCCACACCCCAGGTACACACAGGAGAAGAGCACCTGTCTCTGGAGGGGGTCCCCACCTCCTGGTCTGAGAGGCCTGGGGACAGGACCTCACTTACCATCCCACAGCCAGGCCCTGACTGTGTTGACAAGCGGGGCCTTCCCCCGGCTGGGGAGCTGGGCTGCGGCATTGTTAAACTGGAAGTGAGTCACGGAGCTTTTCCTTCCTCCCCTTCCTCTCCACTTTGCTTGTCTACATATCCTCATAGTCTCCCCCGCCCCCCTCACACGCCTCTCAAAACCCATGAGCCATAAGTAAGCGGCCTGTCCGCATGCACGCCTTGACCCGGCACCGGAGGCGAGGGTCTGGCTCAGGGCTCTGGGCGTGTGTGGAGTGGCCGGGTGCCCTGCGCGCAGGTGGGTGCCTCTCCGGGCCTGTGAGCTCCTCGGTGCGGCTGCGGCCTGCGGAGGGGCCTGTGAGGCAAACGGTGTGCGGGGGGCTGTGGCTGGAGGAAGGGTCCCACGCGCGGGGCCTGGGCGCCCTCAGTGTGGGCGCGGGCAGGGGTGTCTGCGCCGCGGGGAAGCGGTGCGGGTGGCCAGAGCGCGCTTGTGCCGGAGGTGTGTCCGCGTGGACGCCGTGTTGCGGAGGAGGGGTGCGGGCGTGGAGGGAGCGTGTCTGTCTGTGTGGCCCCGGGGGTCTGTGCCTGGGCAGCCGGCCTTGCCTCTGGCTCCACAGATTGCAAAAGGACTTGGGCTTGTGACCGAGGCCAGGGGAGATGACCCCGGTGGGTGTCGTGGCTGCGGCCCTGGCCCACGTGGCCCAGCTGGCTGGAGTGTCGTCGAGGGTTTGGCTCCCAGTCGGGCACAGGCCCGGGCGTGGGTTCCACCTGAGGCTTCTCCCTCACACGATGCTTCTCTCTCGCTCCCTCCCTTCCTGTCTCTAAATCGGTTAAAAAAATATGTCTATCTTCAGGCGAGGACTGCGGAACCCTGAGGGCGCCACCGACCACCGTGGTCCAGAGCAGCCTCAGTCCTCAGGCCCCGGGCTGAGCGCCGGCCTAGCAGCGCGGTGCAGGGGCCTCGCCCTCCCTCCCGCGGGCCTCCCAGGCCCACCGCCCCGCGGAGCCCCGCGGGGCACAGGGCCCACCAGCCGCCGCCAGGCGGGGCTCCGCTGTCACCCCAGGGGCTGCCCCTCCGCCCCGCATGTGGGTCTGTCCCGCACTTCCGAGCCCTCCTGGCTGGACTGGGCCCCGAGGCGGGCCTCCCGTGCCCCGTGTCCCACGTGTGGAAGGGGGACAGTAGCGTCGGCACCGGGCTGAGCCTGGAGTCACGGCCTCGGCGGGGGCTCAGCGCCACTCGCGTCCTCCCTGCGCCCGGGAGCCGCTCACGCCCACCCTCGGGTGCAGGTCCCTGGGCCGTCTCCAGGGGGCGCTGGCGGGCAGCCAGCACGTGCCTGCACCTGTCAGTGCGCCGAACGCGCGAACGTCCAGGCGGGGGGGGGGACCTGAGTGAACGGGGCCCGGTGCAGCGGCCCCACGGGAGGGCCTGGCCCGGGGGTCGGTCCCGGGCGCTCCGGGCTGGCTCCGCGAGGGGTGCCGGCGTCCCTGCCGGAACGGTCCGGGGGGACGGGATAGCCGGCCCGCCTGCTTTCTCTCTGTGGCCTTCGCCCAGAGCCCGGGGTCCTCCGCCCTTCCTTAGAGCCCCAGGAGCTGAAGGCCCCGCCCTTCGGTCCCGGGAGGTGGCAGCAGGCAAGGAGAGGGGACCGTCCCCCAGGATGGGGGCCCCGGGGGCAGGGCCACGCCCCCACCCACGTGACCGGGCTTCCCGCGAGCCTGCGGGGCCAGGAGGGAGGCGGGCCAGGCCCAATTCTGAATTCTGGGTGGTCCGGCCCAAGGAGGCGCTGCCTTCCTCCACACTGCCCGTTCGCAAAGGGCGTCTGCGCCCGGCAGCGCCGCCCGCCTGCCCGGGGAGCCCCGCGCGCCCGAGCGCCCGAGCGCGCCGCCCCTCCTGCCAGCCCGGCCCCTCCAGCCAGCCCGGCCCCTCCAGCCAGCCCGGCCCCTCCTGCCAGCCCGCGCCCCTCCTGCCAGCCCGGCCCCTCCTGCCAGCCCGGCCCCTCCTGCCCGCCCGGCCCCTCCTGCCCGCCCGGGCCCCTCCTGCCAGCCCGCGCCCCTCCTGCCAGCCCGCGCCCCTCCTGCCAGCCCGGGCCCCTCCTGCCAGCCCGGGCCCCTCCTGCCAGCCCGGGCCCTCCTGCCCAGCCCGCGCCCCTCCTGCCCAGCCCGCGCCCCTCCTGCCCAGCCCGCGCCCCTCCTGCCCAGCCCGCGCCCCTCCTGCCCAGCCCGGGCCCTCCTGCCAGCCCGGGCCCTCCTGCCCAGCCCGCGCCCCTCCTGCCCAGCCCGCGCCCCTCCTGCCAGCCCGGGCCCTCCTGCCAGCCCGGCCCCTCCTGCCAGCCCGCGCCCCTCCTGCCAGCCCGGCCCCTCCTGCCAGCCCGCTCCCCTCCTGCCCGCCCGGCCCCTCCTGCCCAGCCCGGCCCCTCCTGCCCAGCCCGGCCCCTCCTGCCCAGCCCGCGCCCCTCCTGCCAGCCCGCGCCCCTCCTGCCCAGCCCGGCCCCTCCTGCCAGCCCGCGCCCCTCCTGCCCAGCCCGCGCCCCTCCTGCCAGCCCGCTCCCCTCCTGCCCGCCCGCGCCCCTCCTGCCCAGCCCGGCCCCTCCTGCCAGCCCGGCCCCTCCTGCCAGCCCGGCCCCTCCTGCCCAGCCCGCGCCCCTCCTGCCCAGCCCGCGCCCCTCCTGCCAGCCCGGCCCCTCCTGCCAGCCCGGCCCCTCCTGCCCAGCCCGCGCCCCTCCTGCCCAGCCCGCGCCCCTCCTGCCAGCCCGGCCCCTCCTGCCCAGCCCGGGCCCCTCCTGCCCAGCCCGCGCCCCTCCTGCCCAGCCCGCGCCCCTCCTGCCAGCCCGCGCCCCTCCTGCCCAGCCCGCGCCCCTCCTGCCAGCCCGCGCCCCTCCTGCCCAGCCCGGCCCCTCCTGCCAGCCCGCGCCCCTCCTGCCCAGCCCGGCCCCTCCTGCCAGCCCGCGCCCCTCCTGCCCAGCCCGGCCCCTCCTGCCAGCCCGCGCCCCTCCTGCCAGCCCGCGCCCCTCCTGCCAGCCCGCGCCCCTGCGGTGCCCGCTTCCGCTCAGCCCAGCCCCTCCGCGTCCCCGCCGCGCGTCCGTCCGCCCCGACAAACAGCCCTCCCAGCCTCGGCTCTGCGGCTTTTCCGTGCGCCTCCCTTCATGTGGCTGGGAACCAGCCCTGCGCCCCGAGCGGAGGCCCGGCCTGGCCAAGCAGCAGGAGGGGGGACGGGCCCCGGGGGAGCGCCCCGGGGCGAGCTCGGCAGGTGAGCGCTGTCCTGCGGGAGGCCAGGAGGGGTCCCCAGAGGGGGAGCGGGAGCGGGTAACCCCAGCCCACGGGATGGCCGGCAGCAACGCCAGGAACGCAAGCAGGGGAGCTTGTGGGCTTGTTTTTATTTTTTGATTTTAAATGGAGCACTTAATAAGCACCAGCTGTGACCTGTGCTAAGTCAGTCCCATAATTCAGTATCTCATTTAATTCTCACGGAAACTCACCGTGACCATCACCTCCATTTTACAGATTACAAAACCGGGGCCCAGAGAGATTAAGTCACATGTGCCCATGTCACAGAGTTGGTTAGTGGCAGAGAGAGGATTCAAGCCCAGGCCATGTCCACATGTTGAAGAAAAGCCACTCCACTACTTGCATTCTTGTCAGTCACTGTTGGGCTTTTGCATCTGGGCCTGTGACTGCCCAGTAGAGAAGTCTCCCCCACTCCACACAACTGGGCCAGAAGGATAGACACACACACACACACACATCAGTGGAAAGGATCAGCAGAAAGAAATTTCTGGAGCATTTAATGTATGCCTGACACTGTGTTTTTACAGGTTAATGTTTTTCTTTTGTTTTTAGTCTCATCAATCCTATAAAGCAGATCTAACAACTCTCATTTTTACAGATGCACGTCAGAGAGGTTAAAAGCTATTAAGAGGCAGGGCCAACACCTAAACTTGACCCCACACCACAGGGCCTGATCTGTGATCTGGGGGCTCCAACCTGCTAGAGGGAATACTGAGGGAGAGAGAGACGTGAGGCCCAGCACCCACAGCCCCAGCCCCAGCCCCAGCCCCAGCCCCAGCCCCAGCCCCAGCCCCAACCCCAGCGAAACATCCTCTCTGCCTGCCTTTGTTCATAAAACCGAAAAAGTGATGATGGTTTTCCTTCCTCTCTTTAAGAAAACAACAGAATCAAAACAAACAGAGAAGGGGAACTCCCCTCCTCTAGCTTTGCCAGAAATAAAAGGAAGAGATAGTCCCAGTCATGCCCTGCGTCACCCCTCTACTGGCACAGGGTTTAGGAGAGGAAGAGAGAGCACCCCTCACGAAAATCCAAAGCTTCAACACCCCCCACCTCCTAGTCCTGACCTGAACTTGGCCTGGCCCCTAGAGTCCTTAGCCCGTCCATCACCTCCCTTCCCAAAATCCCAGACATTGATGCTGCTACAAGTTCCCAGCGGGCTTAGAGGAAATAAAAAAATGCAGGTCCCAGAAATAAAAACAGCCCCCAAAATGCACACCAGCCCCCCAAAACGTACACCATGACCTCTCCTGGCCAGTTCCCACTCCCAAACCCTGCCCCATTTCTCACTCCTGAGCTACCTGCACTGAAGCCCTCAGGAAGAACTTCCCAGGGTCCCTTCCTTCCTAAAGTCCGATTTGTCTGTACCTTAGCAACCACAACAATCAAAGTCTGGAGTAGCCTTGGGCTTGTAATAATGCAGAACACCCATCCCAGTGCTGGTCAGGGCCCTCCTATTTATCACAGAGATCAGCTTGTACTTCCAGATGTCGTGTGCTGATTGGTTCCTTTGGGGTGACTGGCAGCTGCAGAGATATGCCCCCTGCATACAGGTTGGCAGCTTTAAAGGCTCAGCATTGTCATCCTCACTGAGCCAGCAGTAACAAGACATGACCTCACAGAACCGGCCTATCAGTAAGCCTCACTCTTGGACAGGGACTGAAGGACCAGCAGCAGCCCTTGAAAACTGCCCGGATAGATTAAGGAGTTTGTGATCTGGGCTCAAGGTTACTCTGGAGAATAGGTTTTCCCCATTGAGACTAATCAGTCTCAGCAAATACTAAATGAGTTCTTAGTTATATTATGTATAAGAACTGTACCTGGTCCTGCAGGAAGACAGGTAAGTCTCCCAGGGACCTGAGAGAGATGATGGCAGAGAAAGGATTACACCTGAACAATCAGAAAAGAACCTAAACTTCTTTCCTCTTGGAGTTGTGGGAGTCTAGAGGGAGAAAGCGCATGGGTACTGTTGCTAACTGTTTAAGGATGACTGCACCACAGGACCCTGAGCCCTGAGGACAGGGACTGTCTCTTGTATTCCAGGGCAGACATGTCCTGCATTTAGTGGGTGCTCAGTTGGTGTCTGTTGAACAAATGGCCACTGTTTGGGCTTCCCTGGCAGCTGACAGGCAGAGGTCAAGCAAGGACTAGCCTCCTGAGGATGGGGCCAGGGCAAGCCTGAGGCCAGGTCTTCTACCTCTCTGAGCAGTCCCTTTCCCTCAGCATCCCCAGTGCCCCACTTTACCCGCTCTCATCTGAACACTAAGGGAGTCATCTTCCTTTGCTTCGTGCCCTTCATACATCCCCAGTGACCTCTGGAGTCCTTGTACCAAAACACAGATCAGATTGTGTACTACCCTCCCTCAAAAGCCTTTGCTGGCCTCCTGTTGCCCACCAAATAAAGTCTAGGACAGCTGCCTCCCTCCTCACAACTGAAGTAAGAATGGTGGTTGGAGGCTCAGGCTCCATAGTCAGGCCCCTGGGTTTAGTTTCTGGATCCACCCCTTATCAGGTGGTGACCCAGGACAAGTTACCGATCCCTCCCAAGCCTCTGTTTCCGCTCTGTAAAGTGGGGATGCTAACAGTACTCAGTCATAGAGGTTTGGCAAGAATTCAGTGAGGTGCATCCTGCATAGGGATACACAGCGCTTTTCTCAGGGTGGTCTTTCCCCTCAGGATGATAGCTTTGTCTTCCCACTGGCGCGGGAAGCTTCTCGGGGGCGGGCACCACCAGCACGTTACCCTGCGTTCTCTCCCAGGTCACACAGCTCATTGCTGTGCCTTGGTAGTGTTACCAGAGGAAGTAGGTTCTTCCATGGTGCTGCGAGCTCAACAATGCCTGTAGGCCAGGGGGTAGAGCCCAGAGAGGGGGCCCGGAGCTGGTGGATTTGATTCCTCCCCAGTCCAGAATGCCCTCCCCTGCCAATCCCGGCCCTGGCACACTCCTACTCAGTCTTTAAGAGCCTGCCCTGTCTCCCTCCTCCAGGAAGCTTTCCCTGGTGCTCAGGTTCGGTCAGGCCCTTCCGTGTCCGCAGTGCACTCATGGCAGGTAAGTCTGACCGATACGCTGTTATAGAGCAGTTCTCAGTTTAGGCAGCTGACTTGGAGGAGTCTGTGCCCCCTCCTCTCATTCCTCGGTGGGATCTGGCTCAGCAGCAGCCCAATGAAGCTTTAATGAATGAATTAATTCATTTGCTCTGTGACCTTGAGCAAACTCCCTCTGTCCAGTTCTAATTAGGGGAAAGCACTATATTTCTCGGAGCAAGGGAAGGGTCCTGGAGGTGGAGGGGACAGGGACAGGAAAGAAATGGAGTGGTTTGTGACACCACTATGGCCAGATAGGATCCAGGGCAGCCACAGTGGTTCATCCAATGAAAGCCATGGTAGAGAATTGCTTTATCCCCTGAAGTGCCCCTGGTTGGGGGGTAGGGGGGCTGTTCCACACTGGATGAAGGGCATGGTCCCTTGGCAAGGTCAATTTTTTAAAAGGAGGTGTATGTTTCCAGACTCTTGCAGCCAGTAACATGGTCCCCGAGACCTTCCCACAGGACCTGCACCACCCTCCTGGCCGTCAGCACCAGTGACCTTGAACCAGTTACCATTTATTTCTGGACCTCGAAGTTCTCTCTACTGACCAGGGCTGAAGGTGCCATCATGGGCTGCTGCCAGGGATGGAGTCCTGGCTGGATGACCCACCCTCCCACCGCTGGGGTGTTGGTCCAGGCAGGCTGGTTTCAGGTTTCAGCTTTCAGAGTGTTTTCCTGTCTAGGGCACTTTCTATTTTTCAATATTTTTCCTATCACAGCCAAACAACAAAAATGGAAATTGGTGAGCCTTCAAGGGCCAGGAGGGGGTGGTGAGCAGAACCCACCCTGGGAAAGGCCAGAGGCAGTGCTGGCGGGGGAGAGGCCAGTCTAATCTTTCCCTCCTCCCCCACCCCCTCCCTGCCAGGCTGACTCACTGTTTTGCAACAAACAGCAGGCAGCCTCTCCAAGCCCGGCCTCCTAGCAGGCTGGGTTCAATCCTTGTCCTCCCAACGGCCCAACCAGGCCCAGAACGATTGGGTTATCTCTGCCCGCACCCCTTTTGTTAGGGGTGGCCACTTACTTCACCCGCGGTAAACAAACTCTGGACTTGTGAGAAAAGAAGGAACCCCATTATCTTTTATCTCCCAAAGCCCTCAGAGGCTTGGGGCCCCATGTGGGTGGATGGGGCAGGACATTCAGAGATCCGTCTCTCCCAAACAGTCTCTACCAGCAGAGAGGAGGGATTTCAGAGCACAGCATCCAGAAATTGGTGCCTGGGTTCAAATCCCAGCTTTGCCATTTGCTGATGGTGACTTTGGGCAAGTCACTGACCCTGCCCAGTCTGCTCCAACCTCCTTATCTGCAAAATGTCTGGTTCATGGTACCTACCGCATAGAGTTGTTCTGAGTATTGATGAGTTCATATTTACAAAGGGCGATATAAATTATTTTTTTAAAGAGCTCTATATAAGCTGTATTAAATGGGGCGGTGGGGGTGGCTATAAGTAATATAAAATAAAATAAACCCACCAGCCAAGGCCAGGCTCTGAGGGAATTTCCTACCCCTCATTGCCCCCCTCTCTCCCAGCAGGCAGGGCTCCTTCACTGTGCATCCCTGAGCTAAGGCCATTGATGGGCCTCAGCAGGGTAGGCCACCAAGGCCCCAAGCTCCTTTTCAAATGGAAGTTGTGCAGGGGCAATCCTCTAGGGAGGTAGGCGCCAGCCTGGGAGGATCTGGCCACCTGAGGGATTGCATGGAGAGGCCTTTTGATTTCGTGCAAGAGCTTTTGGAATTTCAAAAAGATATCGCCCTGAACAGCCCGCAGGGGTGAGTGGTGGAAGGAGAGTGATTGTGCTGCAACTTTCCCAAAGTCCCATTGTGAGACCTGTCCTGCCATTTTTTCTGGACTGATTTCCCCAAATTGCTGGTTTCTTATTCTCAAGTCCCAGATTCAGACCCTGGTTATGACACGTGATAGCCGTGAGCCTTTGGGAAAGTTGTTCTCTCTCTCTGAAGCTCCATTTCCTTGTCTGTAACAAGAGATAATCAGCCAGCCTCGCATGGCCGGCAGGGGATTAAATGAGGCAACACAGGCAGAGCTCTTACAGGGGTTCCTGGTTGCCTGACTCCTTACCTCCAGCCTGACTCCACTTGGCAGCATATTCGTTCCCACTCGCCACACTCCACCCCCACCCCCTTGCTTCCTGCATCCTTTCTAATAAGTCTGAGGACCTGAGACCAGCTTCTCAATCTCTTCCCTCTTGGCTCCCCCAAAAGTGCCAATATTGCCCAGAAGTTAACAGTGTACTTCAGAGCTCAAGGGATTAGGATTGACATCCAGGCTCTTACATCACCAGTAGTGTGACCCTGGGTCTCAAGTCATGGGTCCTCTCTGAGCCCTGTCACTCATTCATTCATTCAGCAAATATTTTTGAGCACCCACTCCGTGCCTGACACTGCGGGGTGCAGCAGGTACAGTGATGATTGAAATAGGAATCTGACCCTGCCCTCAGAGTTTCAATCTAGCAAGGGAGACAAGTATTAAATGCATATCCAAACACGTAACTATTGAGTGCTACAGAGAATAAAGGGTGCTGTGGGAAAATAATATTTCCTGGAGGGTTCAAGAGAAGGTATCCTGAGGTTCGTGCCAGGACCTGAAGGGTACCTAGGGATCATAAGAACTGAAGGAATGATGAGAAGAGGGAGAGAACTCTGTACAGAGAGCAGGAAGGCCATGCACAAAGGCCCTGAGGTCAGAAGAGTCTGGAACTCATACTGAAAGGAATCCACAGAGAGTGAGCAAAAGAGACTCAAGATGAGATGAAGGGTGGAAATGGCAAGATCTGATGACACTGCAAATACCTTGGGGAAAACTTTGGACTAGAACCATTGAGTAGCTTTAAGGAGTAGGGGGATGTGGTTAGAGCTCTTTCAAAAATGTCTCCAGAGCTGAATGGATAATGGCTTGGCAGGGATTCCAGGAGACCAGGAAGGAAGTTATCCTTCAAGGGAGAAGAGATGTGATTTGAGTAGGAGGAGACAGTGGAGCTGAAGAGAAAGGAGCAGAGCTAAGACATGCTTAAGGAATGGGTGCGATGATAGGGCCTGGTGATAGGGTAGTCATGCAGGTGAAAGAGGTGGTGTCAAAATGACTCTAGGGTTTCTGATATGGGAAACTGGGCGGAGTGTAGGGCCAGTTACTTAGAGAAGAAGCCGCAGGGTACAGGCAGATTCGCTGGGAGGAGGCTTAGGAGGAGTTTCGTTGTAGAGATGTGTGTTTGACATGTGTATATCAAGTAGGCAGCTGGATACGTCAGTCTGGAGTTTAAAAGGGAAGTCTAGATTGAAAATTGGAAAATGTAGAAATGGAATTAACATGGGAATGGACAAGATTGCCTGGGAGACAGTAATTAATGCTAATCAAAGACCAGGCCCAAGGCCTGAGGAGCACCCCATTTAAGTATCAGGTGAAATTGGAGCCTCAGTTTTATCATCTGTAAAATGGAGATGATAGTGCCCATAGCTCACAGCATAGGTGAGGATTATACTATAAAGTAATGGATGTAAGGAATGTACCCAGTGTCTAGCACAAAGCAATTGCAAATTAATGATGGTGGGAAAGCTGCCATGGTGCATTTAGTCAACAATGTTCTTCATTAGCAAGTGATAAGAACTCAAACTAGTTTTAGAAAAAGAGTTTATTTGAAGGCTTTGGGATATCTCCTGCAATCAGAGGAAAAAGTGAATCACCAAATCAAGCACAAAGCGCAGGAACTTGGTCCTTCAGGAGACTCACTAACCCTCTCATCTCTGCTTCCTGTTGGCATTGACTTATTTTTCTCACTGATCCTCTGACTTCCCCTACGTGACAGGGGACACCGCTGTTGGTGGAGCCTGCATTTCACATCTTGTTCCCTCCAGCAGATCTCTCATATTCTCTCTGGTACCGAGTTAACAAAATCCCAGGGAAGGACTCTGAATGGCTCAGCTTTGTTAGGAACCCCTACATAACTCAGTACAGGGAGTGAAGGGGCTGGTGTCTACAGTAACTTGGCATCGCCATATTGGGGAAGGAGGAGGGCTGCTAGGTCAGCAGAACAACAGGCAACCCCCTCAAATTATTAACCTGGAAATGTGCTTGCAGTCAAGAAAGAGGGCTAATTTAGTACCTAGCTGATTAACAACAAAACACAACACCTGGCTATGTTGTCATCTGCTGATGCCTGACACTCCCTTAATAACCACCCCCATCCCCATCCCCACCCCACCACTCCCAGCTCCCAATCACCTGGTCTCACCAATAACCTCATCACTTATCTCCTAGGCCCGTGGTGTTTTCCCAAACCCTCTCCTTCCAGGTATCCTTGCAGATGGACCTCCTTTTGGCCCCACTTTGAAGGGTCCCTTTTTCAGAGCCTTCAATGGCCATACTAGGACTGAGGCCAATGTCCTTGGACTAATCTCTCAAACTTTTCCCTTCTATCACCTCTCATATCAGTCAAGGCCCAGCTTACCCCATCCCTCCTCCAAGGACTGTCCTCTGACCTCTCCAGCCTCATGCCTCCTCCCACTGACCTCCAGATGACCTGCTGCGATGTTCCTTGCTCACATTAGGGAGGGTCTACTGCATGCCATTCACTGAAGTTGGGAAGTGCTTTGGCATTCTTCATCTCACTCACTGAGTGACCCACACCGCCACCCACACTTGACAAAGAAGAAATAGGCTTAGCAACTTTCCCAGATTTAAAACCTCAGTTAGTAAAATAACTAGGACTTGAATCCAAGACTGATGACAGCCCTCAAAACCTTTGCTCTAAACCAGGGGCCTTCACATTGTTTCTTCGTGGGCCCAATTCTGCCCACTGTCTGCTTTAATGAAGCCCAAGGGCTAGCATGGTTTTTACATGGTTGGAGAAAAAATCAAAAGAAGCATAAAGTTTTGGGGCACGTGAAAATCACATGACATTTAAATCTCGGTGTGCATAAATAAAGTTTTATTGGAACACAGTCACATCCATTGGTTTAGATGTTGTCTCTGGCCGCTTCGCACTCCTGTGGCAGAATTGAGCATTTGTGACAGAGACCAGCCTGAAATGTTAACTATTTGGCCCTTTGCAGAAGTTTGCTGACTATTGCTCTCAAAGGCCGATCCACCAGCCTACCTTACTTTGCTGCCCGGCAGCCCCACAGAGTCTAAACACCCCGCCTGTCTCTGAATGCTGAGCCTGCTGGGGAACATTGGAGGGAAGAAAGCAAGGTGGGGTTTAGCCCTTTTTTTTACCCCCGGATGGGCCAGAAGGTTCAGGAGCTTTCTGAGGACATCCAGAAAATGCTCCTAAACCAACCCCTACTGGGGTTCCCTCGGCTGAGCCAGGCTGTCCAGCCCGGGGTCAGCCATGGGAGACCTTTGTCTCACAGGACCTGACTCCTCTAGAGTGCATGGATCTTGTTTGGTTTCCCAGGAACCAGCATCAATAAAAGAAGCAGAAGGAGTGGGTCTTAGCCAGAGAATGAGTCTGCGAGTTGTCCTGGAGACTAAGTGGGATCAGGAAAGAAAGCACTGAGCCTGAAGGTTGGCATGTAGTAGGTGCTTGGTGACCAGCAGCTTTTGTGAGAAGGAGGAGGTGGGGAATGGGAAATTCTGGAAGCTTCTGCCATTTGCTTGCCTGGTAGGGGCTTTTGTGTAAATTAGAAAAAGGCTCCTCTCCCTCCAGCACAGGCCAGACTGCCCACACCAGGACACCCTTGGCAAGTGGAGCAGGAACTGTCCTTCAGCCCCATGCCCATTCTCGGACCGGGCACCTTTGTGCAGTGTGCGCACTTTGCAGCTGCCTGTGGCAGCCCTGCTGGGCCTGAGAGTAGGGAGGCCCTGAATGGGGTGTCCTGAATTTCCCCCCACTCGGCCACTAACTCTGGCCAGTCCTCAAACCCTCCTGGGCTTCTGCTTCTTCTTCTAATGGGGATGCTCGTCCCCATCTTCCTCGGGCAGTTCTGAGGATGAAATGAGGGAGCAGATGTGGAAATCAAGGGAGGAGGTTTTGATGTTAACCCAGTGACCAAATGGAAGCCTGCCATTTGGGGTCCTCCAGAAGCTGCTGTTTTACAGAAAGGCTTTGTCGTTGGCCTTCTTAGACATTATATGTTGTCGAAAGTTTGGAAAGCAGAAGGCTATACTACCCGTATCTACCATGGCTAATATCCTAGACTTTATCTTGCTTTTTGGGAGGGATCTGAGGGAGGTCCAGAGAGGGGAAGACACGAGCAGTACTTCTCAAACTTCACTTCCAGGCTTGTTAAAAAGCAGATTCTGCCTTAGATGGTTTTTCTCAGTGGTTAGGGCGTCGGCCTGCGGACTGAGGGGTCCTGGGTATGATTCCAGCCAACCAGGCTCGGTCCCCAGCCCCAGCTGGGCAGGAGGCAACCAATTGATATGTCTCTCATATTGATGTTTCCCTCACTTTCCCTTCCACTGTTTCTGAAAAGCAATAGAAAAAATATCCTCGGGCGAGGGTTAAAAAAAAAAGCCAGTTCAGATCCAGTATGTCTGGGGTGGGGCCCAAGATCTGCATTTCTAACAGGGTCCCAGATGATGCCCATCGAAGGACTACACTCTGTCACAAGGTCCTGGAAGACCCTGAAACAGCCCAAGGAGGTGGGGCCACAGTTTCTGTGCCCCAAGTGGGCAGTGGGAGCAATGAAAGCTTCTGCCATCCCTGCAGTCCTGCTTCTAGAAGTAAGGGGCAGGGGCAGGCTCCCAGGACCCCAGGGATCAGCCTGGCTGCACAGCCAGATCTGGCACCGGTGGGAGTGAAAGCCTCTGAAAGGCCCCACACCCTTAGCAGGAGGGCACTGAAGCTGGGGACACAGGGAAGGGGTGGGTTTCTCCAGATCAAAGCAGGGTCCCCAGCCTTTGATTCAAAAACAAGCACCCTCTTTGGAGACTGCCCGGAGTTTGGGGCTGGCTGGCCTTGGGGCCTGGGGTGAGTGGTCAGAGGCCCCGGCTGGCGGTCTTTTTGCATAACAGCTTGGCTGCCTAACAAAAGGGCGGTCCTTGAAAGGCTGTATGAGGCTGTTAAGGGCTTCCGGCAATGGTTTAATTGGGGGCGATTAAAGTGTCCTCTCCAGGAAGGCCAGCCCTTCAAAGGCCAACCAGGCCTGGCTCCCCTGCCCTCAGCATTTTCCCCTCGGCCATGCCCCACATGGTAGCCCTGCCCCCAGCCTCTCTCCTCCCGGCTTGGGCTCTCTTCCCTGCGGCTCCCTGCAGACCTAGGAAGTTGGCGATGGGACCCTTTGGCCAGCCTGTCTGGGGGGATTCCTTCCTGGCCCCTGGACCATCAGCACCATTTGTTCACACAGTTTGGTCTCATGGTTGAGTCTGGGGTGGGAGGGCAGGAAGGCTGAGTTAGACACACAAAGGGCCCAGAATTGGCCCACCTGGAGCACTCTTGCTGTCTCTCCCCCAGGACGCCTAGACTGCCTTCGGGCCCCTCCTCGAGCTCCCTTACCTTGCCAGTGTGGAACTTCACTGTCACTGTTGGGGGTCCAGTGGCCTACACACATTGATGGTCTAGACATCTATTGAGCATACTACCTGCTGGTTCACAGGTGACCAGACAGGGACCAGGACTAGGAGGAGAGAATAGGCAAAGGCATTAGGGCATGATCCAGGGTAAAATGATGTGAGCTATAAGCAGACACCTTCCTTGGGGGCGGGGCTAGGGGAGCAGAGGGGAAGGGATGAATTTCTGGAAGCAACGGAGCCCAGGGTTAGAATACAGTTGGCTCAATTTGGCCCATTTGCCAACCCTGATGTTAATAGCAAGACCACAGCTGGCTTCACTAACAGACTTTGCCCACCCATCCAACTAGGGGATCCTTGGGAGGGGAAGTAGGATAGAAATAGTTGCTCAAGGGCATTGGTTCAGATGCTTCCCCAGAGCCCAGTGGAGTATTTCAAACACCTTCATTGGCTGAACCAACCTATGGAGAGCTGTCTTAGGGGATGCTTTGGATGCTGTTTTCCTCTCTCACCCCTTTAGGCCCATCCCCCAACAGAGGCCCTCTTTCTTCCCCCAGGCCCTGCCCTTACCTCCCACATTGGCTTTGGCCCCCTGTTGACTAGCCAGTGCTGCTCTGAGGACAGAAATGCTGGGGCCAAGGATCTCTGGGATTTCCATATCCCAGGTAAGGAAAATCCATCCTTTCCAGGGTGTGTATGGGATAAAACCAAGCCCTGAAGCTGGGAGTCAGGGAGGCTTAGGCCTGAACTACAGGCTACAGAAATTCTCCATTTGACATCCCTGACCTGTGTCCTCTCTAGGGAGATGTCTTTCACTATCCCCTCACCCAACAGCTTTCTTGTCCTGTCCCCAGAACCTGCTCTGGCCCTCAGAGGCCCTGACAGGGGAAGGCCAAGTTAGCAGAGGCCCTGATGGGGGTAGGGGTGCAGAGGCTCTGAGCAGAGCCTTCTGACTGTACCCCCAAAACCAGCCAGGTGCCCTGACTGATTTTCAGCAATTTCTGATTCCAGAGCTCTGACTGCTGGTTATATCTGTGGTGTCCTACCCACTCACTAACCAGAGGCACAGCCCCCACCCCAAGCCCCAGTTCTACCTCTGAAGGCTCCTGGAGGGTAGAACAGCCGGCAGACATCATTCTCACGCAAACTCTCCGGCCGGCCAGCCAGCCTCTGACTGGCAAAGAAGCCCTCTAGGGAGGCTGCTCCAGACTTCCAGATTCGTCCACTCAAGCTAGCACCTGGGCGGCCCCCTCACAGGGCGTGGAGTGAGGACAAGTAGACCTGGGTAAGAGTCAGGGAAAGGAGCTGTTTCCCTGCACACACCCCATCCTAGTCCCCCTGCACCCCCAGACTCACTCCTTTGCTCCTAGAGTGACTAACTGTCCAGGTTTCTCTGGGACTGAGAGGGTTTCCAGGATAAGGGACTTTTAGATTCAAAACCTGGACATTCCCAGTAAACTATCTTGATTTGCTCAGGACTGAAGGGTTTCTTGGAACAGGCTTTCAGTGTTCACGCTGGCACAAGTTGATCACCCCCCCTTTCCCCTGTAGCCTGGCTTCTGCCCCCACCAGTCCCCTGGGACAGTGTACAAAGGCCACCACCAACCTTCAAACACCAGTTCCCGCAGCCTCTTCTCCCTCCTCCTGCTCCCTGGGTGGTAGGCATGGTAGAAGGCTGGGGCTGCACCCAACTGGCCTGGAGGGTGCAATGGGGGTGGGGCAAGGGGTCAGGGGAGTGACAACCTTGCTTGTCCCACCCTCTCTAAGCCAGTTTCTGGGCCTGTGCCCTTTATCACCCCCTCACACTATCTGACCGTTGAAGGAGTATCTCCTTCCCCCCAACCCTTGCCCTGACTCAGATAAGCTGAGGGGCCACCCCAGGAAAACAGAGGTAGGGCTGCGGCCTGGGTCCTTTCCTGCCCTGAACCTTCCTGCCTGACCCCTGGCCTGAGCTTGGCCAGGAAAGCAGCAGGGCCTCCTCTTGGGGCTTACACATCCTAGGTGGATAGGAATTCCTATGCTCACTGACAGATGGGGAAATGGAGGCAGGAGAAATGAGGTGACATGCCCAAGGTGGCTGGGCCAGACCCATAGAGTGTAGAGACCACAGAGAGCATGCCCAGAGGCTGCTGGGCGGGAGCTTCCTGGAGGCTGTGTATTGAGTCCAGCTGGGGAAAAAGACCCCACAGATGAAGGTTTAGCCCTTCCAGCTCCCTGCTGGTCTCAGGCCAGCCTCCCAGGCAGGCTACCCCAGCCCAGAGCCTTTGGCCGGTCACATCAGAGCTCCCGTCTGTCCCTCTGAAAGCCTTCTGTAGGTTTCTCTCCCCTACAGGCCTGCTCTTTGCTGCCAAAGCTCTGCCTTAGTGTGGCCAGGGTCCCACTTACAAGCCCCCCTGGGTTCCCAGTGCTCCAGGACAGCCGGACATTCCTAACCTTCCCTGACCACTCTAGACCCCAAACCACCCTCACTCTGTCGTCCAGGCAGCAGCTGTGACCCCACAGAATTCCTCATGCTCCCCAAACATGCCAAGTCCTTTCTTGTTTCTGCTCACCCTGGTCCGCCACAGGGAAGGGACACCTGTCCTTCACCTGGATCTGTGGAAAACCTGTTGGTCTTTCAAGGGCTTGCTCACATGTCTCCTCCAGGAAGCTCCCCTGAACACGTGAGTCAGAAACACATTCTTCTTCAGATGGCTTTAGCACTTATCGTGTGCCAGACACTATGCTGGGCCCCGTGTTTATTTAACCCTCACAACAACCACAAGCAGCAAGTACTTTACCGTGATCATCTCCGTGTTATACACAAGAAACTGAGGCACAGAGAGGGTAACAGGCTTGAGGTCACATCATCCAAATAGGTGCAGGCAGGATTTAGGCTCTGGCAGTTTGGATCCAAAGCCTGATCTGTTCGGGCCCCTCACGCACAGGGTGGAATGTGAGCCTTTCCTAGCTTATCCTGGCCATACTGGTCTAGAATTCCCTTAGGGCAGGGACCATGGATCAGGACTGGCTTCCTAAGGAGTCTTAGTATTTGCTTAGAGAGCTCAGAGGACCTTTATCCCAGGCCCCTATATAGGCCTAGAAGAAACTACAGAATTCTATTTCTATTAATGCTCAGGCCAATTTCTAAGGACTTTCTGTCTGGCTTCTTTTTAGCTCTGGAGCCTGGTCCCAGCCTGAGCATGGGATGTGGGTGGGGAAACCAGAGAGGGGCTGGGAGCTTGGTTCCTGGGGGCTCCTGTAGCCCCCCACCCAGGACCTCTCTCTGCCCCTCTAATCTCTCCCTCCTGAACCCAGCTCCACACCCACCTCCTCCAAGCAGATGTGCCTGCTGCCCTGAGGCCTGCCTCAGCCTGGTCCCTCTACCCCCTGCTGCCTGTCTTCTGTCCCACCTGACGGATGTGTATGGATCCCAGGCTAACTCTAACTCTGCCTGCTGCTCCCTCAAACTCTGGCTGCACTTCTGCTGAAGGAGGGGACAGAGGAAAAGGAACTCTGCTGTGGGGCAGACCCCACGGTTCATCTGGTGGGCATCAGCCAGGCTCAGAAGCACTGAGTTACCCAGAGGGTCTTAGGGCTGGGCTGGGAGAAGAGGTGCATACATACCCAAGGGCGTGCCTGTGTATGTGCATGTGCATGTGTATGTGTATGTGTATGTGTATGTGTATGTGTATGTGTATGTGGTGTGTGTGTCCACGTGCCCATGGGTGCCTGTGAGTGTCTGTGAGTATATGTGTGTAAGTGTGATTCATGGACACCGTTGTATAATCTGCTATGTGCTTGAATTCCTGCGTACATGCCAGCATGCACACGAGTCCTCCCTCCAGCTACACTCCGAGCTCCTGCTTACCCTGCCGGCCTCACCTGAGGCCTGCTGTGACCCTCCAGCTCTCACTGTCCTCCCCCACCCCCTCCCTGCTAACCCTGATCCCTGACCTGCTGACCTACATCACAAACACTGCCCACCTCATTGTGGTTCAAGCCTGGAGTTTGGTCACCCTTGCTTCCTGAGGGGAAGGCTGACTCCTTTTCAAATTACCCCAAAGCCCAGTTTAGGATTGGGGACATGGCCTTGCCCATACCCACTCACTGACTGAATTAAAACCAACTGCATTGAAAGGAACTGCATTTAAGTGAATAGAAGCCAGAGCACACTAGCTTTCCTCTTTCATCTTTGAAATCTTTTACTCTCTGTATCTTTCCATCTGTACTTTCTCTAACTTGTTTGCTATCTCAGTCTTCAGCTAACAAAATACTTCCTTGTACACCATATCTCATTCACATCTCCTGACAATCCTTCTTGATAGCAATACTTACGCTCATCGCACAGATGAGAAAACTGAGGTTCAGGGAGGCTATGTGACTCACCCAAGGTCACATGGCCTGAAAGCAGGGCCTGGAATCCTCACGCCTGAATGGACACCACCTCCAGTCCCAAGCCCTCCCCACCAGCAAGTGTCTCCAGGGTTAGAGGTGATCATGACCTCATACCTTTTCTATGTCCTGAGGTTACCATGGGAAGGAGATGAGCCAGGGCCCCCAAGGCCAGGGCTAACCCCACCCAGCCAGCACTCCCAGCTACAGGAGAGGCAGTGAGATCTGTGGACACTGTTCCCAGCCTGTGGTTACTGATTTGACAACAGTTCCATTTCTCTTCAGCCAGCCAGGGAGTTAATGATTAAGGAAGGAATTAAATATTAACCACATGTTGGGCCATGGCGTGTAATGTCTGTCTGCACCTGAGCCTACCTAAAAATACCTCCCACCCGCTGTGGGCCAGCCCCACAAGGCCTCTAAGCCCCTTGCTTCTGGCTACCACCTCCCTGTGTACCCACCCTGGTCGTGGCCTTAGCCCACATTCTCTCATCCATGCCCACCCCATCATGCTCTTGCATACCACAGCAGGGACCCAAGAAGTTTTCCTCTAGCTTGGCAGCCACAAGCCACACTACTGGAAGCAGTCCTGGTGGGCTTTCTGCAGGAAGAACATTTGCCTGGAGCTAACTGCTGTGTGTTCCTGGGGCTTGCAGGGCAGCCTGGGTCAGTAGGTTACATTCCTATGTGTGATCTAGTTTATCAGTGTTCTTATCTGCTCTCTCAAGTCCTTCCTCCACCTAAAGACAGCTCTGACTCTACACATGCCAGGCCCCAACACCCTGGGCCACAGCGATGTATTTCACTGAAGAGTCACAGAGGAGTGGCTCCCTCCCCAACCAGGCCTTTCCTTTCTTTACTCTCACAGCAAGGATCTGGAGGCCACCTCCAGGAAGCCTCTCAGACCAACCTGACCCTAAGCACTGCTGGGGCTTGCTCCCCCAGCTTCCCTCAGCCTTGGGTGACTCAGGCTGGTGTGGACTGTTGCACAGCTGCAGGAAGCTGGCTGCATCTGTTAGAACTGTCCTTTGAAGTTCAGCCGTGCAGCCCACGTGGCCCTCCAAAGGCTGGGGGTGGAAACGCCTCTATCACACCCAAGCCCAAGGCCTGGCCTCCCGGAGCAGGCAAGCCATGGTCAGTCTCCCCACGGCAGGAACCGCAGGCAGCATGACACAGGGCTCACGCAATCTTTTTCTAGAAAAATTGAATTCTTTATTCAAGAAACAACCCTGCTGAAGAGCTCTCAGTTTCCGCTCATGGAGAAACCCTGGGTCTGCCTGCCGAGCACTGTGTGGGTTCGAACTTCTCTCCCTGTGCTTCCTGTGGAACTGCTTGCACAGCGCAGGCCTGGTGACAGGAGGTAGCGTTATCCCCGGTTTACAGACGGGATGCGGGGCAGGACTTGGCTAGGTTCAAGCCGGAAAGTGGCAGTGGCTGCCCTGACCCGAAAGCCATACAAAATGTTGATGAACCTAGGACTGCTCTTCCCACAGCTGTCTGAACCCTGAACTCAGTTCTTCTCCAAACTAGTCATTGACTGCCTTTCTTTTTACCTCTTAACTTTCTCTCACTTATATATATTTTATTTTTTTTTAATTGATTTTTTTAGAGAGTTAGAGAGAGAGAATCATCAATTTGTTGGTCCACTTATTTATGCATTCATCGGTTGATTCTTGTGTGTGCCCTGACCCAGGATCGAACCTGCAACCTTGGCAGGTCAGGGTGACTCTGTAACCGACTGAGCTACCTGGCCAGGGCTCTCTCACCTGTCCTGGTATTCGTACTCTTCATCCCGTAGGGCACTCCTGCATGGGACTCCCCCAAGCAAAGGTGCTCCTGGTTTCCTAGGTACCAAGGATGTGACCAAGGAGACATGTGACATGGAGACTCAGGTGCTCTGGACGGGGATTTCCAAGTCCCTCCTATAACAGGGCTCAGCACTTTACGATGTTTTGTCAAGCTTCTTACAGAGCCTTCTAGAAGGACCCACCGCCTTCCTTCTTTCCGCAGGTTGTAAATCATCCTACCAGACCGGCCTGCCGAGGCTCAGCGTTGCACCGCGGTTCCTCACACGGCGCCTGTGTTTACACATGAGGAAGCCAAGGCTCCCGGAGGTCAAGTGCCTTGCTGGCTGGCTGGCTCCCATGTGACTGTTTCAGGGCAGCGGTGGCACTGAGCGCGGTGGCACCGATGGGGGCTTCCACGCTGACACCTGGGAGGTGTTCTTGGGGGCCACAGCCCCCGTCCCAAACTCAGAGCAGCCCCCCTGCTCCAGCTCCCCGACAGCCTCGTCCCGCTCCCTGCAGCAAAGCCCCGCGGTTTCCCAGGGGCATCTGGGAGCCCAGGAAACAGGACTTTGTAGCCATAAGCAGTGTTTCCAGCTCCCGCCCCAGCCCACTCGTTCTTCAGCCGGCTTCCCTGCGGAAAGCAGGGCGAACCGGACCGCGCCCTGGGTCAGGCTCGGCGCGGGCTCTCCACCGCGGCCCCCGCCGGTCCCCTTGCTCTGCGTGTCTGGTTCTGATTTTCACACACACAGTCACTGAGGCACTCGCAAGCTTAGATGAGCCCCGCAGAGCCGGGAGAAGGGAAGCAGCACCCTCCGCCCGGTTCTGAAGGAAGGGCTCTGAATTTCTTTTGCATCTCTTTTGTATAGATTTGCACGTGCTGCTTCGGGAGCGCTCCGTTTTCCCGAAGAACACAGAGAAGCAAGGGATTGGTAGGCCCCGAGGCGCCCTAAGGCCTCGGTGAGGTTTCCGAAGGCCTTGGGTGGGTCTCAGGGTCTAGTCCCGAAGTGCGCAAAGGAGTAGAGAGGGGGCAGAACACCGAGTTGCTGGGCAGTGAGAGGAGGCCGCCTGGAGCTGGAGAAGCAGAAGCTGGGCGTCCACTGTGCTCCCAACCCCCACCCTGCAGAGCTCTCCCTCCAAAAGCATCTCTGTGCATCTCCAAAGGGAAGCCTCGCACACCCGCTGAGAGGACTGAGCTGGTGCCCTCCTGTTTGCAAATCCCCAGCTGCTACAGCCCCTGCAGCCTCCTTCCCTGCAGAGGCCTGGATGGGCACTGTCCTCCCTGCCACCCCACCCCTTACCCCTTGGCCCTGTGGGTATGTGGTCTGGCCTCCCCACGGCCTTGCGAGTTGTCCAGAGCCACAAGGTGGGGCAATGGCCTGAGCCTGGCTCACCTGGCAGAGCCTGATTGTTGTGTATGCAGGGGTAGGACAGAGCCAGGCCTGTGGGGAATGTGATCCAGCTGAGACCCCAGGGCAGTGGAAGGTTTGGGCCAATTCTAGGCCCAAAGCACTAGAGGAGGGGAGGTGGGGTGAGTGGGTCAGACAGTCCCAGTCGCCTCTGGCTTCTTCTCCCAGCACCTTTACCCACAGCCCTGCCCGCTTCAGGTACCTGCCTGCCTCTGAGCCTTTGATGATAGAACGCCTTCCTCTTTTTCGAGGCCTGGATAACTCCACTCATCCTTGAACATCTGACCAGAGTTTCCCCAAGAAGCCCTCCCTGAACCTCAGGGCTGCCTAGGTGTCGTCCCCCAGCGGCTCCCAGTGCTGCTCCCTCAGAAAGTACTTGCCTATGGAAGCGCCTAGCCTGACCAGCTTGGGGCCTCCTGAGGCCAGGGCTGTGTCTTCTGCTCTCCAGGACCCTGGCAGCTCTGCAGCTAGGATCAAGCTCAAGGGTCAAGGTGTGGCAGGGTAGCCAGGCTGGGGCAGAAGGTGAGGGGCAGGTGGCAGGGGGGACAAGGTGGGGTTGCTTCCCTTCCGACACGAGTAAGGTGTGTGCCCCCATCTGCAGGGAGAATCAGCACTGCCACTTGTGAACCCACATACCCACGGAGTAGGTGTTCACAGGTGATGAAGCTGGGGTTCGCCTGGATGAAGCGGTCCCCTCATATCACATGGCCAGTGAGAAGACCTGTCTGCATGGGCTGCTGGGCTCGAGTGATGTCCGAGACCTCAGCTGCCTGGCCCAGCATGGAGGCAGCTAGTGGAACTGACCTCTCGAGGGCCTCCAGGTCATGATTTGAGCATCCAGGTTACCACAAGCTGAAGCTTCAAGGACTTGAAGTCTGCCCCAACCCCCTTCCTATCGCCTCCCCCACAAGGCAAGTGTCCTCCCTCCCACCAGCCCAACCAGCTCCGGGTTCAGCTGCAGAAACGGCCCAACGATTCTGGAGCCCAAACAGGAAGCCAGGGAGAGGGGGGCCAACGGCCAGCCAGGATCTCTGAGGCTCCTCCAGGAAGCGTGGGGAGGTGTGAGGGGCTGGGAGCCCACCACAGGCCCTGAGCATCCCCACCCCCCCCTCTGGCAGGGACCCCAAGGGCCCCGGGAAGACAGTGTCCTCTTATGGAAGACACTACAGAGAGGGTCTTTGGAACTCTTGCACCTGAGTCACTTTTGTTTCGTTTTGTCATAGACAACTTTTTTGAGCAGTTTTAGGTTCACAGCAAAATTGAGCAGAAAGTACAGATATTTCCCGCATACCCCCCGCTGCCCACCACACCAGCCTCCCCCGTCACCAGCATCCAGCACCAGCGTGGTACATTTGTTACAACTCATGAACCTATGACCGGTCATCATCACCCAGAGTCTGTAGTTCCCATCAGGGTTCACTCGGTGCTGTGCATTCTGTGGGTTTGGACAAACGTGTAATGACATGGATCCACGACTATAGTGTCATACAGAGTCGTTTTCCGCCCCCAAATCCTTTATGCTCTCTATATTCAACCAGCTCCCCTCCTTAACCCCTGGCACCCACAATCTTTTTCCTTTTTCCATAGTTTTGCGTTTTCCAGAGTGTCATATAGTTGGAATAGTGTAGTATGTAGGCTTTTCAGATTGGCTTCTTTCACGTCATGCATTTAAGGTCTCTTCCTGTCTTTTCATGGCTTCATAGCCCATTTCCTTTTAGCGCTAAATATTTAATTGTCTGGATGTGCCACAGTTTATTTATCCATTTGCTTATTGAAGGACGTCTTCGTTGCTTCCAGGTTGTGGCAATTTTGAATAAAGCTGCTATCAACATCTGTGTGCAGATTTTTGTGTGGACATAAGTTTTCAATTAATTTGGGTAAATACCAAGGAGCACGACTGCTAGATCACAAATAGTATGTTTAGTTTTTGTAAAAACCTGCCCAACTGCCTTCCAAAGTGGCTGAACGTTCTGCACTCCCCCCGGCAGTGAACGAGAGTTCCTGTTGCCCTGCATCCTCTGCAGCAGTTGGCGTTGTCCGTATTTTGGATTTTCACCATTCTACACGGTATGTGGTGGTATCTCATTTTAATTCATGATTCCATAATGACATATGATGTTGAGCTGGGTCACTTTTAAGGCAGGTTTTTCTTTAATTCTGAGATCATATTAACTTCATTTCTTATCAGCCCACCCTGAAGGTCAAGCACCCAGGACTGAGAAATGCCTGAATCTTTGGCTTTGTTCTATCACTGGCTCACCGTTGGCTTTGGCAAGTCACGTACCAACCTGGACCTCAGTTTCTCAGCCTGTGAAATGGAGCTCACAGGGCTCATCTCACTTAAGGGGTGCGTGGGGGTGTCTCCGTCCACTAGGATGGGGTCATGGCTTGGCATGTGGTCGATGGTGAGTGAAGCCGGGGACCACAGGCTGCCTCACCTGGTGCTGGGCTAGCAGTGACTATAAACTAGGGAGCCCTACAGGCCAGGGCTGAGGAGAGGGTCAGGACTCACCTTTCCAACCCTGCACGCCCAGCAGGTCCCCAGTCCCTCCAGGACTGGCCAGCGGGGTGCTATGTCTCTCGTGATCTGCCGCAGGGATGTAGGAGGTAAAAAGACAGGAGGGCAGGACCTGGCCACAGAGCATGTTTCGCCAGCTTCCCTGGGAAGCCTGCGGCCAGAGGCCCGGAAAGCAGGACAGGCAGCAATGGGATGTGAAACTGCGGGCAAGCCTCGGGTCCTGGCCCTTACCCCCAGGAAAGGAGCCTGTGCTCTGGGAGGCTTAATTCAAACGGGAGACAGGGCTCCAAAACTCGAGGGCTGGCCTGGGCCCCTCAAGGGCCTCCTGAGCCAGCTGGAGGTCCTGGGGAAGAATCAGCAAGTCAAGTTGCACCCCCATTCCCTCTGTGGGGTCCATGGGCCTTTTAGCCTCTCCTCCCAGCCAGGCCCTGCCCTCAACAGCAAGACTCAACAAAACACCATGCCCCTTCTGCCACCAACTGCCGGCACCTCCTTCTTTTTGACACTAGAGAGAGAGCGGGATGGCTCATAATCCCAAGTGCTCAGATAACATCTGCTGCCATTAAAAAAATAATAAAACTCCTCCCCTCCTCCCCTTCGACCTTTTGCAGCTTCTGTCTGAAGGTAACCAGTTAACAGTTTCTTGTGTGGCCTGCCAGAAAAAAACGTGATGCCCACGCTAGCACATATTTTCACGTGCGGGAAGAGAGGTTATGCTGTAACACAGGGCTCTTCCCTTGCTCTTTAACTTGACCTCACAACCTAGACACCCTCTGGTCAACACAGGCAGACCCAGCCCAATCTTGGGCCACGTGGAATCTGCCATTTCACACATGTGCTGTGCTGGGGCTGGCCCCCTGCAAATAGGACTCTGCGTGATGTCCAAGTCTTTTATTAGAGAATTTTAAATATTCACTTACCTTTTTTCTACTCAACCCTGGCCACACACCCCCAGGGCTGGAATCTCTTTGACCCACCTCAAAGCCCAGAAATCAGAGTTGCAATTAACCTAATGCACCCAGAGAGCGAGCCTGAAAGCAGGGGGCCTGGTGGCCTTGGGCAAGGCATGCACTTTCTCTGAACCTCAGTTTCTGCCTCTGTAGCCCTCTCTTATAGTGGAGGTAGAGATTTTGAAAGGCAATGTGTCCTAATAAATGGGCTTCATATACCCTTCTGGAACTTGGAGGCCATTTGATGGAACAAAACTTCCACCTGGACCTCCAGGAAACAGGACATAATAGACGGGGAAATGGAGGCACAGAGAGATTGAGGGACTCACCCAAGGTCACACAGCTAGCAAGTGGGAAAACTGAGACAGAACCACCCAGTCTGGTTCCAGATCTGTGCTCTGGAATGCCTGGTGGACAGTGAATGCTGTGGAAAGACATGGCCGTGCTGGGTGTCCAGGGACTGGAGGGCTGGAGGAAGCTGGGTGGAGAAGCAGGTGAATAGAGGCCAAGGGAGGCCAAGGGACCTTCCAGACTGCATCAGGAGCTCGAGCTCATGCCCCAGCTCCACCCAGGGCAGGCGAGTGGGTCTCAAGCTCCTCAGCATCCCTCTTCCTCCCTGGGTCCCGGTGCCAGGCCCCCTAGGGACTCCAAATAGAAGGAATGACCACAGGAAGGTTTGCAGGGATGGTGCCAGAGTAGGGGAGAGAGGGAGGCCTGACATTATGTAGTGTCATTGTGCATCAGATGTGGCGTATTTTATGTCACTTAAATCCTGTACAGTAGACAATTTTACTGCTGAGGGAAGCCAGCCATGCTGGTTCATGGACCATCCCCTCCCCCTGAGGGTGGGTGATGGCATGGGCCCAGTGCCTCGATGATAGGGGGATGGCATGGGCCCACAGGACCTCACAGGCCAGGGTGAGCAGCAGGATGCTTCCTCTGGGGGAGGGGATGACAAAAGAGCCAACTGTAGGCCACCTCTCCCTCTGCGCTGGGCTCCCCCTTCCTTCCTGCTGCCCTGCCCTGTCTTTGACTTTAGCCAGGACCACAGTTTTCTCCTGAGTCATCTTTGCTTTCTAGTTTTCTGGGTTTTACTCACCTGTCTCCTGGTTTGGGTTTCTACCTTGTTAAGAGAATTTTTTCTCTTACACTCATAAGGACACACACACAGGCTGCTTGGTGACAACATCTATAAAGGAGGTTCAGGTCAAGGGAACCCTGAACCTCCCAGCCAACTAGAAGCCCCCAAGGCGAGCCTTGGCTGCAGGGTCCCTGGCTTCCCTGGGGCTGAGCAGCCCACGCCTCCTGTTTCAACAGTGTACTGTCCTGCCACAGGCCTGGGTTGGTGAACTTGGTGCAAAAGGCCCTGCTGGTCAAAAAAGGAAAGTATAGGCCTCATCTGCCCTAGGCAAACCAGCAGGTATCAGAAGTCCCCATCTCCCAAGCCTTGGACTGTCCATACCTGCTCCCTGTGTAGCCCCAGGCAGCTGGCCTGCCCACCCACTTTCCTCCTTGGAAATCAACCTGAGCGAAGAGAAGGGGAGAGCAACTTGGTTGGGCACCATCTGCACTGTGATGAGGTCAGGGAGGGTGGGCAGGTCTATGTAGTCCTGGAAGCCTCTCTGCAAGAGGTGGCATGATACCACCAGACAAAGGCATTGGGAGGGCACTGCGGGCAGGGACATAACAGGGCAGGAGTAAAGACACCTGGTGTGAGCGTGCAGTTGGCAGGAGGGAAGAGATAATGCAGTCATTCCTTCAAGAGTTTGTTAAGCACTTACTATATGCCAGGCTCTGTTCTAAGCCCTGGGAACACTGTAAAAGAAACCAAAAATAAAAAATGAAATGAAATAAAATAAAATATAAAAAAGTCAAATCAAATCAAATCCTGGCACTGACATTTTAGTGGGAAGGCAGGGTTAGCATTACTCAAATAGTTTAAAGCTCAAGTGAATGAGGATGGGAGGAAGGACCCACTCCACTGGCCCCTCACCTCATGAGAGCCAGGCCTGTGGCCCTGTGTCTGCTGCCAGAGGGAAACTCAGCACAGATGGGGTGCATGGAGGCCCAGGCAAACCCACCTCCAAGTAACTGCAGCCGAAGCCACACAGTCTTCCTCTTTTAAGGATCAGGGTTGCACTGATACCTGCCTCCTCCTAGAAGCCCTCCCTGATTAACACCTTCCCTCACTAAGATGGGGAGATGTGGGTGCCCGTCTCTCTTAGAAGATACTATCCTTCAGCTGGTCAGAAACTTTTTTAAAGTCTAGAAAGATACCTTCCTCCAGTTGACCCACCACCTCTACCCACACTGTCCTGGATAAAAAATGCTGGCCTACCCTGGGAAGAGTCTGGGGTAGGAATTAGTAATTTGCAGTTGCAATCCAGACCCTGCAAGATCTTGGGAAAGGTGTTTCTCTGGGCCTCGGTTTCCTCACCTGTAAAACAGGGAAAGAGGCTTGTCCAGAAATACCACCGAGAGTGGGAGGCAGCAGCAGACCCTTACTGACCATGCCTGCCAGGCACCAGGCCGCCCGCACACAGTGCTGAATATAATCCTCCCAGTAACCTTGTGAGGAAGACACTATGGCCATTCCCATTTTGCAGATGAGGGAACTGAGCCTCAGAGGGATTAGAGAGTTGCCTACGATCATATGGTTGCGTGACTCTAAAAACCCTGCTCTTAACATATTCCTCTGTTGTTCCGAGTAAAAGATTCCATTCCATTCTGTTCAACCAGCTCTCCAGTCAACTAGCAGTTAACAGGTATCAGCTACATGCCGGCCCTGAGGAAGCACTGCCTTTATCTGAGCATCTAGTGGGACCCCAGCTGGGACATGGAAGAGGCTCCTGCCCGCCAAGAGCCTAGAGATGTGGGGAGATGGGGCTGGGCCATGGGAGGTTACGAACACGGGCTCTGCCGCCAGACCCGTCGGGGTGTAGCTGGATAATTCACGTCATCTCCCTCCGCCTGAGTTCCTGGCTACGTGACGGTGCTCGGAAAGCTACCTTGTGTGGCTGACGGGAGGGCGATGGAGGGCGATGTGATACGAGGCCCCTCGAGGGCCAGGGTTTGGCAGGGAATGTACGGCCCAGACTGTGGCCATTCTTACTAAAGTGCACAGCTGGAGAACAAGGGACGATTGTACACGGCCAGATGTCAGGCTGGTGTCCAGAGGCACCTCAGGAGTTCAGCGCAGAAAGAACTGGCCTGGAGCAGGCAGGGGAGGCTTCCTGGAAGAGAGAGCCTCAGGTGTGTGCTGACGGTTGAGCAGCTGGGAGGTGGCTGGAAGGCATGCAGCTGGTCTGCAGATGAGGTGTGGGGGGCAGGGAGGAGGTGCACCTTTGCACCCTGAGGCCACCCAACCACGGGAACAGGTGAGCAGCCAGTCCACACCGGTTCGCTGCAGGGTGATGGGCTCCAGTGCCAGGCAGAGGCTCTGGGACAAAGGCAGCCCCCGAGGGCACTTAGAGAGGACAGCTCTGGGGGTGAGAAAGGCAGCCCGCTCACGGGGGACGCACTGCCTGCGGCAGGCCCAGAGCCCCGGCAGGCCTGCCGGGCTCTCCTCTGGGCCCTGTCCCTTGGCCTCAGCCTCCTTCCTCCCAGTCCAGCCCACGGGCCTAAGGTGGTGGGGATGGAGAACCAGAAGAGCCGCCCTGTCCAGGGCTGCTTGTGGCGGGCCAGGGAAAGGCCCAGAATGTGTTTACATTTTCCCTCCTTTCCTTCTGGTGGCCCAGCCGAGGCGGCGGTTACACCACTGCGGTTTGCTGGCCCCAGGGAGTGCCTCCATTACATAACGCCTGTCACAACCGCCCTGAGACACGCACGCCCGCCGGCACACACTGACTCACACTCCTGCACACACGCACTCGCTGCCCTCACAGAGCCGTACCTACCGTCTCGCCCCCCCATCGGCAACACCATGGTCTCGGGAGCATTTCTGCTGCTCCTACCAACAGGCACAATTTTAGTGGGAGGATTTTCCCACTTCCTTGCCCTCAAGCCCCAGGTGACCAGAGCCTGGTGGGACTGACTCACCTGCCTGGGGCCTCGGGGGGCAGGGAGCAGCCTCATCTTTGGCACCAGCCCAGGTGATGGACAACCATGGGCTGCCCTCCCCGGGCCCAGAGCTGGGGGAGATGGGGCTTAGCCACCGGAGGGCCGGAGAACAGGACAGAAGAGAAAGACCGGATCCCAAAGGGCAGCCCCTGTTACATGGACTCCAGAAATTCAGAACAATCATACAGGGAGTGAACTGGGGCAGAAACAGTCTCTGAGGCACCAAGGGGGGGGCATTTAGTGCAATATTTCTGGAGGGTTACTAGGATGGCAGGTTTCAAGGTTTTAAACACACATTGTCTGCACAGAAACATGGGAACCACCCCACAGCTCAGCTGTGCTGCCGCTAGGGACTCACCTGATGGAAACGCTCACCCAGGGGCCCGTGCACAAGGGTGCGCGTGGAGTGAGACAACGCTGGGCTTGGCGGCCGTGCCGCCTTTAAAGAAGGTGCGGGAGAGGGCAGGAGGGACAGCACCGCCCCACCCAGAGCGCGGGACCACCTGTGAGTGTGCACGTGTAAATATTCATAGACACAGCCGCACGACCAAACATCTGGGGCTCCTTACAGAAAGCGGTTACCAAGGGGTCAGCTTTGCTGGTGGGACTGACAAGGAAGGTTGGGAGGGACTTTTCCATTTGTCCACACTGGGATTCAATGTCTACTGTTTGGATATTCAGAATAAGCCTGAATAAGTTTGGAATACGAGGAAAAACTCAGTGAGAGGCCATGTCTACCAGGACGCGGTGTGTTTCCCCTTTGTGAATGGCCAGTCATCCCACTCTGCTACGGGCTGTGAGTGGCATCGTGGCCCCACCATTTATGAGCTGGGAGACCTTGGGTAAGAGTCTTTGTTTCTCTGAGCTTCAGTTTCCTCATCTGTCCAATGGGAGAGAACGGTACCACTCACAGGAGCTAGTGCTTTTGTAGTTATCGAGGCCCTTCGAGGAGCCAGGTTGGGGTGTGCAAAGAGGAACAAGACGGTTCTCGCTCTGAAAGAACTTCCAGGCTAGAGAGGAAGACGGGGTGCAGGGCAAAGTGCTCTGTGCTCCTACAAACGCCTGCACAGGGGCCCTGGGGCTGGGGCTGGGTGGGAGGAGGGGTGAGGCTGAGGAAGCAGGGGGACACTGGGGATGCTCCAGGGCAACCGAGGAGTGGTGAGCATCAGGCGGAGCCTGAAAGAGCATGTTGGAAGCCTGGATTTGAACTAGGGCTGAGGGGTCCCTTCAGGGTCTTTGGGCAGGAGGGGCAGGATCACCTAAGCGTTTTAGCAGCTGGCTCTGGGGAATGGTGGCTCGGAGGAGCAGCTGGGGCTTGGTTCACCTGCTGTCCAGGTGAGAGGGGGAGCCCAAGTTGCGGAGGCGGTAAAGACAGAGAGGGGCAGCGTCTAGGCGCGGCTAGAAAGCAGCCGTTAGGCCCGGCAGCTCGAGGGAAGGGAGAGAGGGAGGCTGGAGAAAGACTTCAGGGGGATGCCGCGTCCCGTGTGGACGACGGAGCGGTGCCTCGGCCTGCAGACAGGGACCTCAGGAGCTTGGTGTGAGGAGCTGGCTCCTAGGCTGCTGGCGGGGCTGTAAGGTGCCAGCACACGGCGGACAGTCCCTTCACTTCCCCTCCAGACACGTACACTCCCCTGGACAGAGTGGTCCTTTTGGAATATACTGCACTCTCGGCTCGTGAGGGGAGGGAGAGTCAGCAAAGGCGTCATGGTTGTGTCCCAGAAATTGCTATGGGAAAGAACAACCCTTCAAGGATCAGATGACAGAGGCTCCTTCTTTACAGCTGTTGGCATTTTACCAGGACATTCTAGAGCAGCAGTGCTGTCCAGCAAAACTTTCTGCGATGACGGAAATAGTCTGGGCCGGTCAGTGCAGTAGCCCCTAGCTTCACGTGGCTATTGAGCACTTGAAGTGTGGCTAGTGCGACTGCAGGAAGTGAGTTTTAAATTTTAATTACATTGAAATTTAAATAGCCCCACGTGGCTAGTGCCTACCATAGTGGACGGCACAGCTGTATCTAGAATTTCCAAAGGGAAGTAGTTTCCACTGTCATCTTAAGGCCTGAGTGGTTGGGAGAGTTTGGTGGAGGCAGGCTAGGGGACCTTCCTGACTCCCCTCAAATTGGGTGCCTACTGATTAGGTGTGAAGCTTAGAGTCTAAGGAAGGAAGGAATTATATCTATATTTATATACACACTCATACACATGCAAGCATTTAAAACATGTCAGAGGATGACAAATGCTAGGAAAAATAACGCAGGACGAGAGAGAAGAAATACCAGATGGGGTTGTTGTTTTAGAGGGGTGGCCTGGGTGGCTCCTGAAAAAGGTGACACTTAGCAGAAAACTGAAGGAAACAGACCATGTAGAAGAGCATGACAGAGGGAACAGCAAGTGCAAAGGCCCTGAGGCAGAAAGGAGGCTGCAGGGAGGGTAGGGGTTCCTACAGATAATGCAAGACTTTGTAGGCCTTGCTAAGGTTTTAGCTTTTAGTCTCAGTGAGGATTTTGAGTAAAGGGTGACTTGAACTAATTGTGTCTTTAAAGCACAGATGTGGAAATCTGGGTTTACAGACAGTGTGGGAGTAAGGCAGGGAGAGCAAGTCAGAGGCGGCCTGAGGCCATCTGAAGGAGCAACGCTTGGATTCCTTTGAATTCTGCTCCAGCCTTTTCTCAGCGCTTGGCCTCGGGCATGTAACTTCTCTGAGCTCAGTTTCCTTATCTTTGAAACAAGGACTGTAATAGTCCCTCAGTCTTGGGTAGATATAAAGGCTGTTATTAACATACATAAAGCTTTAGTACATAATAGGGGCTCCATAAAGAGTCACTTTGAGGATCTTTAAGGCATTCCAACCAGATCTGTGGGCATGAGCTGGGGAGGAGGGGATCGGTAATGATAACGACAGCCAGCTAGTTCTTGTTGAATACTTACCACCTGCAGGCACTGGGCAAAGCATTTGGCAAATATTATCTCAATCTTTACAACAAAAACAAGGACAACAATAGATTAACCTATTTTTTCAAATGAAGAAACTGAGGCTCAAAGAGACTCAAGGTCACACAGTGACCCAGCAACTGGGACCCATTTCCCACCCCTGACTCGAGTCCCAGTTCTTCCCACTGGTGATAACCTACTGAGCTCCGGGGTGAAAGGTCCCAATGAGTCCCCCTCTCAGGGGTGTTTACATTTTTAGAGGGGCTCTGAGAACAATTTTTTCACTTAAAAACTTAATTGAAAACAGTTAACTGAAATATAGCAAATTTCAAAGGATAATATAAGAAAACTGTAGAAATCATCAAGCCAAAAATATGATGCTGTAATACAGGAATTGGTGGGGGACACAGGCAGGCTAGTGGTCTCTCTCTCTCTTTTTAAAAATATGTTGTTTTTCAATCCTCACCAGAGAATATTTTTTCCATTGCTTTTCAGAGAGAGTGGAAGGAAGAGGGGAGGGAGAAAGAGAGAGAGAGAGAAAGAGAGGGAGAGAGAGAGAGAAATATCCATGAGAGAGATACATCGATTGGTTGCTTCCCCCACGCACTCCAACCGGGGCTGAGGATCGAGCCTGTAACCGAGGTACGTGCCTTTGGCTGGAATGGAACCTGGGACCCTTCAGGCCACAGGCCGATGCTCTAACCACTGAACCAAACCAGCTAGAGCTTCAAATATTTTTTATTGATCTTAGAGAGAGGAAGGGAGAAGGAGGGAGAAACATCAATAAGAGAGCGAAACATCGACCAGCTGCCTCCTGCACTGGGGATTGAGCCCACAACCCAGGCATGTGCCCTGACTGGATATCAAACTGGTGTCCTTTTGGTGCGTGGACTGATGCTCAACCAACTGAGCCACACTGGCCAGGGTAGGCTAGTGGTCTCGTGAGCGCTGAGCCCTTTGCCTGAGCCCCTTCCTGTGCCGCTTAGCTCTGTTCTCCACCCCAGTGCTATATCCATTTTTCCTTTTCTCTCTGGAACCATGCTCCCTCTAACCACAGGGCCTTTGCACTAGCTGCTCCTTTAAAAAAAATTAAAATATAGGTGGTATACAGTACTATATTACTTTCAGGTACACAACATAGTGCTTTGACATCTATATACCTTACAAAATGATCACCACTATAATTCTAGTAACCTAAAAATATGGAATCTTCACGAATTTGTATGCCATCCTTGTGCAGGTGCCATCTCTGTATTGTTCCAGTTTTAGTACATGTGCTGCTGAAGCAAGCACCTAGCTGTTCCTTTCACTTGGAAAACTCTCTCTCTGGCTCTTCGCCTTACTGTGACTTGCTCTTCTTACTTCTTTAGAAGCTTCCCAGGCCCTAAGTGAGGTCAGTTTTCCTGACAGAGGCTCTCATTCTCTGTCCTTCCCTTTCATACCCCAGATTTCAGGTTTCACATACAACAAAATTCACCGGGTTAAAGTACACAAATGTACGAACTTTGGTATATTCACAAGGTTGTGCAGCCATCACCACTATCTAATTCCAGAATGTTTTCATCAACCCAAAGTGAAACACTGTATCTAGCAGCATTCATTCCCGTCGTCCTTTAGCCTGTCAAACACGAATCTACTTTCTGTCTCCATAGATTTGCTTATTCTGGGCATTTCATATAAGTAGAATCATGTAGTCTTTTGTGTCTGGCTTCTTTCATGTAACACAATGTTTTTAAGGTTCATTCATGTTGTACTGTGAATCAATACTTCATCCCTTTTTATGACTAAATACCACTTCATTGTATTGGATAGACCGCCTTTGTTTACTTACCCATGTGTTGATGGACATTTCGGTTGTTTCCACTTTTTGGCTATTGTGAATGAGTGTACATGTTTTTATATGTAGACATCATAGAGCACGCATCAGGATGAGTAGGGGAAACAGGCATTAATTAAATAGTTACAAAAACCAGTGTATTTCTTTTGAAAATAGTATGGCAGTCCTCAAAAAGCTAAACATAGAGTGACCATGTGATCAGCAATTCTACTTCTACATATATAACCAAAAGAATTGAAAACATGCTTACACAAAAACCGTACATGGATGTTCAGAGCAGCATTGCTCAACAATAACCAAAACGTGAAAACAGCTCCAATGTCTGTCAATTGATGAATAAACAAAACGTAGTCTATCCATAAAATGGAACAGTACACTGCCATACAAAGGAATGAAGGCTGCTGACTGAAGCTACATCACGAACGGACCTTGAAAACATTATGTACACTCCATGTGGGCAGGATGACACCTGTCAGCTCATCTGTTCCCTCTGTGCAGCATTTACTAGGCGATCAAGAGCTACCTGAGGGATGAATGAAAGGTCCCGCCAGCAGTCTCAGCATCCCACCCCTGTGATATGTGGACTGAATCCCAGGGCAGTGAGGGGGCCTGTCAGCGACTCTGAATCACACAACCTCTGGCCCTTAGCAATACATGCCCCCTGCCTGCAGCATCTCTGATTTCCATCTTTATAACGTGTTGCCCTGGGAGTCTGGGCATCTAGTAGGTGCTCAATAAAGCCCTGGCACATTGGACCGGCTGGACCTAAATCTTCAACAGTAACCAGACCAGGGAGCACAGCATCACCTGCCACATACTCAGCCTAGTTCTTGTCCCCTGAAGTGCACCCCTTCTCTGCTCAGGGGTGCATAGAAAGAAACAGCAGGTTCTCAATGACCCACAGCCCCTTGTCAAGGGGTACAGGGCTCAGAGACTGCCCTACAAGCAGCCTCTCACCCCAGTCACCACGGGAGTGGTGGGATTTGGTAAGACAAGACCTTGGGTATGCATTTCAAAGGCTTCCCTCCTCCAGGTAAAACCAGCACCATCGGCCACCCCACAGCCAGCCCAGCCTCCTGCAGAGGGGGGTCACCGGGAATTCTGTGTTTCATCAAATATTGCTGGGCCAGGGAGTTTTATTTGAAAATAATTTTAATTAGCCGGAAACTAGGAGTTTAATAAATGGAAAACGGAGAACTTTCCAAGGCCACAGCTGGGAAACACTTGCTTTTTAAAAAATTCCGCCTGGCTTCCCAGGCCAGCTAAGCACCCTGACACAAGGGCCTGACTGCCAGAGGAATCCACAAGGAAAACAAAGCTTATTTTTAGAGAAATATTTTAAACTCAGTTTCAGTGAGTTTAGGAGTTTTCTTGTCTGCTTAAAGTCCTTAATATCCTTCCTTCTATTTCAGAGCTGCCTCTCACCCAGAGGGCACCCGAACGCCTCTCTGACAAGAGCTATTTCTGCACAGATGAAAATAAATGGGCCCCTTCCTCCTCCAGCCAGAGAACTGTTTCTAAATATGTCCCTATAGGCAGGCCCAGGAGGCCTGTCCTTGGCAGGTGCGCCCCACAATAAGGTGGGCCCGGGTCCCCGCAAGCTGGAGGTCTGTCTGCCACCCTCCCACCCCACCCTGTTCTGCCCCCCCCCCCCCCCCCCGCAGGAAGCAGATCACAGCCTGGCCATCATTTCCGGGTTTTGAAAGCAGTTTTTAACTTGAAAGAGGCTGCCAAAAAGGGCTGCTTTTCCTCCGTAGGTGTTGCTAACACCCCCACCCCCTCATGGAGACACTCCCCTACACACAGGCACATCCAGGCCCAAACGCACAGCATCGCTGACAGGTTCTCCCTCACACCCCACAGACCCACACACCTGCCCACAGACACCCCACCCCCAGCTTCACGTACACCCACACCCACGTGTACCTACACACGGAGCAACAGACACACTCAACCCCCTTGCTCACACACACAGCAACACACACCCGAACCCACAGATTTACACACACACACACACACACACACACAGACTCACACCCTACAGACAGACATACCCCACACACATACCAATAGCCACATGGATCCACATATCCGCAGACAGCCCCATACACCAGTTCTCCCCCACAGAAACACCACACAGACACAGACCCCGAGCACCTGCACAGAGCAGCACCCACGAACATGTGCACAGCCACCTAGACAGACAGGGACAGACACACACGCACATACACCCTCCATATGGACGCCCCCCAGCACGCCCTCGACACACAGTCATGCCCTTAGACGCATATACACTCATAGGTTTTCCAGGCCTAGCAGCAACTGCCAGGAAAGGTTGGAAGAACCCATCTAGGCAGGGGTGGACCCTGGAGGTGCTGTGGCTTCCTGCAGCTCAGGCGCCGACCCCCCATCCCCTCAGGACTCCTCCTGGGCAGGCCTGTCTGGCTGCCAGGCCTTGGCTCCTCCCTGCCCCTCCCTCTTTCCCTTCTTCCCGCCTTGGCCTTGCCAGCAGCGTGGAACTGGACCTGCCCTGGATGGCCACAGGTCTGCACATCTCCTGAAGTGTGAACAAGAAAAAATAAACACAATGAAATGAGGCAATAACAATGGAAAGTGGCCACAGGCCCCCAACTGAAGGTAAACCCGGCCTGGTCTTACCCTCTAGGGGCTGAGTCTGCTCCCACTAACTCACCAGGCCAAGGAAGGCACAGAGATCCAACTTCTGCTTTCAAAACAGTCACATCTGCCTTCACTCTTGTCACCACAAGCAAAACTGGAGAAGAGCTAGTGCCTGGGCACGGTTCCCTTCCAGGTTCAAATGCACTCTAGCAGGCTTCCTCCCTGCACACATCCAGCTTGGGGATTTTCTGAGACCCCAGGCAGGTTTTAAAATTGAGCATCTTAGTGCTGGACCAGACCTGCAGCCAAGAGCTATGCCTGTTAATTCTAGCTGCCTTGGGCCCTCCCAGGCCTGGCTGGCCCTTTCAATCCGGGATCCTGAGCTGCTGCAGAGCTCACAATCCTCCATCTATTCCCATGGGCGGGTGCAGAGCTTGGGCCTTCTCAATAGTTTTTTTGTGTGTGTGTTTTTTCCCCTTTTATGCACTCAGCAGTAGATTCAGACAGAAGGGGTGGCAGAAAATATGTCTATGCATGCATCCCTTCTCTGAAATAATTTAGAAGGTGGCACACACTAACTGGGTTGTTTAAAAAACACCTTAGTTTCAAACAGCTGGAGGAAATGCCACACTATTGGGACATTCTAAACACCATCACATTCTGGGCTCCTTTTCACAACTGACTACAAAAGAATTTTATCTTGAATGTAATACAGTTTTAGAGCCAGAGTCAGTTTTAGTTCCACTCCCAAGCCTGTGATAGAAATCCTGGCTTGTCTTTACTTGCAATTTGTTATTTCTTGTTCCTTTAATTTACACGAAAACTTTCCTAAGGGTGATCAAGCAATAGCAGAGTTTTGTTTTCTGTGAATTCCAGCCACTCCAGAGACAATGACCGCAAGAGCAAATTTCTGAATGACCCCCCCAGCTTTCCACCCTCCACTAGGTCTAAAATACAAAACATCAGATCTTAGCAGCTGGGATTGCAAACAAATCCATTTTGAAAAATAAATGTGGCTTACCCCAAAAAGAAGTCGAGCACTCCAGCTGATCAAAAGTACTTGTTTAAGGAAAATAAGTTTTGGAATGAAGTGGAAACAAGGCCTGCCCAAATAGCATCACATTTTAGAGTTTCCCCCCGCATCGTACATTTTTTATGGTGAAGAGGCCGGGGAGCCTGCAGGGTCCTCGCTGGCGAACCCTCCTCGGCCAAGGGCGGGCATCTGGGGAACTCTGAGACCGTCCCCCACGCCTCCGGGGCGCGCCGAGCGCCCACCGCTCCAGCCACCGGCGCGTCCTGGCCGACGCGAAGCAGCTGCCCGCGGGGCCGGGGGGGCGGGGGGGCGCCCCCACGCTCGGCGGAGCCGGGACCCGCCGCCCGGGAGGGGCGCGAGCAGGAGCCCGGGGAGGGGCGCGAGCAGGAGCCCGGGGAGGGGCGCGAGCAGGAGCCGGGACCCGCCGCCCCGGGAGGGGCGCGAGCACCGGCCGACAGCGCGCAGCTGCCGCAGACACGAAAACAAACTTGCTAAATCTCTTACCTACTTTGGAAAAAGTGTCTGAACTGTGCGCGGGGCGGGTAGGGGTGAAGGGTGAAGAAAACACATGGGTTGATTTATGAACCTGCTTTTTAAGTTTTTAAAGTGATTGTAGGAAAAAACCACGCCAAGGTTTTGCCCAACGTGTTGAGAATCAGCAAACGGGTCGTTGTTTGCTTCCTTTTTCTTAGAGACAAGGGTCGGCTCTGCTTTCCGGCCAGTCGGCTCCAGCAGACACTAATCCCTCTGCACAAATAACGCGCTCACCCCAGGAGCTGTCCGCGCAAACAGCGCCCAGAGGTAAGTTTAACCTGTTGCACGTCCCCCCCCGCCCCTCCTCTCCGGACAAGGGCGCTCCCAGGCTTTCCGCGCCCAGGAACACCCCAGGCCCCCCCAGCGCAGCACTTCTCAGGGCCTGCAGCGCCGGCCCATCGCCTGGCAGCGGCCCCCCTTCCCTACTCAAGCGGTTCAGTTCCCTGGGCGGCCCAGGGAAAAAAAAATCAAAAAAAATCGGACCTTCAGCTGCCACTGCAGACACGTGATCTACTTGGTGACTCACAGGCGGGCCACACCCCTTCAGGCCTCCTGGCCAGGCCTCGCCACCAGCCAACACTGGATGCATCTTATTACCAAGGGGAACAGCTAACTAATGCCCTTGACAGTCCAAATAATTACCTTTTCTCAGCTAAAGAACTTACTACATAAAACACGGAGGGGGGCAGGCTCTGCCAGCTCTCTAAATCCGGGCCCCCAACCCCTCTGAGACCTGGGCCAGGCCTGACAGACGGATGGGAAGCAAAATATTCCCATTAAGAAAAAAAAAAGCTATCTTACACATTAATACTTTTTCCCAAAAATTTTATTGGGGGAAAACTACAAAACATTTACAGTACAATGTTTACAGTCACAATTTGTAGTGAACTGATTCCCCAAAAATATATTACAACTCAAGTTGACTTACTGTGTTACATTCAAATACCTACTTCTGTCAAAGTAGTCCAGAATACATACATACATACATAGTGCTCCAACTGTACCTACGTACATACAAACTAAAGCTACTGCTCATTCACCCGCTGTCTAGGAAAGCATTCCTGCCCTTCTACATGGGGAAAGAAAATAGTACAAGTTTTGGGATTTCCTGTAATTAAACAAGGCATATTCATGTAATACATACTATTATTTTAGCACTAAGAGGTGGCCTCCTCACTTTATCTCTATAAAAAAAGTGGTAAAAATCTTTTCCTTTTGTGCAGTTGAACCCATCCTACATTCAAATTCTCTCAAGCACTAATAGACAAAATACTTATTTGGTTGAGGAAGATTTAAGGCTAGTTCTGGCCCTTCCAAAGGCACTGAGAGAGACTACCCCCCATTATTGCTACATGTCTTTATACGCAGAGTATGTCACAGTAGAACTGGTGGAAAAAGCAAACAAAAACTTTTTGTTTGTTTATAAACTTGGAATGAGAAAAGCATGCCACATTTAAACCTGATTGCAAAGTATGTGGTCACTTTTTTTCTTTAAATTTGGATGGGCTACAACCATTTTACATTCTAAGAAAACTCTTAAACTACTTCCACAGCATGTAGATTTCTGTAAAGAAATCATTCAATCTTTCAAAATTTACGTAAACAAGGAAAGAAATTAATGAAATAAATATTACATACAATCTCTTAAATTAAGATTTTTTTTACTCATTTACAATAAAATAACCATGTGAAGTTACAAAAGTCATATATTACTGTGAAAAGAACATACACTCCACATTTTGCCGATTAATAATGGCAATCATAATTTAACATAATAAAAGAATATATATCTATTGCTTTCCATCATACTTGATAAATACAGTATGAACAAAATTTTCAATGTATACTTTTCACAAGATAATAAATAAGTTAAATAGTTTTTCATATTGAGTTGTGGTGCAGTGGTGCGAATCAACTCAAAACAGCTAAAAAATCAGCAGTTATTCTCCAACAACTACAAACTAAGCTCTGCCCAAGGCTTCCAGAGAGCAGACAAAATGGTTCTAAATTAAACATCCACTAAGTGGTGGCAACAAAACCAGTAACCCAGTATGAAACTTTGGAATGCAAGGTTTTTCCAGGCACACATAACTTGGTAAAAAAAAACAACGAACAAAACTATGGAGCCTACTATCAAGGCATATTCGTGGCAGAATATTAAACTCTAAAAGCTTATAGGCTTAACAAGGTGGTGGCTTGGCTGGCTTGTTTACACTGGTCTGAGACAAACAGTGAGGAACTCCTTTCAAGACAAGAATTCCCACATCTGGACTGTAACTAATGCTTTTCAAGTGAGGATATGGAATGGTGGTTGGTAGCTGCTGGTGCTGGGTTGGCTTTTTCCTAAAGTCCCGAACTCATCTGAGACTAAGAAAGTTTAAGTGTTTGGTTTTTTTTGTTCTATTCGCATCACAACTGCCCAGTTGTGAATATTTTGTTCATCAATACAAAAAAGTTCGTTGGCTTTTTTTTTTTTTTTTTGCTCAACAAGAATGAAACTTCGTAATAATAAAAATAATTATAGAAAACAAAACCAGAGGAAACCGAAAGGGGAGGGGTGGGGCCCCTCCCGGCACACAAGTTCGAGTCCAAGTGCTCGGCCCGGCCCGCAGTCCGCACGTGGCCTCTGCCCCCACTCAAGCCCCCCAGCCCCTGGCCCGGGGGGGACGGCGGGGCACCCCCAGCCCCCCAGGGGCGGCCTTCCCGCCTCCTCCTCACTGGCGCCCCCTTGCCTCAGTCGTCGGAGATGGAGAGGCGGCTGAAGATGGGCAGGCGGCGGCCCGGGTCGAGGCTGGGGGGCTCGAGGGTGGGGGACTCGGAGCCGCTGAGGCTGCCCGAGCTCAGGGAGCCGCTCAGGTAGCTGTCGCGGTCCGACAGCGAGTCGGGGGGGCTCGGGGGCGCGTCGAACACGGGCGACTCGGACAGGCGGCGCGGCAGCTGGTAGCCGAAGGGCGGCGAGGGCGGCGCGGCGCCGGCGGGCAGGGGCGCGGGCGGCGCGGGGCCCGGCTGCTGGCCGCGGTAGAAGGCGGCGGCGGCGGCCGCGAAGCTGTGCGTCTGGAGGGCGAGCGGCGCGATGAGGCTGCTCAGCTCGGGGCCGAAGGCGAAGGCGTTGTTGGCGCAGGAGGCGGCCGCGCAGGCGGCGCACGGGGCCCCGGGCGCCAGCAGGTCCTCCGCGCCCCCGGCGCCGTACAGGAGCGCGGCCGCCGCCGCCGCCGAGCAGCAAGCGGGGCCGCCCGAGGGCGTGGAGGCCGCCGAGGCGGACGAGCAGGACGAGGCCGACGACGAGCAGGACGAGGCCGAGGAGCAGGAGGGTGGCGGCGGCGTGCGCGACGTGGGGCTGTCGAGCAGCAGCGGGGACTCGAGGCCCGCGGGCGGCTGGTGGTGGCCCGACGGGAAGCCCGAGAAGCTGAGGCTGTGGTGCAGCTTGGGCCGCGGCTCGCGGGCGAAGCCCAGGGGCAGCGCGTCGCGCGCGCCGAAGGCGCGCAGGTCCCCGGAGGCGCCCCCCGACGGCGCGGGCCTGCGCTCGTCCGCGTTGTGGATGAAGTGGCAGCGCGGCCCGTAGGGGCAGAAGCCGATGGTGTGGAAGGTGCGGCACAGCTCCGTCTTGTACTTGGGGTGGCGCGTCAGGCTGCGCAGCTCGTGGAAGCCGTGCGCGAACTGGCACTTCTCGCCGTACTTGCACGTGCCGCTCTCCTCGAAGGGCCGGCACAGCTCCGTCTTGTAGCGCGTGGAGTTGATCTGCGAGCCGCCGCCCCCCTTCTGCTGCTGCTGCAGGTGCAGGAGGTGCTGGCTGCGCTCGCCGTTCTCGCTGAACGAGCGGTCCCGGAACTTGTTCTCCTTGTTCAGCAGGGCTGTGCCGCCGCCCCCCGACGGCTCCTTGAGGGGGCCGTAGGCGGCCGGGCTGCCCGCCACCCCGCTGCCGCAGCTGCCGCCGTTAGGCGCGCCCGGGAACTTGGGCGAGCAGCTGCCCGGGCTGGGCGCGGGGTGCGCCAGCGCGTGCAGGTTGCTGGCCGAGTGCCGTCGGAGGAAGCCCGGCGCGAAGCCCGAGCTGGGGGCGGCGGCCACGGGCGTCCCCACTGCCTTCTTGTCCAGCATGTTGTTCAGATTGAGGTTGGCCAGGGATTTCTCCGTCTGCCGAAAGGAGGGGAGCGGGGAGGGGGTAAGAGACGGAAGGGTTGGGGCGAGCTGCAGAGTAACCGCCAGTCTTCTGGTTCTTCTTTCTTTTTGATTTCGACTCGGCCCCCGCCCTCCACCCAAACACGCGAAAAAGAAGCACGTTCGCGCGGGCCCGAGCCGGACTCCCGCTCAGGCCGCGCCGGGGCTCCACGTGTGGCCCTCGGCCCGGGTCGCCGGCCTGGGCGGCGCGCACTCGGCCCGGGAGGCCCGGGAAGCGTGGCCGAGCCGGCCGGGGAGAAACGAAGCAGCCACAGCCGCTCCCGCGCCCGGCCCCCTCCCCGCGCCCTCTCTCCGCCCACGAGGCGCTAGCGCAACTGCTGCAAACTTCGGGATTTTTCCCCGGCCCCCAAAAAGTCGGGGTGGGGAGGGTTTCCCCAAGAGCCGAGGCCAGAAGGCGGGTCCGAGACCGCGAAGGGCTCCCCGCGTACCTTGCACAAGAAGTCGATGTCGTAGAAGGCGGACAGAAGTGTGGTCGACATGTTGGTGGGTCCTGCGGCGTCGGCGGGGCAGGCGGGGAGCTCCGAGGGAAGCCCGCGCGCCGCGGCGGGCTCCAGCCACGCCGAGTAACGGGAGCGGGCGGGGCGGGGCCGGGAGCGGGCCGGGCGAGAAGGGGCGAGGGGAGCGGCGTGGCCGGGCGCGAGGGGCCCGGAGTGCGGCGCGCGGCCAGGCGAGGAGCGAGGGCGCTGCTGCGCGCCCGGTGCCCAGCCGCCCCCTGCGCGGCGCCCACGGCAGCTCGCGGACTGCTGGAACCCGGCGGCCCGCGCGCCCGCGCCCTTTATAGGCCGCTCGGCGCGGCGGCGGGGCGGGCGCGGGGGCGGGGCGCTCGCCGCCGGGTCTCCAGGCAACGCGCCGCCCGCCGGCCCGCGACGTCACGCGCCTTCCCGGCCTCCCATTGGCCGCCGCCAATTTTTTTCCTCTGCGGGGGGGGAAGCCGCGGGGCGGGGCCGTCGCGGGCTCTCGGGGTGTCTGGGAGAGCGCGTCGGGGTGGGTGCCGCCGGGGGGCGGGGGCGCGCTGCTGGGCATCCCCAGCGCACTGGACGGGGCCGGGGCCTTGCAGCCTGGAGCGCGCCCGCCCCGCCTGCTGCTGCGGGGCGACACCGCGTCGCTCGGACCTGCCCCGGTGTAGCGCCGGGCGCGGGAGCTGCAAAATTGCACGGATCCCCCGCCGTCCGCGGCCGGCTGGCCGGCAAAGGCGCTGCGCGGGGCGGCGGGGCGCGGGCTCCCGGCCTCGGCCCGCGGGTGGAGGCTCCGTCCCGACTGCACGTGGAGACGCGGGGGGCGGGGCGGCCACGCGGGCTGCGGCGGGCGGGCGGGCGGGGCCCCGCGCTCCCCGCCCCGCGCGCGGCCGCGGTCAACAGGCCCGGCCGCCCGGGCTGCGCGAGTCGCATCACAAGACCTTGAGCCGGGGCCAGAGGCGCGGGCGGCGCGGCCCGGGAGCCCGCGGGCGGGCGGGCGGGAGGACGGGCCGGGGGGCCGCGCGGGCCGGGGCCGCCTCCCGCCTCCCGCCTCCCGCCTGGCTCCGGGCCCGCGGCCTCCCCGCCTCCCGGGCTGGGGTGTAGCTGCCCGTCAGGCCCCCCCGCCAAGCCGCTTCCCTGCCCCCCAGCTCCCCGTAGGCCCCAGGCTCCGGCCGGGGCTGACCCGGGGCCGGGCGGGGCGGGCGCCGAGCGCTCGGAAGACGGACTCGCTCCCATTTCCTCTGCATTTCCAGCAGCAAATGTAGAAAAATGGATGTGGATGGAGGCTAGGACCCATCCAAGCCATGAATTTCAAGATAACTGCCCGAGGGTCCCACACCCCAAAAGCCTGTGCTGGGAAACGCTCCGCCGCGGGCACCCTCCGGGCATGGGGCAGACACCCCCTCTAGCGCCCAGCGAGGCTAAAGCCGTTGGCGGTCCCACTGGGGCGGATGATACAGAGTCTGTTGCAGGGCCCTTGTCACTCCCTGTCTGCAAGTATGCTGCCAAAAAGCTGCAGCTGGGCCCAGGATTTTGCACACCTGGCTGCCGAGGCTGCAGTTGGGCTTACGTTGAAAGACGCCCTAGGTGTCTGGGAAGAAAGCTACGGGACCCACACCCCCTTCCCAAATTGATCTTATTTCACCTTGCCCTCATTTCCATCAGGTGCTCAGTTCCTCTGTTAACCTGGAAGGGAATGAGCTGGGCCTGCCAATCGGGGAATCAGACTCCTGAAGTTCAGTTTGAATGCAGTGCCCACTGCTGTGCGCCCCCTACACCCTCCCAGGGAGCTAGAGCCTGGGTAGGCCTGCAAGGACTTTGGGATCAGAAACTTAGGGCTGGGAGTTCAGTCCCTGCCCCTGACAAGCCATACGAGTTTAGGCAAATCACGTCATTTTTGTGTACCAAATACCAAGTACTCTTTGGTACTTGAGTTTTCTGGTAAAACTAAGAGAATTCCTGCTTTAGTCATCTCTCACCTTTGTGAAGGTGCAAATGAGTTGTTAAAGGTGTTCAAAAGATAAGTAAAATCCATCTTATTTATTAAAACAAATTTACAAAGCATAAAAATGGAGAAAGCTAGGCCTCTGGAAAGCTAGGCCAGATGGCTAGAGGTCCACAGAATCATGAACGCAGAGCTAGGGGGCACCAAATCTTGGACCCTAGGATAGTGCCCTCAGAAGAGGCTACTGCTTCATTCTTGACTGACCCAGCATACTCTGGCCTCTAGACAGGGCTGGGCTTCTGTGGCTGACACTCCAAGAACCCTGGCTGTTCTGCTTTAGTTCTTTGTTGAAATGACCCCCAAACACAACAATTTGAGGGTGGCCCTGACAGTACAGTATTCTACAGTTTCCCTGGGAACCAGGAAAGTGTGGGATAGCCATTTCCCTAGCCATTGCTACTGCAGGTCAGCAACATGATTTTAGATACAAAACCAGTGACACATCTGTCCCTCCTGCCCTTCTAGGCTGGCCATAGCCAAGATCAAAACCTGGGGTAATTCCTCCTACTCAAAGCTATGAGAACACCCACTTTGCTGGCTTGGTAGAAGGATTCTGGAGATAACATATAAACATGCTATGGTACATGCTTTGGTACAGAGTACCTGTTGGTGTAAAACATTTTTATAATTATGCAACTGCTTATATTTCATTTTAAATGGAGAAAAAAGGGAATGCTGGGCTTTGCTGGAGCCAGTTTCATAATATTCTATCATGGTTATCAGCACATTATGCCAATTCCCTGACTTCTCACCAGCCAGTTCTTCATAGAACAAAAAAAAGTTAGGTTGGCAACTTCCCATCAAGTGTGTGTGAGCGACACAAATGCCTAACCAGGTAATTAATTTAGGATCACAAAAAAAACACATTTTAAGCTGAATGGTGCAAAACCAACCAAGGAATTTCCTGTTCTCTTTAAGACAAAACTTTGGACACTAAGTTAACTTTTCTCCCTGCCTCTGCCTATAGAACCCTTTCTTTATACTTCTAGTATGGCTGTGTTTTTAGTGTTAGATGGTTTTCTTTCAGAGAGACAAATTCTATCTGAAATATAAGCCTTTCTGCAGTAGGAAATGATCATATCAAACGCTCTCTCCTCTAAACTGCCTCTTCAGACCCTCAAACATCAATAATATAATTCTAAGTGACTGCTCACCTGAGAAGTATTTTAAAATATTTACAGATCCTAAAAGCTGGACCAAGTTTATATACTATTGCTGAAATGGCTTTTTCAGATAACTAGGATGAAAAATGAATGTAGATGGAGGCTATGACCCATCCAAGCTATGAATTTCAAGATAACTGCCTGAGGGTTACACTTACTCTGAAATTACAAATTAACAATGGCAAGTCAACGAAAAACAGGACCAGCAGCAAAATGTGTGCAAGAGTGACACCTGCTGGGTGTCTGAGGAAGATGACTGGGCTTGGAAAGGCAGAACTGAAATGGATAAATGTATTTTCTGGCATCCTAAATAAGAAACCTTTCGTTATTGTCACTAAGAAAATGATAATAAACAGTGTAGGCATCAAATACATCATTTATTCTGGCTCTTCTTTCCCCAGGTTCCTTCTAACAGCCAACAGGCTATGATTTCACTGGGTGGCAAAATCAGGTATCCTAGCATTAGCACAAACACTTCTTTCTGGGGTAGGAGCTCTCAATGGCTCTTTTAATAATTAGGATGGCATGTGTAGGTCACTCAGGACTCACATGCAGGCAATAAAAAAACCCTATTTGTACGAAGTTGATCCTTAATACTCTCAGGATCCATCTAACATTTGGAACATATTTCTGCTTTAGCTAAAATGGAATAAAATTGGGAATTTTGACCAAATGGGCTGTTTGCCAATGAATCCAGGTCCTACATCCAGCCCAAAAAAGGAGGGGTGGTGGTGGAAATCATGTGTCAAAACCCAATTCTGTGCAGTCAATTCACAGAAAATGCAGGCTGGCTATGGCTGGGCATTAGAGGTCCTGGGGGATGAAAAAGGCTAATTCAGGCCCACAGGTGGCCTGCACCTGGGAACAGAGTAAATATTCAATGTGGTAGCCTCACTTCCTACAGTAGCTGCAATAAACCAGGCTGCCTTGAATGAATGAACTGAAGAAAAACTCCTCTGTGGGAAGACTAGACTTACAGAAGTTGGGGAGGTATGAAGGGAAAAAAATACTTGAATTTATGTTCAACACATTTCCTGCAGGTTTAGTGGGGACTAATCCCCCCCACCCCCACCCCCACCCTCAGCCCCCAAGCCGTCTTTCTTCAACAAGCCATTTCTGTTCCTGGAAGAGTTAACTGATTTGCTTTTGCTGGAGAGTCCGAAGCACTGAGAACTAGGGGGTCTTCCCCTTCCTTTCCTTCAAGAAAGGCCAGCAGCCTCAGGCAAGCCAAAGTCCTTTCCTCCTGAATGCGCAGTCTCGTGAACTCCACTGTCTTCAAAAACTCTGCAGTTGGTGGCAGCTCTTTGAAGAGCTGGGAAAGGAGGTGGCACTGCTCTGATGCTGTCCTCTGAAGATGACAGAGCCTCTCAGGGCTGAGGGGACGCTGGTTGGACTTGGAGAGAAGACTGTAGAGGTTCCTATAGAGGTATTTTACGAAGATCAGGGTCTCAGCCCAAAAGTTGACTTCTACTTTTTCAAACAGGTAGTCTTCTTCCACCTAAATCAAATGAAAAGCCAAAAGTCAACCTTACAGGGGATGTCTGCAAGCCCCAGTCACGATCAGAGTCCTACCAGATGCAGAAGAGGTGTGTCGCCTCCCCCACCGGGGAGAGGGCCCACTCTTGCCTGTCAACACCAGCAGACACATACCACTTGCAGCCTTGAAGGTCACCTTCTATTTTCACTTGTACTTCTCTACCAGAGAGGAATTTTTTTCTCCAGACTTAACATGACCTTTGATAAAAGATGTGTTTGTGGTTCCAAGCCAAGATATTTTGGGGGCCTGGTGCTGAAAAGGGGACCTCAACATGGCTGTGGGCCCTAGACCTAAAGGTGCATCTAGAAATCAGACAGGAGGGGGGAAGGGAACTCTCAGCAGCAGAACAAAGAACAAACCACCACGCATGAGACAGTAACTAGTCTCAGTATGAAATCAAAATTTCTATAATGCTGGGGATTTTCAAGGTCATTTTATCATAGACACTTTATCTTGTTTCTCAATTTCCCATAAACAGGCTGCTTTTTGAACTCTCAGCCTGCTGGTGATGCCAAGAAGGCATCTGAGCCAGACACTGGTGAATATGAAGTTCTCAGATCCTTTTGCTGCTTGTCTTAGTCCTTGGTTTTCCTGGGTGTTAACTAGTCCCTCACCAGGAGAGGCTAGTAGTTTTCTTCAATCAGCAAATACCCTGCAAGGACCCTGATTTTCTGGAAATGTTTCACCTTCAGACCTCACCATGGGGAGCCCCTGGCTCCTCCATTGCTGACTAATAAGACTCTCCATAATTCAACTCTCAACTTCCAAGGAGCCTCTTTCAAAGTCCCCTCTCCCCACAGACCAGAACCCCAAAAGCAGGCATGAGAGCTGCCCCAGCAGCACCCAGCAGGCTGCCATGTTCATTTGGACAGTTTCTTGATTGGTTACTGCTCTGAGCATCCAGAAGCACGTTTCAGCAGGCACGTTAGACCCAAGTAGGCCTGTACGTGCTGTTTCCAGTGGGTTTAAGACACTCCGACCTGACCTCCACTGTCCTGAGACCCCAGGACTACCTGACGCTCGCTCTCCACACAGACCACGAGGTCATCACCCTCTCCCAGCAGCCATCCCAGCAGGATTGGGAGTCCAGGGGCCAGCTGGTCCCACTGCTGGAGCAGGTCACACAGCACAACCAGGGCCACATCCAGAGCAATGGAGGCATCCACCTGGCAGAAGGCAAATTCTGTGGAAACAGAGAGGTGAGAGATGAACGTGCTGCTTGGGGCCAGCCCAGGGAGGTTCTACAAGACTCTGGGAATGTGAAGGGCCCCAGGTAAAACCACTGTCACCAGCCTGGTAGGGAAGCTGGTGGGACAGGCTCACCAAAGGTTATTAACCCACTTCTGAGTCCTGCTGTCTACACAGCTAGAGCCTCTCACAGCGTGGACAGGAGCAGACCCACCTGCAGGACAAGACATTTACCTCCCCTTAGCCTGTCTCGTGTAATTGGAAGGATACCAGGAAAGCTTCCCACCCAGAGCCTCCTCTGCAGGCCTGCCACAATGCCCACATTCCAGCGGTCTGCCCCTTCCTCCAGCAGCAAATCCGGCTGGGCACGTAACACACAGAACCTCTAATATGTTAGAACAGGGCAACAGCGACCTTGCTCTTAAAGGGCCAGAGAATAAACCTTTTAGACTGTCACGACTACTTAACTCTGCTGAAAGTAGCCAAAGACAGTAAGTAAACAAATGGTTGTGGCTATGCTCCAATAAAACTTTATGTGCCCCAATAAAATTTGAATTTCATGTCACAAAATAATTCTTATGATTTTTCTCCAACCATCTAAACATGTAAAAACCATCGTTACAGTTCACAGGCTGTGCAACAACAGGTGGTGGGCTGGAATTAGCTCAGGCTTTGCTGCCGTCCTAGAGTGACTTCGTCTTTCAGACGCGAGTGTTCCTCGCTGCCTGCGTGGAGGGCACCGAAAGAGGAAGTGGGCGCCTTCGGGAAGCCATTGCTTGCTTCACCATTTTGCCTGAGACGGTCCTAAATATGGGTTTGAAGGGAGGCTCAGGGTGTTGACACTTCCGTAAAGAACTCCGCCCCTCCCAACACCAAGCTGGAGGAGGCTTGAAACATGGGACCGGAATCCCACCGCCCAGACGACGAACCTCTGTGGAACCATCCGTGCACCAGCGCTTGTTCTTCAGTAACCCCCTTCTGTGGAGACCTTGTCTTTCAAGTCAATCCACATTTCCAGCTGCAGCCCACAGACGTGTCCCTGACCATGGCCCAAAAGGGAGGTGTTCAGCACACAGAAGGCTCAGCATCTGGAATGGGAGGCTGAGTTCTCCATGGTGTGGAACCAGGCTTAGGCCTATTGTGAGGACCTATTATGGGCTAGGCCCTGACCAAATACTTTCTCTCCAGTCCAACATCCTATGGTTTGGGCATTACCATCCTTACTTCACAGATGAGGAATCCAGGGCTCAGACAGGGTAACCCACTGTGTACAGTCACAGAGCTTTAGGTGGCTATAAAGAAAATGAAATCGACAAGTTTCATGGTGCAATCAGAGCACAGATTTGGAGAATTAGCACAACATTCCAGAGATCTCACCTGCTTTGTGACGAGATAAGCAGGGTTGGTGACCTCCAGCAGGGCCAGGACTTAGAGCTCACAGAGCAGAGCCTTGACTCAGGAAGCAGCCAAGGGACCGGTTACCACGTTCAGAGGCCCAAATCAACCCCAGGACCCCTGCCCCTTAGTGCCCCTGCTCTCCATACAGCTGGCTCTGCAGCCTCGAGCGAGGACTTACACTGGGAAACAGAAAGAGGGGTGTGTATGAAGGTGCATTTTGGCTGCAAGTCTGAGCTAGGTGTTGGTCCAGCCTTCACCTACAATACAATCCCTGTTTTTATCTCTGACTCCTCTGTGTAGTTCTAAACTGTTTTAGAATCTGTAAAGGGAGAAGGCAGAATTAACAGGCATCTTTCAAATCTCACAGAATTAAACATACACAGGAAGACCACTACTGGGTTAAACACAGAGCAGATGCTCAGAACATTCGTTTATGGCTCTGAAATCTTTCCTCACTGGATTTCGTATGAACACTGACAGAGGGATTGCCACAAAGAAAGCATTCAACAAATGGTGAACTAGTATCACTGTTGATGACAACAAACACTTTCCTTCTACTGAACCCTAACTGCTCCGTCCGTGAGGGAAGTATCCCTATTAAATAAGTGAGGAAGCTGTGCGCACAGCGGCTGGGCAAACAGGTCCAAGTCCACCGTCAGTAGTGGTGGCACCGAGCCAAGCTGACCTCAGGGCACAGGCCGCCCCTACCCTGCAGGGGGCAATGAGAAACACTCCCCACACCCTGGGAGATGAGAAGTCAGGCTTGGCTTTATCACCTTTAGTTATTAAAAAGCTCCCAGCTGAGGGCCATATTTAGGGGGGGGAAGGTAAAAGCTGTAAGTCCTTAGTATTGTGACACCTGCAACTGGTCAGCTTATCTTGACACCTTTCTAAAAGATCTGCCCTCTGATTCACCCCCCCTTCTTCTTTATTGTCACCTTAAGGCAAGGGCTGGAAGGCCCACAGGGAAGAAAAAACTTTTCTGTACCAGCAAAAGCAGTGCCTGTAGGTCAGGCAACACTACTATTGGGTCCATCAAGGACACATGGGGCTGATCAGAGATGCGCCCAGGAAGGCCAGACTCCCACACCTGCCCTACCTGCCAGGACTGATATCCTCCCTCCTGCACCACTTTGCCATGAGTCATGCTTAGGAAGTGGCAGGACAGTGATGGGAATAACAGAGGCATGAGAGGAGAACTGGTGCATTGGCTGGAAGTGGATCCAGATGGAATTATAACCACCCAAACACCGATCCTGCAAGATGAGGAGGAAAGGGGAAGGAAAGCTGGGATGGGGGTGGGAGGATGATTAGCTGGATTTAGATCGCCTGCTCAAGGGTCCAGATGCATCCCATCAAATTCCCTTTTTTACTACCTTGTCCTGGAGCAAGACAGCTCAGCCAGAACAGTCCAGATCCCCACTGGCCAAATGCCTTGTGAAGGGGAGGGTGAAGAGTAGGGAGAGGAGTTTTTCGCCCAACCATGAAGGCCAGCTAGGCTTCATAGGCTTGCCAGTCCATCAAGGAAACAAGAAAGCAAGTGACCAAGCAGTAAGTGTGTCCGAAGAACCTGTTATGTGTCCAGAACAGCCAGACAATTTGGAAAACTATAACAAAACTGGAGGACTCGCGATTCTTGATTTCAAAGCTTACAACAAAGCTACAGTCATTAAGACAGTGTGGTGGTGGCATAAGGACAGAGACACCTAGACCAATGGACAGGAACTGAGTGTCCAGAAATCAACCTCACACTTACAGTCAGTCAAGTTTTGACAAGGGTGCCAAAACCATTAATTGGGGAAGAAATAATAGTCCTTTCAACCAGTGGAGCTGGGACAACTGGATGTGCACATGCCAAACAAGGAAACTGGACCTCTACCTCACGACATAAACAAAAATTAACTCGAAATGTATCAAAGACCGCAACTTAAGGGCTAAAACTATAAAACTCATAGAAGAAAACATGGGCTTAAAGCTTTGTGATCTTGTATTAGGCAATGGTTTTTAAATATGACGTCAAAAGCACAAGCAACAAAAAAGTTAGACTTCATCAAAACTGAAAATTTTTTGTTTCAAAGAATATCATTAAGAAAGTGAAAAGACAACTCATAGAACTGGAGAAAATATTTGCAAATCTTATACTTGACAAGGGATTTGGATCTAGAATACACAAAGAACTTTTAAAACCCAATAATAAAAGAAAAATAACCCAATTAAAACATGTGCATGGGATCTTAATAGATGTTTCTCCAGAGAAGATATACAAATGACCAATAAGCACATGAAAAGATGCGTACCATCATTAACCATCAGGAAAACACAAATCAGAACCACTGGGATAACTATAATAAAAAAGACAGGTAGTAAGTTTTGGTGAAGATGTGAAGAAACCAGACCTCCCATGCAGTGCTGGTAGAAATGTAAAATGGTGCACCACTTTGGAAAACAGTCTCAAGGTTTCTCCCACTCTTAGGCATACAACCAAGAGAAATAAAAAAAACATATGTCCACACAAAAACTTGTACATAAATGTTCGAAACAGCATCGTTCATTACAGCCAATAAGTGCAAGCAACCAAAGTATCCACGGCTGTTCCAGGATAATGAAGGCCTGTCCCTGGGGCCCTGGCATGTGAAGGGGCAACGGTGCGGCATGAGCTGGGTCTAGGCCACAGATGCTCTGGACAAGAGTGTCTGGCCCACATCGGGCATTCCCCTCCATTCAGCAAGGATTCCTTTGACCTGAGCACATGAGGCCCTTCCTGTGCCAGGTACAGAGTCGGCCCCTGCCTCCAGACAAACCCTGCCCTCTCCGGCACCTCCCCTGCGGCCGCCTGCTCCTTGGCGGCTCCACTCCGCTGAGCCTCCCAAAGTGTTCAGTCACCTGCACCTCTTCCTGTGAGGTACGCGCCTTGTGTTTTATTTCTCTCTACACGGTCACTGGCCCCAAAGCACTCCTCCTGGAAGGGGCAATGTGACCCTCTCCCCATCTCCCCGACCCTGAGCCAGTGACGGCAGGCAAAAAAGGTGGGGTACAATGAGGATGCCCACAGACGGCGGGTGCAGGGTGGGGAGGCCTGGGCAACGTGAGATCCCCTTCTTCCATCAGCCTCCTGTCCTCTGCCGGGCAGGGTTCATTCAACGGCTCTGCGGACACATTCCACATTCCTCACTGATGAGCTCGGATCTTGCAATTTCTGTTTCCCTTTCTCTGAAGTCACTCCAGTTTTCTTTAGCTTATTTCACTACTGGAACTTCTTTCTGTTTCTCTCAGGGAATTTCTTCTCAGCCTGAGTTCTGAAGATTGACTAGCTCCTTCTGAGTTCTTCCTAAAGCTTCTCTGGCCCTTGGTGCCACGCACCCCCTTACTCCTCCCGGTCCCCCACTCCCAAACTCACCCCTTTTAGCTTACTCAGGGCTTGAGGTGGGATAGCAGAAGAAACCAAATGACTGATTCATTTCAGCAAAGCTGTCATGACCATAAGGCGCTGAGTTCCCCTGAGGACGAGTCCAGTCCCAGAACAGGACACAGGACAGAGTTCAAGACGGGGGGGCCGCCCAACTCCCCCAACACATTGGTGGAATAATAGAATATAGTGGATGCAGATGGTCCTGAAGTGTAACTGAAGACTAGAAGTTTGAAAGTATAAAAATTCAGGAAGATCATTTTTCTCTCCTGAGGGCTTTACTATGACCAGCTCCAGCCTTATGCAGAATCCAGGGAGCCCCCTCATTGGTGCCCCTCCTCATCCCAGGCTTTCACAGCGATACACAGAACAAAAACAGCCCATGGTCACATAACCAGCAAATCAAGGTATAAATGACTCCTAAACACACAAAGTGATTTTAAGATGTATAAACAGTGCTCAAAATGTTAAGTGCCTCTAATTTCAAAGTTTCTGGGAAGTTTATACCTTGAAACTAAGTTCACTCCCAGGTTTCCCAAGGCCTTTCCTATCTGTCCCCTGTGACCAACATTCTCTAGCAGCCTCCCTGGAATTCACGTCCACCTTTCACAGGCATCAGGACCTGCCTGCCGCCACGGCTGTGGGCCAATGGAAGTGGGACGGCTAAGGCTGGAGAAGCCTGGGGGGAGGGACGGGCCACAGGAGACCTCTCGTTAAAAACAGGACAGGGAAGAGAAAGCAGGGCAGCGAGGCTCCGGATTTTTAGGCAACTAAAAGGGAGGAAAGAGCCAACCATTGCAGGATGGATTTAAATGAGTTAAATCCATTGGGGTGTGAAGGGTCCGGTACCGGAGGGTGGGGGGAGGGATTAGGAGGAAGAGGAACTCTGAAAAGCAGCAGGTTGTTTTTGACCTTGAGGATGGTTTGACCTTGTTATGAATGTTACTGGTAAAAACAGTCAACATAAAAGTAAGCTCAATATGGCTAAATAACACACAGCAAAACTCACAGTAACTGATCAGAGAAGTCACTCTGTCAGCAACACTGAAAACTGCGAATAACAACAGCAACAACCACGGGGGAAATGTTACATGTTAAAGAACAAAACTGGGGATGGTAAAACTCAAACTGATTAAAATTTTGACCCCAAATCAACTCTTCATTGTTAAATTTACGCATAAAAGGGTTGATACTTAAGAAAATAAGGGAGAACATTAGAAATGGTGTACGTGATCTATATGGAAAACTGATCAAGGAAATAAATTGGTTTGATGGAGTTACACTGGAAAATGTTTCTTGATGAAATTTAATCAAAGTTGGTATAATTCAGATTAAAATTTTATATTTAAATTTATATTTACACAGAATTCCTGAATTTGGTCCTTGCCCAAGAAGCAGTAGCTGGCCGACTTCCCCACCCTTCCTGTTCCCAAACTCGTGGCCTCTCCAGCCTCTCACCGGGCTCGAATCTTTGGCCAGGTACACAGAGCTCTGCAGCTCCCCGGGTCTCTCTGAAGCTCTCCCTTCTGCTACTTCCTGCCCTTCCTTCCTGGTGGCACCTTGCCCTCACCTCCAGATCCACAGGTAGCTGTCCTGACAATAACGGCACCTGCCTCTCCATCCCCACGGCCACTCCTGGGTGGCCCACATCCCTCTTCCTTCAACAGTGGGAACCTTCCTACCAGCCTCCTTGCTTCCTGTCTTGTCTTCCTACTCTCCACGCCTTCCTCTACCCTGCGGTCAGGGCGATCCTGCTAAAGCCTTCAGTGGCATCCTGAAAGACTGACTGTTCTAAGTCCTTAGCATGAAAGGCTCTTTCTGCCTGCTCCCTCCGCCCAGGGAGGGGTAAGTCAGGCCACAGCTCTCTCGTATCACTTCTGCATCACTAGAGCATTGGCCATACCAGCCACGCTGTTTCAGGTTCACATGTCCCTTCATTCTGGGCAATTAGTTCCTTTCTCACTAATTCTTTCCCTGCCTTAGTCCAATATTTTCTAGTGGCCCCAAATCCTCTCAGCACCTTAGCCCTTCCCCACCCAGACTGTCTGTCTTCTGATTACCAGCATCTCTTTGGTAGCCTTACTCACTTTCAGAGAGACTTCTGGTTCCTCAACTTTATTCCTTCTGTTTCTTTCCAGATCTAGCAGAATGAGGTCAACATGTCTTGGAGAGTGGGGACGGGTGTATAAGCCTACTATTCCTTGTCAGAGCAGACCTAGGAGAGTCTCCATCAAGAAAAGACCTCTAATTCCTCAAAAAGTTAAACATAGAATTACCATATAATCCAGCAATTCCACTCTTAGGTATATACTCAGAAAGAAAACCAGGTACTCAAACAAAAGCTTGGACATGAATGTTCACAGCAGCACTATTCACAATAGCCAAAAGGTAGAAACAACCCAACTGTCCATCAGTGGGTGAGCACATAAACAAAATATGGTATAGCCATACAGCAGAATTACTCAGGCATAAAGAGAAACCAAGTACTGACACACGCTACAACACGGATGAACAGTGCAAACATTGTGCCTAGAAAAGCCAGGCACAAAAGGTCATATATCATATGATTCACTTACATGAAACATCCAGAACAGGAAAATTCATGGAGACAGAAAGCAGACTGGCTGCCAGGGGCTGGGAGGGGAGGGAGCACAGGGAGTGACTGCTAATGAACGTGTGTGTGGGGTGGGGGGGTGGGGGGTGGCGGTGATGAAAATGCTCTGAAGCTAGAGTGATGGTTGCATATTATGGCTGTATTGAATGCCACTGAATTGCACTTTTAAATGGTTAGTTTTATGTTATGTGAATTTCGCCTCAGCAAAAAATAAAAATAGAGAAAAGAAAGGACCTCCTTGGGGTGAGAGAGTATGCCAAGAACAAAGGATGAGGGGTTGTTCAAATTCTGTGTCCCCGAGGCTTTAAAGAAAAGGGGGTGGGTAAGAAAGTGCCTCCTGAATCAGTATGGTTCCCCAGGACACATCTCCCAAAGACAGCTTGAGTAGGGGTGTGGGGTGGAGAGATGAAGGTGCACATGGGCTGGGCTCACACAGGACAAGAAGTTTAGGACTTGGAGGACTAGGAGGGTTACAAGCTTTAGGAGGGCGGTCTTAACAGCCACTGAGGAGGGAGCCCTTGCTTTCCTGCACCGCATCACGTTCAGTAATAAAACAAGACATTTTACATCTAAAAGCACCTGCAAGGTAAGACTCATATATGTAAGTGGATTCCATGAAATGGAGTTTTATGCAAACAGCGGAGATCAGATCACAAAGCTGCACGGAGAAATCTCTTTACCCAAATTACACAGACCCACTCGTCTGGTTTCTGTTTCATTGCCTGAGTCTGTTTTATAGTTGTGCTTTTTCATGAAAGCTTTTAAGGGAGGCTATTCCCTGACGTCATGCAAAAGAAATGTCTGAATACAATTACATTATAGAGCAGTGCTTTTGGAAGAGAACACAGCCACGAAGCTGCTGGTGTCCTGTTTCCTTACCTTTAAAGCCATTCATCTGCTCTCTAAAAGCAGAAGCCCCCTACCCAGCCCTCCCGGTCCCTCTGCAGAGGGCAATGCATGCAGCCCCACGTCCCCCCGGGGCGGGGGCGGGCGGGCCGTGGGGCAGTGGGGTCCAGCGGGGCATGCCGCGCCCCAGCCCGCCCGGTGTTCACACTCAGTCGAGGTGAGGGCACCCAGCCTCCGCTTGGCTCTCAGGACTCTACTCTAAAACCTCCTTGCCCCGCCCTCCTCTACCCTCATGCCTTATTCACACTGGCCCCAGGCTCGAGGAATGGTTTTTCTTAAAAGCTATTATGAAAAACAGCTCTTCTCAATCAAAATCTGTTCTATTGTGAGCAAATTCTCCGGATTTTTCCTTTTTTCCCTTCCTCCTGGCAGGAGCTGCCATACTCCTAAATTTCCAGCAGAGGCTGTTCCTTCTTTCCCTCAGTGTGACTCGGACAGATCAGCACACTCCTGCCATTTCTAGACAACCCCCTCCCCCGTCTCGCTCAGTGACCCCCCTTCTTTTGAAGTCCATACTAATCACTTAGCTAGAGACCTGGCCTTTCTTAATGACACAGACTCACACACCCCACTGGTGACTCCAACATCCACGAAGATGTCCCTCCCAGCATTTGGTTTCACCGTTCTTCAGCCTCCTCAATTCCAGTACTCTCAGTCTCCAATTTCACTCTACTCCCAAACGATGATGGCATCTGAGAATCTGTCATTACTCAGAATTCTTTCAACTTCAAGATCTCAAATTCTAAGTTTTTTTAAAAATCATTTTTAAATGAACATCATTGCTAACATTTATTGAGCATTTATGTGCAAGCACTATCATAAGTTCTTAATATGTATCAACTTCATATGCATTATTAGAATGACATTTCAGGTTCAATGAGCCCCATGTTATAAATGACATGAGCAGAGACACAGATTAAAACATGGGATTTAAACCACATAGTTATGCACTATGGTTCCTATACCATATGACCTCTCTAATATTCCTAATGCAATTTTTTAACTTTCTACTTCCACTGAAACTACCCAGTCACTCTAATCTTGACAACATCCTTGACCCTGACCCTTCTCATGGCCACTGCTTGCCCCTCTCTGTATCCTGGACTCCCTGGGTCTGTGATGCTCTGCCTAGTCCCCAATCCCTTGGTCAACGTGACCTGCTACCAGGCTCAACAGTGTTCCAGAACCACCTCTCCCCAGACCTAATCTATTCCACTTTCAGCTACAGATTCTAGCTGATGAGAGGCAGTATACAGATTAGGCTCTATAAATTCATGCTATTTAATCTCCGCTGGCCTCTCACTGCCCCCTGGCAATTCTTGATTCATTTTTTGGTGACTCCTAACTGAACCTCTGTATAAATGGCTCCAGCTTTCTCCCTGTCCCTATATCCTACTCCCTAACCACTCATTCCTACAGATAATCTTGTCTTCTACCAGGGATATTCAGCATAAACTCAAACTTCTGCCCTCCCCACTTTCAGAATTTCTTTAATGATTCTTCTAAAACATTAGCTTGAAGGCAGAGCAGGGTCTAGGAAATGTGGTTTTAGGGCAAAGGAGTAAAGTCGGTGTTTATGTGAGAGATAGCCCTGCAGCGGAGGAAGCTCATGGAGATGGCACGGGGTACTGCGTGAAGAAGGCGTGGAGGTGAAGGGGCTGCTTCTTGCCGAATTTGAAGGGGGGTGGGAATGAGAAGACGGATGAGGTTACAGGGTGACCACACATCACACTTGGGCCTTTTATCTGCCTATCTCCTCCTTACTTGTAAACTCTTTGAAGCTGGCTCCTCACTTCCCACTACTGAACCCTTTCTCTCAACTCTCTTGTGACATGTCCTTGGTCCTTCTTCTCCTTGACCTGACCTCTGACAGCGTCTGGCATGGTTGGCCAACCCTGTCCTCCTGACAGTTTTCCTTACTGGAGTTTCATGACAATGGAGCCTCTTGGTTTCCTTGATGGGTCTTTGTTACTTCCTTTGCTAGCTTCCCTCTCAAACTATCACAATGGCCTCCTAAGAATGCTCCCTACCTTTAATTTCATTCTCTCCCTAATCCATCCATTTATCTCTCTCGTTCAATATATATTTATTGAGCCCCTGGCATGTGCCAAGCACATGGCAGCCATTAAACTGTGGCAGAATTAATCTTAATGCATAACTCTGATCACGTTAGTTATTTGTTCAAAAATCTTTACTGCTTCTCTGGTGCAAATGGTATCCAGATTCTTTGGCCCAGTACTCCAGATTTTAGTGACATCTGTTGATTTTGTGGCCTAGCTTCCATTCGCCTTCTTTGGATAGCAGTCTCCCATCTCCCCCTGGAGAGCCAGCCCCTCCACACATTTTGGTCCATGTGGTTTGAGTGGGGCCAACTCTGCTCCCCACTCCAGGCATGGACACCTGCCCCACATCTAAGACAATCAGGGTATCATTTCCCCCACCTCAGATTAGTTCTGGGATGGGCCTGGAACCCAGCTAGAGCCATTGAAAAAGCAATGAGACCTTAGTGGCACAGATATAGCTGGCACTCCTATAGCCATCTTCCAACTCCAAAGGAAATGAGAGCCTATCTGAAAACAGAGCCAACCTAAGAGCTGGGGGGAGAAATGGTAAGAAATTAGGTCCTTGGGACACAGTTTGGCCCTTGATTACGCCACATCTGAAGCCAGCCATAGCCCCAGAATTCTCACTTATATGACCCAATATGCCCCTCTGTGCTGAAGCAGGTTGGGTGGGACTTTCCATCTTTTGCATGCGACAGAGTCCTGCTTGACCCAAAGGTCCTCCCCTGCATCCCAGCGTCACCTCACCCCACCCTACTCATGCACTTGAGGCTCGTACCACACTGACTCAACCCTTCCCTGAAGAGGCCTCATCCTTGGCAGCCACTGTCTTTCTGGAACGCTCCCCGTCCTTCCTCGTCGACACTATACCCACCCCTTCCTTAAGGTTCAGTTCTGATGAACTTTCCTCCTAGCAGCCATTCTCCAATTTCCCCCAGTGACAAATGTTTGCTGAATAAATGAATAAACGGCTAAGTGAACAAACAATGACACAGAAATAGGGTGCAAGGGTGGTGGTGGTGATTCCAAACTGATGTACAAACCTGGGGTCCAGGAATCATCATCCAGTTTATCACGGACTTATTTGGGGCTTGAGGCTTGTTTTCTCTATCTTCCCACCGACGTAAATAAATCCCGGCTTCCTACCCTCCTCAGCCATCATTTCCTTGAGACACTGGCTTTTTAGAACATTAATAGATAGTTTTATTTATCTATCTATTTTTCTTAGTTTATTGATTTTAGAGAGAGCGCAAAGGAGAGGGAAAGAGGGAGAAACATCGATGTGAGAGTCCAACACTGATCAGCTGCCTCTTGCACAGGCCCCACTGGGGACCAAGCCCGAAACCTGGGCATCTGCCCTGACCGGGAACCGAACAGGCAAGCTTTCGGTGCCTGGGACGAAACCCAGCCAACAGAGCCACACCAGCCAGGGTAGAATGGTAGTAGATATTTAAAACAAAAAAGCCCAAACTCCAAAATCAACCAAAGAGGGGAAAAATTTGGCTATTAAACAAGTTTGAAAAATTCTGGGTTAAACAGTTTTTGTGTGTTTTTGTGTGTGTGTTTTTTTTACTATAGGGAGGTGGGGATGGGGGCAGGGTATGTAGCTTTTCTCTAACTTACTCATAAAACAGGTACCAGAGCAGAGGGAAGTGCCACATTCTTCCCTGCAGACATGCCTCAGTCTAAGGTAGTGCGGGGTTATTTTATATACACACATAAATACCCTGCCCTTTGTTCAAGGTGCCTATTTGCTCTGCACACTGACTATTATGAACACAGAAAACGGTTCATTGTTGAATATGGCATGCTAAGTGGTTCTGCTTTCTGGCAAATCTCCAAACCATAATTACGAAGGGACTCGAGCTGCGGAGGAATTCTTGGGTTACAGGAGGCTTTGATCCTGCTGTCGCCTTCTTTCCCCACCGCGCATTTCCATGGGTGTGGCCGATTTTCATTGTTTTTCACTGCTGTGGGGCCGCTTCGAAGGGGAGGAGTGACTGGAACCGCAAGGCGACCAGAGGCCGGGGCCCCTCAGCAACCGCCGAGACAAGGCTCTGGCTAAGTCTCTGCCTTTCGGAGCCCCCAGTGGCTGTAACCAAGGGACTGCACAAGCTCTGTCCAAGTATCGGAGCCGGAATGCCGAGGCCTCTAACATTCAGTTTCCCACACACTCTGGGAAGCTCGGATTCTTAAGCCTCGCTCATTATCGGGTTTCCAGCTGGGGTAAAGCCTCGGCACTAAATGCCTGACATGAGTTTGCTCAGCAAAAGGCAACAGACTCCGGGTGGGTGAGGCTTTGTTATTTTATTCTCATCGAAGTGGAGAGATATGATCTAAAATTCTGTGGGTAGCTACAGCCATTTGGCAAGTGTTGAACTCAAACTCACATAGCTGCCTCCCCGGTAGCACAAAAATACGTCAACCTGGGCACAAACCGTTAGGTCAAGCTTCTGAATGAGCTAAATTCCTTTCTTTTGAAACATAAAATGTCAAGAGGGACATACCTTTAAAAGAAATCAGCCTCTTTTAAATTTTCCCCTGTCTGAAAAGAGAGACAGGAAAGAACACCTGCAGGTGTTCATGAGTCTATGACAGAAGGAATGAAAAGTTAACCTTCCAAGTAAAGTGGTAAGTTTCTCTATTTGGTAAATAGAAATGACTCTATAACAAATAGCAAATTTCTGGTTTTCCAGCATTAAGAAACTATCGTTTAGCATTTGGATTGGGGATGGAACCTTGTTCACTTTTTAACATTTGTTTTTATTCATATTTTAATATAGCTATTCTGTGAGATATGTGATTACCCCCATTTTACAGATGATGAAACTGAGGCCAAGAGAGTAGAACCAATTGGTTCAAGATAGGTGACTCTGATTCCCAGATCACTACTGTCTCTCCAACACGGCACTGCCCTTCAGAGGTCTTCTTCCAGATGGGAAAGCACCTGCTAGGTTATGGGGAGAGGTCCCTTTGTTGGTGGGTAGAGAGTGGAGATGGAGAAACAAACAGGGAGAGAATGGAGGAGTAGACAGAAATCAGAGTCCCTCAGGGCAGCAACAAGAAACCAGAGGTTCTATCTTAGCGGGAGGGAACTCAGAGAATTGCCCAGAGCCCACTTGTTTTGGGGAGGGAGCCAGAACAGTGTCCTTCAAGTGCTAGTTTCCATTGGGAAAGGCAAAGAATTGAAGCAGAAGGCCACTGATGTCCTGGTGATGAGCCCCAAAGCATACTCTTCACTGTTGATTGGGGGGCTGCTTCTCACTGGTAAGTAGACAGGTGGTCAGTCACAACGAGGAGAGAGGGGTGCCCACCCTGGGCAGCTGGGCCCAATTCCAAAAGGCTAGACTTTGGGGCAGTACAGGAGGCTTCTGAACTTCCCTCTCCCCTGAGTGGGCCAACTTAGTAGGATCCCATGGCATCCCCCTGCTCAATCTATTCCATTCCCACCTTTTCCGTCGGCATCTGTCTTAGGAAGATGCATATGAGCTCATTCTGGAAATGGGAGACCTTTCTTTCTGCTCAAGGTGAAGGTCAATGATCCACTCAGCTAAAAATGAACTTAAGGCCACTATCAATGAAAGGAAAATGAAACACACGCAAAAAGTCAAATCCCCCTGCTATTTACATTACAGAAAGGAACACAAAACCTTATTTAGTAATTATTACCAACACTCAAATATGTAAACGTTAATTACATGTTATAGACCAGTGAGAGCAACCTGAGGAAGGGGGAGGAGGAGACGGGAGTGTAGGGGAAAGCCACAGACTGAGAGAAAGAAAGCCCAGAGGCAGGCACCGAGGTCCAAGCTCAGAGGCAGGGACGCAAGGGAGAGGAGGGAGGAGGCACAAAAAGGGCCGCATTCAGTAGGCCCGGGGTGAGGTGACTGGTAGGGCCCTAAGGGCAAGGCCTATTAGTGGGTAACTACTGCTTACAACTCCTACTAATCTTTATTCTTAAACTTTCAGATGTCCCCCCTTTTGGAATGGGGGAGACACATGAGCCCACTGGAGAATTGCTGGAATAAACGGAGGAGGCTAAGCTAAATTTGAATTTTAGATAAACAATGAATAACTTTTTAGTATAAGTATGTCCCAAATTTGCATGGGGTATACTTATACAAAGAAATTATTTGTGGTTCACAAATTCAAATTTAACTGGGTGTCCTGTATTTTTATTTGCTAAATGTGACAACCCTACACCAGAGGCCAAACATTCTTTGGACTGGAGCCTCAGTGGCCAGGCCAATATTTACAGTAAGGGTCGTGGGGGAAATCCAGTTGAAGGTCACGTTTGGAAACAGACTTCGCTAAGCAGGATAGAACTCAGCAACTGGGGGATATCAGTTCTCAAGTCTTCCCCTCCTTAAGCTGTTCATTTCCTGCTATTCTCCTACAGGACAGCTGAGATTGTGCTGGCCCTTCTCCCTGCTGGCTAAAAAGAGTAACTCTATATAGCGTGATGTTGGGATTGAGGTTAACCCAGCCCCTGTGGGGCTTCCTGAAGATACCGGAAGATTCTGGAGGTTCGGAGGTAGAAAGGGAGCTTGAAGAACACAAAGGAACAAGTGAAGCCCAAACAAAACACAGTCCACGAATTGTAGGGTGCTGAAAAACATCCTAAACTCAGTTGTAGTCACTCTAACTTTGAGTTACATGACCGAGCCTATGCACCATGCTCAGGGGAGAGGAGCAATGAAGGTGCCCTCAACCAGAAGCTCCAGGTCCACCCGGTCCTTGTCGAAGAGGACCTAAAGTGACGTTGCCAGGGCCACCGCTACTGACCCTGCCAAGGGCCCAGAAGCCATCTTGGGGCTGAAACAGAAAGAGCTGCTGCTCCTGAGTCCTGAGCCAGGGACCCTGGGGTGGGGATGGACAGGCAAAGTCACAAACCGCAACAACTGGCTACAACTGAGACAGCATGTGCTCTCCCATCCCTCTCGCCCGCTATTTACTCCTATTGCACACCCGGCCAGTTCATGCATTTATGCTCCTTGCCAGGTCCCAGGAGACACCAGAGACTGTAATTCATAATATATGGCCTTCTAGACTTTAAAAAATTATGTATTTATGTATAATAATAACTACCACTATTACAGCTTAAAACGGGACCATTCAGTCCACTCTGCTCCACTACCTGCGTTTTCGGGTAAGGCTACATCATGGACACCTCTGCTCTCAGTTCACACGGGTTTACTCCCTTACTTTTAACTGCCATGTGGTACGTGATGCAGCCAAGTGTAACTAAGCCTTTGAGGACATTCAGACTGCTCCTTTTCCTGCTATAAACAGTTGAAAGGAATAACCTCGTACCTGTATCTTTACACATGCACATACATTTCTACAGGAGAAGTTCCTAGAAGTGGAATTACTGGATCAATTGGAATATACATTTAAAATTTCTATAGATCCCATTAAACTCCCTCTAAAAACATACCAATTTACAGTCCCACCAGCTATGGCCATGCCTGTTCCTTCACAGCCTTAGCAATTCTGGGTAAGAGCAATCTTCTTATGCTTTACCAGAAGGACGGGGGAAACGACAGCGGCTGCTGTTCTGGTTGGCATTTCTTTACTAGTCAAGATGGGCTTTTTTTCTTTTTTATAATATATGTCTACTGTTCATGGCTTTTTTCCTTCTACAACGTGCTTGGTTTTCATCTTTTGCCTCTTTTTCTATTACCTTCATTTACTGATTTTTTTAAAAGTCTGTATATTATGAATAAAAACTTAATTGTCTAATATGCTTCAAGTATTTTCTCTGAGGGGAGGTTCATCTACAGTGTCTTCATCCATTTGAGCCTCAAAGGAGTCTTTAATTTTTGCTTTGTCATTGGCTAACTTACTTAGAAGACATGTATAAATATCCAGGTGGTGTTTTGTTGTTACATTTTGATTTTAAATTTCAAGTTTGCTTGCGATCTGGTCAGAATGTGGCCTAGACGGGTCCTACTTTATGGAATTGAAATCTTCTTGGTGACCCAAAATATAATCAAGCTTTGTAAACATTATGTAGCTATCTGAAACGGATGTTTATTTTCTGTCTAGAGTGCAGGGTTTACACATATCCAAGCTACTGACTATGGCACTCAGATCCTTTCGAACCTTATTCTTTGGTCTGCTCGGCCTTACAGATTTGACAAAGTAGGTTAAAGTATCCTACTATGGTTGACATTTAAACAGATTTCTTCTAATATCTTAACATTTCCTGGGGGAGGGGGCTATTTTGATGCCATTTGGCCTGATGTTTAAAGGTCCGTGCCCGTTACATCTTCTGTGTGGCTCACGCCTTGTAATCATTACCCAATGCTCCCTTACCTTCATCCTCTATGTCTGAAACTTCAGTTTGCCTAATTATTATTACTACTGCCACCCGTTTTCCTTCTGTTGCCATTTGCCCGGAATAGTTTTGTTCATCTCTTTATTTCCAGCCATTCTGCGTTATTTTAGGTATAGCTCTTGTGTCAAAGCGACACAGAGCGAGATGCGCTCCCTTCTTCCACAGTCAGAGAACTTGTGCCCAGGCCAAAAGAACACATTTCTTTGCATGTCTTGCGTCTGAATGTGGCCATGTTATTAGTTATAACCACTGAGAGGTACCCAGAAGTATGTTATGGGACTTTGGGAGGGTTCCCCATAAAGGAGAGGGCTCCAGCTCTTTATTGTCTCCTGTCTTCCCTTTCTTTCCATCGGCAATGAGGATGGGATGGCAAATGCTTTTAGCAGTCATCTGGGACCAAGAGGTGACCTTGAGGATGGAAGCCATACGTCAGGACAGTGAAGCAGAAAGACAGAAGGGGCCTGGGGCTTGGGTCCCTCGTGACTGAGCGCTTGACCTCTCTATGGACTGCTTTAACTTGGGGGTGGGGAGAGGAACGTCTACTGTGTTTAAACCACTGTCTGGCTTTTCTGTTATATGTAGACATGAGGATTCCTAAAAGATACAACAGATTTAGCCTTTTTGGGGGGGGGTGAGGGGGACTCAACTTAAGGGTTATCTTTATGTTCAAAAACTTTTTAAAATTATAGTTGACATACAATGTTATATTAGTTCCGGGTGTACAACACAGTGATCCAACGTGTATAGACCTTGTGAAGCGATGGCCACAATACGGAGTTACTGTCTTTTTTTCCCTTTAATGATTTGAGTCTTAATTCCTATTTCAGTTATATTAGTAGTTATGTTAAAATGCTTAAAAAACACATTTGGACACTTATTTCCCACCAGATATCCTTCAGTGTCCGGTGGCTCTGAGTATGGTCTCTTGACCAGCTGCACCGACATAACCTGGGGGTTTGTAAGAAATGTGGAACCTCAGGCCCTCCCTAGACCTAGTGAATCAGAAGCTCCTTTTCACAAGAGCCTCAGGTGACCTGTGTACACACTAAAGTGTAAAAATCTCTGCTTTAGAGGCACTGACGTCCACTCCCCTAATGTGTAATGATCTCCTCGACTTTCTACTTAGACCTTGGAAAGGTTTCCAGAGGGCCATGTGATCAGCAGGGCATTCCTGGCCTTTGAAGAACTGGCCCTCACCTCTCTAGTTAGTTGTCACCCTTGCCCCCTCCCACTCCCATTCCCACTCCTCATGATGGACTTACAGTTCCCCACACGTGTCATGGCACTCCCTGGGTACCCACTAAGTCCTCACCTAGGAGCCACCCAATAGCCATCCTCCTTCCTGCTAAAAGATGTCTGCTTTTGTTCTGGAAGGTGAGGCATCCGGCCGCAGGTGATGCGTCTGGGCCACCTCACTCTCTGTTGCATGGTTCTTCCTCTCTCAGCCTACCTTTGTAGCTACGGTGGCCATGTACCCAGGCTTGGCCAGAAAGACACAGAAAAATACCTGGGGGCTTTGGGGGACGTTTCTTCTTCCTGGATAAAAATAATCTTGTGATAAGAAAATTGTATGTTCTTGCTCTTTCCTTCCTACCTAGAACATTGGGGTGACATCTGAAGGTGCCACAGCCATCTTGGTTGTTTTTTTGTATGTCTGTCTGTCTAACCCTCACCTGAGGACATTTTCATTGACTTTTAGAGAGAGGGGGAGGGGGAGAGAGGAACCGCGATCGGGTGTTTCCCACACAGGCCCCGACCAGGGCCGAAGATCTAACCCACAGCCTGGGCATGTGCCTGACCTGGAACTGAGCCCAAGCCTTTTGTGGGGGACGACGCTCCTGCCAGCTGAGCCACACCAGCCGGGCCAGCCATCGTGTGACCTGAGAATGAGCAGGAGGCCAAAGCCAAAGTGCTGAGGGTGACAAAGGGAAGGAGAAAGGGCCTGGCAGGTCCTTGACTAAAACCCCACCCCTTTCCTCCTTTCTCTTCCCGTCTGCTCAAAATTCACTCTCCATCCTTCCTCTAGCTGGTGTAATATGGAATTGAAGTACTCTAGGCGTTCGCTATATTATACTATATTCATTATTTCTAATTTATAGTAACAGCTAAGTTAAGCCTTTCATTATAAATATCATCCGTCTCCCCAAATCTCCCCACCCACCAAATCCACCACTCTAAAATGAGAACAGTGGGTGCTCAGTTCCCTGAGGCTCTGAAATTATTTTCACCCATGGATCAGAGCCAGCCAGCTCTAATCTAGGCAAACACGCCCTCCCCTCCCTGGTCCCCCAGCCCCAGGTGGCCGGCCCTGGTTCCAGCAGGCTATGTCACAGGGCACTCTGCCTATTGGGACTGATTTTTAAAAACTTCTGTGGTTTCTGGGGAGTGGATGTTGTAAAATAGAGTGAAAAGAAATTGAAGTTTGAAATTCGGTGAACTTTTCCCTGCCCCTTCTATGTGAATAATGACTTGCTGATAGAAGCGGCTTTTTCAAAGATGGAAAACAATCTAAGATTTATGGACAAGTCTGTTCAAAAGACCCAGCGCTGATTGTAACCAAGGGGGAAACAACATCAGGAGATTCCCAGATCTATTCTGGTTGGAGGAAGAGAAAGGCAGGGAGGAGTCCGGGGGGAAAAAGAAGGCAAGAGGAGAGTCAGAGGGGCTGGGGCTGGCTGGAGAACACGGGAAGGTCAACGCCTGGGGAGGTTTCTCATGTCCATTTTCTGATTTCTACAGTGACATGAATGTGACAACCATTTCCAGCAAACAGTGGTGAATGAAAGAAACTTCATTATTATTATCTAAATGCCCTGCTGCACACACCTTCTGCTAGATGGTGGGGGGCTGGGGGGCAGGAGAACTGTACGTGTGGAGATGAATGAACCTTTTAGCTGAACCTGGGAATTCTGCTTCCAAGGGTTCCGACTCCTCACTGTGTGCTTGGGAAACCACCAGAAAGATATTCCTGCCAATTTCTCAGAGTCCAATCTAAAATACTTGGCCGAGATTCTGCTCATGGTTTGACCTGTCTCTTACCAGCAACTGCCATCTCTCCCGTCCCTCCCACCCCTCCTGGAAAGGCCAGGGGTGGGGACAGGAGCACAGCTGGGAGCAGCCCTGACACTGCATCTGGACAGGCTCCTGGGTCTCGTGGGTGCACAGCCAACATTTTTGAGTGTATATTTTATAACCACAGCCTCAAGTATAAAAATAGAATGTGAAAAATAAAAACAGCACTCACAATCAGAGCCTCAATCATCCTGCTGGTTAGAGAGGTCAGAGGAATAATAAAATTAGAGTAACCAAACCGAAAACTTGAAGAGTGCTCACTGGCCTTGGCGAGGCGCATTCCAGAGCCAGACCTGTGCACAGCCTTTCCTAAGTGATTAAGGCAGCTCGGCTCCCACTTAAAATGTCTGTTATCACCCCCGTCTCCCCCAGAGAGTTATTTATGAAGGAAAGTTTCTCGGTGAGCCTGCCAAGCAAGGCATCTTTAACGGGGACCGGCCCAGGCAGGAGGCCGAATGAAAGACCCACAAGGCTGTGGGTCAGGGTGCTGCTCGCTTCTGCTTCTTCAAACACGCCCAAGCGGTAACTCAAAACCTGCAAACAACCTGAATCCTTTTCCAAACACAAACCGAATCCTTTATGTCAGGTTCCATATATTTTCCTAATTCCATTGCCCCACCCCAGCTCCACTCCACAGCAGAAACCAATTTGCTTAACAGAGTAGGTTCTGGGGCGTTTTCCTCCTCAAAGCTCTCATTTGGAACAGATTAAGGAGGAGGAGAGGGCAAGAATAGGATTTTTTTCTTTTACTTTTGGAAAAAAAAAAAGCATGCAACTCTGAAGCAGAAACACTATGTTCTATGACTGACTGAAAAGAAGAGAATGTCATTTTCTGGTATAATGGGATTGGACTGCTTGAGGAGCCCCTGCCGACTCATCTCAATCTAATCTGACTCTGAAGGCTTGGCATGGGCTCATGGGGGCCCTTGGGCTCATTGTGAGGCTGGGCAGGGGACCCTGACCCAAGCAGAGCTGCCCACCGCAAACCCCATGTCCACATTCACCACCCAAAGAAGCCCCACCATGCTTCAGGAGCAATACGTCGGCTTGACGTGAGCTACTCAAGAATCTGCCATGCCCAGTTTTGCTGCGATGGAGGCTCCTGCCCTTGAAACGCCTAAATGTGGGTGGGATCGTAACCAAGAAACAATGTAAGAGCTAAACAATGTGTTTATAAGAGCTAAAGAGGGTCTTACAAAAAAAGAAAATACGAAGGCCTGGAAGGCTGTGTGGAAAAGGGGGTCTGGGCGGGGCCTGTAGAACCAGCACCATGCACTGCTCGCTGGCAGATGAGAGCACAGCACGCAGAAGGCCAGTGGGGGCAAAAGCGTAGAGGAGGAAAGGGCAGGTGTATGTAAAGAGACAACCTGTGGACTCTCCTCCATGTCCCCATTCTTGGGTCTCTCCGAAGGGTGGTCTCCCCACCTCTTCATTAAAGAGATAACTTTCTAGTAACTTCTAGCTCTGGATAATGCAGTTGCAAGCTTTGCACTCTCATTTCCTGATAAAGTTGTCTTGGTTCTTTTTTGCATTTTGGATGATGTGTGTGGTCCTAAGAAATGCAATGGAGATAAAAAACTGAACTTGTTAGTGAAAAAGGTTAGATAAAAATTCTTATTGTTGATTATTGATAACTTTTTCTTATAAAATTAGCCTTTCTTATTACTCCTTTCTTATAAAATGTGAGCTTCTAAACAAAAAAATTTGGATGCGAAAAAGGGAAACCTGTTGATGTTAGCTGGAATAACACCTGAGGGGCAGACCCCCAACAGGTTAAGGCCAGAGGCTCTATCTTATTTATCTCTGTGTCCCCAGCTCTTAGCAAGCAGCCAGAACTTTCCAGAAACTCAGTAGTTAGCACCTGTGTGAAAACAAGATGGGAGACAGCAGGAAGTGAAGGTCTATCTCCCCAGATCTATCCTTCCCTCCTTACAGTGGAGACTTCTTAGGTGCGTGCAGGAGCCTCCTTGCTGAGCCACGTGGCACGTGACTAAGTCCCAGCTGACGAGACACCACTGCAAATGATGTGTGTGGCTTCCAGGAGGGCCCTTCCGTTCCCTCCTTCCTGCTCACTGGACTGTGGATGTGGCAGTGGGAGCTGGAACTGCCACCTTGGACCATGAGGGACAGTGCCTACTGAAAATGGCAGAGCACCGAGGAAGGTGAGGGTCCCTGGTGACTGTGAGCCATCTCAGCAGGCCACCAAGCCTTTTAGGTGAGAAGGGAGAGATAAGCTGCTACACCTTACTTAAGCCCCTTTTAACTTGAGTCTCTGTTACAGGTGCCAAATCTATACCCCGGCTAAATACCAGCTCTTTTGTGCTTGAGACCCTAAGAAAATATTTTGAGAGTCCATTTCAAGATACACCCCAAACCAAGATCCTTGGTTGTACTCCAGTAACTTGAGTACTTCAACTGGAGGGGGGGCAGGAAGAGAGAGAGAAACTGCGGTCAAGGCCAGTCTTTCTCGGTCTCTGATTCTCACTTGGCTCTGCCTGCCTTTCCTCCTGTGGACCAGCCTCACAAGAAATCACATTTGAAAAGCTGAATTACTGAACTACAGTGAGGATTTCCTGCCCATTTAGATGGGGGAGGGGGAATTTCTCATTTTTGCTAATCACGATGCATCGGTGAACTGGCCAGAACACAACTCCTACAATTCCACTCTCCTCATCCCCACACGCACGCTCACATCCAAACTGCTCCTGTGTGGTCTTTACAAAGAGCCACCCGAGAGCCACACAGATTTACAACACACTGACCTACACATTTATCTGAACGCGCACGTGTGAGCACACGCACACACACACACCATCCACACAGATAAAAACGCCCTGTGACGCCCTGGCACCACCAGAGCCGCCGTCCCCTCTGTCCTCCTGCCTGTAAGGGCTCCTGCAATGTGGAGTCTTGTAGTCAAAAAGGAGCAGAGGGAACAGCAGCCCAGGCTACCCCTGCGAGAGACGTGAGCGCCTGGAGCGCTCTGTGGGCAGGATGAGGGCTTTACATGTTTCTGATGTCAGCCTTCACGCCTCCCGGGTAACAGCAGGATGCTGAAGAATGGGGGGCTGGGAGTGGTCAGGAGGATGTTCTCGGGCAGTTGCTATGTTGTGACAGTCTGGACTTGATTGTTGGGGCCATTTGATTGTTGGGGCCAGAGGAGGAAGGAAGACCAGTCCTCTGGCAACTGTGTAGGTGAATGGACTCGGACGGGGAAAGGGCAGGAGCTGGTGGCTCTGAAAGGTGGGGGTCCTCAGGAAGGGCCAGCAGGACTCCTCAGTCCTTCTACCCAGCCCAGGGCCCACCTGGCCGTCCCTGACAGCACAGTGACCCTAACTCTTGAAACTGGCTTAGGCACAAAGAGGAAGACGGCCTGTAGCAGTGAAAAGAGGAATCCTGCACCCTGATGCCGCCTAGCTGAGGAGGGTGGGCGAGGCTCCAGAGGTCAGAAAGGAAAGCACGGGGGAGTGTTAAGGCCACGAGCAGGAGCCTGAACCGCCAGCCATGTCTGCGCCAGATGGCCTGAGCCCGACTGCAGGCTTATCGTCCTCCGCAGGGGTCAGTCACCTTGGGCCCCGGGGCTTGGCTTTCAGGAACAGCAACAGTGGAGGCGAAATTATACAAAAATGACCCTCCTTTCCTTGAGAGGAGCCTGTTGTTGTCTCTCTGGGGCTTAGTCACTGGGAGGCCATGGAAACAACCCCATCACCCAGCAACCAGGCCCAGCCAGGTACTCAGTGGCAGTGGCAACCTGCTCCTGGATTTAAGACGGGAGCATTAGTCTGCATCTGCTTTTGCACATCAGGGAGTCAGCTGCCAGTGACGCACCGGCTGAGACACGGGTGAAAGTCAGGGGCCTGGCTTCCTGGGGAGCGACTGATAGGAAAGGCAATTTGGTACATGGTCACGGGCTGTACTGAGGCAGCCACCGCTGAGATGGCTAGGGGCAGTGGCGGGGCGAACAAGGGCTCCTGCCTTGATTAAGCATCTTCATTTTGAAGGCATACATGAGAAAAGAGAGAACCAGTTCCTGTGTAGCTACCTTCCTTCAACAGCCCTCTCCCCTCACTCTCTGAATTCCTAACCTCTTATGTTTCCTCCCCTGGAACCCTACTGACAATCTGTGAGCACCCAGGAGCCGTGGGAGGAGGCAAGAGTGGACGGCAGGGTGTGGTTTTATTGCTGGGAGATGCCTTGCTTCCTAGAACACTAGTTCTTCCCACCCGTGTGATGCTGGAGTCCCACAAGCCCTCTCTTCAAAGCAGCCTTCCTTTCCTCTGCCCTTACCCACAGCACCCATCTCACCCCGATGGGTTCTCTCCAACCTAGGAGTCTGGGTTGATCTCAGTGGGTACCCCTACATTTCTGTCACATCCTTTCTGTAAAGCAAGGCTTGGGGAGCAGCAGAGAGAAGTGCTGCTCTGTGTCTCGGTGTGCCTGGGTCTTAGACTTCATTTTCCACCAATTATGTGGCACTAGAGAAATCATTTACCTTTCCAGGGCTTCAGTTTCCACATCTGTAAATTACAGGCTCTAAAACCCTTGAGTCGTGTGAGTCCCTTCCTCTAGGAAGGGGACTGGAAAATAGGGACACAATCATCTTGATGTAGGACCTTTTGCCATCCCTGGCTGCACCTGCCGTGGCAACCACAACTTCTATTCCCTTCCCAAGGAAAAGCTCTGATTAACTGAACTCTTGGGTTCCCAGTCCATTTTCTTGGGTTATGATCCGAGTGTCTTCCTTTCAAACACAACAGTGAATTTAGAAGATCTTCAACATCTCCTTTCTATTAACCCCTAGGTTCCAAACCTAGAGGCTGGGTTTGGACTCCTGTTCCTGTCTCATAAGAGGCTGTTGAAAATGCAAGGCCTTTGTCACCACAGGAACCTGAGCTCCAATTCTGGCTCAACACATCTGCCACAGGACCTTGGGTCCATTATTTCAACTCTCTGAATTCCAGGCTCTTTGCATTTAAAAGAGAGAAAATAGTAAAATATTTATTTCATAGAGTGGCTGTGAGGATTCAAAGAGAAAAATGAAGCAGGAGCATCCAGAGGGTAGTATTCTCCCCCCCCCCCACCAGCCTACTCAGAAGGGGAAGACTGCCAGACGGGCCCCAGGAGAAAGGGGCCCAGACTCAGAGCTGCCGTCACCAGCCTTTGACTCCCAGATGGATTCATTCAGCACTGGCCCCAGTCCCCTGACTACCACCTGATGATCCATTCAAAGGTCTTCCCTGTGTTAGGGCCCTGGGCCCCTGGGGAGGAAACTCTTGCCCAAGAAATCCTGCCCAGCGCGGGGCAGGGTGGAATGGTGAGGGAAAGGCGGAGCTGGTGCGGGTCTGTCAGTGGCCTAGCCCTACTAGATGCTCTATCAGCTCCTTGAATTAAGGTTTCTCCGGGAAGAGGTGGGGCCTAAGGTGGCCCATTTAATCTCCAGAACAAGGATCCACCACCTCAGGGCAATCTCACAGCTGAATCCAAACAGCTCCAACTCAAGCCCCAGTTTGATCTAAAAACACTAATCTCTTTATTATGTTTTCTGTGATAGGCACATTCCTCCATTCCGTTAATTATCTGACTGATTTTTGTTGTGGGTCATCTATTAATACAGAACACAGCAGCAAGCTAAATAACAATCCTTTTGTTCTGGTGGAGGGAGACAAAGAGGTAAATACACAGTAAAATAGTAAGATAGCGAAAGGATTATGTGGAGAATTAAACCAGGGAGTAAAGTAACAGCAAATGATTGAGTGGCTACTATAAACGGGGGGGTCAAGGCAGGCTCTCTGTGAAGTGAGCTGAGGCTGAGACAGAAATGACAAGGAGTCAGCCGTGTGGAACGGAGGAAGTTTAATCCAAGTTGACAGAGCAGCTGGTGCAAAGGCCCTGAGGCTTGAATGAGCCTGGCAACCTGCAGAACCTCAAAGAAGGCTGGAGTGGCTGGAGCAGAGAAAGAGAAGGAGAGGGCATGGCAGGCGATGAGGCTGGAGAGAGGGGCCAGGCAGGGCTTTGAATGTTACTTTAGGAGTTGGGTTTTATTCTGAGAAAGAAGGGAAGAGTTCTGAGCAGGAGGCAATGTCATCTGGCCTGCCCCCTAAGAGCCCTTTCAGAGCCACGTGGACAATGGGCTGCAGGCAGAGAAAGGCAGAGGCAGGAAGACCAGGCTGGAGGTTTTTGCAGAAGTCTAGGTAAGAGATGATGGTGGCTTGGACTAGCACATGAAGCAGGCCTGGTGGACAGGCAATTTGTAAGTATTTTTTGAATGAATGAATGAATAAAAACAGTAAGAGAAAAAGCTGTGGACCATCCAGGGAGATATGAGAAGAGCAGTGAGAAAACAACAGAATTTTAAAATAGGCACAAAGAAATGACAGAGGCAAATAAGTTTAACTGTCTCAAGAGGACTTTAGGTCAGGCTTGCAGACAGCTTTGAGGGTACAGTCTAGTGCAGTGGTTATTACCTTTTTTGGTTCTCTCTTCTCCCAAAAACCATAGCTGGCCCATACATCTAGGATTATACTCACTGAGCTTAAAGGCCTTCTAAAAGCGAGCCTGGGCCCAGGCTCCGGTACCACAGAACAGAAAAGACACTTTGGAGACAGTGTATCTGAGTGCGTTAGAGAAAAACCTACTGGAGGGCAGAGGAAGGAGGAGGCCACCTTTTTTTCTAGGACCTGAACCCGTGAACTTGCAGGAATTGAAAAAGCACAGGGCCTCCCACGGGGCAGGTGGCTGGGTGGGCAGCTCTAGAGGCTCCAGGGGTGGAACCATCTGTGACTCAGCACAAAGCCCCACAGGCCGGGGCTTTGCTGACTAGGTCACCGTGGGGCCACAGTGTAATGTCACAGTGACCCGGCCTCCCTGGCTGCCTTCTCAAGGGTCGGAGCATGTGAGATGTGTCCATCCCTCACGCTGGCTCTCTAGCTCTGTGTGGGTGACGGCGGTGCCTGTATGTGTGTGTGTGGGGTATGTGTGTGGGGTATGTGGGGTGGGTGTATGTGTGGGGGGGGGTGGAGGAGGAACACAGTTTTGGGGAAATTGAGCGGGGGCTGGGTCTTCTTCACCTGGCCTGGGCTATGTGACTGTTTCAACTCGGCCCCACAATGCCACATGCCTCCTTCCCCAGTCTCTAACCTCAGAGTCTCAATTTTTCTGGGTTCTGCGCGTTTCCACCCTCCCACCTCCGGCTGAGCTCCATCATTATTCCAGTCTCTTCGGGTCTCCAGGGCAAGCACAGAGGCTGCTGTGGTGTCTCCCAGTAACCCAGGGCCAGGTCTGCTGTAGCCCCTGGCTGGCTCCCTGAGACTCGGACCTGAGAGGCAAGAGGAAGGAAGGGACAAGTACCACAGGGCTGCCAACTCTTAGCCTACGCGACCCAGGGACTGAGCCACTCGGAGTTTGCAGGAAGCAATGCAAACCACTGCCCCTGGAGCTGGTTCTAGCAGGAAGGGTCAGTGTGCCTGTTTTGGAGCTCTTGTCTGTTTCAAAGGGCACCCTAAGCTCCTTGGAGCTCGGGAATGACCAAGACAATTACTGTTAGGTGGCCTACTCTGGAGAAAGGTCAGTCCGTCAACACAAGCTGACCACCCACTGTGTACCGAACAGAAGGCAGTCTCTAAGCCCTTGCACTAGTTGGGAGGATAAAATGAAATAAAGCACATGGAAGAGAAAATAATAAAAGAGCAGAAAACTGAGGGCCGCTTGGGGTGGTACAACAACTGAATGCCGCAGGGATTCAGAGGAAAGCGAGATGCTGGAGGGCTGGGTGTTGCAGAGAAGGTGGGATTTAATGCTTCACCACTAAACGTTTCTATTTGGCAGAATCAGCAGAAGTTTTAGATGATCCTTTGTGGGTAAGGGGCCTGGTGGGAGGGAGGGATCAGAACCACTTGGAGCCAGTGCTCCAAGGAGAAGGGCCTCAGCTGTGCACATGCGGGCGGGTGAGCTCCTGCTTCCCCTCCCCCCGTGTGTCTCTTTCTTGAAAGTCCTTTACATTTTGTATAAGAAAGTTTCTATCTCATATGCCAATTACATATCAATTTTTTAAAAAGTTTCTACCAAGAAGTCCTCTTTCTGGAACCCAAACTGACAACAGGTTTGAGGTTGGAGCCCCTTAAAATCCTTGTTAACAGGCTTCTCATTCTTACCCTGAATCGGCTAAAGCCCACCGCTGGTTATCAGAAACTTTCCCCCGCAGCTCACAAACGGAACTGGGGGAAGGGAGGCGGCCCCTGAATCAGGCCCTCCTGGCGGGCGGGAGGAGGCGCCACGCTGGGGAGGGCAGGGGTCCCGGGAGGCGCTTCGGGAAGCTGCACCCTGCCGGCCGGCCCTGGCTCCCCATCCCTGCTAGGGGAGCATGTGGGGCTCCACCTGGGGGCCTCTGGGTCTGGCCATCCCCGGGCGACACCTCAGGTCTGTGCCATCTGTGCCCTGGTCCCAGAGCCCTCAAGTCTACTCTGCAGCCCAGTACATTAGACCCGCCGAAAACCTGCACTGGAGACAAAGGGCTCTACAAAAATAAAGGCTCAGACGCCCCTGCTGGTAGGAAAGGCCGCGGAATAAACCCACAGTTGTTGGATGTGGCCGTCCTCTAGCTCTCTGGAGATTTTCTGAGGTTTTTCCATCCTCTCCTCCTCCAAAAGCAGCCTGCTCAGGGTCTCACCTTCAAGAGCTCCTCCTGCTGCTACCCCCCCCCCCCCCCCAAACTCTGTCTGCCTAACTTGAGAACCACTCAAATTTAGTAACTTAAATGTAAATATCCAGGTTTTTTCCTCGGATGGCAGTCTCTGTTCAAGTGCAACTGGATGTGAAATCCCGATATAGGGCCTAAGACAGACACGAGTGAGCTTCCTGAGTGGATGGCGGGGGAGCCCAGGGACGTGGGAGCCGCAGAGCCGACGGCCTTGAACGTCTCCTGTTCTTGAAACTAGAGCTTTTTCCAGAGCGTATCAAGGCTTGAAGTCAAGTCAGAGCAGGGAAAGGAGGAAGATGGGCCTCTCCTGGAGTCCTGCCCAAACACTTCTTACCCTGCTGCAAATTTCAATCCCCGACTTGTGAGTCCCAGCAGTGCCACTTCTTCCTTCCTCGCAGTGCAGGGACCCCATTGCTGGAGCTTCCTGAAGCCCTCCTTCCAAAGGGAAGGGAGCCTCAGGTGGTGCTCAGGATGTTGCTAACAGGCTGTGAGTTTCACCTCCCAGGTGACCATGAGGACAGCAGGAGCAATCAGGAAGCAAAAAAAGTGAACAACAAATCTCCCCTCATAGGGCTACGTGAACAGTCATTTTCTCTGGGCCTTCCAGAATCATTGACCAATTCACTCCACCTGAAGCCAACTGCGTTCAAGGTGACACTAGGGTGATGAATGACTGGTGAATGTTTGGGTCTTCTTCGACAGCCTCTGGCCAGTGGCCCCTGGGACTAATAACTGGGCCCATTAAGGAGTGCTAGGCTCCCAGGCCGCCTGTGCAGTGTCCTGGGGAGGGCAGGACAGAGCCAGGCAGTTCACTCTGTTCCTACAACAGATAAAGGTCCTCCTTTGCTGTCTCAATTTCCATTGCCGATCTCTCCAAGGCCTAAGGAATACTCTGTCCCCGATCACAGTGACTTGTGGCCTCTAAGTGCCTTTCCCGATTCCGGGTAGTTTCACTTCCTGCAACACCACAGCCCAACCGCTACACTGGTGCCAGGGGCACAGCTTGGTATTTCCTGGGGATATCTTACAGGTTTTCAACCTTGAAGTCATCTTTGCTTCTCCTTGTCTCCCACTTCCCACAAGGACCAGCCCCCAAATCCTGTTGACTCTACCCCCGATCACGCTGATGACAGCTCGTGTGGACTTTTGCTACCAGCCCCAGTTCTCTCTGCCTCAAAATTTCCCTCACTCACCCCCAGCCCTGATCCATCTCAAATACATGTTTCTGTCAACATTACTCCCATTTAAAACCCTCTCCAGCCTCGCTCCACCTACAAGAGGTTCGGCTCAGCATTCAAAATCATTCCCAGCCTGGGTGCCCTTGCCTTCTGGCTTTATCGCCTTCTCTACTTCCCTGGCCTCCGTCTGAGCATGGCCACACAAGTTCACACACTCCCCCATCAGCTCCCAAGGCCCCCCCAACTCCAGGTTTTGGCTCCGCTTTTCCTTCTGTGTTGAATGCTCTCATCTGTGTCGCATTTATCTCTTCCTCCGGGCCAGCTCCACTCTCAGGAACCTCCCTAGACCCCACCGTCAAAATGCACCTCCCCCTTCCCTGTGTCCCCAGCAGGCCGGTGGACAGCATGAGCGCAAAGCTCCCCTGCCCTCATCCAGCCTCAATCATAGGATGAAATCTTACAGGCAGGGCGTCCTCGTGGTTTATATTTTTCTTAGCAGGAAAAGTAAGAATTAATTTAACTTAATTTTTTCCAAACAATAGCACCTGTATGTCGCCCGCAGAGGCAAAGGCGATGCTGGCCACCCCTGCTGCAGAGCGGACTGTATCACTGAGAGGTCGTTTACAGACTAGTTTCTCCCACACGTGCAGAGGGAAGTGCCCAGACCAATTACAGCAGTGGACTGAGGCGCCGGAAGTCCACACACTCCCAGGGCCACAATCCCAACCTGGGGGACGAGGGGTCCCGAACCTGTTACAAACACCGTCTGTTTTCCCTCCCATTCTGCTGTCCACAAGGCAAATTTCTGTGCTCAGCCTGTAACCCCCTTGCCTCAAAATGGTGTTCTTGCTTTTCTTTGAGATGGCTGACCCAGAGATCTTTCCTGACACCCAGTCCCAAGTGCAGAGAATCCAAGTCCACCAGAAACGTCACCATCCCAGACGGCCATTTGTCCAGAGGTGTGGCCTTGCTTCCACTCCACCTGCCTCCTGGCCCTTCCAACCAGAAGCCCATTTTCCACCCACAGCCAACAGTTCCCCTTTGCTTCCATAGCATTTGCCATCACCTACAGATAATCAGGGCCCAGGCTTTCACCCCTCATATCATGAGCTGAGTGGCAACGAACGCAGAACTGTCCACCTGGGCTGCTCCCGCCATACATCCCAGGTTAACATCACAACAAATGAGGAGCCAAGGGCCCCAGCAGGATAGCTCAGTTGGTTAGAGCACTGTCCTGACATGCTACGGTTGGGGGTTTAATCCCCAGTCAGGGCACATATAGGAATCAACCAATGAATGCATGAATAGGTTGGAACGATAAATCAGTGTTTCTCTCTCTCTCCCCCCTTCCTCTCTCTAAAATCAATATATATAAAAAACTAATAATAAAATAAAGAGAGGCTAAGGCACAAAATGGAGACTCTAGACTTACACTCATCTGTTTCTGTCGTGTGTAAAAACTCACAGAGGAACACAATGATGGATCTATGATTTCTGGTTACGTAACCACACAGATAATCAAAACTTGGCCTTATTTATAAAGAATGACAATGTAACTGACAGAAGGCACTGTTTATTAGATTTCTATCTTTGAAAACAATTTTTCTCTATGATATCCTAGAGCAGGGGTCAGCAAGCTATGGCTAGCAGATCGAATCTTGGCAGCTGCCTGGTTTTGTAAATGAAGTTTTATTGGAACAGTCATGCCCATTTGTTTACCTGTTGTTTATGGCTGCTTTCCCACTAAACTGGCAGTTGAGACAGAGACTGAACGGCCAACAAAGCCTAAAATATTCTCTCTGGCCCTTTACCGAAAAGTGTGCCCAGTGGTGTCTAAGAGCAGCAAGGCACAGCAGAGGCGGGAGAGGAGGTACCTGTGGACTGGCAGGTGTTCCCCTGCGACACGGCGGCCGTCACCGTCTCCGTGGCGGCATCTCGGACGGCTTGCTCCTCACTCTGCAGGAGGGTGAGGACACACCTCCAGAGGGCAAGCGTGTCCCGCAGCCCTAGGAGACAGACAGAATTCTCATCACCCCGATGCAGTTCACAGAGGCACAGACGCCACTTCAGGTCCATGGTGTTTAATGAGCAGCAGCTTTCCTTTTTTCTGGATACTCCAAGAAAGGAAGACTGGAGTCAGATAAACACCAGGAGAGAGGGCCTAAGGGGGAAGGGTTGAAGTGTCTTGTCTTTTCTCCTTCCTTCCTTCCTTCCTTCCTTCCTTCCTTCCTTCCTTCCTTCCTTCCTTCCTTCCTTCCTTCCTTCCTCCCTCCCTCCCTCCCTCCCTCTCTCCCTCCCTCCCTCCTTCCTTCCTTCCCTCCCTCCCTCCCCCCCTTTCTTTCTTTTTGAGGAGTAAAGGTTTCTGGAGGCAACCAGCCCCAGGAGAGGCCCCCAGAAGGTGTGCCCTGGCTGACTAAGGCCTGGGCCTAGCTGTCCGTGATGACTCACAATTCTCAGGAATGAAACATTATGCATCTAGAGTGCTTTGGGGGAAACTAGCCCAGTGTTGATATGAGTGACTGTTTGAGCTTATATATTCTGAAAGCAAAATTTCAATCAAGATGATGCTTTGGGGGCAAGAATTGAAAAGGGCAAGGAACCTGTCTATACCATAAAGGCACTAGCCCATACCACGTCTACGTGGGGCTCACTACCTGACTGCCATTACTCCTGGGCAGGGACTCTGTCTATCCCCGTGCTAGGTGCTGCTGTGGACGATGGAACAGGAAAAGACGGTGTCTACCCCTGAGCACCTAAGAGGAACATCAAGTCAAGAGCACAAGGCAACGAGAAGTCAGGGGGGTTAGAAATGTGTGGCTGTGACTCAGCACAGGGCAAGATCACAGTGGACTGGTGCAACCAAGGCAGACTTCACGAGGGAGGTGAGGTGGGCAGGGCCTCACAGAAAGGATACATGCTGCACAGGTGGGTGGGCCCAGGCTTGTGGAGGATCACAACGGAGGGCGCCAGGGCTGCCACTCATGGTCCCCGGCCTTTAATGGAGAACCGGCCCTGTCCTGAGCTCTGCTTAGTCCACCCTCTCATCTGTCCGTGGGGAACCAGGTACCAGCCACTGCCGCTTCAGTCATACCAAGAAGAGCAGTGGCTTTCTCTGTGGCTCTGGTCTCTCTTTTCTGTTATAAATCTGGCTTTAAATTTTACTCAGTCTTTCAGAATCTATCCATTTTAATATTCTCTAGGGTTTAATATTTTCCCTTTAACATGGTCATTTATGCCCTCAAGAACCGCAACCTTCCCTCCAGCCCATTTCAATTTATCTTTTTCCTTAAATGACTTTGTTCTGTCCTTGACTTGTCCCCACGCACTTTTATGTCCTTTGTCTCTCAGTTCCATACCCATCTTTCATGTTCTTATAGGCTGTCAGCCACCTCTGACCTTCCTTACTGCCTACAATGCTATAACCAGCTCCAGTAATTATGAACCAATGGCTTTTGCCAGGACTCAGTTTTACTCAGGAATCCCATGTTATTCCACACACATTTTGTCTGATAGGAGCTAGGGTTAGAGTAGCCAAAGTCACCCCAAAAATGTGCTGCAAAATATTACTCTCACTGGAGAAACTTCACCAAAGTTTATAAACCTTTGTTCTTATTCCTCTGGGTCCAATGATTAAATCACAATCACAGAAGGTCCCCTTTCAGTCCCCGTTTGGGTGTAAGAAAAATGCCTGGAAGGCACTTAGAAGAAAGAATTAAAAGGACGTCACAGACAATTTTGTTTCCCAGCGAGTTCCAGGGACATGGGGATGCTTCGTTGGTCTGAACTCCAACACCACTTCAAATCTGAATCTCACCATCTAAAAAAGCAATTCTCTCCTTTATTCTGTAAATCCTTTCTCTGCAACTACCCCAAAAGCTCCTTGGACACAGGGACCATGGTTTACTCTGCGGGGCTGGGCACGGAAGAGGTGAACAAAAGCAGAATATCAGGAGTGGATGGGAGACAATCACTCCACAATAATACCGGCATAAGACAGCAGGAGAGGGCAGGGCGGGACTGAGGCATGGCTTTAGGTTCTGGGTTTTTCCTTTTATTAAACTCCATGCTTAAAAACAAATAAAATTACAAAATTTACAAAAATGTTTAAACAAAAACCCCTGTGCTTTGAATTCCTTAGGATTTCCTAAAGCTTGGTTTTGTCAAACACCATTGACATGATGTTCTTTCCTAATTACTATGTTTGAAGGACAGGGCGTGGCTGTGAGGAAAGAGACCTGCGGGTGGAGTGCATGGCTGGAAACTAGCTAAGCTCTGTACATGTGACTCCAAAATTTCTCTACCTTTATGTCCCAGAGATTTTTTAAACTTAAAACTAAGGTCAGCCCTGCCGGGTGGCTCAGTTGCTTTTAGCGATGTCCCAGGTACCAAAGGGTAGGGTTCGATGGCCAGTCAATCCTCATTCAGGGTGCACACGGGAGGCAAATGACCGATGTTTCACTCTCACATCAATGTTTCTCTTTCTCCCCCCCTTCCCTCTCTCTCTAAAAATCAATAAAAAAATGTTTTAAAAAAATCAGTGAAAACATATCCTCAGTGAGGATTAAAAAAACAAACAAACTAAAACACAAAAAACAAAACAATAAAAAACTAAGTTCAGTTAAAGACAACAGCAGTTCTTCCAGTCACTTAAGTCAGAAACTTAATCCTTGAATCTCCCTTTTACATGAACCTCAGTACCAAGTCATGTTGACTCAGCTTCCTACATCCTTTCCAGCTTGTCCTTTCTTTTTCCTCAATGCCACAGCTTCACACTGACCCATTCATTTCTCACCAAGATCATTGCAACAGGCTTCCCGGAAGAGGTGACGGTTAGGCCTAGTCTTGAAAGGCAAATAGAAGTCAGTCAAGCAGCAGCTTGTTTCTAGAACTGTTCCCTACCGATGACTCATGGGGCCCATGCTGGCCGACGAGGAGGGAGACGTGGGCAAGGCACAGAACAGGAAGAGCCTTGTGAGCCATGTTAAAAGGCATTTAGATTTGATCCTGAAGGCAATGGAAACCCACCCAAAGGTTTTAAGCGTGGAGTAAAATGATCAGATCTGTACTTTAGAAAGACCACAAAAGCTTTTGGGAGCATAAAGAGAATGGCTTCGGGGACAAGACAGAAAGAAAAGAGGCAGCCTGGCCGGAGTGGCTCAGTGGTTGGAGCCTCGTCCTGGACACCACAAGGCTGGGAGTTTGATACCCCATCGGGCACGTGCAGGAGGCAACCGATTGACGTTTCTCTCTCACATTGATCTCTCTCTCTGTCTCTAAAAATCAATAAAAAACATATCCTCAGGTGAGAATTTAAAAAAAAAAGAGGCCACTTACGAGGCTACTGATGGGAAATGCTCAGAGTAGGACCTAAGAGGGTGGACACACGCCTGAAAGATGTGAAGATGTCACGCACACGGTTATTTCTCACCCTCCCTCCTTTCTGACAGGGAGCACCTAGTGGTACTCTGAGCACCTTTAGTGCAGTGGACATCTCCCCGCTCGCTGCGCTTACCGAGAACGGGCTGGGGGTTGGTGAGGACAAACGGGGTGGTGCTGGTGAGGACCTCAGCAGCGGCCAGCCTGGACTCCGTGGGAAGGTGATCTCCACAAGACGAGATGACCAACTGTACCCACTGCTTCAGTTCGGGGGCCACGGAGTCCCTGGTCTGAAAGCACAACATTTAGAGCAGTTCAGAAGATACAATCATGAAATTAGGGATGAGCTACACACACCAAACTGGACCTGCAAATTAGCTCTTGCACACGGGAAGGAGAGTTTTTCAGTTGTTTTCATCCCAACTAGGAAGGAATGGACACGCTCAGGGAAGAAAATCTGACCTGTCTCTCAGTAATACAGGGTCACCTTAGCTGGGAAGCACGTTCCTTGAGTCTTCTCTGAAGCAAATCAGGTTATCAGAAAACTGGTGCATTTGACAGCTTCCGTCAAGACAAAACTTCTGGGGGAAAGACTATGGCAACAATACTCACTGTCCCCAATAACCAGATACTTCTGTCTTTAACAAAACCACCTTAGGTTCTGGCTGGGCACCCAGGCACCCAGCTAAAGACTCCATTCCCCAGACGCCCTTGACTCTGGGCGTGACACGTGGTTAAATTCTGAAGAATATGCTGTCGCGGGAAGTGGTATCTGCGCTTTCAGCACCAGGCGTGGCCTTCACTTCCTGAGTCTCTCCTGCCTGCCAGCTGAAGGGGGACATGAGGACGGGGCTGGTGCAAGCACCTGGGGCCCTGCTGAGGACGCTGACCATCACGGCCAAGGGCCGGGGACCCAACACTCGCGAGCCACCCTGTCTGCTCTGGACTACTTCCACTGGGTTAAGCCACTGCGTCGATGGGTTTCAGTTACAACAGTTAAAGCAGCATCCTAACTAACATTATTATTTAAACAAAGCACTGTTTTTTTATAGTAACAATTTTATTGAAATATAATCCATCCACTTAAAGTACATGTACAATTCACATATTTACGCTTGTGCAACCATCACAAAAAGAGAAATCTTTACACTCTTTAGTTGTCATTCCTCATCCTGCCATCTGCCCCCTCCCCTACCCCTAAACCAGTAACATGCTGTCTCTATGGACGAGCCATTTCCGGACAGCTCATATAAACTGAGTCAGACAGTGTGTGGTCTTTTGTGACTGGCTTCTTTTGCTTAGCATATATATTTTTTAAGGTTTATCCATGCACTAGGATGTATCTAGACTTCATTACTTTCTATGGCTGAGTAGTATTCCATTGTATAGATATATCATATTTTGTTTACCCATTCAGCAGTTGATGGACATTTGGATTGTTTCTATCTTTTAAACCCTGTTTTTTTTTTAATTTTTTACTTTTTTCTAGAAACGGTTATTGTTGAAAATGTACTTTACTTCCCCTATCAACTAAGCCTCTTTAAATGTTCAGAATGAGACTCTGATTATCATGGAACTAGACTGATGAGCATCTTAGACCTCAAGGAAGATTCTGACTCTCAGTGCACAAAGAAACCCAGGTTTTCCCAGGAACTTTTTTTTTTTAAGTACATCTTCATTGACTTCAGAGAGAGGAAAAGAGAGGGAGAGAGAGAGAGAAACATCAATGATGAGAGAATTGTCATTAACCAGCTGCCTCCTGCACGCCCCTGACTGGGGAGCAACCCGGGCGTGTGCCCTGACCGGGAATCCAACCTTGATCTCCTGGATTCTAGGTCGATGCTCAACTGCTGAGCCATGCCCAGCCGGACCCAGTAACTTTTTTTTATGTGTTTCTCTGCATTTCTGTTAATTTTTCTTTCCCTGGAAAACTCCCAATTTTCATCAAATATCAGTTCATTCAAGTACCAACCAGCATCGTTAAGACGCATGTGACTAACGGTGACAAATGGCTTTAGATGAGAAAGATTTCTCTTGGCTGCCCCATGACTACTTTCTTAGAATTTGTTTTTTTCCCCCCTGGGCTGTAGTTTTTTTTAGCAAACCCTCTCTCTTCCTACAAACATTCCCCTCCCTGCAACACACACAACTGACTTTTTTTTGCTTTTTGTATCTCCTAGTGATCACCTGGCTTTGGTCCCCTGGCCTGCCTTTGAATAAAAGACAGAAGGAAACTGTGTATCTACGTAATTCTCACCCTCTGGTTTTCTCTCTCAGGCCCAGTTTCTCGGAATTTAACAATCTCCTCTGTGAAGTCTTCCTCAGCTCTCCAAACACTCCCTCCCTCCTCTGGATTCCCACAGCCTCCTTCCAGCTAGAGCATTTAATGTCATGATGAGACACTCTCTTCTCTCAGTAGATTGTCCCTCCTGCTCTATTCATCTCTGTGTCTCCAGGACATCTCTCAGCGGGGCTTTATTGTAAGGAACCAGGATCCGCAATGTCATGCTGACACTAGCACAGTGTGGTGATACATAACCAAGATCCTCAGGTGGTTTCACTGTAGCACTAACTGCCTTCTACTTATAATAATTCTGTGACGGTTGCATCTTTCTCATATACCCCTAAGCGTGCATGTATTTGTCTTAAGGCTTCTTCCCAGGAAAGTCTTTTGATTACTCTAGTTCTACCATACTCCCAAAGGGCATGTGAGACAAGTGGGACACCTCTAGGCTCCATGCAAGGCCAGCTGGGTTGTGTTCTGGGGTCAGAGTCAAGCCATAGTGATATATTTTCATACTTAGCAACTAGAGTGTAATCCTAGTGACTTGCAGTCCTTGGAACTGACTTATTCATTCCCTCTTTAAATAAAGAGTCTAGCTAGAAAAATAACAAGGGGTCTGGGCGTGTGTGTGTGTGTGTGTGTGTGTGTGTATGTGTGTGTGTACGTGTGTGTTGGTGGGGAGGAGGCTCTGTTATTCTCATGGCTTCCAATCAAATGTGCCCAGAGCCAGAGGAAAGAAATGTCAAAGGTGATGCTCAAAAAATTCTTTACAAGTTAGACCCAAAGTGAAAAATCAACAGAGCAGTATTTTTGTAGAGGACACACATACACGCCACAGTGACTCTGCCTGCTGACATCTTCCTGGTGAAAAAGCACAACAACCTGGACCCCAGGTGAGGGCAGGCGGCCTTACCTCATCACTCGTCTGCATGTGATGGACAATCACTCTGGAGGCAAGTCTCAGAGCTGCACTTTGAATTTCAGACCTAGAGAAAGCAAGCCAAAAACAGCCCCCAAGTAAAATCAAACATACTTTATATACAGATGGTTTTTGCACAGTCTGTAACCCATGTGGATGTGAAGGCTGGACATTTCCACCTCGTGCTAAACAAACACTTCCAGAAGTAATTACCTCTGGTTACTAATGTGATATGCTGATATCATTCTATTGCCTGAGCTTAGAAAACGCTTCCAAGCTGAGATTGAGAAAGAAATACAGAGACGGAGTCTTTAGGCCAGAACTGTGCTCAAGTTCATTACCTAACTGACTGATGGGACCACACAAGGAACCGAGTTTGCACAGCAAGTGTTGGGGACAAACCTTTCATTGGAAGCAATATCCATGGTCCAGTTCAAAAACTCCTTTGGGGTTAGATGGATACAGCATTCTGTCTGGGGAAGCCACTCCCTGGGGTCCATGCAATGCAGGATTTTCAGTATCTGTGTGAGCCAGATCCATGAAAACAAAACAAACCTCAGGAAAAAGTCTGCGGAAGCTAAATGATAATCACTTGTAACGACTGGGGGGGGGGGGGAGTCTATCTTTCAAAAAGCTCCCACTGGCTTATTTCCCTCCTAATGCCTTTGGAGACAGGACGGAGCAGCGCCACACGCAAGGGGTCCTAGGGATCTGGGATCCCAGATTCCTAAGTCAGTGTCCCTTCCTTTTGATTATGCTTTCTAGGTGGCTATCCGCCCCCAAATGGCCACAGCAGCAATGATTATCCTCTGATATGCTCTATAGCTAATTGTCAGTGCTGTTTCCTACAGCACTGACTAGCTTACTCTCAATCTGATTTGGTTCATCTGTCATTAATGCTACTATCGTCAAACACTTTTCCTAGTGCCCATCTGTGCATGAAGCTATGCCAAGCACCATACAGAGTCCTTGCCCTCCTGATGCTGAATCTCCTTCCTGGAGAAGCCAAAGCCAATCTTGCCTTCATGATCTGATCACTCTGGTGGGCTCATCAAAGAGTGTGGGGAGTGGATGGGGGCAGTCAGCACACCAGAAACGTTACCTTGCAGAAGCATTCTGGGTGATTTTCCTTCATTGCCAACATCAAGAACATCCCTCCCATATTCCACAGCAAGGGTGGCAGTTCCTTTTCTCCTAATCCACAGGCTGCTGAAAACCTTTCCAACAGGGCTTCCAGTGTCAGCAGGCGCACTTCAGGGAAGGAAGACTCTAGCAACTGAGAGAAGGAGATGGGGACGTCCCGTGTCTGCTCTTCAGCCTGGACGGCCACTGTACACACGGCAGCAATGGCTAGTTTGGTGAGGCTCTGGAGGTACTGGGGCAGGCCTGGCACCGTGAAGGTATAGGGGAATCCCGTTAGTAGCTCTGATCCTGAGATGATCTTTCTGACTTCCTCCCATAAGCCAAGGTGCTCCAGGACTAAAAAGCAAAAAAACCAAAGGTAATCACTTTATTCAAAGTTCCACAAAAGGAGTTGGGAAAAGGCAAGGCTCTGGATACACTAGGTGGGCCTTTTGGATACCTTCTCTGAGTACATTTCACATATATGATGTAATAAGTGACTTGCCCACTAAGGTTCAAACTTCTGGTCCAAAAGCAATTTCTATTTGGGTAACTCACACTATTTAGGTAACTCATACTATTTCCCTTAGGGGGACAAAAGGCATTCCCATTAGATGTGCTCCTTGCACCCCTCCTCGACATTCAGTCAGTATGAACTCAGTGACCTCTTAAATCCCCAAACCTCAAAGCTAAGCTGGATAAAAGGACATCTAGTCCTAACTTCCTCCAGGGGCTCAGATCCCCTCTACAGCATCTCCTCAGAGGCTCTTGGTTAAAGGCTACAGTGACTTGGGGCTCACATAACAGACTCTTTCATTGTTAGTACATCTACTGGCCTAATTCTGCATTTTGAGGTTCCCAATGAGCCCTTTAGGCATTTGCATACAGTTATTACACCCCCTCTGTCTTTTCCAGATGAAACACCCCTACTTCCTTCAACTATTCACCATATGATAGGGTTCGCCTTCTCTCACTATTCTAACTGCCTTCCTTTGGACATGCTTCACTCCCTCTTAAGGCACGGCCACATGGAGTGGAACATGACCCTTCGGTGCGGTCTGGCCAGCAGGACTGTTACTTTCCCTGTTCTGACCCTGGGTTGTGGGAGCTGCATCACATCACACTGTTGGCTCATGCGGAGCATGAAGTCCACTGGAACCACAGCCTTTCTTTTCTTGCATGGTCTACAGATGCTGGTGAGTCATCTTTCTCCCACCTTGTACTCAGTACTGTATTAGATCCAGACTTATTTTATTTCTTTCTTTGCTTTAAACCCAAGTATATCCTGTTAAATTTTATCTTCCTGCCCGGTGGGGCGTGGCTCAGCAGCTGAGCACTGACCTAGAATCCAGGAGATCGAGGTTCGATTCCCGGTCAGGGCACATGCCCGGGTTGTGGGCTCAATCCCCGGTCGAGGGCGTGCAGGAAGCAGCTGATCAGTGACTCTCTCATCATCGATGTTTCTAGCTCTCTCTCTCCCTTCCTCTCTCTGAAATCAATAAAGATATATTTAAAAAAAAATTTATCTCCCTGTTAAGTTTTATGGTCTGCCTTTCAGATTGCCAAGATCTTTGTATTCTTGGTTCTGATAAAAAATTCTTAGAGTCTGCTTACTAGGTGCTGGATGCTAAATAAAAAACAACAACACTACCCTTGAGGAATTTATGGTCTGTTTTGAGAAAGAGAAATGAATGAGTAGGTAATTCCAATATAGTGGTGTCATCCAAGTCTTAAAGGGGAAGAAAGGGTTGGAACCACTGAGGGGCAGAGCAAAGACTCAAAGGCATGACGCAGGATGGACGATGTGGGGAACTACAGGCTGTCCGGTATCATTACAGCTGAAATTCAGATATCTCATAACTCAGCAAACACTACTGACTTCTAGAAAACTATCATAAACATAACAGAAATGTAAAATATTAAAGTAACAGTTGGAAAAAACGTGAAATTTAAAAAATCACATAGGCTTGCAATAAATCCAGGAATTAAAACTACAGAATATTCATGTTACACATCAAATAGTTTCAAAAAGAAGCTTGCCCCAAGACGCAAACTGAGGGCTCAGGCTCCAACATGGCTGCGCCCCACAGAGGCCACCACCCGCCATCTACGGCTACAGACACACCTCTGCTCTTAATTCAGACTCTGCAGGAGTTCAAGTCCAAGCAGGAGGGAACCATCCTTACAAAGCAGCAGGGCAGCCCCAGGGAGGTGTGATCCTCAACCTCCATGTCGTCATCTTTACTTTCAACACCTAAAAACCTAATCCCATTACAATTTACTAATGAGAAGACCACACCACCACGAGATCTGCTCTTTAAAATGTAATTAAAAACAGTAAGAAAGGTCTAGGCCATTCTGGATAATTTTCAGAGGAGCCCGCTGTCTGAAAGAGAACTATCCCAGGCAGAGTGGATAGCATGCTGTATTCAAGAGCTGGGCACCCCGACTCGCTTTCTTCCTCTAGGACCTTGAGGAAAGATGGACGACATCATCAAGAAGCTAGGGACTAAAGGCATGTCCCAAAGAAGGGGGAGATGGGGGACATGCTCAGGAAGGTCTCCTCTGAACCTGGCCTATACTGCCTGTGGGGTTCAGTATAATTCCATAAGCGTTTATTGAACATATATTAGGTACTTCAGGAGACAAAGACATTCAGAGCTGAGAAAGAAAAATTACGGGGGTCAAAGTGCTTTAAAACTAATGAAACTAAAACTAATGGGAGATAAAGACTACAAAAACTGCAAAATGCTTAGTGACTTAAAGTTGTTAGTGAGAAAAGCTGACGGGTTAAGTATGTGCCATGCACTATAGAATATTAGATAGCCATTATTTAATGCTATGAGCAATTACACTTGTTGAGTATTATTCTAAGTACTTCAACATGTATCAACTCATGTAATAAAGTAGGCACTATTATTATTCCCGTTTTACGGATGAGGAAACAGAGACATTAAGTTACTTGCTCAAGGTCACACAAAAATGGTAGATAAAAAAGCCCAAAAAGTAAAAGAATGACAAAAATTAATGCAATGGGCACTTACGTTCTATTGCAAGAAGTAAAAAAGAGGGTTTCCAGAAAGAAATAAAATTTAAGAAGGGCCCTGAAGGCTGCTCAGAGGTGACTGAATAGGAGAGCAAAGGGCAAATATTTAGGGGGAATTAGGAAGGAGTATGCAAATTAATGTGTCAACAGAGGAGCAGCAGGAAATTATCCATAAGCCAGGAAATTATCAAATGACATTCACTGAGGCACTTTCTCCAAACTGCTGCTTAGAAAAAATATTATCTGTTGTGCAGCAAGACCCAAAGAGATGTCCTAAAGCAGTTTCTTAAACTCGAGTCAGCATCTGAATCACCTGGAGGGCTTGTTAAACTCCAGTCTGCTCCTGAGCCTCACCCCCGAAGGTTTTGATTTGGGAGGTGGGATGGGAGCTGGCATCTGCATCTCTAACAAGCTCACTGGTGATGCTGCTGCTGAGCCAGGTTCAGTGGTACCTGGTTTTCAAATGTAATCTGCTCCGGAAGACTGTTCGAGTTCTGAAACGTTTGAAAACCGAGGGATCCACAGCCGACGGCTAGGCCTCAGGATCTTGCCCTCAATGGAAGCCACGTGGCACGTTCCACTTCCGAGGCGTGTTTGAAAACGGAAATGTTTGTCAACAGAGACGTTTGGAAACTGAGGTACCACTCTACTTTGAAAACCAATGCCCTCAGGTGATGATGGTCCTCAGCCAGACTTTAAAATCACACATGCCTGGACCCCTCTCTTGTAGATTCTGTTTCATTTGGTTTCGAGGTGGGCGCAGACAGCTGCAGTCTTAAGCCAACAGGCAATCCTGCTATTCAGCGGAGAACCACACTCCTAAAACCCGACCCTCCCAGGGTTTGTAGGCTTTACGGTGGGTGGGTAGGGGTGCAGTTCCAAGTAGGGCACAGCTAACTCCAGCTCCGTCCCTCACTACACTGAAGAACTAGAGAATTCACCATGCCCCGCTTTCTCTTACAAATAAAACCACCAAAGGAGGGGAAGTCACCAGGAATTCCGAAGAACGAATAAGCACTATACAGGCTCCCAGCAGGCAGGCTGTCAGCGCTGGCTCTCTATGTGCAGGTTCTGTTCTAGGTCTAGCACGTGGCCGTGAATCAGAAAGACCGGGCTCCGCTCTCGGGGAGTCTCATTTAGGCGAGACCACAGAACGCCCTCTCCCCAGTGCCTACGGTGAGGGGGTCTCTGGGTGAGGCAGGAGGCTGGAGTTATAAATCCTCAATACGTCAACGTAAGCAGCTGCAGTGACTAAAAAAGACATATTGCTTTCCTCTCCAGCACAGTGGTTTCTCAGCCCAGGAAGTACATTAAATTCCTCTGGAGAGCTTTAGAAAAACACTCATGTCAGGGGACGCTTGGCCGCATCTCTGGGGCGAGCCGGTTTCACAGTGGCCCAGGTGATTTTAGCGCGCAGCTGGGTTGGCGGCTACTGCGTCGCTGTCTGCGTCCCGCAGCGGGCAGATTCACCAGAGGGCTTCCCCGCCAGGGTTTCACAACCCACCACGTGCTTCAAAGTCTAGATCAACACAGGGTACTTATTTCTGTTCTTATGAGTGCCTGTTGTCCGCAGGACACAAAAAGCTCTTTGATGGGGTTCCTCAGTCTGAGATTTAGCAACCTTCCCCTCTAGGGGAGCACTTTCCTACGTGCAATTTCAATTTTGATTGCTTTGGGTCTCTTCCTATCTTTCCTGGAAAGCCAAGTGTTGTCACTAAAGAATCGAGTCTCTCCTTTCGTGGCACCATCTTATTTTTCATAAATTAGGTGATTTTTGCAAACTCTTATTAACAGGAGTTTTCCCAGCCCTCCTAGTTTGGAAAGTCTTTAGATTTTCCCATCAGTACAGTCATTCTAGTCACCCAAGTATGTGTGACTGATTCTTAACATCCAATTTAATTTCGTTCTTGAAATTAACTTCTTTAGAGCAAGGCAGTTTCTAGCCTTCAAACGACTGACTAACTGGCTGAACCCACTCAGAAGGACACTACCTCCTGCTGTGCTAAGTCCTGTTCAGTGGAGAAACAGTTCCCAGGTTTGGAGTTCAAAACAATGTGGCAGATTGGAGTAAGCTGCCGACTTAGGCATTTTATGTTGTAAAGCAAGGATGTTAAAAACTTACCATCTACTGTCATTTCATGAAAGAAGGGCTAGCTTCACACCAAAAAATAGTAAATTCATAGTGTTATCATAAAGAACAATTCTTTAAGTAAATTTGGCTTTAAGAAAAATCTGCCATAGTGTCATTTTGCTCGAGTTTTATTCTGGAAACATCACCAGGGACCAGCATTAGGGAACTGCAGCTTTGGGGTTGAGAAAAGCTTTCTGAGGTTGGCCTGTTTGACTACACGACTACCCAGAACAGAGATTTCCCAGGAAGAAACCAAAGGGGCTTTGCCGAGTGGCCCATTCACACGATTCCCCCCGGTCATGAGAGGTGTTATCTGAGCAGTTCTTGGTTCTTTGGCAAGTTGCGGGCCTCAGTGTTGTGTCTGCCACCTGAACAGTGATCACTAAATTAACTGGACTTCAAAGCTGCCACGCCCTAACCAGCCAAGGCAGGGCGCTAACATCCACCTGGCTGCTCAAAGAGGTTTCAGAGCCGCATCCGCCCTGAGCAGGGACGTCCAGTTTCACAAGTCCTGTTGCATTATTTAGGGAAGTCTGTCTCCTCCCCAGAGGAGGGCACAGCCCCAAAGGGCAAGCCTGTGGGTCATTCATCTTTGATCTTCTAAGCTCCTCAAGTAAGTCTGTTAGAATTTCTTTTCAAAACATCATCATAATCTTAAGAAATACATGTTAATCTAAATAGCTTTAACAAGGGCATTCTGGAAAAAAAAATGTGGATGATATCATTACCACATAATTATGGATATGGCTGAGTTTCACCAGAAGTGCATTTAATTTAGGTTAATTTCACTCTGAGTACTCAGCAGAGAGAGAGGTTGGAAAATAACAATTAAAAGAGAGAAGGCAGTTTCACCTGGCCTTCCAACCACTGAGCATATTCCCAGAAGGGTGGCTGTGCTGTCACCTGAGACCAGTGGTCCTCAGACTTTAGGGTGCTCACCTCCAGACTGCCTGACTCAGGAGGTCGGGGCAGGTCCCGCAACAATCACATTTCTAACAAAGTCCCAGGTGGTGCTGATGTTGCTGATGAAGGGACCACACTTTAAGAACCATTACCTCAGAGCGTCTGAGGTCACCGTGCTTCTCACAGTGTAAACATCTTGCCATGCTGAACGCGTGTAATTCTAGCGTTTGATGGTACCTGTTTGTGGAGACCATGGCCCTTAATCATAAGACAACCCCTTCATCTAGTGCTCAACCGAAGAGCTCCCAAACATTATACAGCCTGGCCTTCCCTGCTACGTCATGAATGAAGGCGGCCTGATTGTTTTTGTGCTGAACTGGCCAAAATAAAAGGGGCAAGGGGAATAAGTGTACAGGCCCAAAGCGACAGCGTTTTCTTGGCCCAGCAGCGATGGCTATGAGGGAAGCCAAGCCCAGTGAACACTGGCTTGTTCTACTTATAAGCAGCAATCAGCATCCATGAAGGAGGGAGGATCCCCCTCAGGACTGGAAACAGGAAAACATGGTTTTACTGCTATGGAATAAGTCACTTACTGGCAATAGCGTGTAAACGGAAATGCTGATTGTCCCACTGAGGCGGCCGTTTGCCACTGAGGCACAGAAGGTTCTTTGCTCCGCCTGACCCTGCACACGCTGCTCCCTCTGCCTCGAATGAATGAACGAATTTCACTTTCATACATTGTAAAGGCTCTGAATTCTCTGATACTACTCGGTCAAGAAAAGTTTGCAGCTGTAATTGTTCTGAAGTTTCCTCTATGCCCCTCCCCCTGCCCACCTCAGAATCTCTACCCGTCTTTAAAAACAAGCAGATTTCACTTTTAATGCGCAGTGCGATGGCCAGCTTTTCCTATTTCAAAGAATTGTAGCTCTGGTCAGAGAGATCTGTAATCAGTTCCAACTAAAGTTCTTATCTGAAACAGTTGATAAACTGGTTCTAAAAATAATTGCAGATGATAATTTGTACACTCTGTGAATGTTAATGTCCAGTTATGCAATTCCTCAGTAAAAAAAATTACATTTGGGGAGAAAAGGAAACCATAGGAACTACAACAACAACAACAAATAAATTGATTTAATAAATCTTGGCTTCTCCTTATCGAAGGGAAATTCCATTCTTCTACCTAATCCTCTGCCCCTCCCTGTAAACTGTAAACCTGACCCTAGGGGCCCCTCCAGTTACAAACAGGTAGAATGATGACTTGCTGGAAGGCACTGGATTCTAACTCTGTCTCGAGAAGCACCCTGACCTGTACTGACTGTTTATTTCTTGCCTACGTTTGTTTCGAGGTCTCCGAACCTCTCCGTGCCCTGCTTACACAGGTGCAACTCCCCACACACGCCCCTTTGAAAACATTCCCTTCTTTCCTTGCCCCCTGCATATTCTCAAAAGCATGTATTTTAAAAAAAATTTATCTTTATTGTTGAAAGTATTACAGATGTCCTCTTTTAAGCACAAAATTCCTTATCTGCTGCTGAGGAAGGAGGATGAGCTTCTGAGAATACGATTTGAAGACTATCTTGTCAACCCCTGAAATAAAAGCACAGTCCCTTCCGAGAGCTCACCAGGCACTGTGCGGTTCCAACAGCTTTTACTGCTTACTTCCACCCACCACCCCATGCCGCCTCTGCTCAACACAGCGAGGAAGTCGGGAAATCCTTGTAGACGAGCTCATGACAACCCAAAGACATGACCATGACATTACTTCTAAGCATACATTGCTTCTGGTGCTTTGTCAGTGAATTGCCCCTAAGGACAAGATTGGGAAATCAGAAATTTCCCAGTTATCACACCTTAGACAACCGTTTTTAACTTACCTTTTCCCCACAAAGGACCGGGGGCTTTTCTCTTCCACCCACAGGCAATGGGACACAGTGTGAAACCACCAACTGGAGAGGCAGTGGATGTCTGGGAAGATTCCTTTAAAGAAAGGGGGCTAAAGAGAGAGGCTAGGACTCCCCATCTCAGTCCCTGCCAGCACTACAGTTTACAATCTGGGAGAAACTGACTCTAAGACTGAAGAGGGTACTGGCACCACTGGACCGCAGACCAACACCTGTAGGAACGATGCTGCAGGTGCAGTTGATAGCTGGCAAGTCCAACAGAGTCTGGTTGGACGGGAGACACTCTTAAATGTGAAGTGTGGCTTCAACATGGAGGCAGGAGTTAAGCAGATTCTGCCAGAGGAGCAATGATGGTGAACCTGAGTACGTGTACCTGACTATGGGGCCAGCAGAAGCTCTGTCTCCTACTCTGCTCGAGATGGACATTCGTTTCTTTGGTCCTGCTATCAATTTTACCTCCTAATAGCTGCTTTTTTTTTCAGGGTTGGATTTTTCCTTTCTTCATATGACTTTTCAAGGAGTTTTCACAATTTTTTTCATGTGACCTTCACCCCAGTCCTCTGATGGTATTATATCCCCTTTTTACAGTTGAGGAACCAAGAGGTTTCAAAACAAAGTGATGGACGTAATTTTTGCTTCAGCTCGTGAAGGTTTAATTCCTTCAGGGATTGCTCTTCTGCCATAAACAACTAGAAAACTGGACAAAATGTACGAAATTGTTTTTAAACATTAGACATCAGCAGTGCAAGACAGTGATCCCTGACAGAAGGAAACAAAGCAAGACTTGCAATTGCCCCAGACTACTACCCACAGTAGAGAAACCTGGTAATCCATGGGGCATCAGGTAATCCATTGGGTCAGCAGAGCTAAATTTGCACTAACTAAAGGCTCCTTTTTAAATTGGATCCACTATAGCAAAGCTTAAAAACAAGTCTTAGAAGAATGCTGATCTTAATGTCTGATCTGAATATCTGAAGACATAGTATTATAATGGCAGTATTCCTATAGGTTTAACAAAATACTTATCACAGTCCTAGCTGGTTTCTTTTTTTGCGGAAATTGACAAGCTGACCCTAAAATCTGTATGACAATGCAAAGGACCAGCCATTACAATCTGGAAAAAGAAGAACATTGTAGGACTCACACATCCTGATTTCAAAAGTAACTACAAAGCAGTGATAGTTACGACAGTGTGGTCCTGGCATAAGGAAAGATACAGAGATCAATAAAATAGAATTGAGAGTTTAGAATTAAATCCATGTATTTATGGTCAATTGATTCTTCTGACTGGGGTGCCAAGCCAATTTAATTGGGAAAGGATAAGTCTTTTCAACAAATAGTGCTGGAACAAGTAGACAACCACATGCAAAAGGACAAGTGAGGTTGGATCTGTACCTCACGCCAACACAAAAATTAACTCAAAATGAACCACAATCTAAATACTAAGAGATAAAATTATAAAACTCTTAGGAAGAAAACATGTGTACAAATCTTTGTGATCTTGAATTAGGCAATGATGTCTTACACACAATACAAAAGCACAAGCAGCCAAAGAAAAAATAGATAAACTGGACTTCATCCAAATTAAAATTTTTTTTACATCAAAGGGCATTATAAAGAAAGTAAAAAGACAACCTACAGAATGGGAGAAAATATTGGCAAATTGTATATCTGAAAAGGGATTAATATCCAGAATATATAAGGAACTCTAGCAACTCAGGAATAAAAAGACAACCCAATTTAAAAATGGGCAAAGGGTCTCAATAGTCATTTCCCTAAAGAAGATATACAAAGGGCCAATTAACACTAGAAAAGATACTCAACATCATTAGCAATTAGGGAAATGCAAATCAAAAGCACAGTGAAGCCTAGCCAGTATGGCTCAGTGGTTAGAGCGTCGGCCCTTGGATTGAAGGGTCCTGGGTTCGATTCCCCATCAAGGGCACGTACCTTGGATCCCCCGCCCCGATGTGTGAGGAAGGCAACCAATTGATGTCTCTCTCTTACATCGATGTTTCCTTCTCTCTCTCTACTGCCTCTCTATCTCTCCCTTCCACTCTCTGAAAAGCAATGGAAAAAATATCATCCTCTGGTAAGGCTTTAAAAAAAAAAAAAGCACAGTGAGACACTACTTCACACCCACTAGGACGACTATAATAAAAAAGATGAACAATAATAAGTGTTTCTGAGGATGTGGAGCGACTGGAAACTCATACGTTGCTGGTGGGAATGTAAAATGGTACAGTCTGTTTTGGCAACTCCTCAAAAAGTTAAACTTAGAGATGGCACAGGGCCCAGCAGTTCTACTGTTAGGTAAATATCCAAGAGAACTGAAAATATATGTCCCCCGGAAAAACTTGTATATGAATCTTCATAGCAGCATTACTCATAACAGACAAAACGTGGAAACAGCCCATATGTCCATCAACTGATGAATGGGTAAACAAAATGTGGTGCATCTATACAATGGAATATTATTCAGACATGAAAAAGAATAGACTATTGACTCATTCTACAACATGGACGAGCCCTGAAAAAGTCCAGACACAAAAGACCACATATTGTATGAGTCCATCCATGTGAAATGTCTAGAATAAGCTTTCAAATATAACTAATTTAATTGGCAAGGACAACTAGTTTCAGATAATCTGTGACGAGGGGGGCTGGAGCGGGGCAAGGCTGGAACCACAGATGTTCTGAGATCCTCGTTGCTCACCTGAACAGCATTTTACTCCTGGGGTGGAGAGGTGGGCAAGGGGGTTTTGTGACACCGTTTTATTGCCGATCCAGATGCTCAGCCCAACTCCCATTATGAGGGCCTTAATTTTGGTCACAGAAATGGGAAGCAGACCAGGAGCCAGAAAAGTTTGACTATTTCTTTCACTAGCCAACTGTGTGACCTTGGGCAAGTCACTTAATTGCTACAGTTTCCACTCTACCTACTGATTAGATGGTCTCTGAACTCTACAATTCTAAGGATTGTGAGTCTATGCTCTCAGCACCAGGCTTGGAATTAATGAAGAATAAACACCGCATGAACCTAGCAATCTAATAGCACACCCTGTATTATTCTGACATACGAAAGGCAGCCAGGCATCATCTGCTTATTTTAGGAGCTCGCTGCTCCCTGGGAAAGGCACTTTTGGCAAAAGCAACAGTTCAGATGATAGTCCCAGTGTTTTGGAGAAAAGCAACTAATTTATTGACAACAAAGCCTGTGTTTTTTTTCCCCCTTGAACTTTCATAGCTGCAGGCCCAGAAACAAAGTCCCCAGAAGACTCTAAAAATGTGTTCTCAATTCCCTTTTATCTCCCACCCAGAGCTGAGAGAATAGCACCAACTGTGTCACATTAAACACATCTGCATCCAACGCCGATAAAAATGCACAACCCAGGGAACAGATAAGAATTGTTTTCAATTCGTTCAGATGGGATTGGTTAAATTTAACCTAATTAGACCAAATAACCAAAGCAGGTGTCTATAAGTTGCCAATGTTTTCATTCTCTGTAATTATCTGACTATATTTCCCAGGAACTTAGGTAAAGGAAGTGAATATGTCATAAAAATCATTGACCTTATATTTATTCATGTCACACATATATTATTCACGTTCTAGACAGTACAACACGAGGCACTGTCGGAGACTTCCCACAGATTTTACCACTTAACCATCAACCCCCAAGCCGGCCTCTGGGAGAGCTTACGTTACCTAACTTCCATCGTATAAACACGAACAGCAATAAGTGAGAGCCTGTCTTCCAATCTTACACTGATCTACAAGGAACACTGACTTGGCATTTAGATTATTTAGGAATTCTGACTTCATGCTCACAAGCTGGTCACTTTTAAGGCATTTAGAATAAAAATAATAACAATAATAAAAGTTACATTCCAGTTAAAACAAAATGTTTATTGTTCTTGGCAAAATGATGAGATCCGAACTATAAAACCCAACTAACAAAGAAACCACAAAAAGCAGTCACCGGTAGCCTGGTGCTGGGAAGTGTTTCGTGCAGTGGCCGCAGGTCCACTTTCAAAAGGAAATAGGGCAGGTGCCTGCCCAGCAGTGGTCAAGCTTTCTCTTTCTAGTAACTGCTCCAATCTTGGGTATACCTCACATTACTCCACACACCCTTGGGATGGGAGACAGAAATGTAGGCTTGTCAGCGTAAAAGCATGTGTTCTAGAAGCTCTGAGGCCTGGGGGCCTGCAGGAAGAGCAGAAGCTTGAGAAGCTGTATCGACAAAGAGGGTTCTAGGGCACCCCTCTCTGAGACAGTGAGTGGTTTTCCTGAATCTGGCCCTGATGGGGCTGTGGAGCCACGGTGTAGATTGGTTGACAGCTCAGGCCCTGCTATCCTACCACACACGTTAAGCATTTCTCTCTCAGTTTCCTCATGTCTAAAATGAAGGACCATGTCCCGGCGGGTGGTTCAGTTGGTTAGAGCATCATCCTATACACCAAAAAGGTTGCAGGTACCCAGCTGGCGTGGCTCAGCTGTTGAGCAACCACCTAGGATCCAGGAGATCGTGGTTCGATTCCCAGTCAGGGCACATGCCCAGGTTGCGGGCTCGATCCCCAGTGGAGGGCATGCAGGAGGCAGCTGATCAATGACTCATTATTGATGTTTCTATCCCTCTCTCTCCCTCTCCTTCTCCCTTTCTCTCTCTGAAATCAACAGACATATTTAAAACAAAACAAAAAGGTTTCCGGTTCGATTCTTGGTCAGGGCATACATGTAGGTTTTAGATTCGATTCCCAGTTGGGGCACATATGGAGGGCAAATGATGGATGTTTCTCTCTCACATCGATGTTTCTCTTTCTCCCTTCTCTCCCTTCCTCTCTCTCTAAAATCAATAAACATATCCTCAGGTGAGGATTTAAAAAAAATAATAAAATAAAATAAAATAAAATGAAGGACCACTAGTACCTCCTTCATGAATGCATGTAAAATGTTTGGCACAGTGCTTGGCATAGACTTAAGTGCTCAATAAATGTTGGTCATTATTATTACGATCTCTACAAGAAAGATGATATATATTTTTAATGTTTTATTTACTGATTTTTAGAAAGAGAGGAACGGGGGGGAGAGAGAGGGGCAGACATTGATTTGTTGTTCCACTTATTTGTGCATTCATTGGTTGCTATTTGTATGTGTCCTGACTGGGGATCGAATCCACAACCTTGTTGTATCAGGACAACACTACAACCAACTGAGCTACCCAGCCAGGGACTTCGAGATATTGGAAATGCTTCCTGACCATGAGTGAATAGGCATCTAATATGCACTGCAGGGAAACAGCCTTCTCAGGTCGCTTACATGATGTGGAATAGGATGGACAAACCCTTCTCCACCTAAAACATTTCTATGAAATTATGTCGTTTCTTTACTTCTTTGGGACTAACTAATCCTCTTCAAGATTTGTATTTCAATACATGATACATATATAGTTATAAAAGAAAGAACCAGGTTGCATAAAATTAGTAAAATAGAGAGTAGGAAAGGAAAACCCCTCATAAACACACCAACAGAACTTCAATTGAAAGTCAGAAAATGCAAATAGGTAAGAGGTTTGTTTAAATACTTGGTGAAAGAAAATGTTCTATTTGATAGATGTGAAAAACACAAATTTAAAGGGTGTGGGCATAAAAGAGAAATAGAAAGTCCATCTCTCAGAATAAGAGGGTAAATATTTAGTCAAGACTCAGATAGAATTTCAGTAAACAGATATTTCAATGGAAAATTTCCAACCTGAGAGCAAATAATTTGAGATGGGCTTAGACCAAGAATGAAAGCTCTCGGTTCCACGTCCATGCCCAGGCCTGCAACAGCCTCTCAGGCCTGTGGCAGCTACGCTGTTCCTTCCTCATCGCCCCCAACTCCAATCGGAGACTATAATTTTCTTTCCAGCAGGAAACTGATATATACTAATGATGACAGCTGGATTCAGAAGGGGAAAAAGAATACAGGGGACAGAGAGTCCTTGTGGGTTTAAATCACTTTACAACTCAAAACAAAACCCCCAGATCTGGAATTTTTAAAACCTAGTTAATGGCTGAGAAAACCTCAAATGATTGGGAAGAACTAAGATAAAAGTTTGAATTACACAAAACACATCATTATCTTAAGCTTTTTTAATCATCTTCTCTGCCTTTCCCCTTCACTGTTTTTCTCATTGTTTATGCCCCCAGCCCTTCAATGGGTTCTGAGACATTTTAGAGGTAGGAATAGCCTTCCAAGGTCACTTACAAAATAGTATTTGAGAGGAGATGGGCAGATCTTCCTGCACCTAAAAAAGTTTCTCTGAAATTGATATTATTTCATGTCTCTGGGAATAATTAATCTCCTTCATATTTAGATACGTTTACTACTGAAATACATGTACCTACACACGTAAGAATAAAACAGAATTATACTGTATAAAATTAGTACCATGAAAAATAAGAGGAAGAAACCCCCCTATAATCACACCACTGTAAAACAACTACTTTTAGCACTGTGTTGCCTTTAACTGTAGTCTGGTCCTCCACTCCTCACCCACCTCCCAAACCCCCGAGACCAATGACCATGATACCTGCACATCTCTTGACGCTCTGTGAATGAATATTCAGTGACATACTTTTTCAGTGACAACAGGAACTGAGCTTCACAAGGGTCCTAAGACTCCTATGAGGATGCAGGCATAGGAAGAAGTGTCACCTCTTCTATGAAGCCTTTCCTGTCCTCCCCAGGAGAAATGACGATTCATTCTTTAGTGCCTCAAATGTACTCTATACACATTTCCTTTCTGTAATCCCTTATTGTACCTGCTTATAAGCCCAAGACATATTCCAGTGTATCTATCTCCAGATATAGGTGCTCAACGTATCTGACGCTAGCTGTCATGTCCGATGAATGAAAAAAATAAATGAACAACAAAAAATGATCCTTTTCTGGATCAGTCAGAGCGACAGGAGCAGACCGAATTGAGTAGATTCCTGACATTCTATGCCAGGGATGCTGTGCTTCAGTGTTTTCCTGAGAAAGTCAGCATTTCTTCTTTCCTGGAGATGCTTAAGAATAGGAGGAAAATTGTGAATGTGAGGGGTAGAGCTTAATTCTGCCAGGCAGAAGGGACTGGATTAGATGCATGGTTTCCAGCTAATGATAATGATGATATTATTAACGGTAGCTAATATTAATTGAGCACTTATGCTGCTGATGCAAAGCACATTCTTACATAGGGCTTACAAGGTAAAACTATAATGCTATGACATTATTGTGAAATCATATTGAAATCTACACATCTAAGTTAGTGATCACCTTGGTTGGTAATATACTTAGCTACTGCTCAAAGGGCCTTTGGAAACAATTTATGAAACACACAAGAATAGTTTTCATTATTTTAAGCTTACAAGTTTATTTTTATCCTAAACAGTGCCATCCTTCTTAATTACCATTGTATGCGACATTTGGTTAGTTCTAAAAATCTAATTCATCCTTGAAGGAGGAAAATTTGTTACCCCTGCTTGTGTGGATGCATTATATGAATACATATATTCATTGAGATGGACATACACATACATCCTGTGGCTTATGAGGGCAATTCCCAAGGGACTAGACAAAATCAGTACTTGTCCAACAGGAATAGAATATGAGCCATATATGGAATTTTGATTTTCTAGTAGCCTTATTTATTTATTTATTATTTATTTATTTATATCCCCACCCAAGGACATTTTTTCCATTGCTTTTTGGAGAGAGTAGACAGGAGAGAGAGAGAGAAACACTGATGTGAGAGAGACACATCGATTGGTTGCCTCTCACACCGCCCTGACCGGGGCTGGGGATTGAGCCTGCAACCAAGGTAGGTGCCCTTGGCTGGAATCAAACCTGGGACCCTCCAGTCCGCAGGCTGATGCTCTAACCACTGAGCCAAACCGGCTAGGGCTAGTACCCACATTTTTAAAAGGAAAAAGAAACAAGTGAAATTAATAATGCATTTTATTTAATGCTATATATATGTGTGTGTGTGTGTATACACATATATATATCATTCTGACATGTAATCAATGACAAAAATCGAGAAATTTTACATTTTTTTTTCATACTATATATTTGAAATTCAATGTATATTTTATTCTTTCAAAACATCTCAATTTGGATCAGCCACAACTCAAGTGCTCAAGAGCCACATGTGGCTAATGAATGCCATACTGGACAGCGTAGGATAAAATGTTTAGAACTCCGGTTGTTATACTAGGATAAGTTTGGAGGAAAAGATGACTTAAAATGGCCAAAGCCATCTTTATGGAGGAGCTAAAGGACAGGCAGTTGGAGAAGAGAGAGGGTATTTTACAACATTCAAGGGTTAACCCTTCCAGACAAGGAATAATTGTATTAATATGTCAAGAAAAATCTAGTTCAAATAAACTAATAATTACAGTCAACCACACAGTTGTGATAGGATCCCACTGATTTGACTTGTGAACAGTAAGCAAGTCTTTTATGGCTCAGGCCCTCTGGACACGAGGCAGAGAAGTATTATAAAGTTACATGGAATCTGGAATTGAAATACAAAAATGATGGAAACCCAGAACAACCTACATCTGGTAACATCTAATTTATAATCTCTGGACCCCAGTTGGCTCAAGTGTAAAACAAAGCGGACACAACCCTGAGGTCTCTTCTAGCTAGGGTGACCTGTAATTTATTGTGCAAACCTGGACACTTTCAAGAGTAAAAGGAGGCACTATGAATAATTATGCTGGGACGAGAGGCATAAACGAGGACTGTTTTACAGCTATAAAACTATATGATCCTATTCTACCAAACGGACAGAACCGCTACCCCTGTGCAGGGATGTGGAGCTGATGAAAGTGCAGGCGTGTTCTCATTACCTCTGCATGGCCACAGGGGTTTTGTGGGCTAATATGCATTGATCCGGGCGAGGCGGTTTCGCACCTCCCCCTCAAAGCATTTTAACTTGGTTTGAATTTGAGAACAAGGTTCCATCTGGATAGCGCTGGACTCTGACAGCCTGAATATATTTACTGAAGACAACAAATCATTGACAGACTAAATTTAACAGAGGAAAGGCCTGGCCTGCTTGTACTCAGAATCTGACTCTGTAATTGTAGCCTCCTTTAGACAGGCCTAATCAATTAGAAGAGGCTGATTTTAACCAGTTGCAGGCTCATTACCCTGCATTCCAGTTTGTGTTGATGAAAATCAGTTTCAGTCTGTGGGCTGGAACTCATGTACAGCACTTCCTGTGGCCTCTTATATAAACACATCAAAAATTTTTTTATTTGGAGTTGCCCTCCTCCCTTTTAAGAAAACCATTTTGTGAATCATGATTAAAATAGAACAATTGTATGTGGATCTGGGGCCCGCACCAGGAAACATATATGACCAAGGAACATGTAGAAAGTCAGAGCTTAGGGTGGGGAGGGGTGGATTTGAGACAGTCTCCAGGCTCCAGTATGAAGAGAGTCCAGCTCAGTTATCTCCACAGAATGGAACAGAAAGAACTCTTAGTTATTGAAAATGATGACCTTTCAAAGAAAATACATGAAATAAGCAAGAGCCAAGGTCTTAGAAACACAGACGGTATCTGAGCAGATTCCACACTCTTCCCTGAAAGACCAAATAGAAAATAAACAGCAAGCTTCCAACTAAACAAGGACACGCTCCCTCGAGAAGCTTCTATGAGGGAACCATAGGACACTATGTTTAATTTTGATGTGTGGTTTAGTCTTAACAAAAGTAGAAGGTGGGGGAGTGTGTGGTAGAGTCACTCAAAACCCCACCTTCATTTCAAAGACCTGTAACCATTCCAAAATATGATATAACTATGACTCATACCTGGCTGGTTGCCTTCTGTGGGCTTGTCAAGGCAGCGAGTCAACAGGAACAGGATATCAATATACACAGCTCTGGTCACCAAACACGGATTTTGCCTAGAAAGAATAGGAAATAAACTGATATTTTCTCTCCCTGACGCCTGGGTCACAGAAAAGAGAAAATGGGTAATTTCTACCAGGCACGTCATGAGGCTTAGGGAGTTATATAAAACGCTAGAAAAGAAAAGAACAGATAATCACCAATGGTGAGAACACATCAGTAAGTCAAGTGGGAAAATGAAATCTCAAAGCACTTGGTGGAGGTTGGGCCTAGGCATATACAGAACAGATAAAACTGCTGTGGCTCCAACTAAAATAAACTGAAAACAAAGGAAACCCAATATCCCCTCCCAGTTATTTGAAAACATGGAGGTGTGGGGGGGGAGGACCATATTCTATTATTTTCTTCTTAAGTGAACAAATCTAGGGGGAAAACCATTGGTTATGAATACCACTGATGCAGCATTCTGCTGAAGGAAAATTGCACTCACACCTGACAAACCACATCTATGGAGTTAAAGTAACCAGCTGCAAAACAAACACATGAAAGCATTAACAAACACTGGAGCAGACATTCCCAATAAATGGACTATTTTCTCTCAATAAATGGAGCTGTTCATTGTACTCTTTGACCCACATGCTGGAAAAAGTGAGTGTGCTCGGATTTAGGGGTCTCGGTAAAAAAGAATGAAGACTTGCTTTTGAGAATGGCACTGCCCTGGCTGGGTGGCTCCATTGGTTAGAGCATTGTCCTGATAAGCCGAGGTTGCGGGGTCTGATCCCAGCAGGGCACATGGAAGACTCAACCAATAAATGCACAAATAAGTGAAACAAATCAATGTTTTGTTTTCTTTTTCTCTCTCTTTCTTCTTCTCTCTCTAAAAGTCAATCAAAAGAAAAATTTTTAAAAAGTAAAAAAAAGTATGGCACTGAACACGCAGAAAGTCAGAGCTTAAGGTAGCAAGAAGTGGATTTGAGACAGTCTCAAATATCCAGGCTCCAGCACGAAAAGAGTCTAGCTTAGTTATCTCCACAGAATGGAACAGAAACAGGTCCCTGGCTCTGAGCTTCAGTTCATCCTGACCATGAGAAGGGCCCAAACCTCCTTGGTGTCCTAATAATTCAGCACGAGTAGTAAAAACAGGAGGGACAGATCTGGGTTTGAGCCCTGGCTTTGCCATTTATCTCTGTGACCTGAATCAGGTTCCTGACCTGTACAGTGGGAACCCTAGTCACCTCTATAAGTTACTGTATTTCGTATGGTAGCTCACATACTCTAGGAAACTAGAATGGCTACCTCAGTACCCAGCCATGGCAGACCCCCCGCCCCAAGTGTTCATTCTCTGCCCTTCTCTGCTTCCAACATGAGACTGGGGAATGGCACAAGTGTTCTGGCTAGTGGATTTCCATGCACTGATCCCTAAACCCCTTCTTCTCATTCCCTGTAAACAAGTTTACCATTTCCCTGAAGTTTATTCCCACTCTGTCCTGAGCTGCCTATATCCTAGGGCTGCCATATGCTCTAGCGCAAAAAGCAATCAGATAGTTTTGACTTAAAACAAAATGGTCTAGTTTCAAGGTCTCTGTGTGGCTGACCTGCCTCATTTCTGTCCCACTGACTTGCTTCACCAAGAGTATCTGTTTGCTCCCTGGCTCCTACCCTGCTGTAACTCCTAGCTTACATGCATACCTCATGTTTGGCCTAATTTCATACCTGCCCCTGGTTATTTTTTAAAAATTAGTTTTAAAAAATAGGTAACACATGCAATGGTATAAAAATAATTCAAATAGTACAAAAGGACATGGTGTGAAAATTAAGTTCCTTTTCCATGCCCCACCCTCTACCCACAATCTGTTCCCTGAGGCAACTGTTATTACTACTTAGTACATCCTTCTAGGCACATTCTGTCCATTTACAAGCATCAATCTAGAGCTACCCACTTGTTGATTTTTACATAAATAGTGGTTCACTATATATAGTGAGTCCTAACTTAACACTGTCAATAGGTTCTGTGACTTCAAGTGAAAGGATATTTAACAAAACCAATTTGACCATAGGCTAATTGATATAAACAAGAGTTACGTTCCTATAATATCTCATCAACGTTATAACATAATGACATTGAATGACATTTGAGGACCTGCTGTACTAACTTCTGAGCGTTACTTTTTCCCACTAATATAATTTTGGATATTATTCTATTAAAAACATAGAGATCTGACTCATTTAAAAAAAAAAAAAGGTTGTAAACTGTTCCATTTCATGGATGTGCCAATCCCCTATTGAAATAATTCAGACTGTTTAAGATACTTTGCTGAAAACAATGGTGTAATCAGTATACATGGCATCAGTTTTGTGCATATAAGAGGAGAAATTCCCAGAAGTTGAATTGCTGGATCAAGATATTTGCACATTTTAAATTTTGATTGATTTTGACAAGCTGCTCTTCAAACAGACTGTACCAATTTACACTTTCACCAACAGTGTGTAAGAATTCTAGTTTCCCCGCAACCCGGCCAACACAGTGGATTATTAAACTCTGACTTTTGCCAAGATGGTAAGAGAAAAATAGTATCTCATTTAAAAAATATCTTTATTAACTTCAGAGAGAGGAAGGGAGAGGGAGAGAGAGAGAAAAACATCAATAATGAGAGAGTCATTGATCGGCTGCTTCCTTCAGGCCCCTGACTGGGGATGGAGCCCGCAACCCGGGCATGTGCCCTGACTGGGAATCGAACTGCGATCTCCTGGATCCTAGGTCGATGCTCAACTGCTGAGCCACACCTGGCCGGGCCTCATTTTTTTAAATTGCAATTATTTTATTATAAGTAAGGCTGAACATCACTTTATATGATTTTCAAAAAAGGTACTTCAATTTCCTTTTCTGTGAACCGTATTCAAATCCCATGTATATTTACATTGTTGGTCTTTTCCTTACCGATTTGTAGGAACTCTTCGTATATGAAGAAAATCTGCTTTGTCACATGTGTTATAAATACGTTTTTGCAGTTTATCATTTGTCTTTTAACTGTGTTTATAATTTTATTTTGCAATTCAAGAATGTTTAATTTTATGCAGTCAAATACATTACTTTTTAATTTATGTCTCCTGGGTTTTACGTCACGCTTACAAAGTCTAACCCTTCTCCAAATTATATATAAACTTTTCCCCCCATACTTTCTTCTAGTACCTTGCAGTTTCATTTTTTTGTTGTTGTCATTTAATACTTTCATCTGTTTGATTTTTTTACCCCCAATTCTGCCCCCATTTGTCTCTACCTAGTTTCCCCTGGGTCTCTCAATCATAACTTCCTATCCCTACTCTTCTACCCACTAGGAAAAGCCCACAGTCTCTGAAGACTTCGTTAATGATATAATTTGCAATTCTAGCATTTTCACTGTTTAACAGGTACGACTTCCCCCGCCAAAGAAAGGGCTACTCAAGAAAGGAAGGGAAACAACCCAAAGCAGGGAGGTTAGTAAACCATCAGGTATCTAGCACAGGTAGAGGAAATGGCCTGCAGATAGCAGATGGAATGAAAGCCTCCTGAGCATCCAGCTTTAAGTTAGGTGCTGGGAGGAGATGCACATGTTTTCTGACCTCAGAGAATGTTGTCTAGTTACATAGCGACAAAAATAAAGTCAAACTTTGTCAGAGGATGTAGGGAGTTAAGAGCAAGAATGAATGAGGGTGGACTGGAGAAACGGAAAGGGTTTATGAAGAGGCAATTCCAGCGGGGCCCTGAAAGATGGGAAGAATTTAGACAGACAAAGTTGACAAGGAAGGTCATTTTGAGTGAGGGCAATAGATGTGGAAAGGAATTAGTCTGGCTTGTCTAGGGACCTGGGGAGACCAGATTGAGAACATGAAAGGATGCATTAAAAAGGAGGGAACAAGGGCAAGGCAAGCCAGGCTTTCTGAAGATGGGACACTGCGTGCTAGCTGGACGCCTCTCAGCGTGAAAATGTACTGCCTGCTCCCATGTGGCCTCAGGGTCACAGCTTCTCACCCTGGGTGTTTTTCTGTCTGTGGAACCATAAAGGGAAGTGTTGGGGGAACGGGTCTGACTTTCAAGTCTGATGAGAAGCTTAGTTTCCATGAGGTTTTTAGCTAAGTTAATATATTTTTAAAATTTCTAAATGACTAGAGGAAAGTTGGGCAATCTTCAAAGCCCCCCGCCAGGCTGAAGTGTTCTGCATCTTCTCTGGACCTGGCACAGGCTGGCGACCTGGGACACTTCAGGGACCGTTCTGACTGCTCCCATAACTGTGAAGCTCTGGGCCAAGTCTGAGGTAGTCACCAAGATCATGGGAGGTTCCCTCAAATGCTGCTGCTTTTGATTCCAGGAAACAGAGAGGATCCGGGCCACAAAGGAGTCCATCCATGGCTTCTCCTTCAAGACTGACTCAGAAAGAAACTCTGGCATGCGGCCCACAGCTCATGGCTCCACCCTTGAGCCACGACCACAGCCGCACAACATCCCTGTCTGGAGTCTGAGTTGGGCTTCACTCTGAACTGGCTTCTAAGTCAGGAAAATAATTTTTTTCTCTTTTTCCCACTGTTACTTGGTGTTTGTTCTGACTTGGAAATGGTACACTGTGAGTCCAGGGTGAGCCAGAGGTTTGTTCTTGGTCTGTCAAGCCACTTTGATGATGGGAATAAAATCCTGGGAAGAGCAAGCCAGCTGGACAGGAAACCAAGCCACAGGGTTTTGGTGGGCTTGGGGCTTTTTTCTACCCCCAAATGGAAAAACCCTGGCATGGGGCATGGTAGAGTGAAGACTTAGTGTTTTTAAAAAATCTGAAGTGGTCTGGGTCTAACAGATGGGCTGAAAAACAGCCTAACAGAGGCTTTAGAAGGAGTAGCAGGAATCAGGTACCACAAGGACTAAGTTTACATGTATAAAATGAGCCAAGGGGCTTGTTACGAATCTTGCTTTCTTCCACTTTTTTAATCATTTGTCTCTCGACAAAAATCTGCCCGAGAACCTGATTAATAAGTTTCTGCCTTGGGAAATCTCTGAACTTCATTAAACCTCCTGCCCTCTCTCCTGGACGCTGGGGGGAGGCAGCAGGCAGGGCAGAGAGTAGGGCCTCCCAGACACGTCCACAATGGCCCTAGTGTCTGGAGGACAGCAGGAGCTCCTGGGAAGTCTGTGACAGATTATTCAGTTCTCCTGTCCCTTCCGGAATCCCAGTGGCCGCAGAGCTTTTTAACTGAGGACCATTCATTCAGAAAACATTTACTGAGGGGAGGCTGAGAGCCAGGAATCGTGCCAGTGTTTGGAAATACGAAGATGAAATGATTCAGTGACAGTCACTGCCCTCAAGGAACTTAGAGTCCTGAATGGTGTTTTTCAAACTGTAGGTCACGATCCATTTTGTTGGTTATGAAATCAACTAGCGGGCAGTGGGCAGCATGAGAGGAAGAAGGCGGGCGGGCAGGCAGGGGAAGGAGGGGGCGGGCGGGCAGGGGAAGGAGGGGAGACCAGAGCGCCTCGCACCCGAAGGCAGCACTGTCCCCGCACTTGTGAAGTCCTTGCCCGGGATGAATTTTTAACACCTTTATATGTAAGGTGTAAATAACTTATAAAATACAATAATTTTAAGTAAAAATATTGATTGATTTGTTCAAGCTCCTTTCTTGTTGTTCTCTAGGCCACAGGCCATCCTGCATTATACTGAATGGTACCCACAGGGTCATGCTTGGTATCCAAAATGATGATGGATATGTGGAAAGAGGGCACTCCTGAAACTGAGTATGCTAAATCTTGAGTAAATTCCCTTTCTGTGGCATTTTTTAGACTGTTCATATCTTATATGGACTTTATTAAAGTTTCAAACTGTGCAAGATTTCACGTGTGTGTATACATACACGCATACACATGCAGCTCACAGGTACACGTGGTCACATGTAAAATGTACCTGTTGTTGTGAATGGCTGTCCAAAGAACTTGAAAGCCACTCGTTTAGTGGGAGAAACATACAACCAATCGTACTAGAGTATGATGGGCGCCCCAAAGGAGGGGCTGACAGCGGGAAATTAAAGGTGGTGGAAGAGGGAACTGTTCGGTGCACCTGCGCGAATCCGCAAGTGGCCTGGCAGAGCCGGGGAATGAGGGAGACTCTGGGATACAGGCCACGGCACAGCGGGCACAGCGGAGGAAGCACAACACGTCCAAAGGCTTGGGCACGTGGCATGTTTGGAGAATAACAAGAAGTGCAAAAGGGAAGGGCAGCAGGAAGTGACAGAGGATGAGAGAAATGCCCCAAATAGCACAGCTTAGGAGTGACCTTTCATATCTCCCAAAACTCCAAAGAGCTGAAGTCCCCAGTAGGATCCCTGCTCACTACTGTGAAGCCTTGGAGGGCTCCCTGGAAGGGAGGGACAGTTCACTGTGGACATACTAAACTCTTCAGAAGAATGAACTGCCATCTTCGGAGGGCTGCAAACAGCTGCTCTGGCTTCAGGCTGCTAGTGTCTGTTAAGGTCAAGAGACCGCACCTGGACTTCAACCGCGTCAGGGTCTGAGGTCACTGCAGTCCCCAGGGATCTACTCCCCCAGAATCCTGATTAGACTCATGGCTTAACTTTATTAACCTAGACACATTTACAGAGCACCGTGGATATCCTACTTGGGACAGAAAAGGAGGGAGAGGACAAGGGTCTGGCTTTGCAGGGCTTATGGTCTCGTGTGGGTGTGGGTGTGTGGGAGGACGATATATGTGGAGAAAAGCAAAACACACAAAGACCATCCGAGGGAATGTCATTAAGGAGGGGTCTGGAGACAGGAAAGGGTTTGGCCAGTGAAAGGAGAAGGAATTCTAGGCAGGAGAGTTAACAAGAGCAAAGATACAAAGGTGGGAATGTGCCACATGCAGGGAAGCATGAAGACCAGAAAATCAAACAGGTGCAGCTGACAAGCTTGATGGCTTAGGATGACCCCGGTCTCCAGTCCTAGCAGGGGCTCATCACAGCCCACTGCAGGCCCTTCCTCTAATCTCAGCTCTACACAGGCCCACTCCTGCTCAAATCTCCTCTGTTCCCAACTACAACGGCAGGAAGCATCCCGGCCTCTCACCACAGAGCCAGCAGTGGAGTTAATGAAGCTGTGTCCTGGGGAACACCCCAGGCCCAAACTAGGCTGGCAAGAAGAGAGCCAGGAAAAGAGGGAGAGCGGGGGGGGGGGGGGGGGGGGGGGGGGAGAAGGCAGGTGAGAAGTGGGGGGGGGGGGGGGAGTGAGAATAATGACCGAGGGGAAGCGGATGCAGGAGAGGGAAAAACAGTCTATAATGTGTTCCACATCTTGCCGTGAACCCTGCCACTTGACAATGCAGCCGCCATGTCCTTTATTTAAGGCTCAGTCAAAGCCCGTTCTCTAGGAAAGCTCCCCTGACTAGCCAGCAGAAAACAGCCTCCGAGGACAATCTGAATGTGCGGCCTGACGCAGGACGCTGCGTTGGCCTTCTTTTGGTCTCCCAGAGATCCCGCTGCCACCTCCCGGGTGCTACGCAGCGCGAGTCCCTACGGCGGAAGCCGCGCGCAGGCCAGACGCTGCCTCTCCTGCCCTCGGGGTATGAAAGGAAGAGTGGCTGTGTCAGGAGCCAGGAGGCGCTTCCCCGATGCAGGCTGCACTCAGTCATATAAACGTGGACGTGTCAATTAAATAGAAAGAGCCCCTCTCCCTTCTGATTTCCATTTTTACCACGGCCCCAGCCAAGCGACAATCATACGGCATTCTTAGAGAAACAATGGGGGACTTGTTTAAACTGAGATGCCAAATGGTCATGAATTGCAGAATATATATTTTTAAACAAGTTATTTTCCCCCACTGTAACATCCAGAGCTTCGACCTGCACTCGGGGCCAGCTGGCAGCGGCATGCTGGGCCTGGCTGGCTACCCGGGTCTGCTCGTTTACCTTGCCCTCCCTGGGGCAGGGGGATGGCAAAGCTGCATTTTTATGTTATGCTCCAACTTCCATCCAGCCTTTCTTGGTCTGGAGCTTTTCAAGTGTTTATACTCACAACCCACACGTATAAGCTGCCCGGAGCCCTCCTACTTCGATGTTCCTTTTAAAGCGAAGCCATCTTCGTGCCCTGCTCTGGTGGTTCACCAGTTTATAGGGAATTCTTACTGAGCTGCCTGCCACGCACAAAGCAGGAGAAACATGAGCTGTGCATCTCTCTGTCCAGGCAGGAACCCAGTGTCCCAGCCGTGCACTGTGGAGCACAGGGGCTTCCCCTGGAAAAGCAGCTTTTGTTCCTGCGGGATGGAATCTGAGAAAACAGAGGGCCTTAAGCACTTTACCAGGGTCCCAGGGAGCACTCCGCCTGGCCTAGGCAGCCTGCAGAGGGTCTGGGTGGAAGCCACAGCAGCTCCGCTTCCCTGGACTGCCAGTGCTAGAGGAGCCCAGAGCCTCAATGCTGCGGCTTTGCCTTTCCCTCCAGTCACGCTCACCTGCCTTTTCTGAGGGCCCCCAGGGAGCCTCCCACACCCCAGAGGCGCTCATACTTTTCCATCTTTCTATGAGGCATCTTTTTCTCATTAATGTACTAACACTCAAGTTATGTGCAGAGAATGAGGGAAAAGAGACCTTGTGTGGTGCTTGGGGTTTGTTCAAAGCCTGGGGAAACCGTTTTAGAGGGTGTGTGTTTTTTATTCCTTTTATGAGAGATGCATGTTTCCCCCCCTCTGTGACTTGTTTAAAAGTAAAGTTTAATATGCTGCCAGAGAAATTGCTGGTTAATAACTTAATAAGCTGTGTGCTAGGAATTATGGGAGAAAAGCAGTATCCAAGAGAACTTTTATTGTACAGTTTGGGGCTTGGAGGATATATAGCTTCGGTTATTATATAAAATACTAACAGAAGTCCCCTTTCTTTTCAAACCTTACTTTTGCCCTAAGATTATGAAAAAGATAAATAAGTGAGGTGAATGAAAACTTCTAGAAGCTGCATGAGAAGGTGAGAATTTCTTCTTTTTTTTTTAATTCTCAACCGAGGATATGTTTCCATTGATTTTTAGAGAGAGGTGGTGGGCTGGGGGAGAGAGAAACATCGATGTGAGAAACATTAATCAGCTGCCTCCCATATGCGCCCCGACTGGAGATGGAACTCGCAGCCTAGGTAAGTGCTCTGGCTGAGAATTGAACCTGCGGCTTCTGGGTGTATGGGGCAACGCTCCAACCGACTCACCCGTCCAGGGCACAAGGTGAGAATTTCAAACAGCATAGTCCACAGAACTGTGTTAATGTGAACTTGGCAAAGTACACACTTGGACATTAACCTTGGCCATAACAGTAATGATGATAATAATAACATCAACTGCAGTTTATTAAAAGTTGTATCTTCAAAAAAGATTCCTGTTTTATCTTTATTAAATTCTTAAGAAAGAAGAAAAATATTATTATTTTTAAAGGGTATTATTATTCCCGTTTTTACAAGTTCACAAAGTAGCTCATACAGCTCAAGTGACCTACCCAAGATCAGGGCAACAACCAAGAACAGAATCAAGGTTTTCTAGGCAAACTGTATCTGTGTGCCCCAAATACAATCAGACGAAAAGTGAGACACTGTGCTAAACAACCAGAATATTTTGGTTTGCAGCCTCATGCTCTGGTGGTGTGTCCTGGTACCCAGTCTGGTGAAGCGCAAGGCTCCGAGCACAGCTGCTGCTGCAAGGGCCAACACAAAGGCCTGTTTTCAACATGGCCGATCATGCTGATAAAGACTTAATTATTTGACAATAGACATTTCCTATATTAGCCTAGCTCTTTGATACTTTCACACCCATTACTCACCATGTCCCTCCCTGCCCTCATCTATTTCATGCTGTCATTTCAGAGCATTCCACTTTACAAATAAAAACTGAGGCCCTCCCCTGCCAATATTACAGCCACACATCATTGGTTAAGTAGCTGAGCCGGGACCAGAACTGGACCTGCTAACCTTGAGTGTACTCTGCCTCTCCTCAACTTCAGAAGGCATGGCCACAGGCCAGAGGCTTTTCCAGTTACTGAGTCTTCTGCAAGTGACCCTCCCTGCAGTCACGCAGGAACAGAGGGCCTTGGGCTGCTGAGGGTCCCTTCTGGTTCAGGGAAGGAGCCCCGGAATAAGCTCCTGAAGTTGTGAGGAAAGGTGTTCTTTCCAGAGGCCTGCGGGCCAGCCCCTTGGCCAAGGAAGTCTGGGCATCACTGGCAGCTGAGTGCAGGAAGGACAGCAGGCTTTGGAGGGTCTCTCTCAAAGCTGCTCCCTTGGCCCATTCACATAAGATCAGCTCACATGCCAGACAAGCCCTCCTGGAGGCAGCCTGAAGCCTGCAGGGCAAAGGTACCAGGGCTGAATCAGCTCAGTAGGAGGGTGAAGAAGCAGGAGGACAACTGAGGCCTAAAGAAGCCCTCCCACCAGGTCTGCGTGTTACTTGAAAGCCTGCCCTCAAAGTTACTGATTTCAGTTAAAGGTACTGTTTCCAAAAGATCACTACTAAAAAACAATTGTATGACCCAGGAGAATGAACTGATTTACATATTAGAACTTCATAACATTTTAGCATGTTTTATTGGTCAGATCAAGCAGCAACCAGCCAGCTGAGAGTGGATTTCTGAGGAAAGGGGATCTAGAATAGCTAAGTTAAGATGGCAAGAAGGTCTAGAGCATGGGTCCCTGCCCAGGGAGGGCAGGTTGGAGAGAGGGCTTTGGGCAGCCCAAGGCATAGGGTTCTGCAGTATTTTCTTTGAGGATCATCAGATTGTATGGAGGAAGAAAGTGGATCAGGAGACAAAAAATAAATGTGCTATTCACATCCTAACTTGGGCCATCTCCAGAGCCAGCAGCATCTGTCAAGGAGGAAGAAACCACCTGCCCCCTTGTGTTTATTTCCTCAGCTACAAACACTGGTTTGGACTGGATCCTTGTTTTGAAACAAGGAGTCAGAGTGCTACTCTTAGTCTCTTTTGGGGCTCCCAATGGGTGAGAGGCCAGGCCCCCATCCCAGCTTGCACCATATTTCCCATTGCCTCTATCTCCAACATTTTGAACTTCCACTTAAGTTTGTTTGAAGAAAGGATTCCACTGGATTAGATGACCTCTAAATTCTCTCTCGTGCTATAAGCTCTGTGGTTCTATGGTCCCCTGAGCAATATCGAGAAGCTGCATCAAGCAGCATCTCTATTCCCATTACCAGCTGCCCAGACAGACAGAGAGCTGGCTGGATGTTATTAGGGAGCTTCTGTTAACCACTACAAAGGGCTGGGCATTTTGCTGATCATTGGGAGAGGCTGGAAAGATTTAATATACTCCTTAGTGTATCTCATGTGCATGGAGATAGCAGCCTCTTTGCCAGTGTAAGCCTGAGTTTATTGACTTCCTTTAACTCTTGGATCAAATCCAAATTCCTCTGGCTGCCTTCTAAGGCCTGCCACAACTGGTCTCGTATCAGATCTTGTACTGCTCTCCAAAACATACCACGGATGTCTTCTTCAGCCCTATCCCCTCACTGGCCACAGTACAGCACATGCATCCTCTACAGTATGGCACTGCCCATGTTCACCATCTTGAAATGCTCTTTCCCACCACTTTCGGTATTTACAAATCTAGCTCATGCTCTAAGACCCATCTCAAGTACCTACCTACCCTAGAAAGCCTTCCCCAATGATCCAAGTCCACACTCTTTTCTGAATTCTTGTGCTTATTATATGGACTACAGAATTAGAGCTTCTACATGAACGTCACTGTTGGTTGTTTCACATAGATAAGCTTTCTTTTCAACTAGACTGGAGCATAACTAAACTCTGGCAATAGAGACTCCATTATATATAACTAAAGTGGTTCCCACAAGCTCAGCACGGTACTAGGATTCCTTCCTTTGTACTTGGGCAATGAGACCAGGACAATTTACTTAGCAAAATGTAGGCTCTTCACTCACTCCCCAATCTAAGAAAATTAACCTTATCTAACAGTTGAATCTCACCAAGCCTTTAAATACTTCTCCCTCCTCCTAGAAGACTTTCTTGGCATTCCACCCCCCACGAGCTGGCTCCTGTAACACACTCTGGCCTCATTCCAGCATTTGCCAAATTCTTACTTACTTACAGTTAATTAAATCCATACCTATCTTATGTACTTGGTTTTTGAAGTAGGGACAATATCATTCATCTCTAGATTTCCCATTGTGCCTTGCTTTGCACTGTTTGTGAATCTGAATTGCCTTGGACTAACTGGGAATGGCTCACTGAAGGTAACCAAGGTGTTGATTTATCCAAAAGATGGAACATGTTACATGTTAAAGGGAAAATCCCCCACTGTATTAGAGTTTTACATAATATGATGAAAATGTGTTGAGGACGCTTAAAGCCTGCACTCCCTTGAAAACTGGGCAATGACAACACTGCCCATGTCTTCCAACAGCAATACCCCAATAAGCCAAGAGCTACAAGTGGAGCCCTTTATCGAACTAACTACTATCTCCAGGTTAGGTTTGCAGATTTCTATATTCAAAAGTAGGAAGCATCAGCAGTTGGGGATGGGATTCCTGATGTACGTTGCATAAAAGGGCTATTTTTATTTTGTGCTGCAGTATGAAGAAACTCTGATCTTGGGCAACTTGCTCAAAGGCTAAGTTTAATATACTGACCACTTCTGATTGCTCTTACCCAACTAGTTTCCATAAGCTCATCTTGTCAACAAGAAATACCTCATATATCCTCAAGCTTCACTTCTTCTCAAACAGCTAATTCCTTCAAGACTTGACATGTTTTTTTAAAAATTATTTTTATTAATTTTTTTAGAGAGAGGAAGAGAGAGAGAAATAGTGATGTGAGAGAGAAACATCAATCAGTTGCATCCTGCATGTGCCCTGACTGGAAAATCAATCCTGAAACCTGGGCATGTGCCCTGATAGGGAATCGAACCCACCACTTTTGGGTGTGTGGGACGACACTTCAACCAACTGAGCCACACTGGCCAGGGCGAGACTTGACATATTTTTAAAAGGACTATCTAATGAAAACGTTCTGCACCTTGTCCACTGGTTTGGGTTAAAATATTCTAAGTTAATGTTTCTCTCTGTTTTTAAAAAACACAAACAGGATCTCATTCCAAGATATCATGACCTTAAACATTCCTGAGAAGTCTGAAAGGGAAGCGAACAAATGTCAACAAGCTTGGGTCTAAAATACACCAACTTCATTTCTCTCATCTTTCAAACATGCGTGAGGCTCAAGGAGACTCTGAATGGGCTGACGGGAGGATTAAAGAGGGGTCCTGATGAGAGTGTCCCTCGCCAGTCAAATCTGGGGGTTGAAAGAAAACCAATTTTTAAAAGGGGGTGGAGGGGAATACTGGGAAAACTTTTATTTTGATAAAAAAGAAAAAGCAAACGCGAAGAAGAAACAAACCCAAAGCAAAGCCCAACCCCCAGCAATGCCTGGAACTCGCTATGTAACTAACCATCCCTGTTCAGACTCGCTTCCCTTAAAGCTCTGGCAGGGACCACAAATGATAGCCTGAAAATGCCACATGATCATCTGAATATTTTAACAATCTTTCTTGACTGGATCCATTTCAGCGGCATGGGGGTAACAGCAACCTGCAGCTGTGGCAAAGGACTGAGGGCTCTATTTCAAGTACTGTAGTTACGAAAGAGGGACCTCTTCCTCTGGGAGAGGACCAGGCCAAGAGACATGAGGGATTTGAGAAGGGCTACGGGACAGTGGGAAAATGGAATCAGACCTAAACCCCAGTATTCCTGCCTGCGAAGCGTAGTCTCTTGTGTGAATAAATCTGGTGGTTAGAAAATAAATGCTGTCTTCAGCTGTAAAGCAAAACAGAATCCTAAACCAGAACTTCTGCAGCTGGCCACAGACCCCCTGGGGAAGAGCTGGGATTGCCACACAAAAGCAAGTCCTAGCTTTGTCTCTATAAGCATATTTTCCTTACACATTGAAATCCACAGGCCCTCAAGGGGCGTACCACTCAGCTTACTGGGGGCCAGTAAGTAAGAGAGAAAATGGGGAGAGCAGAGGAGAGGACAGATAAGGGGGTGAACAGGGCAGGAGGTGCAGAAGTGTCAGTGAGTGTATGTACCAGGGCAACAGAGGAGTAGATGAGGAGCTCATGGAGGGAGTGTTAGGACCACTGACAGGGAAGCTGTGTAGGAAACGAGATGGATCACATAGTTGTTAATTTTTGCAAATAAGAACTAACTTGGGGTAACAAATCATTAGGTTTAGTATGAAAAGCAGGTCTTCAACAAATATTAGCTCCCTCTACCATCTCTTCCCCCCATCAGCATTGTTTTATTAAAAAATTTGTTTCCCAAGGTTGCTTTCCTTATAACCTTGGGACCTGTTCTTGTAGTCCTGAGAGCCTGTTTTTCTCACCAGAATATCAGACTGTTATTTTTCAAAATGATAAATACTTACTGCATGCCAACAAAGCACTGGTCCTACCCCAGGCACTGAGGCCACTGGGCTGGCTGCCCAGACAAGGGAGTGTGGACTCCCTAGGAGAGTACTGGGGCCATGCAGCCCCTCAGTGCAGGTCAGCCCAGGTGGATGGGGAAAGAACTCTGGGATGACCCCTTCAGTAGCCTCAGTCCTATCCTGTGGCTCCAAGCTCCAGTTACAAGCCATTAAGAATGATTGTTTGAAGGTAAGAACTATTTCAAAGAGGGGGGCTGGATGATCACAGTGCCTGGTACTTGGACCTTTGGCCCTCAAAATATGTACTGTGTTCCCATCAGCATTAGAATCACCTGGAGCTTGTCTGAAATGCAGGATCTCGGGCCCCATCCCAGGCTGACTGAGAGTCTTCACTTTAGGTGTGCATCATAGTCTGAGAAGTCCTGCTCTAAAGAATGCGTAAGTTACTGCCATTCAAGGCCTTGAGATAAAAGCACTGTACAGATGGAGGAGATGTGGCCCAACAGAAAAAGCCTGACAAGGAGCAAGGAGCTAAGTCCTCAACAGATGCTGCTGTCAGGCAGGATCTTACCCCGGTCAGCTGCGTGACACCGGCCAAATCCCCCGACCTCTCTGGGCTGCCCTTTCCCATGTGCATGGGGATGGGAGTCGACTACAATAAGCTTCAAGATTCTTTCAATACTAAAGTTCTAGGTCTATGATTCTGTTTGACAAGACTCTGTTTTGTTGTCCTTGCCACACTGAAGTAGTGGTTTTAATGAACAGTTGCAGTATTTAATATAGCCTGGGGTATAGCAGGGCTCAATAAGTATTTGTTGAATGAAGTGATACAAGTATTGTCTATTCTATTTAAGCATCACCTCAAAAAATTAAAATGGGCCATGAACTTCCAGGACAATCAACCACACCAAAGTGTCAGGTTTAAATGGCACTTCTGAGAGCAACTGACATAACTTAAAATAACTTGCTATGGTGGATTTTAAGTAACTGACCTCAGAAATTCACCCATATATGAAACAATGGTATGGCCCTCACACTGGCATATATGTGAAACTAAAGTTTTAACGGCCTACATCTCCTGGGTAGCAGGCTAGAGAAACAGTCAATCCATCTTTCTTGAACGAATCACTGGCCTCAGAAGAAAAATACAAGTGCCCTCTAGCATGATTGCTATTTTACCCAATACTCATCCTTGACCCTCTCCCTCAGGACGATGGGAGACACAAGAATGCACAAGAAAACATCAGCAGTTCTCAGTCTGACTGCATTTTAGAATCTCCTGGAGAGTTTTAAAAATACCAGTTCTTGGGCTACACCCCAAACCGAAAAAATCAGAAATTCTGAAGGTCGGACCTGGCATCAGTAGGTTTGAAAACCTCTCCAGATGATTCTACTATACAGCAATCAGCCAATATGGTAATTGATAAAATGCCAATGCCAAGAGTCACAACTCCTCATTCTGTAGAAGCTCAGCAGGTAACCTACTGAGAGAAGTGGCTGGGAGGGGACAATGGAGAAGTGCAGAGCACATGCTCTATCAAGAGAGGATGGCCAATACCTAGCTCTGGTCCATTGCCAGCCATGTGGGAATTTGCCCTGGTATTGCTAGATCTTCTAGTTTTTAAAAGGAAGCTAGAAATCTGACTTACTGTGAAATTTCCTAATTTTTAAATACCAGCAGCTAATTTAAAATACATATAAATTTAAACCCTGCTCAAGTCAACAAAACACATGTATGGTCAACTTAATCCATATGCACTGTCAGTCTGACCCCTCTGGCTGAGAGTGCACAATATACCCAGGCCTGAGCAGGCTCCACGGACAGCCCAGGAGAAGACTCTGTATTAAGATGATACGACAAAATGCTAAAGTATGGCAGCTTTCATGCTGAAACACAGGGAGTAAAAATTTAAAAAAAGATCTATATTGTTTTGACTTAGCTGTTAATTTATGCCAAGCTGAAATGCTGACTAAACTGGGTGTCTTACCCACAGGGTTTGTCTCCCCAATTGTTTCACTTTAGAAAAGTAGATTTTCTTATACTAAGGGAGATTTGAGAACAGTTAATGAAAATTTATGAATCTCCTAAACAGAGGTTGGCACACAAAAGGCATCCAAAAAGCAAAAATTTCCTCAACATAATCTTTAAAATCTTAGTTAAAATATTGGTATAGTCCGGCCAATTTGGCTCAGTGGTTGAGCGTCCATCTATGAACCTGGAAGTCACGGTTCGATTCCCGTTCAGGGCACATGTCCAGGTTGTGGGCTCAATCCCCCGTAGGGCGCATGCAGGAGGCAGCTGATTGATGATTGTCTCTCATCACTGATGTTTCTCTCTCTCTCTACCTCTCCCTTCCTCTCTCTAAAATCAATAAAAACATATTTAAAAAATATATATTGGTGGCAGTCTCCCATGCACAGTTGGTGGAAAGATGAGCTGGTGTATCTCTTTTGGAAATCAATATGGCAGTGTATATCAAGACCCTTAAAATTTTTCATATTCTTGTGATTAACTTATTCTAACTGTTGGATATCAAACCTATGGCAATAACCCACAATCACACACAATCAGTCACACACACACACACACACAATCACAAAGATTTTTCACTGGAATGTTATTTATGACATATAAAGTTGAAAACAAACTAAATGGCCAGCAATGGTTAGGTAAAGTTATTGACTGACAAAAAATATGCTACCTTTAACAAATGATATTTTCAAATATTTTTTTTCTAATTCAAAAACGGGCAAAAGTATTTTATTTTTAGAGATGCATAGGTGGTAAAACTAGGAATAAAAGCAAAGAAATAGTTGCCATAAAAAGTCAGAACAATGGTAACCTCAGAGGAATGATAAGGAACAAAGAGCTTTTAAAAAATGTTTGTCATTAAAACATATTTAAATTGTGATAAAATATACTTAACCTTTATCCGATGAAAGGGAACTTTAGTTCCCAGCAAGGAGTGGGTCCCGCTGGCCGAATTTAAATGCTGACGGAATTTAAATGCCGTCTTTTAAAGGTTAAATACTCAGAAACCTAAGCATATACGTTCTTTTTTACAGGCAAAAGGAAAGAAACCATTATTTGTACAGTTGATCCTGGAAAATATATGGAGTTTGTATGATGCTGTCTTTTAAATGCCGTCTTTTAAAGGTTAATATAAAATTTGCCACCTTAACCATTTTAAGTGTACAATTCAGTAGTACTGATCACATTCACACTGTTGTACAACCACTTCCAGAACTCTCCTCATCTTGTAACGCTAAAACCCTATACCCGGAGACACGACCTGCTCACTCCTCCCCTCCCCGCCCCGCCCGTGGCAGCCACCACCCCACTTTCTCTCTCTATGAATCTGACTATCCTAGGTACCTCATATAAGTGGAATCATATGGTATTTGTCCTTCTGTAACTGGCTTATTTCACTTAACATAATACCTTCAAGGTCCATCCATGCTGTAGCACCTATCAGAGTTTCTTCCCTTTTTAAGGCTGAATAATCTTCCATTGTCCATACATATGCCACATTTTGTTTATCTGTTCATCCACCAATGGACACTTGGCTACTGTGAACAACGCAGTTATGAACATGAATGTACAAGTATCTCTTCAAGATTCTCCTTATATTCATTTAAATATTTACCCAGAGGTGAAGCTGCTAGATCATATGTTACATGTATTTTTAATTTTTTGAGAAAACACCATACTATTTTCTTTTTTTTTAATAAAGAAGTCCCTTTAACATTTAAGATTTTTTTTTTTTTTTTAATATATCTTCACTGACTTCAGAGAGAGGAAGGGAGCGTGAGAGGGAGAAACAGAAACATCGATGCTGAGAGAGTCATTGATCGGCTGCCTCCTGCACGCCCCCGACTGGGGATCGAGCCCACAACCCGGGCATGTGCCCTGACCGGGAATCGAACCCCAGTCGCCTGGATCCTAGGTCGATGCTCAACCGCTGAGCCACGCACAGCCTTTTCTATAGTGTCTACACCATACAGAATTTTAAGTAATAACAATAGCAAATGCTTTCATGATACTGTTAAGTGAAAAAAGTAAGCTATACGCTTACATATACAGTATAATCTCAACTATATAAAACAATGACTAGGAAAAAAGATGAAGTAACTACATCAATAAAACTGTTAACCAATATACTAGTGGTTTCCACTGGATGTTGGTAAGATTAGACTTATATTCTCTTCTCTTCCAAACTTTATACTTGACTAATTTTTCATAATAAGCATGTATAATACTGACAATCAAGAAAAAAAAGAAAAAACTTAGTAGGACATGTCTTTCTTCCTGGTCATCATATCACCCATTGCACAGTCTGGAATCCGCTTTGCCACATTTACTACAAGGAAAGCACGCGCATGCACACACATTTTTTTTTTCTTTTTATAACCAAAGGAGACACTAGATAGCCAAATTGATTTCTAAAAAATTTAAGTCCAATATAATAGTGATGTTCTCAAAATAAATAAATCTTTTCTCCTCTTAGTCCTGCTTGAGAGGGCTTTTAAAAAGTCCTTCCTATTGAGGCAGAGCCTCTGCTCCAGCGGGGGCAGCGGAGCTGGAACCTGCAAAGAGCCTCGGTGGCAGACGGGCGGCGACCCGGGACCGCGCTGATGCCTCCTCCATGGCGCCCACAGCGGCCTCTCCAGGACAGCAGCTGACCCCTATTCTCACTCGGTTTCTGGCCTGGCCAGCTCGGTTCTCCTTCAATAGTTGGTAAACTGCCTTTGCACCATGAGAGAGACAGTAAACTGGATTGAGGAGGGAGGAATGGAGGAAAAAGGGGAAGGAAGGGACTTGAAGGATTAATGAGCTGATTTCTATAAAGGCTTTGACGTCTTGGAATGAAAAGCGGCCTGTAAGAGCAGAAGCCCAGTCCTCTGCTCAGGCCGTGTTGCCAGCTGGCCATTCATCACCCAAAATTCCCCAACAACTCCATGGCTATTGCTTAATCACCTCAAATAAATCCCTATTAATCTTGCAAAGTCAAAACACAAATATATGACAAAAGTCTTTATTTTATGTGCCCCAATTTCAGGGTTGAAATTTTAAAAACTGAATTGGTTATCCAATGGCTCCAACAAACTTAAAAAAAAAAACCCTTCTTTGGGAGTAAAAGGACAAATAAATGACACCCTCGCTGATGTTTTTGTGCTCACTGGACTGAATGAACTCAGGCTACTGATCAAATAAACTGTAGAGGGGAAAGGGGTTGGTTCTAAAATTTAAACCAACATTTTTTATTTTTTTTTGCAATAACATTAATGTTTCATAGCTTATACTCAAAAGATACAGAAAGTCCTTAGTAGGCACAAAGAACATTTGTTCCTCTTTCATGTGTAAATTGTGAGGCCATAAAGGAGCCTCTTCAGCAGGGGAATCTGGAATACTGCGCATTGCAACGCCTCCCATGGGAAAGGCAGGTGAGACTGAGGATGGGCTGGCCTGAGAAGGGCCCACTAGGACCCAGAGCTCCTGCGAGCAAGGAGCTGTTCTGCAGACAAATGCCTCCCGCAGCAACACTCTCCGAGGACCTCAGGAGCAGGGCAGGCATGCGGCAGATTGCTGCTGCATCACTCAGACCCAGTTCCATACTTATTCGGAAACCTCAAGGTTATTGTGTCAATGATGTGAATAATACAGAAAAACTGATCCATGGCTTTGGAATGCATTGTGCTCTGGCAATGTGTTTTCCTCCCAAGCTTTATTTTAGGCTCTAAACACATCCTGATTAATATGGTAAAAGTGTATTGGGTAGTAAGAGGAAGCCTGGTGTTAGGCACCATCTACAGACCACCCACGAAGTGTAAAGTTCACACTTGGATAATAAAGTGTTGACTGTACTGGAAACATAAAAAGTGGCTTTCCTGGACTCTCAGCAAGGAAGGTGGAAACCCAGTGAATCGCAGTGATTCATGCCTTTGTTTTCTAGGGCTGGAAAATCATGGAGAAAAATCAGAGAAGGTGGGTGGGGGTGACAATGATGAAAAGCCTGATTAGAAAATTGCAATGGGAACCACAGGGAAGGTTAAAAGAGGCCAGGAGGACTTCTCCAGCTGAAGAGGAGGCACATGATAGCTTTGTCATCCATCCTCAGGCATTGCACAACATGAAGGTCCATTCCGATGGCTGGCTGCTGCTCTGTCCCCTCCTTCCTATCCAAACAGAAGGAAGGGGCTCCTTAAGCTAGTGGATGATGAGTTTCTACAAAACCTATGAAGGGTAGCAAGGTAAGGGGACAGAAACTCCTTCCTTATAGAACTTTAAGAACAGGGGATTTAGTATTGTCGTGGGCCAGTCCAGGCTGGAAGCAGGGCTTTCAATAGCATGGTTTCTGGAGAGCCCAGACTTCCTGATAACCTAGAAATAATAGCTGGCCTACAGATTGGTAAACACATAAGAGCACAAATGTGATCACAGTTCTCTGTTCTGAAAAAAGCATCTGGGGAAAGTTGTCTAAAAGCCACACAGAAGGCAAATGATACCAGGGGCTCATGGAAGTGGTTTATGGTCCATCAACCCTTACTCTTTAAATAAAAGGGAAGAACAAAAATTAGACTAAAAATGAGAGGGTAACCATCATTTTATTGGCATTTCAGACACTAAAGAATTTCCCCATCAATATCCCTGTCCAAAGCTATAGGGGCTTAGAAAAAACATGCAGACTCACGTCCACACGCTGAGAAATCCTTCACTGGCTCCCTTTCGCCTAAAGGTTTCCTTCAGGATTTTTCACTATGTGGCCCAAGTATTTCTTCAGCTTCATTTTCTGCCACATGTACGTTATACTTACACCAAAAGAGCTCTTTCGAGTCCTGCACGCTCACCATGCCACTTCATACACACTGCCATGTCTTTGCCTGTGACACTACCTGAGCCTGCAGTGACCCTCCCTGCCCTGGCCACTTAGCAAAATCCTCCTCATCTCTTGAAGGTGCAATGCTGGGCCTCCTCCGCCCCTCCTCTGGGCTACTTCTGTACTTGCTACATCCATCACACTTACCATATTGGGGGCAAGTTATTTATTTACACATCTTTTTCATCTCCTGGACGTGAGCTCCTTGAAGCCAGGACTAGTTCTTTTGTGTCTGTATCTCTACCTCCCCAACACAAAGGGGAGTGTGCAGTCTGTGCTCGGCAATGCCCTGTTGATTCACACGGAGTTACAGGCCTCATACTGCCCGTTACTTGCCCAACGAAAGTGAACAAAAGCATATTTTTTTAAATAAAACAAAAAAAGAGGCTGCTATGTGAGACAACCAATATACTGATTCTCAATCAAACACAACACACGTGGCGCGGGATGAGGCAGCCCGCGGTCCTCCACCAGGGTCCTCTGCTGGGACCCACAGAGGACGCCCCGCGGTCCTTGCAACAACTGTCCGAGCAGCGTCAGAGCCCGAGACATGGGTTTGAAGGGTCGCAGAGAGGATTCCCCACGCAGGAGAGGAGAAATTCTTTCCGTCCATCTTTCACACAGAAAACGTACTAACTGCTGGGGTAAACTAACGCTGCAAGCTGGCAAGCATGAGGAGGACAGCGGCCCACCTCCCGGCCCACCTCCCGCGCCGCCCTACCACGCCCTTAGATGGCAATGCCCTGTCTTCCTATTCGCACCCCGGCTACCCGTGGCTGCTCGGGTCCTACACCAGCCTCCGCTCTGAGCTGCCACGGCGCCTTAGAGGTTGGGCCACACGATTTCCTCAATCACTGCCTTCCATTGTTACACCATCTAATACAGGGTTGGGCACATAGCACGTATTAATAAAAATAAGCCGATTGGTGGACAGATAAAGCCATATTACATGCCCCCCAGCCACAGAGCAGTTTAAGAAAAATTGTCAAGAAAATATTTTTCTTTCTTTACCACAACCCAAAGTTCTAAAAAGATAAATACTCCAATAAGTTTAGAAAACTCATGCCAATGACGTTTAAAACTCCCACAACTAGAAACAGCAATTCTCCAATGTATTCCTAACCCCTGATAACTCCTTGCTCATGAGGGGTTTGAACATACCTCTTGGCCAGCCAAAGTTTGGCTATGGTGCAAACAGCAACATCAGCCAGCTCCTGCTGAAAGTATGCATTCATTCTGTACTTGGAGTCTGAGAAGGCTTGTAACAAATGAAAAACCTAAAACCAAAAGACAGAAAAAGCAATATCTGCTGTGAAAATATATTTTTTCTAAATGTAAGTTCCTCCCTTTTAGGTTTCCTCTAAATATTCCCCTCAAAGAAAACAGACACCTGCAGAAGGTGGCTCTGGTTTTTTTGCAGAGAGCATGTTGATTTTGGAGGCTGCTGCGTGGCAAGGAACCTACGTACCTGTGCTCTGGGTTCCATACACAATTCCAAATAAAAGTGACTACTCTGTGACCAGACAAGCATTTGATACAAGAGCTTATTAGTTGCAAACAACTTATAAATTGATTTAGGAAAGAAATGCAAACATCTTTCTCTATGTTAGCAGTCTCATATAAAACGTGTACCTTTTAAAGTCTAAGTCTGAGTCTAAATTGGTTTACATGTCTGGGTTTATCAGACAGGCTTGGCTAAAGAAACAGGCCACAGTGACGCTTGCCTCTGCAAATACTTGACAGTTATATTTGAAAACTAATTAGACTTTTTGGCAGATCTTTGCTGAGATGTCAGAAGTGGAGGCAGCAACACACACACACCCCACTTTCTTATTCTTACATGACATTATGTATTAGAATTAAGCAGAGAAAGACAGATCCTGTTCTATCTCTAGCTGCCTATATTTAGAACGAAGACCACAGCTCCCGCAGACATATGACACAGGCCACATGCAAGCGTGCGTGCCCACCTACGTGTGTCTTGGATTCACACTCAGATATGACATCAACAAGGCCTCTCTGAGGAGTACAAACCTGTAGCAGAGAAAGAAAGTGGGCGTAGAAGAGATCCTCTGGCCTCAGTGAGTGCCAAGGAGAAAGATGCATGTCAGAGAAATCCTTTAGTTGCCCTCATCTGAATCAAGGAGAGGAGGCGGGTGGAGCAAAGCAAGTGCAGATAAACACATCAAGAACTTTGATTTGATAATCAGTTTGTTTTCTTTCCCTACTGTATCCTTCACTAGAGCTGCAGATGATTCTTCCTAAGCAGCAAGATTCAACTTTTTCTTCTTTCCCTCCCGTCAGTGAGGGCCACATGAGAGTTCCATATGGAAGGGAGTAGAGAAAAAGCGAGATGCCAAGACAAAAGAGACAGAGAGTCATCAGACCCTAAATAGGTAGGAGCTGGCAGATTTTCTGGGGTCAGACATCTGCAATTACCAACAACAAACATAGGATGTCCCAAAACAACAGATACACACTGTGAATAATCACAAAGGCAGTATTTACTAAAACACATTTCATTTTCAAAATTGAGCTATCAGCTGTTATAGTGTGTATACATTTTTGGGGGACACCCTGTTTAGAGAAAAAATAAATTGTGATAAATTTATTGTATGTGCCTTGGCCCTTGTGGCTCAGTTGGTTGGGTGTTGTTCCATGCGCCAGGAGGTTGCTGGTTTGATTCCCAGTCAGCGCACACGCCTGGGTTGTGGGCTCAATCCCAGTAGGGGGCGTGCAGGAGGCAGACGATCGATGTTTCCCTCTCAGCCTCTCCTTTCCTCTCTCTCTAAAAATCAACTTAAAAAGATCTTTAAAAAAGTTTACTGTATGTATCCACTTTTTTTTCTTCTAAACAGAAGTAACTGTACAGGAGAATGCACACATGTCTAGATGGAAACTGCAAATGCCTTCTCTAATAATGGATCTGTTATTTCAGAAGCAACAGATCGAATATCACTACTTCACCACACCCCCACGGGGACCCAAACCGCCCGTCCTGAAGTCTGGAGAAATGGGTCTGGCTGGGGCTTCTGTTCTTATGCGGTGGCTGCCAGAGTGAAAAAAACACCTCCCTCTGCCTGAATCCCCACTAGCCTGAAAGAGTTGGCAACGTCACTGGGCTACGCTTTACTTTTCTCCACAGCTGCATAGAACCAACCACCAGGGCTTTTCATGGTGTCACAGGATCGTAATTAATCAGCAGACACCAGCAAAATACATGACTGTGGAATTTACTTGTAAAGAAAGCTGTGAGATTTTCAAATGCCTCTCATTTAGAAGCAATCGCTTCAAAAATAACTCCTGATGGATGTTTAAACTTAGTCCTATATTTGCTCACCTTACTTGGCAAAAACAAGGCTGTTTTTGAAACGCTTGGCAGCTCTGGTTTATGAAAATCAGACTGCTGGTCCATCAGTTCTGTCAGCTGGGGCACACACCACACGACTGTGATCCCGGTTACTCACCAGGAACAGAGGGCTAGGAGTGCGGCCGAGCCCAGGCCTGGGAGAATCTGGAAACGGCCTAGCACACAGGACTGCCCTGCACCAAACACGGAGAACCCCAAGCTGCCAGAACCGAGGATGGTGACTAACTGAACGCACACGAGGGCTGCGAGCAGTTGAGGGTCCTTTTCCGTGTCCCAAATTTGTGATAGGATTCAAACATTCAGGCCACAAATATTTATTAAACAACTATTACCAGGGACTGTCCTAGGAGTTACAGCAGAGAACAGAGTCCCTGCTGCCCTGCAGCTTACATGCTGGTCCCGGGTGAACAGAAAATCAATAGCTTCCCTGACTCTGCCTGGCCAGGAGAGACAACCTGCCCAGCAGCATCGCCACACTCCTCCGGTGCTTCCTGACCAGAGGCGGCTTTGCACAAAGTGATACTCATATTTGGCCTTCAAAAAGTCTTGCCAGAATTGGAAGAACAATATACAGATAGAGAAATCTAAATTACAAAGAGAGTTCGAAAGGGTGTTAAAATATTGGTGTTCCCAACAAAAAGAGTAAACCTTAATGCAAACTATGGACTTGCGTTAATAATAATGTATCAATATCGGTATATTAACTGTAACAAATGGACTGCTCTAATGTACTATATTAATAATAGGACAAAGCTGGGGTGACGGGGCCGGGAGGACCTGCTCAGTTTTTCTGTAAAGCTAAAATTCTTCTAAAAAGAGCTATTCATTAAAAGAAAATATTGGGACTGCTCAGGGGACAGCAAGTAGCTGTGTGTGACGGGAGCACAGCCAGGGTGTGCGCAGGATGGTAGGAGACAGCTGGAGAGATGGTTGCGTCAGACAGAGAAGGATCCTAAACGCAACATCAAGGGATGTGTATTCCGTCCTGCAGACGCCAGAGACCTCCTCAGAGGGAGCTGTGATTTGGAAGACGGGCCAGGGCAGTGCAGAGCCTGGACTGGGGGCAGCATGCCCGAGACTACTGCAGGAGCCGGACAAGAGGCCTGAGGATCGAGACCAGAGGCTGAGAACCGGGACCCTACGGACAAAAAGTAGCTGCAGATGTTTTATTTGGCCTACCCAGTATTTTTAAACCGTTATTTATGAATTGGGAGATTTTACATCAGTCATCCTGATCTCCAGCTTCTTTTGAAAAATCAAAAGATCTGGCGTCTTGGGGCAGCAGTCACCTGGCCCCCGGCATGAGAAACGCACGCCCGGGTTCACCACCGTCCCACCACTGCCTGCCACTCACGGCCGCGGGTGGAGTGTCAACGTCACTTACCGTTGCTCTCGTGCTCCCGCCCCCCAAAACTTACGGAGAATCAAGAGGAAAATGAGATATTTACTGAACCTAAATCTCTGTTAAATGTTTGAAAACAGCCCTGGCCAGTTTGGCTCAGGGGTTAGAGTGCTGGCCTGTGGACTGAAGGGTCCCGGGCTCGATTCCAGCCAAGGGCACAGGCCTTGGCTGCAGGCTCGAGGCACGTGCAGGAGGCAACCAATTGATGTGTCTCTCTCATATCCGTGGTTTTTTCTCTCTCTCTCTCCCTTACACTCTCTCTGAGGGAAACAGAGAATGGACCAAGAGGGCCGTATGTTCATACGCATCCCCCTTTGTTCACTTACTTGCCGGAAACAGACAGGACTGAATTTGTGACACCCCAACCCCACCCGTCTAAATGATAGCAACAGTGGCGTGAAGAGGAAAGGGTACATTTGGGAGATATTTTGGAGACTGGAGATGCAGGACTTGGCAACTGCTTCAGACATGGGATTGAGGGTCAGGAGGAAGACTGCACTCAGGCAGCTGGTACTGGAGGGCGGTCCTTCAGGACAGGGATCACAAGAGAAGACGGAGCCGTTTTGGGACTGAGGGAGGGGATTTAATGAGTTTGGTAAGGAGTGTCCAGTGATGACTGCTCTAGGTAGGGTAATACACTGCACAAACCAGGGATTCTTTTGAGAGTGAAGAGAAGCTCTATTAACAATCACACCGGGACAGATCAGGACAGCTGGTGCCCTCTAGCTATGGTAGGCCCTTTAGAAAAGCTCAGAGTGGATTTAGAGGTGTCTTCAGCAAAAGAAATGGGAGAAACCTTTGTGGACTTAAGATAGTTGTGATCCAGTCAGAAAGAGACCAAGGGCACACAGGAAGCAACCACAGAGAAACCGATGGCATCACCCAGGACTATCAGGCTTGGCACTGCTGAGAGATGAGGTGGTCATCCCTGCCCTGAGAACGGGGTGGTCAGGAAGCAGATGACAGGCAGCTAGATTTCTAGATGTCTTGCCCCTGAGATGTGTGCCTTAATGAAACCCTGGGAGGATCTAAGAAAAGTCTGGAGAACCTGGAAGCAGTTACCCTCTGCCCATCCCCATTCCCACTCTAAACACAGAGAGACCCAGGGGAGTTTCCAACCATCTGTGTAAAGCATGGGGTCCATTTTGGCAGCTTTGAATCTTAAAAGTGACTCCACAGACCAAATGTATTGCTCTCTGAGTAAATGCCACAGGCCTAAAAAGAGTCATGAGACAGATCCTGAAAAAACTTGCCCTGCATCAGTAAAATATGTCTGGTTTATGCTGCTGGACGAAAATAGTGACTTGTGTTAGACAAGATCAAGATGATAGATGGCTGTTTGGGAATGCAGTGCTGAGATGGGTTTTCCTCTTCACCAAGCATGGCTTCCAGGCAGCTTTCCCCCTTATAAAATCAACAGCTGAACTCCAGAACCAGCAGGCTCCAGCAGTAACAGGAGCGGGTTAGGCAGGTCACAAAAGAGGACAACCCCAGTGAGAAAAAGGACGTTCATTCCAGAGGTCAGGTGTAAATGGGTGAAAGTATCCTGATAATTAACAATCCCAAATTGTGAAGGTCAACAAATCTATCCACTTTTGCAACTATGTATCTTTCCTTTTTTTCAGGGAGGGAAGAAGAGAGGGAGAGAGGGAGAGAGGGAGGAGGGAGGGAGAGAGGGAGGGAGGGAGGGAGGGAGAGAGGGAGGGAGAGAGAAAGAGAGGGAGGGAGAGAGGGAGGGAGAGAGAAAGAGAGGGAGGGAGAGAGGGAGGGAGAGAAGGAGAGAGGGAGGAAGAGAGAAAGAGAGGGAGGGAGAGAGGGAGGGAGAGAAGGAGAGAGGGAGGGAGAGAGAAAGAGAGGGAGGGAGAGAGGGAGGGAGAGAAGGAGAGAGGGAGGGAGAGAGAAAGAGAGGGAGGAGGGAGAGAGGGGGCGAGGGAGAGAAGGAGAGAGAGAGGGAGAGAGGGAGGGAGGGAGGGATGGAGAGAGAGGGAGGGAGGGAGGGAGGAGGGAGAGAGGAACATCAATGTGAGTGAGACACGTCGATTGGTTGCCTCTCGCACACACCCTGAGCGGGGCCAGGGATCAAACCTGCAACCAAGATATGTGCCCTTGCCCAGGAATTGAACCTGAGACCCTTTGGTTTGCAGGCTGATGCTCTAACCACTTAGCAAAACTGGCCAGGGCTGCAACTGTATTTTCTTAAAAACAAATTCTATTCTTCTTTTGTGGCATGCAGACTGGGGGTGAACACTTCTGTCCCTATCGCATTGAGCCCAGCATAAAATTTCTGCATCTGCCATTTGCCTAGCTTTCTCCCTGCGTTGCTCCAACCCCCACAGCTAAGTCAGAGCAACATTTTTCCGAGCTCAGTGTTTACACAGGATTTTATTTCGGCTGGTAAAACATCTGTATTTTTTCAGGGACTTAAATAAATGATCTATGCCGGGAATGTACAGTATAAGGTGATGTCAGGCCCCCTTTTTTTCTCGACTCACTGGGCAGAACAGGCAAACATTGTTTCAGCCTGTCGCTGGGAATGTGAATATTTATCCTGTCGACTTAATTCATACAAACAGAACTAAAGGCAGGCAGGCAGAAGTATTTTATGGCTTTAAGTCAGACTGAAGTGGGGGTAGGGAAGAGGGGGATGGCTGAGGTAGGAATCTAAACTTTGTAATTCACAGAAACATGCTTAATCATATAACTGTTAGGAAATGGAAATGGATACAGCAAAAATCATTTAAAAGGCAGATTGTGTGTGTGTGTGTGTGTGTGTGTGTGTGTGTGTGTGTGTGTGTGTGTGTGTGAGAGAGAGAGAGAGAGAGAGAGAAAGCAGGAGAGAGAGGTTCTCTAACTTATTTGTCATTTCTAATTATTAAAACGTAGCCTAGGATTTAACTGTTTTCTGCTTCAGGCACATCAATCTTATTTCCAACAGGACCACAGGCTTCTATCTCAGAAGCACCGCTCTTTTCTCTGACTTCCCCAGTGCAGGGCATGGTGCTTGCTGGATATATGTACCTGCCTAGGTCATCTGTACAGAGAGCTCAACATAATTTTTTTTACTGACAGCCCCAGTGTTACCAGCCTTGGAGGGTCAGGGTGGACTGGGGGCATGACCCTAGGAGCCTTAAGCTACTCAGCCTGGTCATCCCTACAAGAAAGGGCTTAAACGGCCTGTGCCACCCACAGTTACCCACCAATCTGACCCCATGCTAGAGGGCGGGCCAGGAAGCAGTTCAGTACACCCCAAACCTCAACCTGTTTATCAGATGAGGACACATACTTAGAGTTTGTAAGTTTCCAAAAGGTGATACTTGGCTGTGCCGGGAAAAGGTCACTAACTACAAAGTGTAATGACTTCCTAGCTGACTCTGGTATGGGGAAAATAATCACAGGAAATGGGCCATGAATATCTTTAAGACACAAAATGTACAAAACCACAACGTCTGTAGGGGCCCGGTGATTAACTTTGGTTCTCAAGTGCATTCCCTCCTTTCTACTAACACACCCACTATTCTAGTTCAGGAACCCAGAGACCTTACACCTAGGTGATGAAAACAACTTAGCTGACTGGTCTTTGCCTCCAAACCTTATTTTACACGTGGTCGTGGAGAAATCTTCTTAAAGCCAAGCCCTGATCGTATTGTTCCACATTCAAAGTCCTCCAATGATTTCCAGCCTCCTATAGAATCTGCTGGGCACCGAGGGCTCAGCCCACCTTCCTAGTATTACCCCCCACCTCCCCACTCCACGGACCTGTTCTGTGACCGCACGAGGCGGACAACTTCCCATCAGGACGACTTGCAAATGCTTTCCGCGCGGGACGGTGCTGCCATTCCTCCCTCGTCCTTGCCAACTCTCCCCTGACATCCACCCCTGCTGCGAGGCTACTTCCTCCACAAGACCTTCCTCAGCTTTCCTCACTGCCCCCCCCACCCGAAGACTTACTTTCTTCCTACTCAGCTCATTTCATTTGATATATATTTTTTAACTTTTTTATCCTGTCATCATGGTTATCAATCTACAATTTCCCTTTCCTGGAGTAGAGCTCTTTAAAGGAAAGCACTTCATAGCCCCTGGGCCCCAAGGATGCCGCAGCTTTGTCTGTCAGACAGAGGGGCTCAATAAAGAGAATCTTTATTGGTTTGTAATTCTACCATGCCCCCTTGCCAGGGGTACAGAAGCAGAACCCATACTCACAGCAGCAGCTAGGGTACTAAACCTCTCTAAACCCTCCCCACACAAAGGGGTTGGGAAATACATAGTTTTAAAAAGAGTGAATATAAGTTTGGCCTGGACCACCTATGGCCCAGTGCTCCAAATTGTACAATGCAATTAGGAGTAGGCACCCAGAAGAGGCATCGAGGGCCCTGAGCTGCTGGGCAAGGCGAGGGTTAGAAAGTGATGTCAAAGGTAGTCAATCTTAACCCAACATACAAAGATCTGCATGTAAAGAATTAACAATTTACAAAACTAATATAGTATCTGTTCTAACAAACAAGTTCCTAACTTTAGAACACAGATACATTTCTGAAAAGCTATATATAAAAAATTTTAAATTACAAACTATTTATTTATAGAATAAATTCCAGTTTAAATTTTTAAGGGGAAGCTTCATTATACTTGGTAATTCATCTTTTCTATATATCTGGAGCTTTACCTATTGAGTTTACTTAAAGATGATACTGAGATCAATAAGAAATTCTTTAATGTAGCAAAACTTATTAATGAAAAATAATAGAGATCATTTGTTTGGTCGAGATAGTTAACTTTAAAGCATTATAGAAGGAGAGAAGTTGGTGGTGGTATGAATGAAACAAAATGAGTCATGAATCAATACTTGTTGCAGCTGAGTGATGGACACATGGGACTCATTACATTATTCTGTCTACATTATTGTACATTTAAAATTTTCTATAATAAAAGTTCTTAAAAAAGATTTAGAGAAGGAGAGAAAAAGGGAAAGAGCAAAGAAAGCAGCTATAGGACATTGAGATGAAATCAACATTAAAAAGTTCAGGATCTAGTATAGGAAGTCGCATAAATAACTGTAATTCAAGGAAGAAAACAGTAAGTGCTATAAAGAGAGATAAAAAATAGAGAGGCCAGAAATAAACTTGGTAAAAATACAGATGATAAAAGTGGTATTTAAACAGTAGTAAAAAGATTGATTTAGTCAATAAATGGTATTAGGACAACCAACTAGTTCTTTGGGAAATAATGTGGCTAGATCCCTACCCAAAGTCTTGCACTGAAATAAATTCCAGATGGAGAAAATAATCAGATATAAAACAAGAGACTGTAAAAATGCTAGAAGAAAACAGAAAAACGTTTTATAATCTTCAGGTATAAACAGGCTTTCTATAAGTCTGTCAACATAAAAACTGAAAACTTTAGTAAAAACTACTTGGAATATTCAAAAATAGAGGCAAAAAGGATAAAATATTTGCTAACTCCCCTAAGGAACAAAGCTCTTGCAAATTAATAACAAAAATGAAAGTGAATGAATGAAACATGGCAGGGAGTTACAAACTTTCTGTTCATAGCACCCTTAGCACCTCAATAATCTTTTCATGGTGCCCCTAGGTGAAAAGGAATACCTAATAGTTCCATTTATTAAGTCCTAGATCCAAACAACCTAATAAGTATTTATGCCCTAACAACTTAGGAACTGTTTGAAAAAAATAATACATATAAGTTGAAAGAAAAAATATTTTGATCTCATTCCTTAATAACCACAAATACATTCTAACGGGATGTGTGTGCCTGTTGGATACTCGTAACTTCCAGCCTTGGGATCGTTGGACTTCACCACCCTCATTCCTGTTCTATAATGATTTTCTCATGGTACTTGCTTTTTATCGCAGCAACTCTCAAATACTCAACTTTGCAAAGATATATAGCATCTTTGAAAGGAATGCAGTGCAAGCTAATGTTGATCATCAGTGTAAATTACTTCAAGCTAGAAGTTCTCATAATATCTCACAGATGGTAAACGTCATTGTGTTTCTCTCCCAAATTTAAAATATCCCACAGAGTTTTGGCACACACTTTGGGAACTGCAAATATTTAGCAAAGAATATAAACAAGCAATTCACAGATGAAATACAAATAGCCAATAAACATATGAAGACATGTTTAATTTCATTAATGTTTAAGGAAGGGCAATTAAAACAATTTTTTTTTTCAAAAAACATTGATTTGTACAGAATTTTTCTTAAAAATTAGTAGGTAGGACCAATCTAATAACTAGGTAAGAAAATAATACTCTTATTCATCATTGGTGGGAACATAAATTGTCACAACCTATTTTGGGTGGTAACCAGCAGGGCCACCTTGTTGTACATACAGTTTTTTTCTATACAGTGGTCCTCCATGGAGCTGGACCAAGCAGCAACTTGGAAGTCTGGTAGTTGCTATCAACATGGAAAACGTACTTTCTTCAGTCTTGTAAGACCCACTTCCGGGAATCTGTCTCACAGAAACAGGTATGGGCAAAGATAACAGATGCCCAAGGATGATCTTCAGTAGCATTCACTAACAGGAAAATTTAGAAACACCCAATACAGGCCCAACTGAAAAAATTATGGGATGTTCCTACAAGTATTCCATCACATAAGCCAAGCTGTATAGCTATTAAAAAGAATGCTGTAGGTTTATATAGACTGACATGAAAATATCTGTAAGATATACTGGTAAGTGAAAAACCAAGCTGCAAAAATAGTAAGGTCCCATTTTTATCCATACCAAATTAAAAGTGAGGGTGGGATTTTTAATTTTTTTATTATTATTATTATTTTTTAAATATATCTTTATTGATTTCAAAGAGAGGAAAGGAGAGGGAGAGATAGATAGAAACATCAATGATGAGAGTCACTGATCGGCTGCCTCCTGCACGCCCCCGACTGGGGATCAAGCCCGCAACCCGGGCATGTGCACTCACCGGGAATGGAACCCCGATCGCCTGGATCCTAGGTCAATGCTCAACCGCTGAGCCACGCCTGGCAGGGCTATTTGATTATTTTTTTAATGGGCTCCTATTGGCCAAATTGGGGACAATTTTCTTTTTTAAATTTATTTTTATTAACTAACTTTTAAAATTTAATTAATTTTTAGGGGTAAAATTTTGTTGCATCTTTCTATAATTTAGAAACTTTTACAGTAAAAATGCATTACTTTTTTTATAACTATTTTTTTTTTTAGAAATAATTATAGCCTCATAACAAAAGTTGCAAAAATAGTAGCATTGTCCTTTTCACTCATCTTCCCCCGACTGTGACCCCTTACATAACTGCAGTACTATGTCAAAACCACTAAGCTGACACAGGCACATTACCACTAACTAGGCTATGCACCCTGCTCAGTTTTGCCACTTTTTGCATGTATGCATTTGTGTGTGGGGGGGGGGGGGGGTGAACAATTTTATCCCATGCATGGATTTGTGTAACCACCACCACAATGAAGAATACAGGCTGCCCTATCACCACAAAAGAATGCATTATTTTTGGAATCAGAAACAATAAAAGTAAATCAGAAACAATAAAAGCAAATAATATTCTTTTTATCATGTACTCCCTAACATAATACTAAAATTCACATTACTAACTATTGGGACAGGTGGCTGTGTGGTATCTTTCCTAAGAGAAATCAAAGAAAAGAGCCTTTTCAATGCAATCAAAGAGGATGCTAGGACTTTGCAAGGCTTCTCCCGGTCTCTTCCTCTGACTTTTCAGACCTGTGCCCAATGAGGGTAGGAAGGGAAGCCGGCCACTGGGGAGGTGGGTAGTAGCATTCTCGAATGCTGCAGTAATGTCACCAGTGTTGTCTCTTCAGCAAGCAAAGCCAAAGGACATGCAAAGTTAATGTATTAATTTGCATTTTCCAGATTTTAGAGCTGCTGGAAAATCTGCTTTATAAAAGAGTTTGTCCCACAGAAAACTCTGGCTTTCAGCACATGGCCTTCAGGCTGGTCAGGCATACTGCTCAAGCTGCCCAGGGAGGGGGCTGGGAAAAAGGCCCTGCAAACCTGGGCCTGTGCTGGAGCCAGCCTCAGGAGTCCTCCGGCTGACAGTGCATTGTGGTAACAGAGTCCTCTTTCTGAAAAACGAACATGGAAATTTTTTTTGGACACTTTGGGTTGCAGCTTATTTCAAAGGTCATCAAAGTAAACAAAAGGAAAAGACTGTGAATCTTTATAAGTCAAAAAGTGACAACTGTTTATAAAGCAACAGTTTATATTTTCTCATGGAGGAAAGAAAAAAATGACTCCTTTAAGCCCCAGGAATGGAGATTTGGGTGGTTACCCCTCTCCCCTCCCCCAGTTTGTTTGTTCATTTGCCATGCAACACCTCCAGCGGCGAGGGCCAGGAACATCTGTTGCACCCATTTTATGTGGAATTATAGAAGTCTGCTGATGGCTGGGATCTGTGGAATAAACTAGGTGGTGTCTTAGGAAGCAAAAGCCTCTGTCGCCTTACTGATCACTCACTGCTTTCCACAGGGCTGCTGAGTACGGGTGATGCCCAAAGTCATACAGGTGGCTGAACACAGTAAGGTCTCTCCAAATCTGGAGCCCAGTTTCCTACTAGGGCGCCTTTGTTCAGAGAAGGGTGATTTTGTGAGGTCTAACTGAAACAAAAGGTCAGTGAAACCAACCCTTATCAAGTTCCCTCCGATCCCCAGGAGTGACCAAAAAACCCTTTTCACGTATGAGTCTTCTTGGTTGAGCTGATAATAAACTTTGGACAATCATTATGGGTGAACTTCTAATTGGGTTTCATATCTGTTATTAGGCATTTCAAAATAATGAAAGTAGATGGCATTAAAGTAATAATCTAAAAGGTACTTTTTACATGGGATGCCGTGTTCATTAGTCATGTGCTTCCCGGTCTGCTATAAAGATTGCATATTATTTCTGCTTATCCATCAAGGCCCAGCTCATCAGCTCCCTCTGTGAAGTTCTTCTTGACAATTCTAGGTTGTGGCAATCTCCCCATCCTCTCATCCCATAGTATTTATTATCTGAACCACTCATTTGGCACCTAAGATATGTTGCCTTGATTGCTATTTATCTTTTTATGTAAACCACGTTGTTTTATCTCCTACAGAGCTTTACTGGAATGCAAACGTTTGTTGATTTGATTTTAAATTTAAGTCAATTACCATGCGGGCTGAGATAAACAGTACTTTCAAGGCAATAGTTAACTCAATAGTGAAAGTAAACACCAAGTCTGCCTGCAAATGGGTTGGCTTACAAAGATGACCAATGAATGCAAGTCCTTGAGACTGGAAGATGTTTGTGGTGTGGACCATCATCAGTCTGCTTTTCCTAGCCTACTAGCATGTCCTGTTATCTACATGAATTCATCATCCTCCAAGCTCGTCTTGAGGAAACTCACAGTCTTCCCTCAAACCTTCTTCAGCTCAAACACTGGCACCTCTATGAAATCACTTCTCCCAGGAACTGTTAAGTTTATTTGTTGAATAAATGTCTGAACGAAACAATGACTCTAAGTAACCATCCAAAATCCATTTTGGCCTGTCCCCTTTCACCATATTGCTGGAAGGTGATGAGGATCAGGTTTAGGAAAGTTTTAAGACAGGGGTGAGGAACGTCCAGCCCTTGGGCTGTATACTGCCTGAGAAATCATTTGGTCTGGCCCTGTCAAGGCAACTGCAGGCAGGACTTGAAATTCAATAAATCTAGGAGCGTTTTTCATAGCTAATTTTTAAGTTGATAATTTTTTATGGCCTGAAAATGATGTTTTAAATATCCAAATGGCCCTTGGCAGAAAAAAGGTTCCCCACGACTGTAAATCAAAGAGAACAAGCCCTCCCAGCCAAATATTGGGACTGACTGCAATGGGACAACAGGACATATCCACTTGATTCATAAAGAGAAACATTAGTCTTTAGACCAGTGGTTCTAAAACTGGGGTGATTTTATCCCCAGGAGATATTTGGCATTGCCTAGAACCATTTTTGACTGTCTCAATTGAAACGGGGTGCTACTGGCATCTAGTGGGTAGGGGGCAGGGATGCTGCTAAACATTACAATGCCCAGGGCAACCCCTCTCAGCAATGAATTACCCATTCCAAAATGTCAATAGTGTTGAGGTGGAGAAACCATGGCTTACTGTAAGAGTTCAGGCTTTGCAGTGAAGACCTGGCTGGTGACCTTGGGAAAATTATGTAACCTCTCTGAACCTTAACTTCCTCATCTATAAAATGGAGCTAATGATATAACTCATCTCATGAGGTTATTGTTAAGTTTAAAAGATAACTGATGTGAAAAGTACTTTGCAGTTACTCTTTAAAAATTAGTCATCCTTATTAATGGATGCCCTGTGTGTGGTTTTGACTTTTCAGTACACTTCAGGTATCTCTCGGTGTAGTGTAGAAAGGAGACTCACCTCACCCCCTCCACTCATCTGGGGTATCTATGCTCTCCTGGTTCCAAGTTACTGAATAGCTTTCTTACTCCTAGGTGGTACCTGCTTATGTCCTTTCTTTGGTGCTTGTTTCTGCTTGGCCCCTGGATTTCTGCCTGTTGCAGTAATGTTCCTTAGCAATACTTTTTTTAGTGGTCTCTGATGATTTTCCCAGAAACTGTGCTTTCTGACTAATCATCTTACTATAGCTCATAACAATGACTAAGTGTGTGGCAAGGATAAACTCATGATTATCCCTCAGGTGCTCTGAGAAGTGAAGTGCAGTCCTCATTATCAAGTTTGCCCTTCTTGTCAGAAGCTACATTTTCTGCATGTGTGAGTTACACCTCAGAGTGAACTGTGCCATTCGGTGTCTTGGAAGAGTAGTTTGATAACCCTTATAGATACTGGCCTGGTTAGCGATGACCCGCAAGAGGTTTATCCTTGATACTCTTTCCAAGGGAGCAGAGCACAGTTAGCTCCACAAACTCACAAATCCAGAGGTAGAATTTCCAGCTCCTTTGTCCTGCCTCAGAGAGGTGAACACTTCAAAATAAGCTAAGTAAGCACATTCCTATTTTCCTGAATGACCTAGATCAGGTAACAATTTAACAAATACTTTACCTTCCTCCCACATCATTTCCTAATCTGTCCAGCTGGCTTGCACTTTATTCAAAGGAAGCAAAGCATCTTTCCTGTGTATATTAGTTTCATAAAGCGGATATTTGAATATTTCACATAGTGAAGCCTTTGGGCTTATATTGTAGTCTTCTCTGAAAGGTATATGCACGTATTTAAAATTCCATATATTCTTGATTTTTTTTTTTTAAAGGCACTAAAGTAGTTAGTCCCAATCTTCTTGAAATTAATGGTGAACTCTTAGTAGAATGAATCATGTCTCCTTAACAGGCAGAATCTTAGCTATCAAGAAAATAGAATTTACTCAGAAACCTTTGACGGAGCAGAGAAGAAAGAGGGAGGTTTCTTACCTCATCCAGAGGAATGCCTTTAACTTTGGAGATTCAAGGTCATTTTATCACTGCATGAACCAATGGAAAGGCTGAGCTCATTTTAGCATAGTAAGGAAGTGAGTAGGATACTCACCAAGAGGGCAATCTTGGTTCATAAGTTACCAGACTAGGAACATTTCCTCCTATGGAAATAATATATAATCCCTGTGGGTAGGAGAGCAGTCTTTAATCAAGGGGATAGAACCGGAAACCTTGGAGTATCGGGATGACACTCTAACCAACTAAGCCACTCAGCCAGGGCCTTTATTTTGTAAATTTGTGAAGCATTCCATTTTTTTTTTTTTTTTTTTAATGGCTCAGGAGTAAATTCAGCATAAAATAAATGCTAATAAAAGTAAAAAAAAAAAAAAAGTGAAATACCAACAAATGGAAATTATTGTCTAGTAAACTATATACAAATGCATCAGGATTCAGTTAATAAAAGATCTAAAGAAGGTGGGGTAAAGGAGAGGCTCACTTTCTGGAGAACGTGGAGTTTTACTCAGGAAAAAGTCACAGATAGAGAGACCAGGGTGGATCTGAATTGCCTACAGACAATTGGTAGTTAACCCTCCATTACCACCTGGGTATTCTTATTTTTCACACCTCCAAACAATTTCACTGAAGAACACAGGACATTCAATTGTTTCACTAGGATTCGAGTATGAAGGGGGGGTGAAGAGGGGAGGTATCCACAACATAGTGGAAGAATACAATGAAAAAGCGTTAAGTTTATGCATAATACCTCTTAATATGGAGGAAAATGAGACCAAGACACAAACCATCAAGTTTCCCAATGAAGTTACTACCTAAATTAAGAAATTAAGATTCTATATATTTCACGGAAAAAAATATTGTAGTTCCTAAAAACAATTAAAAATAAAGGCCCTGGCTGGGTGGCTCAGTTGGTTAGAGTGTCAACCCGATTCTCCAAGGTTGCCGGTGCTATCCCTGGCCAAGGCACCTATGAGAAGCAATCGATGAATGCGTAAGTGAGTGGGACAACAAATGGATGCTTCTCTCTCTCTCTTTCCCTTCCTCTCTTTCTCAAAAAAAAAAAATACAATAAAAGTTAAAGATAGAATTACTGTATGATCCCACAATTCGACTTCTGGGTATACATTCAAAAGAATTAAAAGGAGGGTCTCAAAAAGATTTTTGTACACCTATTTCATAGAAACATTATTCATAATAGCCAAAAGATGGAAGCAACCCAAGTGTCCACTGACAGATAAATGAATAAATGTAATATATATATATATTTATATATACACACACAATAGAATATTATTCTGCTATAAAAGGGAAGAATGTTTTGACACAGGCTACAACATGGATGAGCCTTAAGGATATTATGCAAAGAGAAATAAGCCAGTCACAAAAAACCAAATATTGTACGATTTCACTTATATGAGGTGTCAAGGACAGTCAAACTCACAGAAACAGGAAGTGTAACGGTGGCTGCCAGGAGTCAGGGCAGAGGGGAAAGACGAAGCTCCTGTTTAACGGGTATGTAAGTCTCAGTTGTGGAGACTGGCTGTACCATGATGTGAATGCGCAGGGTGGCAATAGTGGGCTTGCAGTTGTGAGGGCGTGAAACAGTTTATTCTTGTATCATTTATTATTATATTTCTTATTTGTAGTATAGCTATAAACCTACTTTTGCCCACTGAACTGAACACTTAACAATGGTTGAAATGGTAAATTTCATGTTATAACAATTAAAATTTAAAAGATGTCTTGCATCCAAATCACCAATATTCAATATTGTAATATTGTATTCAGTATCATTTCTGTGACAGATTACAGAGGACCTCCAGCTATTAAAAAGCCTTGTGATATAAACTTCTAATCACGGGGTTGCACACCTGAAACTAATATAATATTGTACATCAACTGTAATTTTAAAAAAAAAAGCCTTGTGGGTGAACTACACATTTACTTTAGAGTACCAGCTGGTGTTGTGAGACTACAGTAATTAGATGCCCTTAGAATCCCATTTTGATTTCTTTTAATCTTTAAAAAAATTAGCATCAGGTGTTAATTAAAAATAGCCAAGTCTATCATTAGAGGCAAGCTATAAGGTTGTACTAATTGTAGAGAAAGGAAGAATTTTCAAGCGCACTGAGATACTGGAATGTATGAGAAGATTGTAGTAACCTGTTCTATTGCTTTTCTAGTATCCGCTGCTTTCCCAGTCTCTACTACCATGGAGGGAAGGGGGACCAACCACCGCAGACTAAATTCTTAGACAAAGTTTAATTTTTTAAAACTTTCCCATTGCAGACTATTTTAAAAGTATTATGCTGGCCAGAGAAGATGTGGTTGAGACTATTATTATGATCGGTATGTCTCTATAAGTCATCTTATGGAGGTACAAAAGTTTGTTTTATATCATACACTTGTGTTGAACCTTAAACTCTACCTCCCTGCAATATCTACTTTCTCTTTGCCCACAGCTAAAAACTCTCTCAAGTTTTTAGCCCCTTTTAGTATCCCTACTGCACACCACTTTTTAAAATATGTCAATAATTTTATCTTTCATTTAGCTAGGCTGAAATCTGTTCAAAATGTCACCAACTCAACATCAAGATAGGCCTTTTCTGCTCTTCTCCATCCTTCCAATACTTATCCAACCTAATACCATGGGTCAGAATATCTACTGACTCTAAGTCACTTACTTTCTTCTCTAGTTCACCATAGCAAGGGCACCTCCCCCAGTGCTTCTAGGTATCCAGGTGTAAAACTGAACTAATATAACCAACTTCCCTTCTATTGTTCTAGATGAGGGTGCCCTAAGTACTGCTGGCCTCCTTGATCCTATGTGTCGCGCACAGTTGTTACTGTTATCTCTGTCCTGGTTTCCCACGATTCTTACTTCATGCCCCTTGGTCCTGACCACAAAACACTGTGTTACTAAACAGCTCACTCAGTCTCCCGCTTCCTCCACTCCTGCCTTTGGTCAGCCTGCCAGCTGCCCTTTACACTTGGAAGAGACTCCCTTTGCATCTGCCAAGATGCTCTTCCAAATGCTTCCTCTTTACTCAGGTCTGCCTGCCTGCTCTCCACATGAATGACCAGGAGCACCCTTCCTAGAGCAGAAGAAAATAAGTGATGAAATGAAATGAAGAACACTTTTTGCCCATCAAATATCTCAGCTTAGAAATGTCAAGATTTTCTTATTGCTCTTCATTGTCCTTTAACTTCAATGGCAAATTACCTAGAAATGGGTAATATTCATCACTTGGGTGTGTGTGTAAATCTCTGTTATCTCCTGGACCTGACAAGAATCACTTGTATCTTCCAGTAACTCAGTTTTATACATTGAATTCCTCTCTCTCACTCTTAACCAGTGTTTTCCACATTTGGCTCACCATCAGAATCACCTATTTGCTCATTAACAATGGAGATTCTGGGGCTCTACCTCAGATCCACACAGTCAAAATCTTCAGGACAAGAGTTTGGGAATCTGTATTATAAACAGTACCCCAGGTAACCCTGGTGTCAGGTAAGTCTGGGAAACACGTGACAGCCTACCAAAGCATCCTGTTTTTGTCAATATCTTAACCACCAGTGGTCTGAAGGTATATAGCCAGATGGCCTGAGTTAGTTAGGATTTAGTCATGAAGATTCTACCTACTCCAGCCATGCTCATTATTTGACTTTAAAGTAACACTATGTGATTTTTATATTCCAATTTTTCTGCTTTAGGTTTGTTGGTCATTTTCCCCAAGTCCTACAAGATTCTGGTGATGAATTTGTAACATTTTATAGCCACCCACTGATTAATTAGCACAGTATTGAGCATTTAATTGAAACTCAATTAAAATCTTACTGACTGATCAGTACAGGTGCCACCCAGGTCAAAAACAGCCTAAAAACCCCGTGTCCTGAAGCCTACCTGAGTAGCACAGCCTCCCTCCCTCACCAACCGGTGAAGGAGAATGCAAATTTAGGGCCTGTCTCTTGGCCTGAAAGAACAAGGCAATTATTCAGTGATTGGGCCAGATTTCTAGGAACTATTGTTATGCTTTGTCTGACCACTTAGGTTTCTCATAATAGAGTCAACTTCCTTTCATCCCTCAAGGATTACTGCTTTGACCTGAGTTCTTTCCACGGTCATGCTGGGGAGATCTCAGAGTTAATGATTTGCATCTGATAGGGTATCATAAAAATTCAAGTAGCAAGCCTGCTTTCAGGCACGGACACATAGGGGCACTACTCAGAAAGCAACAGAAGTTTCATGTTGAACATGGCAAATGTTCAAGAATGTTTATTTTAAAACATGCTTATTCAAAACATGAAGACCATTCTAGTTTAAAATATAAACGTCAATAGAAAGAAATGTAGGGTCCCGTCTAAAAGTGAGATTACCAGTTATATATAAGATCCAGAAAAATAAAGTGGAGCAAACAACACGAAGCCAATTTATTCAAGAAATTAACACTGAAAACAAGTTTCAATGGGGGGCGGGGTATCCCACAGCCATGTTCAGTATTAGATTTTTCAATAGGATGAACCCATTCTCCATTAAATAAAAAACTTCGAATGTAAACAGTGAATGGCCCCTTTGAAGAAATTCATCCCTGAAACTGAGCAGATTTCTAAATCAATGCATAGACCAGGCTATTTATAAACTCTACTTCCCATCAACCTCAGCACTATGTCAACTAACAATAACAAGTTAATGTTTTCCAGTAATCTTCACTGTGCCATTTAATTGCCAGTACTCAGGCCAAGGTAAACTCGGCAGTAACAAAAGAGCTAACATCACAATAAAAGAATGAGATTAATGAATTTACATTTCTGCTTTGAAGTGAATGCTGAAAATCATGCCTATAACATACCCTTTATCTGCCATTGGACTTTAATTATGCCAAATAGTTTATAGACTGATTTGAAGGTAAAGTTTAAAAATATTTCTGTTTTTAATTAACCACAAGCTTCAATCCTTGGGGAACTTTTTTTAGCTCAAGAACCTCCTTTCTGTAGTATTATAAAGTGTACAACTCCCTAAATTGTCAAACACAATTTCTAAACTCTGACCACCATTCTTACAGTTTTTTAAAAAAATGAAATACCATTCAACATACCCCAACTGAAGCGCACAGCTTGATGAATTTGTATATATGCCTAATTATATAGTTTTTACTTGTAATAATATAACTCAGCAAGTTATTCCACTACATAAGATTATTATACATCATCATGTTTGTTCGAAAAAGTACATTATAGCATTTTTTGGCATTGGTGGTTAAAAGGAAGCATTTTCATCCCCACACTGACTCAAATGTTAACAGTAGATACTGAGCATTCATAATATAAGAAAAGAGAAGCACTCACTTTTTGTGGGGGGGGAGGGATGAACCTTCAAAATACAGTAAGACAACGCTGTTATAAAAATGAAGACAAAAGAAGAAAAACCAAAATGTGCATCTTTTAGTACAAAAGGGAAAGATCATTAACTCTGATTTTCAAACTCTGATTTTTTTTTGGTAAATTCACCCCTGAACCTTAACTCCTCAGTAAACAAAATGAATTATACCTTCATGTTTCCAACTAAAACTATTTGGGTCAAATCATTTTGGTCTGCTTTCCAAACCTCCACGTACAATTTGGTCACTTAATTGCTAAGAAAGTCCACTATCATTTCCTTTTTCTGGTACACTGCGAAATCACTTGTCATTTTAGCAGCTATGTATATGTGCTAACTTTCCTTATTGTTTAAATATCTACTCCACTAGCTAGTGATGGATCATAAAACCTAGGCGCAGGATGTACAACTCACCCTGGATTTCTGATGGTTGAGATAACTCATCCCTAGGTGTTGGGTTTTTGTCATCACTCATCCAAACATGTTCTCCAATCTTTTAACTACCTGTTGTCACCTCCCATAATATAAACTTCTTTCTTAGTTGGCTACAATGATGATGTGCTCAGCTAAACAAATGTGTATGTATCAGGGGCAAATATCTAAGAAACATCAACACTTTCTGGACACAAAATAATTATAAAAAGACCAATCTGAATTCAGAAGAAGTCTTTTGAAACAAAAATAATTTTTAAAGAGCCGCTGATCCATTATTTAAATATCATGAACTACACTAAAACAAACTCCTTTCAAATAGTATTTCTGTTAAATTAAACTTAAATAAATTCAGAAGATTCATTTGTAATGAACATTCATGAAGGAAGGTAAATTTGTGTGCTGTCTCAATGCCAGAAACATAAAAACACAAATCTGGAGTTCTAATGTCAGGAGTTTCTAACCACTCTGAAAACTTTGTATTGCAGGGTGTGAAGGTACTCAGATCTGCACCGAATCAATATAGCTGATAGAGGGTGAGTTTTCTACAACACTAGTTTTCTTGTTCTGCTGTGCGACATTCCCATATTTCATGTCACTAAAAGGAAATGGGCCATCCAAATTGTATCTCAAAGTGGCAGAAAGTTCAACCTCCACTGAGACAAAAGTAGAGCATTGGTCCAATAAGTTTTTAAAATTTTCATTAGATTTTCACAGAAACACTTATTTCTAATGCTACCATTAGGAAAACAGAAAAAGAAGAAAACACGATCACACCCTTCAGATTATTTTTAAAAAGCATTATTCTAGTTCGTTCACCCCCCAAAAAATTTATTGAGGGCTTAAGGTCAAATGCTATGGAAATGTACAAAATAACTATGTCCATTCTCACTACTCTTATTCAGTGTTATACTGGAGGCCCTAGCCTGTGCAATAAGACAAGACAAGGAAATAAAAAGCACACCAACTTTAAAATTAAAATAAAACTATCTTATTCACAGATGACATGATTATCTATCTTTGCAGTAACACCCTACAGAATCTATTTTAAAAAGATACAATATCTAATAAGGTTAGCAAGGTCTCAGAATATGAGATCAATATGTGAAAATTAACTATATTCTCTAAAGGCTAGCAATGAACACTTGGAATTTGAAATTTAAAAAATATGATCATTTCTAATAGTATAAAAACCAAGGAATATCTTGGGATAAATCTAAAAAATATGTTTAAGAGTCATCATCCAAGGATTGTGTAGGTCTGTATTCAGCATACTTTTTCTGTAAAGGGCCAGAGAGTAAATATAATAGGTTTCTGGGTCATATGGTCTGTTGTAACTACTCAATTCTGGCATTATATTGTAAAAGCAGCCACAGAAAATATGTAAACAAATGGAAATGAATATGTTCCAATAAAGCTTTATTTATAAAAATAAGAAGCAGATGGATGTAGCTTGTAAATCATAGTTTGCCAACCCCCTGATCTAAAGGAATAAACTTAGTGCATTTCCTTATTTACTACTGATTAAGGTCCAAGACTTAGAGAAGTTACTGTGAACTTGTACGCTTTTGTGGGGTAGACACACAAATAATTTCTGTCCAGTGGAAAAGATAAGTCCAAAGATTTATAATCTGTTGGACATAACACTGTCTCATATCTAGCTCAGCAATCTTATTATAACATTCTGTTTGCCTATAAATGCCCTAGTTTTTCAGATATTCTTTGAACAGATCAAAACGTCTTACTGGTTCCCTTATTAATTAATGAGTTAAATAATATCTTTTATACATGTTCATTTTCTATTTGCCTGAAAGTGATGATTTTACCATTATGAAAATTATACTTTAACAATGTCAATTCTCCTCCTCTTGCTCTAAAGATTCAATGCAATCCCAATAAAAAGACATCAAAATTTTTATTGGAAATGCATTAAACCCAAGTTTAAATTCAGAGAAAACTAGTATCTCTATAATATTCAGTCCCATAAAAAACATGTAATATCCTTGGGTAAAACCAAGATAATCAATAGAAAACACATTACAAAGGATCTTTACAAATGATATTACAAATGAGAATTAGGTGACTGAGTACAGTCTAGTGTAGAACTGAGAAGTACAGGTTCTGAAACCCTAGATCCGCCACTTTCTAGCAGTGTGACCTTGGGCAAGTTATTTAACCTCTCAGAGTTTCAGTTTCCTCGCTGTAAACAGCACTCACTTTCTAGGATTGTAATGAGGATTTAGTGAATATGTAAGGGCATAACAGGATTTGACACAGAGTAAGTATAACAGAAGTGATGACTAACAGTATCATTACAAAGTGAAATACAGAACTCAATAGCTTTCAAAAGTAAAAACAGCACAAGTCAGAAAATATAAGAAAAGTACCTATGATAACAGTAATAAGTATAAAAGAGAAATACGTAATCTATATGAAAAGGCTTTAAAATAGAATGTTACTGCCTGGCCAGCATAGCTCAGCGGTTGAGCATCAACCTATGATCCCGGAGATTGGGGTTCAATTACCGGTCAGGGCATGTTCCCTGGTTGCAGGCTCAATACCCAGTGGAAGGCGTGCAGGAGGCAGCCGATCAATGACTCTCATCATTGATGCTTCTATCTCTCTCTCTCTCTCTTCCTTTCCCTTCCTCTCTCTGAAATCAATAAAGACATATTTAAAAAAAGGAAGAAAAAAAAAGGAAAAAAATATGCCTGGCCGGGCGTGGCTCAGCGGTTGAGCGTCAACCTAGGATCCGGGTGATCGGGGTTCGATTCCTGATCAGGGCACATGCCTGGGTTGTGGGCTCGATCAATGACTCATGTTTCTATCTCTCTCTCTCCCTCTCCTTTCCTCTCTCTGAAATCAATAAAGATATATCAAAAAAAAAAAAAAGAATAAAGAAAAAGAAAAAAATACAATGCTACTAAGGAATGTAAAAGACAAATAAATGGGAAAGCATCCATGTTCTTGAATAGGACAACAACATAATAAAGATGTTACGTACAGTAGATAATTTAACATATAAATTTAATGTGATCCCAATAAAAATTAAATGTAGTGACAGAATAAAGGATGGGGGAACTGGGCGAGCTGATTTAAAGTTCTTAGGGCACTTAAAAAGAAAAGTAATGAAGGGGAATTAAATCTCCACCAAATTGTAAAACATATTATAAAGCTACTGTGAGCAGCTAGTGTGTATATAGACACACTGTTCAATGAAACAGATGAAAACTTAGAAAAGAAGAGCAACTGCATTCAGAAATTTAGCATATGTCAAAGACAGCTCTTCTGTCAGGAGAAATAAGATGCATTTCTCAATAAATGAATTTGGGACCAAAAAACCCCCAATACAATAGCTCTCCATTAATTTATTTTTTATTCCCTTTGATAATGTTAAGTAATTTTCATAACAGCATTTTTAAACTTATAATGATAATTATAAAAGACAGTTACCATTTATTAAGAAACTATACCACAACAGCCACGATACTGGATATTTGTATACGTAACATCTCTATTCTTTACATCAACCTTGCAAATTACATATTATTATTTATAGAAGGTTAAGCTTCCACTTTGAATTTAAGTGATTTGCCCTAGGCCAAATATCTAGAAAGTGGGAAAAGAGTATAGCGAGCTCAGGTCTGCCTAGATCTAAAACCTCTATCCAAAAATAACTCAGTTTGTCAATGAAACTCTAAGAATGGAGCAATAAAAACAGTTCTAGATTACAAGTTGTGCATACCAAGTAGGAATGAGGTAACTATAATAAAACACAGCACCTTTTCTATGCCTTTTGGTTTCCAAATGGTAAATACACGGGGGTCTGTGTCTTATTTATACTCTATCATGGTAGCCAGCCTGGCTTTCAGTCATTGGATGACACCCAAGGTGAATCTACCTTATACCAAATTCTTTCCAATAAAGAAAAGAGTTAAAGTGAAGCTAGAGTGAGCTTGAACATAATTTTACACTGAGGAAAATTTTGTAACTTTTTATTTTCTAAGGTCCCAATGTGGGAAACTAAAAGTCTGTACGCCAAAAAAATACAACACTGGCTATTTTGACTTCCCACTGCTGGGCAGTAAACCTCTTGAACTTGTCTATTTTTGGAAATTGAGGTATCCCTTTAATCCCGTCTCGGAACTGCTGACGGTGGTGAGACAGCAGAGGAAAGTGGGCACAGGGCCTGCACCAGTCAAGTCTCCAAGGACAGGAATAAAGCAAAGTGTGAGCGAGCAAAAGCGTTTTGCAAGAGAATTTTGTGAAACTGGTGTCAGTGTTCACAACCCAACACAAGAAACACCACCCAACTGCAAGCCTTTTCAGACAAAAGGGGCCCCTGGAGCTGGATTGATGTTGTAAAACTCTCGGAGCCAATATTTACTGCATGGGTCAAGTTGTCTTGTAGAAAACAGCACAGCCCTTCCCTGCCTATCCTAAGGGTTCTGCTCTCTTCTACTATGTGGTGTGTATAAAGATACAACGCAGAAAGCACAGGAACTTCCTCTGTGGAGACTGTCGGGCACAAAGGCCCTGCTGCATGTACTCAGGAAGACCCTTCTTTCTTTTAAAAGACCCTTCTGATGATTTGTTTTCTACAGGCAGCTTAGATCATTGAAACAATTAAAAATATTTTTAATTTTTCAATGTCAGTTGACATACAATATTATATTAGTTTCAGGTGTGTAATCCAGTGATTAGACATTTATATAACTTATGAAGTAATCACCCTGATAAGTCTGATACCACACATAGTTATTACAATTTGTTAAAATGAAAATCACCTCCTCTTCAAAAATGATGTCCATTTTGCTCAATGCATCTTCAAAGTTCTCTTTGATTCGAAAGCTAAAGAGCTAATGTCCCTGTCCCCTAATGAATGTGGTGTGAGGGATTTATAGGGAGCCCCCACACCATAATAAAGACCAACATTCTAAACATCCAGTTTCAGGTACTGAAGGCCACATGTTAAATTAATGAAGCCTATTTCTATCCCACTTGGAAGCAAAACAACCAGTGCCTACTTGGGGTCAACAGCGAGGACTCTGTTGCTACTTTCCAGACAGAGGCCCAAATGCCACACTTGGATGAAGTCAGATGCCAGCAATTACTGACATTCAGAAGAGCTCTTTCAGAGGCTCTGGCAATCTAGATACGCACAGCATGCTTGTCCCTACCCATCACTACTCTGTGAGAAAGAAAATCTGTTCTTTTAAGTGAGAGGACTGGAAAGTACGGTGTACCAGAGTAAGCTTTAGATACACTGAAAAGTTGCATACATCCTTCACTTAGTTCCCTCACTGTTACCATGGTGCATCTGTCACACTAAGGAAGTAACTGGCACATTACTGTTAACTCAACTCCATACACTTTATTCAGATTTCACTAGTTTTCACCTAATGTCCTTTTTCTATTCCAAGATCCCCCCCAGGTTACCACGTTGCATTTAGTTCTAATGTCTTCTTAGGCTCCTGGTCTGAGACAGTTTTTCAGACTTTTTTTCTGGCTTTTGATGACCTTAACAGTTTTGAGGAATACTGGTCAGAAATTTTGTAACAAGTCCTTGAATTTGAGTTTGTCTGACATTTTTCATTAGACTAGGATTATGAGTCACTGGAAGGAAGACCACAGAGGTGACATACCATTCTCCTATCATAACAAGGGTGCATGCTATCTACATGACTTATCACTGCTGATGTCAGCCCTGAGCACAGCTTAGATGGTAGTGCTTGCCAGACTTCTCCACTGCACAGTCTCCTTCCTCCCTCTTTCCACGCTCTTGGGAAGCAAGTTGCTGTGCGCAGCCCACACTCCAGGGATGAGGGAAGGGAGGTGAAGCTTCACTTTCTGGAGTAGGGAGGGAGATCTACGTAAATTACTTGGAACCCTGCACTGGAGATATGCCTCTTCTCCCCCACTTATTTGTTTGCTCACTCATTTATTGACATCATTATGGATATTCATTTTATATTTTGAGTTACAGGCCAACTACAGCATCCTAGGAAAGACTTATTTGGACTAGCGTTTCTTCAACTTTAATGAACATATGAGTTGAACTGGAGATCTTGTGAAAATGCAGATTCTGATTTGGCAGGTCTGGGTGGCCCAGGTTCTGCATTTTTAACCAGCCCCAGGCGATGCTGATGAGTCTGGCACTACACTTTGAGCAACAAGGCTCTCTGGACTGTGCCGGCTTCCTACGGGAATGAGTGCTCACTACATTCCACAGTAACCCACTCCACCTCGGAAGGGCCAGGCAGGGAAGAAAAAAAATGTGCTCAACCCTCAAATCTATACCAAATACAGAAAAATAATCACTTGAATACAAACTCTGAGGCAGACCTTTTGGTGTTATTTTTGTTTTTTATTTGTTTTAAACTAAACTGTAGATGGTTATAGGCCTCCACTACCAGCCCAACCTCTAACATGCACACAGGCTACCTCTACCTTCTCTAAATGAATTTAAAAATAACTGAACTCATTGTGATGGGTGCGGTGGTATCTTAGACAGAGCATCTGAAATGCAGACAGCTGGGAATTGTGCATCTCTACTCATTTCGCACTCTCCTTCGGGAGGGAGAAAGGATCGCAAATAGAGCAGCAACAAAGAAGAGAAAGCTAAGACGAAGGAAGGTTAACAAAGTAAATCCCACATTTATCCAGAATATAGGAAGTGATAATCCTGAAGACACATTTTTATTGATTGATTGATTATTTTTAAATATATCTTTATTGATTTCAGAGAGAGGAAAGGGGAGAGAGAGAGAGAGAGAGAGAGAGAAACACCAATGATGAGAGAGTCATTGATCGGCTGCCTCCTGCAGGCCCCCGACTGGGGATGGAGCCCGCAACCCGGCATGTGCCCTGACCGGCAATCGAACCTGGGATCGCCTGGATCCTAGGTCGATGCTCAACCGCTGAGCCACGCCCAGCCAGGCTGAAGACACATTTTTATTTATTTATTTATTTATTTTTATTTTTAAAAATATATCTTTATTGATTTCAGAGAGAGGAAAGGAGAGGGAGAGAGAGAAACATCAATGATGAGAGAGTCATTGATCGGCTGCCTCCTGCACGCCCCTGACTGGGGATCAAGCCTGCAACCCAGGCATGTGCCCTGACCGGGAATCAAACCCTGATCTCCTGGATTCCAGGCCGACGCTCAACCGCTGAGCCACGCCCGGTCAGGCAAGACACATTTTTAAAACAATACGGTCTTTCTCCCTTCATGAGGCCAAGGAAGTCTCAGGGAGGAGTGGGGTGCAAGAGCCTCACCACGGCTTGGATATTACAGCCTGAAGGGCACCGGTGATAATAATGCTCTTCAGAAATCTGCCACCTCAGACATTTTGATCTGGGGATATGGATTATAGTGCATCTCCAATTCACTATCAGAGCTTCCTTTGAAGAACATGCAGTGAAATTTCTAGCACCTTAATTCTAAATGCACACACACACACACATACACACACAGAGTGTATGTTCAATCATCAATTTTAACATAAATCGCTGCCCTGCATTTCTGTTCTCTAAACATCTGAAAAATCAAACCTGATGATTAAATTTCCTCTTGAGTAGACTGATCAATGAGTACTGCTTTTCAGTACAAAAGGAACAGATTGTTAATTGGACTAGTAAATGTCTCGCATGCTTGAAAAAATCAATTATAAAACAGGAACTGAAACTGCATTATAGAAACAGGTTAGATATAAAAGTTACTATATACCCTGTAATCCAAGAAGAAAGGCAAGGCATAAAGTCTATTTGCTATAAACTGACTTAAACTTACAAGTAAAACCTGTCTTACCATTTACATGAAAAAAAAAAAATCTTTTTAAAAGGCGTAAGTGGTGAATAAAGGAAAAAATGTCAAATAGAACATTTAAAATGTTGATTATATTGCTCTCTTTGAAGATTAACGAAGGTGATGGAATTTTCTGGCACTTATAAACTCTTCAAAGTCACAATTTAGAAAAAGAGAATGTTAAATCAATTTGATATAAAAATAACTCTGAGCGTCCTTAGTTCCCTTTTTGGAAATATGATCCGAGGAGCTTAGTAAGAAATGTTCCCCTCACCAGCAATTGTATTTACCAAGATTAAAAAGGCATCCAAATAGGAGAATGACCAAGGTCCTAGTGAAAACAGAGGGTCACCTCCTCAGTGCAAACATGGGTCCAGTGCTGAAGCATCGACACCTGTTCACACCCAGCACCACTCCAGAGTGCCATTAATTCAGGTCTACCACCCATGCCTTCATTAACAAGAAAAGTCAGGGAAGGATGAAGGAGGAAGGCTGCAGTCCACCTTGATTTGGCAAAAGAAGTGAATGAACACACGGAGACTCAGACTTGCCAGGAAAGAGGGACCGTGGAACTCGCCTGCGCACAGGAGGCCACAACCAATGAGGCTTCAGGACAGTCTCTAAAGACCCCTCCTGCCCTGAGGAACAGTGCCCCGCATTGCTTCTGGAGACAGAAGACCTGGCCATGAGAGTGACTCTGTTTTACCTCATTTATTTTTCACAATGATCCCCAGAACACTATTTGTTTCTCCATTTTACAGGGGAGGGAGCGGAGGCTGAGATCTCAGCGGGCAGTGGAGCTGGCAGTTGAGCCCAGATAGTCTTACTCCGGAGCCTTTCTTCTCACACACTAATACATTACGACAGAAACACTAATTGGGAAAAGCAACACAGATGATACATAAGAGCAAAGATGAAATCTAGTCATCTCAAAGCAAAGGTTAGAGTTTGGGACCATGGGTGGGAGGAGGAGCCCAGGGAAGCCAGGGAGTGAGAACAGCCAGCACTACTCTGAAGCTGGCCGCATACATAATTTTGTTGAATAAGTGTATTAAATGGTGGAGCACAGGAATGCCCAAGGAAAAGAGGAGTAGAGGGTATTTACACAGTAACTGGATGCCAACGAACTGGCCAGCCTAGAAGGAATGGGTAGATTCCTAGAAGCGTGTCCACACACCGACCAAGACCGATTCAGGAAGAAACAGAAAACTTAAACGGACCCATGATGAGTAAGACGGCCGAGCAAGTAATCAGAGGCCTCCCCAAAAGAAAAGCCCAGGGCAGATGAATTCACTGGTAAATTCTACCAAACATTTAAAGAAGAACTACTGTCAATCCTTCTCAAACTCTTCCAAATAAACTGAAGAGGAGGGAACACTCCCCAACTCATCTCATGGGGCCAGCATTACTCCGACGCCAAAGCTAGGTAGGAGCCCGACAGGGAAAGGAACTACAGGTTAGTGTCCCCGATAAGCACACATGCAAAAATACTAACAAAATACCAGCGAAGAAATGCAACAGAATATTAAAAAGACCATCACGATAATCAAGCAGGATTTATCCCTGGGATGCAAAAATGGCTCAACTAATGCAAATTAATAAATGTAATATATCACATTGATAGAATGGAAGGTAAAAACCATACGATCATCTCAAAAGGTGGGGGGGGCAGAGGAGGCAGAAGAGGAGAAAAAGAAAAGGAAGGAAAGAAGGGGGAGGGGAGGAAGGGAGGGGGGAGGGGAGGAGGGGGAAGGGGAGGAGGAGAGAGGGGAGGGGGAAGGGGAGGGGAGAGGGGAGGGGGAAGGGGGAGGGGAGGGGGAAGGGGGAGGGGAGAGGGAGGGGAGGAGGGGGAGAGGAGGGGGAGGAGGGGGGAGAGGAGGGGGAAGGGGGGGAGGGGAGAGGAAGGGGGAGGGGGGGAATGCTTCTTTAGAGACTTCCAGCCTGAGCGATGTATTCCCCTCCTGTTTCCTTAACCCTATGCAATGAGCACTGCAGTCTCTAGCATTACAATCTGTTCATGGGTCAGGAATGGTTTCTTTCATGGCCACTGGTATTTAAAAATGCTGCATCACACCTGGTCTACACAGGATCATGGAGAAAATCCACAGGTACCAAGGGACAAAGGTTTTCAACCAGGGGTGATTCTGCCCTCCAGGGGACATGCGGACGTATCTGGAAACACTTTTGTTGTCACAGCTGGGTGGCCGGGTACTACAGGCACCTGCTCGGGAGCTGCTACCAAACATACTACAATGTACAGTGTAGTCCCCACAACAAAGAATCACCAGGCCCCTAATGTCAGTAGTGCCGGGGTTGAGAAACTGCCTTGGAAGGACAGGGTGGAGGGGATAGAGGCACATGGTACAGCGAAATGTAAGAATGTCACGAACAATAATATGGTTTAAAACAGAAAATTTTATTACTTATTTAAACTTTCCTTTAGGCCCATGGGCTGATTTTCTTTCAGGCCTCTAAGTGGCTGCCAAACTGTCTGGCTATACTCAACCACAGTGCTTTTAGACAGCCAACCAAGTTCTCGGTCACTAAAATATGCGGGGGCTCTAAATGAATCCGAGGGCTACACAGCAAGTACACATGCTCTGCAATCTCAAAAACGCTTCCCCAATAAAAACAATGAAGTGTTACTCTTTTCCCATTAGTTTGGAATATCAAAAAACAAACAACAAATAGCACTGTTGCCATAAGCCGAGACCACCATACAAAAGGGCATCACGTACCATCAGATACTGTATAAGAATTCTGGGGAACACCAGGAGCCTGCCAGTGTGTCCACAGTGTGGTGTTTTGTTCTGTTGTGTTTTTAAAGCACACTCAGAATTATCTTCAGTCATAAAAAGCATGAAACAATAAGGCTAGGCGGAGATGGAAAGCAGGTCTTCCACGATGAAAAATGAACTTGGAAAAGTGCTGGATTACTCTATCCAGGAGGATCCTATATCTCCCTTTCAGTTTATGAACTTCAGATTCCCCCTTTCGAATGGTAAAAGACTCCTTTGTCTGGGACAGTGCGACAGTGTTTCTTTCTTGATTCATCAGGTTTCTGATGGGGTCTGAGGGAGGGGGTGTAATTCAAAACAAAACAGGTGCAAGGAATAACAACCTGATAGGCAGGAACTCAACCCTTAAAAATCAGAACTAATCTCGGCTCTTATAATCTTTAATATGATCTACAGGGAGGTAGAGAACACTGACTGAGCCGAGGAATCTCTTGTGGAGCATGCTCACACGTAAAGTCAAAATTGCTGAAAATCAACTTATTTCTCTTTTAGGTACACACTCACACATCAATAGGAATCCTCACATTTCTTACAGAATCATTTCAATGTCCATCAATTTTTTTAAGATGCAGCTTTCTTTAGCTCGAAGTCTTTTATTCACCACCTGCATGAGTGGACTTCACATTTTGGATCATAAACCCCTATCAGGGTGGTAGAGATGGTGATGGCAGCTGAGCTGTAGCACCAAGTAGTAATAATAGCAACTAACATTTACTGAGCACTTACTATACGCCGGAGACCTTGCTGAGCACTACCCGTGCATTAATTCATTTAATCCTCACAACCAACCTATGAGGTAGTTTCATCTTCCCATTGACAGAGGAAGAAGTGGAGGCACAGAAATCAACTGGCCCAAAATAACACAGCTAGCAAGAGGCAGGGCTAAGATGTAGGGAAACAAGCTGGCTCCAGTCAAAGCTCTTACTCACTACATAGAATGACCTCTCTGAGCACATGCTTCCAGTTTTTATATACTTATTAGGAAACCACATACCACTCTATTAATATGTTATGCACATTATACATCAGATACAAAGTAACAGTTAAGAGGATGAGAGAAAGAAATAACATGCCAATATTTTCTCCCCCCACGCATTCCCGCCTTGCACACCGCATTGTGAAGGCCACAGGCCTGCAGAGTCCAAACAGCCTGGCCTGGCATTTGAGGTCTCACATGCAGACCAGTGCTCACCTTGCCAATCACATATCCCACCTGCCCCCGACACACACCTGGGCCCAACAGGCTGGTACACTCATTGTCCCCTGCACGCCTTCTGCATGCCCCCCTCCGAGCTTCAGTTCACACCAAGTCCTTCGTCTTAACAGCAGAAAACTAGTTTAAAGGTTTATCGCAAGACCCAATCTCCCCATGATGCCTTCTCCAGCTCCCCTCTCAGATGTGTGGCCCCGGCCACTTGCCTGGCACACAGCGTGGCCAGGTATTTCTGCGTAATTGTTCATGATGTGGTAAGCTTGTTTTCCACCGCAGCTCACAAGCCTCTCGAGGGCAGAGAACATGTTACATATTAACTTTTCTTGGTATTCTCCATGGTACCTGACATAATATTAGGCACTTAATAATCACTCAGTAACTATCTGCTAAGTAAAAGAATACATAAACACCCTCCACATTTACTCCACATGTCTAAGGCCCAGGTATAGGCAGATCATCCTGGAAAGCAGAGGAGGTGATGTGACGAATCCTTTCTTAAGCTCACGGGAACCACGCCAGGCTGACTTGACTCACTGCTTTTGCAGGGAAAGAACTTCCTACAGCGTCCAGTAACCTCCACATGCAGCATGGGGACAATGCAGAGCACACGTTTCCAAAGCAATGACATCCTTCCTGGCCTTGTTTACGCACTATTGCTGACCCTGTGGGCACACCACCACGGCTAAAAGCAGTATCAGACGTGTAACCAACGCAATTTCAGGAGGAGAGATGTTTACTCTTAATTTAAAAAAGTTTCCCTTGTCTTTTGGTGGGATTTGATCAAACGTCACCTTTTCAACAATTTCTATTCTGAAACCTTATTTATACCTCTACCTGCCCCCTCTCTTATGATTTCCCGATTCTCCTTATCCTACCTGTTCCTTTTGTCCACAGAATGACTACTTCCTAATAAACGTGATTTACTTAATTATTATGCTTATTGTAATAAATTAGAATAAGTTTTCTTATACTATCATTTACTACTGCCTGTCTCCCTGTCTCTGGACTGTAAGCCCTGTGACAGCAGTGGTCTCTGCGAGCAAGGGTCTGCTCTTTTGTTCTCTGACGTATTCTAAACACCTAAAACACTACCTGGCATGTTGGTGCTCAATCACCAGCTGTCAGCTGTCAAGTGAACAAATAAATAGACCATGTCAACTTCCATTTTACCCCACACTTCGAAGGCCCCAGAGAGAGAGTCGCTCTTGACTAACAATTTTCTCTCCCTCATCCAGAAGTAGTTTAGTATAGTGGTTAACTGCACAAACTTGAAAGCTTTGAATCCCAGCTCCGCTTTTTACTATTTCTCCTTGCATAACGTTAGTCAAATCTCAACACCTTTCATTCTCAGTTTTCTCAACAGTATAATGGGAATGATCCCAGAAGAGCCTCCATAGGCACTCAATACACACACACATTCAATTAACTGGTATGTGTATATATATATGTATGTATGTATGTATGTGTGTGTATACGTACATACATACATAATTTTTTTTTCACCATTACTCCTCTACTTTAATTCTGAACAATACCAAAACCCTGGGGACACATCAACTGACAAATCTCTGAATTCCATGTACCCCTGACTGATGCTATGAGTTTGGAGAATCACAGAACAGCAGTGGTACAACTGGCTCCGAACAGCGACAAGCACTCCAGTCAGTGCTCCAGACCTGGCAGCTAAGGGCTGTCTTCCAGACCCAGCGAGAGCTCCCTGAGTAACATGCACCAATAAAAGCCTTTCAATATTTATAAGGAAGGGATTAATTCATCTTCAAATGTAGCACTTTAATTAAAAATGACTTTTCTGGGCTTATATCCAGAAAGAAAGAAATTGCCAAAAAGTAAGGTTTAACAGGGTTTAGTCTTTTTTTTTTTTTTTAGAGCCCAGTGCTTCCCAATTCTTTTCATGTCAAAGCACACATATAAAATAATCTTTCTTTGGCACTCTGGGGTAAACAGATGCTGCTACTCCCAGCTGCAGGTGACTGCCTGGAGCCCCAGCCCCCTAAGCCCCGAGAGCCGAAGGAATCAATAAGCACTTGGCACATCTATAGCAGCACCACTGAAGAAGCTCTGCTTTGGCCCTTCTTGGGCTGGGACCTTACTAACAGCTCAGGTTTTTCTCCTTTTACACGAACACAATTCCTCAGAAGGAAAGAGTGAACCCAGCCACTAGTCACAAGAGCAAGCATTTTTATGACTCATCTCAGAAAAAGAGCACACTGACCATTTATAACTTCCAGCATCAGCATAATTCCAGGCTTTTGTTTTTGATTTTCCATTCTGAAATTATATCTTCTGTGCATAAAATAAACAATAGTGGAGATAGGCCAACCTCAGTCACCAAATGGAATCTGTCAAGTACCGTTCCGGTTCTAGACAGCGTGAGCATTCTGCTTTATGTTTCAGTTTTGTACTTTTAATAGGGAAAGGATACTGAAATTCTTTAAGCACAGGTGCTGTCCTAAATGGTCACATTTTTAAAAGGGAGAATTGATTACCCTTTTAAATTATATTTAATCATAAGTTTTGGTGCAACAATATTGTTAAAAAAATATTTTTTTTCTACAAACATTCCTTTCCTTATTTAGAAAACTCCAATAGAATTTGTACTTAAGGCTACCTCTACCACTGATTTCCCGCTTGCTTTCGCTGCTGCTTCCCTCTGTAGCAGAGAGCGGGGGACGGCTGGTCCTGTCTTTGTTTCTTGACCAGTGACTCCTTCAGATGACTAGCTGGCTGAACTGGCCTACCTTTCCTGTTTCTCTCCATTTATTTCCCACAAAGGTAATGCAAACACCTCCCTTTGTTTTTGTCCTCATGCTGTCCCTCCCAGCCCAGACCCGTGTCCATCCCCATAAAGGCCCTAACTCCAGCCCGAAAACTGACTTTTGTTTCAGGTTTCTTGTATGCCTGATGTCCGGTGTGGTGGCTTTAGACTTTGCCTCATCTTTATTTGTTACTCATATGCTCCCTGGTACCCGAGGGTTTAGCTGGCTCACTTGGCTTCTAACCCATAACTCCCCACACCGGAAGGCGAGAGCCTTAAAGACAAACTCGTGTCTTACCCGTGCTTAGAGCAGGTAAATGTGTTACAGTGGCTACTGAACTGATTCAGTCTTGACTACTTTTTCATGGTTACACCAGCTCCCAGACCTGGGATCTATAATTCCTGTGGCTTCCCATGTTTGAGAGGTTTTGTCATAACCTTTAAAGATCACAGTGGGTGTGGCAATTGTGAACTTGGCTATGACCTAGGTCCCAAGGGAGGATTCTATATTTCTAGGTTAGAAGTATTAAATGGGAGACCAAAGAAAAGCGATGAGAAAGAGACAAGCTGAGGTAGGACAGTACTATAAGTACTTTTAAAAGTCTTTTACTAGTTGTAGCTGCTCTGGGTTTCACTGACTTCCTCTGTCCCTCCTGATAACACTGATGGGCTTTGCTTCCAGTGCTGTAGCATCATATCAAATTAGATTTAAGGAGACCAACGGAGTGACAAGGAATTAAAAACAGAGTGGAGATGGATTCTTGGTTTGGTTTCCCTAAGCATAAAAAGCTGGCTTCACATAGACTATCAGAGAGGCTGCTCGTTTTAAAGAGAAAAAGAGCATAGGCTCCAGAGCTTAACATTTTATCTCTACCCTGGCTATCTCTGTGACTCGACACAAGTCAGTCTCTCAGGCTGATTTCAGTTTTTTCATCAGAGATGGGGCTCAGGGGCTGGGGGAGAGCTGTGTGTGGCAGGAACAGCACCTACCTTGTTGGGTGGCTGAGAGCATCAACAAAATCACATATGCAATTCACGTGGAACGCAGGAGGTGCTCAAAAGGTTCCTTTTAGGTCTCTTATGGCAAACTTTCCAAGTGCGTGGGCCTGAGCGTCAGAAGTGCACCCCTGGCTAATATTTCATGTCAACCCAAGTATGTAGCTCTGCTGCTCAGCTCCACGCCAGGAAAGTGGAACCCTTTGCACTCAGAATTCTAAAAGTGCAGAAATCAGGCTCCAAACGTGGGTGGAATAAAAGAATTTAGAAAGTGTTCAACAGATTCTGCTGGTAAACAGTTAGAAGGTTTAGCACCAGCAAAGGGACAGTTAATTCAACTGTGGTGATCAGTTGAATTAACTGAAGAGGAAAGAAGACCTTTGCCTAGAATGTCCAGATAAAATGCAAAAGTGGCTCTTCTGTTTTTCACTGTAGCTAAATCGCCTCAACTGCCCACTGTACCTCTCCCATATCAAACAGCTTAATTAAAGAAAGCAGGGGCCATCTTTTTCTGTTTATACCATCAGAAAAAATAACCAAAATAGACAGGAAATGAAAAGACTCAAAATTCAAACTTTACTTCAGATGGTATATATTTCCTTATGAAACACCAAAAGGCGAGTTAAGTACCCAAGAATCAGAATAAATCCTCTCTCATAAATGCCGGCCAAACCCTTCCCCAATATGAAAGAACGTTTTTGGATTCCAGTGTGATTTCTCGGGACTGATAAGTCACCTAGTAATAATCTTAAGTCCACAACATGCAGAATTTTGGCAATAAAAACAGACAGTTAATTCTGTTTAAAAGACAGGGTAGCCCTGCCAGTGTTGTTCCCAAATGAGGTAATGTCCATGACTCTTATCTAGCCTTTATTGAGATTTAATGTCATTTACCGCTGGCTCTTGAAAACTTGCTGCATAATCTCACCTTTTCTGATGTGTGTTACTTCCAGTCCATTTCAACATTGCAATTATGACCCTCTGGTTTTTAACATGATTAAAGAACGAATCCCATGTGTTTTTATTTTTTTGCATGTCCTATAATTTGAGTCTTTTTTCCATAGTCCCAGAACATTCAGAGATCAGCATATTTCTCGTTTTTAAGGTATACTATAAAAATACTTCTGAGGTTTGATATATTTATGTAAACATCTTTCAAAGAAGTCAAAATGTATAATTCAAGAAAATGTTCTGTGAAAGAATTTGTTTTCTGATTCCTAAATGATTTCCTCCTTTTGAAAAAAACAACAATTTTATATTTACTTAGCTGGCTCTGAAAGTGCCAGGGACATTATCATTCCTTTCACTCCCTAGCATCTCTTCTCCAGGTGCAGGCCTTTGATTTCCAAGGCGGCTTTATGTGGAGGAGGAATCTAGAAGCTGTAGAAAGGAAAGGGAAAAGTGCCCTCCCCATCTTATGTTTTCCCCATAAAGATCAACAGGGTGAAACAGAACTGTTACAACACAGATGAGACACCCAAATGGAGGTGACAAAAAGATTTTCACATGCCTTTGACTTCCTTTTTTCAACTAGAGTATAAACCAATCTTGGTAAAGACGGGAATCTGTTTGACAAACGTGAACACGATGCCCAACACCCATGTTGTTTTTTCCAACAAGCTTTTCATCTCTCTAACACTTAGGAGCAAGAGCAACAGCCACAGCCACCCAGTTATGGGGTTTCTATCTTCCCATACTGTTTTGTATTTTATGTAGCAGAAAAACTAAATTTGAGGATATTAAAGGCAGTCCAGAGACAGAGCAAATGACCATGTTTTGTTGCTGGGCAGACTGGTGGTGTGTGTGAGAAATCCGGTTGGGAGGCCCAACTGTGTAGCTGGTGAAAGAGTCAAAGAAGCAATTCCTACCTCCCACTTCCAACGAAGTTCAGACAAGAGTGGATCTTCAATAAAGAAAATCTGATGGCTGATTCTCCCTTAACAATCTGAGCCTTCCTTCTAAGCCAGCTGCATAATCTCTGAATCTTTGGAAAGCCTGTTCCACATTACTCATTATTGCCAGCCCCTTCCCTTCAAAGCAGCAGCAGCAGCCTGACAGAATCAAGAGATCTAACTTGTACGGGCCTCACAGTCCCATCTTTAAAGCCAAGATAATAACTCATGCTCCTCTCTTTACCACAGGGATATAGTGAAAACCGAGAGAGCCTAGTGCTTAGGAGTTTATACTAAAGAAAGCACCAAAGGTCTACAATGTATGTAACACAGACCAGAGGATCTGGTCTGGGAGCCTCGGGAGTTGTACAATCTTTTCAGGTCTGCAAGATTAAACATTCTTCAAAATGATACTCAGACATTACTTTCCTCTTTTATTCTCATTCTCTCAAAAGTGTACAGTGGAGTTTGCCAGAGGCTGCAGGTATGTGACAATGACATCACTCTAATGACTAATGGAATGTGTGCTTGTAAGATCTTGTGTTTTAAGATTTTCTGTTTTAGTTTCTAATTAAATATTGATAGATAAAAGCTCCTTGGGTTCCTCAATAACTTTTAAGAGCATAAAGAGGTCCTGAGAGCAGTTTGAGATCTGCCAACTTAGAGCTCCAGCCCCACCCAAACGTGAAGCTCCCAGATGGGCTGACTCCTCACCCACCCGGAGCCTTGTATAAGCTGTTCTGTCTGATGGGAGACGCCTGTCCTCTCTCCACTGGACTAAGTTCTGCTCTCTGCTTAGACGTTACTTTCTAGGGGAAGCTTTCCCTGACTTCCCCAAGACCAGTCAGGTAGCCCAATATGTGCTCCCCTAGCACTTAGGACACGCCATTGTGATGGCCCATTTCTTGGTCTTCTCTTGTCCTTGATTCCTTTAATGCAATAACTGACTGTCACTGTTTTGACCGTCACACAGTAGTATGTAAGAGACATTCAGTAAATACTTGTTGAATATATAAAACAACTAAGGAAGGCAGGCAAGAAGATAGGTCTTTCTTACATTCGCACCTAGAGGGAATCAGTTACTAAACATACTAGTTTGCATTATAGTACAGGCTCATTAAAACTATGATAATAGTAACTATCTATATCTCTGTATCTTATTATGTACCAGATACTATGCTAAGAATTCTAAGCACTTTATATGCATTAATTCATTTAGTCTTCACCAAATCCCTATGAGATATACAATACCATTATCCTCATTTCAAAAACAAAGACACAGATGTGTGGGTAGTGCACACCTAGATTTGAGATTTACACCCAGACGGCCTGGCTCCAGAATCCATGCCACTGACCTCATGTGTCTGCAGCACAGACCTCAAGCTTACAACATATGTTGGAATCTCAAGGCTATCTCTCAACTCTGCTCACAAATCAGAAACCTGACCTAATGTTTAAATCCCACCCCCTCCCCTGCCCCACAGTGAGTGACCACAGCAGACCACGTGAGCATCAAATCTCCTCACCAACACCACCTGTCCCCAAGTTTATAGTTAGGGTTTAAAAAGAAGTTTCAATAGGAAGTCTATTTATTCAAAACAAAAAGTCTCCTCTGTAGCACAGAGAAAAAAAGAAAGCAGGGTGTGATATTTCCATGCACTATGGTGTTATTTCCCTGATGTGTGTAACTCTCCTTGTGCTTCTTGGGCTAATCTCTCTTTCAAGGAATGCTCACAACTTCACCCTGAACAAGGAGTGGCTCAGAATGTTCTGCAGGCATACTTGATGGAAAAGGCACACTTTTACCTGGTTCAGACAGGTGAGTCCAAATGGCAAAGCATGCTGTAGAAAACAGGATTTAATGCAACAGATGATTTGACAGAATCACAGTGTGACACTATATTTATGATTGTAATGGAAAAAAAATTCACCTAGGAAATACCTGTTCTTTCAGCAACAGAGAAAAGTTCTATGGATAAAGTTAAAAGCTTATGCAACAAATCTTCACCTGCCTACACTACATGAGAGACCAAAGTTCATCCCGTGGTGTCTGACAGGTCACACAAAGTAACTTAACTTACCTGGAGAAGTGTCCCATGAATATGGTTTTGCCGGAAACACTGGTCAGTGCAGTTGGGGAGTTTGGCCAACAGAGTTCGGATGGTAGCTGGGATTTCATCTCTCATAACAAATGGGACCAAGGCACGGGCTGCCATTTCACGAGAGCGGTAGACAGGTGAGTTACCACACCTGGGAAGAAATAAACACACAAGACCATCCATCCAATACTCACTTTCATATTGTGCCTTTGTATGTGCTGACCGAGCAAGCTCTGGCTGGGACACTGAGGCTGAGGGGGTGGGGGAGTTGCTCTCTACTCCAAATGATGTTTTTCATCCTTCCATTATTTGGAATGGAATGATTCTGAGCGCACGTGCGCACACAGGTGTGCATTAGTTCTACAGGCAACTCTTTTTTATAAATATCAACACCTATGATTCTATCACAGGGATAAATGCAGAGAGGCTTTGGTAATTAGACAGCAGGCAAAAATGGCTCACTCCCCAAAAAGCAAACAAAGGCGCCCTGCGCCACGAGAAATAACAGTCACCGTTGTCTTTGAGGGGCCTATACTCTGGTTGGCCAAATAAGAAGTATGTCTGCAAAGATGACCAGAAGCCCAGCTGGTTGGCTCAGCTGGCTGAGCGCCATCCCGTGCACCAGGAGGCGGCTGGTTCGATTCCCGGTCAGGGCACATGCCCAGGTTGTGGGCTCCATCCCCAGCAGGGGACATGCAGGAAGCAGCTGATCGATGTTTCTCTCTCTCTCTCCCTCCCTTTCTTCTCTCTGAAATCAGTAAAAACATAAAGAAAAGATTACCAAAAGCACAAGACGGCGCTGGAAAAATGATATTCAAGTTAATCTTGACATTATGGCCACAAGAGGATAAGACTGTGGTTTGTGTTCTGAGAAGGTTGGCACTAGGAAACCTAGCACAATTTAAGCGCACCAAAAGAAACAAGGCAGTTGTTTCCACCAGGAACAGTGGTACAAAGCAAGGGTAGATGCTCAAGGCGCAGGCAGATGTGTCTGGTTGAAGCAGAGGCTCTTGAATTAACAGTGGGACTTGAGGCTGAGAAATGGGTCACCTCAGGCTGGGGAGTGCCAAAGGGCAGACTACATGATTGGAACTTGTCAAGAGAAAACAAGATGGACCCTCAAGTCACCAAATCCTTGCCTCTGGGCTAACTCATACCCAAAGAGCTTGAATAGAAGCCACCAGTTCCTAAATAAGTAGAAGTCCCGGACAAGCGGTATTTTGAGATTCTACAAAGGTCATTGGAAAGGCAGGTCGTCATCTAAGGGCCTCTCGACTTTGTAAACACTCAGAACCTGAGAGTCCACAGCCATTTTGCTGAAACTATGCACTTGAGAGCCTTCACAGATACAGTATTACTTGAGAGGAGAGCTCAATATGATAGGTCCTAGCTAAATAACTTCTTGACTACAATGCTCAAGACTTCATGATCTTTCATCCTATTAAAAAAGTAACTCAACTTAGAATCAAGAGATGTCTTGGATGCCAAGACAAAGATGGAAGAAGATGGTAGACTCTTCAGGGCAAAGAGATGGGCTCTTGCTTTGTTTTTTTGTTTTTTCTCAAAATTATTCAGTATTCCAAGAAGGAATTACTGATAAAATCTGAGCCATTAGGCCCATGTAGCGATGGAGGTTTAGCATGTACAGGGGTGGGGAACCTTAACACCAAGGGCCATTTGGATATTTATAACATCATTTGCGGGCCATACAAAATTATCAAACTTAAAAATTAGCTATTAGCTATGAAAAAAACTCTGAGATTTATGGAATTTCGAGTCCTGCCTGCAGTTGCCTTGGCAGGCCCAGATCAAGTGATTTCAAGGGCTGTATACAGCCCAAGGGCTGGACATTCCCCATCCCTGATGTACAGAAACAAAGTCCTATGACTGAAATTCTTCTAACACCTATCACCGACATTTATCTTAACAGGACAATAAAGGCACAGTTACAAATTCTACACAAATGGGATGATGCAAGCAGAATTTCATCATAGGGAGTAGGATAGGAGGAGGGAGGGAAAGGGGAGAAAGAGATACCAAGTAGGTCAAAACACTGTGTCTTTTTGCCCCCCTAGAAATGTAGGTCCCTGAGATCAGTCCATCAGCCCACACTTTCAGGATGGGAAAGAGCTCACCTTACATCATATTATGGGAAGACACTGGGGGCTAACGTTTCAGTAGGTAGCTAGAGATTCCCCAATGGTCTTTGACTAGGTTTTGCCAACTCACCCATTTTCTCACTTTAAAATGATTAAATGTTTAATCTGTAATTGGCAAATGCAGTAAAATGTTTGCTTTGGCCCACGGGAGGCTAGGGGGTGAGTAAGAAAACTTCATTTGACAGAGAAAAGAAAATACTCTGAAAATGCTTTGAGATTTAATTAGCAAATGACCTCACTCAGCACAGTCATTTGTCGTAAGCTTTCCCTTCTGTCTGTCCCCCACTCCTCCAAGACACACATTTTGTGTTATAGTGTGTTTTATGTTATGGAAAGGGCTCTTGTGTATAAATGTTTCTTTTCAAATACAAATAACTCTGACATGGTTACAGATGTTTAGTTTCTAATTAGTAGTAACTGTACACTAAAGAATGCCCCTCCTTTTACTCCTGACCTTTTACAAATGATGATTTCCCAAAGGAATCTGGCATCCATACAGAAGAAAGAATGGAAAGTGGGAAAAGAGCCAGAATTTTCTGCTTTCGGATACCCTGTACTAGGGTACTTTCCAAATGCACACAATCAGGTTAAAGAGCAAAACAAAACCTCCCCACACAAAAAAGTAATGCAATTACAGAAAAAGAGAAGCCTATTTTTAAAGTAATATTTAATTAAGTAACATTCATTATAAAGCAATGATTAAACATAATTTCAAACTCCTCTCTACTGCAAATTGTTTAAATGGAAGGACAGATTATAGTATGTACACACACACACACAGAGCGAAAAACATTTCCAGGTTACTGTTTTGTCAGCTATCAGAGGCAGAGAAAGGGGTCTGATGAGATTTAGCTTTTCTCCAGATATATGTGGCCTGGAGTGTGACGGGATATAAACAGTCTTTTTAGCCCTACGTGGAATATATCTGAAGTTAAACTCTGGTATTCTCCTGGATAGAATTTTCCAGTTTGATGTAGTAAATGTATCCAAATCAGGCAGAGATGCTCTTCAAGAACACAGAAGTCAGTGGCTATAGGGGCGGAAAATGAGAGCGCCGGGACTCAGCCTGCTGTGAACAATGAGTTTTGTGACTCAGACAAATCATAATTTCTCTGGGTCTCAGTTGAGCTGAGAGTGGTGGCAATAATCTGTACCCAGTGCTCTGATGTGCTACCTATGAGAACATCCCAGGAAGAAAGGTGTTTGAAAATAGAAAGTGTTCCTAGTGTACTGTGCCTGTGTCTAGCACAGGATCAACAGAGGCTGGGAACTGCAGGCCTGTCAAGTGGCCCCAATGGGGAGCTAAGGCTACGGTGTGAATGCTGGGCCATTTTCTAAAAATGTATTATTCGATTATAGTTGACATACAATATTATGTTGGTTTCAGATGCACAACATGGTGACTAGACATTTATATACCCGGTGAACTGATCACCTCATAAGTCTAAGGGAAGATGACAAATTCATGACATGAAGGCAAGGAGATTTTTTTTTTTTTTTTTGGGTCTCCCTTGAAAGTGATGAGGAGGAATCTTAAGCCTTTCTGAAAAGAAGTGGAATAGCCTCGGTTTCTCTAAGTTTCCATTTCCTCTAGGAAATAAAGCAACTGCACTTGGAATCTTGAAGGTCTTTCTACTTTTACCATCACTGAAAACCATTTCCTCAGCAGGCCTTGCTGTGTTCTAGGACAGCCCTCCGCAGGATCTGACGGACACGCAGACGCTGGTGTCTTTGAGTCTCTACCTCTCACTCCGATAAACCCTCTCCATGGTCACTTTAATCACACACTTCTCAACTGCCTACTGAGTTCCTGGCACCGTGTGACAGGAGAAGCAACGTGTCTGTAACAGCAATCCTGGCACCCGCAACTGCTCAGCCGCTGGCAGTTTATAAAATGCCTGCACACCCGTTCCCTTTCACTGCGCAACGTCCCTGTAGGACATGAGGACGCTAAAAACCTAAGTTAACAGATAAAAGTAAAGTGAAGCTCAGAAAGCCTAAGTGGACCCTCCCAGACGTGCCTGCCATGGGGTCGATGCAGAGCCACCACAGCCCCAGATGAAGCTCACGGGCTATTCCAAGCTGTGGCCACACCTGGAAATCGAGGGAGCATACAAATACCTCCCGGCTAATAAAAACACAAGCTTTAATTACAAGTATGTGGAAAATCTCTAAATGAGTGCGTTGGATTTTTTTTTTAAACATTTGTGGGGTCATGAAAACATTTCAGAATTAAATATTGTAAACTGTGGACTTGGTCACAAGAGAAATAGATTTATGAACATATACACACAATTTCCCATACAATTTTAGGAAGTTCATGACGCACATTCAAAACCCCTGGGGCAGTGTTTTCCAGCCCAGGTCAAGAATCCAGTTGCTCCTCCGCACACAGTGTAACTGTCAGGTATGTTCTCTGCCTTAGAGGGATGGAGATGGAGCCCAAGGACTCTGCCCACAGGGAACCACCAGCTGGGAGGGGGAGATAACCTCCTGATCACAAATCAATAGTATCCATGGAGACGTACATGAGTGTGGCATGGCGTGGAAAAAGAGCAGGAGGGATAGCTGGAATGGCTTTCTGCAGAAGATAAAGGAAGTTCACATGAGGGTGATACACTCCTTTGAACTTCGGGAACCTGAAGATCCCTGAGAGTTTAGAGCATAGTATCCTGAGCAGGGAAAGACCACTCTTCTGAGATCCCCTTCTCCACCACTTCACAGCGCGGTGGCTAAGCTTTTTTCTAGGTGTTTCCCTCTTATATTTACTCTCAGAATCTGTTCCAGTTTTCCTGAAAGGTTTCCCAAGTAAGTGGCTAGACATCACCAAAACGGACTCTGCTCACCCATACCTGTAGGTCGGGCCTGGAGACATCTACTGAGGGCCTAGCACAAGCATGCACAGGGTTACATGCCAGAGAATCAGAGAGAAAAGTCACTGCCCAGGCCACAGGGAAGCTACAGTCCAGGGGGAAAGACGGGGCCAACCAGCCAATGCTTGGCAGGGCCGCGAGAAGTAAACACAGGCTGCTGAGGTGGGACCAAAGGGGGGGGTCTGGGAGATCACGGTGCAGCTGTGACTAAGTGGGGTCAGGCAGAAAGAACATGTGGGCTTGGCGAGAAAGAGGGGTCCTCTTCCTGCATGAACCCAAACTGCTCCTCAGTGCATCCAGCGGGAAGGAAGGGAAGTGAGGCTGTCAAAGGTGTGCCAGGACTGGCTACCTACTTTAGATGCCATTTTCTTACTTCACTAAATCACCATCACAAGGTCATTATCATCGCTCTATTTTAAGACGAGGAAAGTGGGGTGCCCAGCAGAAAACCACCAAGTGGCAGGCCCTGCTTTCTAATTAGGGTCTGTCCACCTGCAAAGTTCAGTCTAAGACTTTACAATGCAGTGGCCTCAAAATCCTCAGAGCCTCAGAAAAACAAACAGTTTCCTGAGTAACCTGTTCAACCTAATCACACTGAGGTATGAACGACTTTTGAAACGAACCCACCTCTACTCGGCAGACTGTGACGCAAACAACACAGATGATGCTGATAATAACTAATATTTACTGAGCATCTACAGGGGCCAGGCTTAGTATTAAAAGCTTTGCATGTATTACAACATTTAATCTTCACAAAAAGGCAGAACGGCTGAGAGATCACTTCTAGGCAATGTGGGGAGGTAATTTTGAACTGAGGGGACTCTGTAAAGCCTGGGGGCCTTGAGTGAGTCACCCGTTTCACAAGAACCCAGGTGACAGTCTTCAGAAAAGTCTCGGAGAGGCTTCAGGGTACAGCCAGTAACTCCCCCCACTTTCCCTCATTGATATAATTAATGTTCCCCCACTTCTTCTATGTTCCCAGACCCAGCTCCAATCCTGATCTTCACTTTCCAGAGGTCAAGCTGTACTGTCCACAAAACAGAAGCCTCCAAACTTCTGCTGCCAATAAAAATGATTATCCACTTTCTCTAGATGAGCCTACTTGGCCAAGGGGTTAGCATCTTGGGAGCTGGCCTGAGTTTGAAGAACTACATCCAAGCCCCTCATTGAATTTACTCATGAATGCCCTGCCATTACGGTCTGTTTCTTATATCGGCATGCCTGTCTACTCTTGGGGAATGACAATCTTAAAAGGTGAAACAACCTTACCTTGCAGGGTATGTCTGCAGGCTCGGTTAGGAGTGGCTGGACCTCCAGTTATACTATTAAAATAAAAAAGTCCTTCTAGCCTGGCCAGTGTTGCTCAGTGGTTGAGTGTCGTCCCATGCACCAAGAGGTCACTGGTCTGAAATCCCATCAGGGCAGATTGTGGGCTCGATCCCCAGTAGGGGGCCTGCAGGAGGCAGCCGATCGGTGTTTCTGTCTCTCTCTTCCTCTCCCTTCCTCTCTCTCTAAAATCAATAAAAACATATTTTTAAAAAAGTCTTTCTATATATGTCGTCATGTCAACTATTATTTCATCCTTAGTGCCTTGTACATTGCAAGTCACTCTGTTGGAATGAATGTCCTTTCACCCTTGGACATTTTGGGAACTCCTCTTCATCCTCTGAACTCTGCTTAGGTATCACTTATTTGGCAAAATCTTACTGCACCTCCTCTGATGAGAATCAATCACTTTCTTCCCCATACCCTGTCACTTTGATTGCATATTTAGATCTGTCAGAGCAGGGGGCCATCTCACTTGCCTTCCCCAAAGTAACACCCCCCCCACACACATACCTGGGGCATCAAATCTTGAGAGCAAAATAGGGCCTTTATACTTCTGAATAATACAACGCACAGGACAGGAGTTAAGAACATGTTCTGGAATTCAGCAGACCTAACTTTCAATCCAAGTCCTGCCACTTACTAGCATCTGACCTTGGACAGGCCAGTGAAACTCCTAAGTTTTTATCTTCTACAAAATAAGGGAGAGTAATGACCTCATAGAGCTGTTATGATGCTTAAGAGATAACGCATATAAAACACACTGCCTATAAATTAGTGATCAATAAATCTCAGCTATTATTGAATCGAGTATGTGGAATAACTTTTAAACTTAAAGGCTTTAACTACATGTACGAACTCGCTAGTGCTCACTACCTCCATAACTAGCTGAGGACACAGAGCTTGCTGTACTTGTAACAGGCTTCAAGTGCTCCCAAAGGCCCGCCTTCCCCTCCTCACCAAAGGAGCGGGAAAAGAGAGCAGGAAGACTGAGTTTCTTTGGGGCCAATTGAGTGGGAGACCCACTGCCTTTATTCTTCAGGTCCAGGGCCCAAATTCTATTTTCTGCCAATTCTAATGCTGTTTCACCAAAGATTTCTTTTTTCTTTTCATTGTATGTTGTTCCTAGTTTCAAATCTTGCCTTCGGTAAACATGTACATGTGTGGGTAAGTGTGCATGCATCAGAGAGAAACCGCTAAAAAAATAAGTTTGTACTAGTGGATTTGAAAACGCAGACACTGCAACGTGTCCTGAGACTTTACGTGCATGTTTGTTACAAGTGCGGCACTCCTGAAGTCCCTGTCCGCCTTCTCAGGTGAGCTCAGTGCTGTCAAAGTTGCCAGGTTCTCTACTCGTCCTTCCTATTCCAATTGTCAGTTCATCAAAGGCCCTCCCAACCACCTGAACTACTTGTTCCCCTTCCTGCAGCTCAAACCACTAACACTTAAAAGTTGCATTTACTGTAACCTTGCTCTCTGCAGAGCTCATGGATTTCTTTATTCAAATATATTTCTTGGAAAGGTAAAGGGTTCAGGACTTTTGAAGTCTGGTTTTTTAAAACCCTTGGTTTGGGTAGTGAGGAGGAAATAAGAGCAGTCGACAGTGGCTAAGCTAAAAACTGCACATTTCCAGCTTTCACAGACAAAAAAAATACAGGGATCTGCAAGCAGAATGTTTAAATGTCTATGTACTGGGCAGCTCAAAGCTGTATTTGCTCTTTGCATCTGAACTCTCATCAACACATTAAAACCTTTTTACAAAATATTTTTATGAAGAAATGCCAACAATAATAAGCCACAACAGACCATCTGAACACTGCAGTGTGTAACCACCTGGGACAGTCCAACCAAAGTCTAATCTGTAGAAGATGCATCCTTTTAAGGTCACCTCCACTCTGCCTCCAAGTCACCAAGGCTTTACCAAGGCTGACCAGCCATAGGTGTTTGTCCCAAAGTGGTGAAAAAGGCAGCTTCCAGGAGCTGGGAATCAGCCTCCGCCACTTTGACATCCCTCCACTTGTCCCTGTAAGAACTGCACACAGCACTCGGCCACAAATGTGGCAAAGACATGGGGTCATGGATGCAATGGCCACTAACATTCGTACTATTTCTTTTAGTGTTAGGACAAAAAGCGAGGGAATTTTCCAACAGTGACAGGGGAAGGTGTCCAGCATGGTACTTGCTTTAAATAGGTCTTTCAATAAAGCTGTTTAATTATTTAGAATCACAAACATGTCAAATAAATGAAAGGATGAATGATTTCTAGATGCTAGCCCCTGGTTACTTGCTATCAAAATACAGAGATGATGTAGAAAGTTATACTTCACCTGAAATTTCATTTCATTCTTTCATTATTTTTTGCCTAGACAACAGCAAATACAATTTGAAACTGAACTTTTCAGATTCCAACCAAATCGTCTAGACAGCTGGAAGCAGCGTCGTTTTTCCCCCCGGAGCAATGGAATATGGTATACCTTAACAGTGAGCCTTTCCTGACTCAGAAAATCACGGAAAAGTCTTTATGGCAACATAACTATGAGCACCCTGGAAACCCTGGAGATGAAAAGGAAATTATTAATCTCAGTCTTTACCCCAAATAAAATGGAGTATTATGAAGGAAAGGATACGAATATCTAGTGTAAACAGTAGAAAACTTCGTAAGCAATGAAAATAACCAAGGGATTTAGTTTGAAATTCTGGCATGAGTCTGCCTCCCAGCCCACCTGCGGGTTCGCGCTCTGCCCCGAGCAGCAAGCCGCACCGGGGCGGGTGGGCTGGCCTCAGGGCAGCCGGGGAAGCGCCCCGACCCACCGCCGCTCCGGGCTGGCTCAGCGCAGCGCAGGGCAGGGCAGGGCAGGAGCGGGGGCTGCGGGAGGGCAGCCTGAGTGAGAGCCCGCACACTGCTGCCGCGAGACAGGGACCGCGCTCCGGCGCCGCGGAGGCTCCAGGGCTTGAACGCAACCCCTGGCCTGGGCACGTCTTGTCCTTGCAGGAAAGCAAGCAGCCCTGAACATGCTGGGTCCCCGCGGTGGCGGCTCAGAGGCAAAGTCCTTGAGGGGACTTCATTCTCAGCGGAACTCACCCATTAACCTGCAGAGCATGGGGCTCCAGGTTTACAGTGAGCGGTTCTGGTTCACAGACACGGGGCTGGGTGGTCAATTTAAGAAACGACCCAAAGGTAGAGCGAGAACTTACCCTCTTCTTTTTAACCTAATACATATATTTAGAGGGAAGGTTTAGAAAGAAATGTGGTTTCTTTTGATTCTGTTTTTTAAAGTTTTTTGTTTACTTTTAGCTTCCAAATGTCCCAGAACTTACGATAGCTCTCTATTGCCACATTAAATACACACTTCTCATTCTGGCAGTCAAGGCGCTCTAAACCTAGCCCCAGAATGGCCGAACAAATCACTGGGTGCTGAGTAAATCTTTCTTAGAATGACAGAACTTGACTTGACTGTTTCTGAAAACATATTAACATCTTGTAAAATCTAAGCAGCCTGTGAGTCAAGTGAGTGCTCAACGTACACTGATAATTTTTAAATGAACACTTTTAAATGTGAACTTTATTAACTTCCCTTTAACAAGAATATGTTACATTTCTGAAAGATTCCAATACCCATACCCAAGGAAGGAAAAAGGAAGTGCAGGTGAGAACATTTACTGAGTGTTTGCTACATGCCAGGCACTGTGCTAGGTGCTTTCAAATATTTTACCTCATTTCTAGTCCTCACATAACCCTTCAAAATAAGTATATAAACATATGTAGGTTTTTGCTCTCAATGGTCTAGTGGGACCATGTCCAGAATGCTTAGCTACCAAATAAAATGTTTCCACAATCAAAGTGCTTTGTGCAATTTCTTTCTGTTGTAATAATGGACGCACAGTCCTTTATAAGCAATGTATCCCACTCATTCCAATGGTTAGAATTCATATTTGTAGATTCCATACACAATGAAGTGGTAGCTTAAATATGTTTCCTACTGCTCCAACTAGTGTTTAACAAAACAAAACCTAACAGTTTATAATGTGTTACCTTTAAGGAAGGCAAATTAGTCACCAGGAAATAATAACTAACCCAAAGTCGCCCACCAAACTGTCATCTTTGTAGTACAGCTATCCACCAAAGGTTTAGGAAGCACTCCATGTCAGACTGGGACAGGCTCCCCAAAGACTATGGCAGCGTCCTCTGCTGTCCTCTATCAATATCGGTTACCTTGGGTCAAATCATCTACAGTCTTTCAAAGTATAGTATTTATTTAGAGACAAGTTCAAAATGTCCAAGGAAAAAATCTTTTTTAATGACAAGAAGAGACACATAGAGGTCAATGCACTGGCAGGCTCTTTATGGGCTTAGGAAAAAATAATATATATGATCATCAGCTTTAGGTGATTATTTTAGTGGGGCAAAATCTGAAGCAGAAACTCTTACATGGTCCCTTTGGTGTGTCTTAAGTGAGGCTACTTTTAAAACATCCTCGAATGAAAATATTAGTATCTAGCAATATGGCCAAACGCAAATTACATAATGTCCTTTCATAGCCTCGTCTGTAAAAGGTGATTGGAATAAGTGATCTCTAAGGTCCCCTTCAATAACAAAATCCTGTAATTCAATGGACATTTAAACATTCCAGGCAGATAACTGTCTTTTTTATTTTAAAATATCTTTATGCCCTCTCATGATTTGTTCCATCGCTTAATCTCGTAACATTGATGCCGATAATAGAAGTTTTATGTCTAACACTAACCACACTCAATCTTTCTATGGTTGAAGCCAATTTTCTCTAGTTTGAGCCCTTCTGAAGTTGGAGAACAAATGACCAGTGTTTTCTACACACAGGAAAACCCTTCATTAACTATACTGAAATCCTGTCATTGAGTCACCCCTTACTCTTCCCTTCCGTGGGCTAAAACAACCCCAACGCCTTTAATCATGTACAACCTCTCCTCTAGAATCTAGTTAATTATTTTGCCTCTATAGAGAGTAAATGAATCTTCCCAGTACTATCAGCTAAACCGATGAGTTGTGCTATTGCGGGATGAGAGAAATTTGAGCATTTCTTTTAATCTGATTACTTTCCAGAGACTGCAATTTGTTTTTGCTAAAGCTAATTAATGCCCCTGAGTTACCCTTCTTGGGTTTCATAGCAACACTTCAAGCTAAAATCAGAAAGAATGAAAGAATGAATTTTAAAAAACAAAGTACATGGAAAGTTTGGAAAATTCCAAGAAATTATACTTTTTTTTGGCCTGAAAAAATAGCACAAAAGAGCAAGGAATATTGAGATGTTAGCAATAGACCTGCCACAGGGAAGATTCTTTTCTCAAATTAAGACTGCAATTAGGTAAACTGAGTCATATATCAGCATGCCTACAGCATCCAAACAGACCACTGCCAGCCCTATTTTAAACACCTACATGAAAAGTTTTAGATTCTCCTTTGGTTGCCCCAATGCCCGCATTAGTGTCATAGTCAAAAAGTACTTCCTCAAGTATAATTAGTCTTTCTCTTGCTGCAACTTAAATTTGTTTTTCTACATGCCAGGGAAATAAATGACTCTATGCCTAAAAGAATAACCTCTTGAATTTTGTCCAGAATATGTTCTGAATGATAAGAAAACCCAATGAAAAAATTGGGTCAAGCTTTGAACCAACACTTGAGCAAAAAAGATACATGAATGGCAAATATTAAACATATGTAAAGACACTCAATATCAGTAGTCACTAGGGAAGTTCAAATTGAAACCACGATGCGATAGCACTACATACTCACTAGAAAGACTAAAATGGAAAAGATGGAGCACACCAAGAGTCGGCCAGCATACGGACCACGGAGTGTTCATCCCTTCTCAGCTTCCAGCGCCATTTCCAAAACATCCCCGGTCTTCTCTTCCTCAGATGAAACAAGCACAGCTATTTCCTTTGAACTTTCATGACCAGAATTAACTTTTCCTTGTGCTTTCTTAAAGAACTAACTCAATAAATGTTTAAGTTGTATCAAGTAACCATATAAGACTTTTTTTAAACCCTTTTTCCCCCAGGATAATGTCCAGTTTCCCACATGTTCTTTAGAAAATTATTTTATTGTTGACACTATTACAGATGTCCCCCACTCCCCTCACCCCTCTGTCCCCCTCCAGCCAGCCCCCTCCACGTGCTCTTCCAGGACAGGCTCAGAGACATAAAGTGACTTGGCCAAGCTCACAAAAGGAGTGAATGGACAAGCTGGGATTCACAGGCACAGGTCTGTCTGACTCCAGTGCCTCTGCAAACACCAGTTTGCCCCAACTATAAGATATTTTAGCAACAATAACACATATGAAAAGAAATTCAACTTTATTATTCTTATGCACACTTGACACCTCACACCATTTAACCAAGCGCTGCCAAGTTTGTTGGGCTAGCCTCAGTAAACTCATCTGCCTTTAGCAGTAGGGTTTTCCTTCTGAGTCTGAAGGCAAAACAGATCACTTCCTCCATTTTTAGTAGATTATGCCTGCTTCCTAATCTTTTATTTTTGCTTATTTTGATAATTTGCTTATTCCATAGTGAAAAAAGTAATATTCAACTCATCCCAGTTTGAATCAAACTGAATTCTGAAAAAACAGAAACCAAGTGAGTGCACTATTATTTAATGTGTCCAAATGAATGAACAATGGAGACTGCTGTGCAAAGTCTGAAGATGAAACAAAACTGATCACACACACACCCTGCTACTAATTAAAAATATACTAGTGTTACAAGTATACAATTTCAGCTGGTAGTGCTATCTTTGTTCAGAAACAAGGTACGTTACTATATGGCTGAAGCCCTCCAGCATTCAATTAGGTTACTGATTATAAGAAGAATCACATTACCTGGATTGTGACTAAGGCTTAATACATTAATTTCATGGTGACTGTATTTTAAGACAGGGAACATGTCAATAAAAAATTCTGGCCACATCCTCCAACATGTCTATATGACATTTACTAGGAGAAAATCACTGCTAATCCCCCTGCTACTTTTAGTGGCCAGGAGATATTTTATACTGTACTTTAAGCCTAAGTAGCACTAAAGAGAAGCTTCACAGAAGGCATATACATGAATATAAAAAGAAATGAGAAAATCATTAAGTTACATTCATTATTTCCATTAGAATTTAATTAATAAATTTAGCCTCAATTCAGTATCATCTTACTCTTTAGCTTCCCTCCTGCCCATCAATAAAAAAAAGGTCAGTGCAAATTGTATAAGCTATTCTTCAGTTATGCCGAGGACATAATCCTGCAACCTAAGATTAAAAATAAAGTGCTATGTGTGAAATTCAATACTGTTTAACCTCTGGGTGCTAAGGTCTAAGAAATATAACATTTCAAAAGAAAATTAAACAATTGAGATAATTTCCGGTCATTTTCATGAGTTTATCAGCAGAGGTCTATGGCTTTGGCTACATTTGCTAGTATTTGGATCCTGGGTAAATTGGTGAAATTTGGCATGATTTAGTTTATAATCAGTATCACCAGTTCGTACAAGGCACAGGAAAGTTCTCCACTCCCCTACAGACTTCAAAGCATTTCATTTATTATTCAAATGATTATTCTGACAAAACCATTAGTCAAGAAGAAAGCAAAGAAACCTTATTTTTCAAAGTGGAGATTTTTTAAGACACACCTTTCACACCAGACTGCTTTAACCACCCATGCTATTTCTGGCAAAAATCTTTATTTCCTACAAGAATGCATTTTTTTAAAAATTCCAATTTTTCTTACCTATGAGAAGGTCAGGGCTTGTTTTGACTAGTTTCGCTCAAAGTGAGCTTTTATACTTTAAATTTACCTTAGCTTCTTCCTAAGGTTTGTTCTATATTTTCTTGCTTTTTTAAAGGAAAATACTAAATTTAAATATGAGAAAGGTACTGCTGAAACCATGGTGAACATTTCACAGCTACCTTCAATTGATGGTAGGAATTAGCACCATAAGGGTACACACACACACACACACACACGCACGCACAGAGTCTTACGGGGGAAAAAGAAGCATCTTTTAGTCAGAGTTCTAAGTTCAGAGCTTCTGCGGTTAACAAGAAAAAAGTTTCCTTATTTGGATTAAGGCTAGTTTTACACTTTCTTTTTTCTACACTAAAAGTCATACTGCAGCTATGTCACAAGGTAACACGTGCACAGGGTTTGCAAAGTTTCTTGGCTTCGTGAAAAAAGTGCAATGGCCTAGTCCTCAAAAGGGGTCCCCCAGCAGTGAAGCTGAAGGAGCTAGTGGAGTCACTCACTGGTCAAGAGTCTCACAGAAGAGTGGGCTGGGCTGAGGACAGAAGCTGACAGGAAGACAGAAGGTCAGAGTCGAGTTTAATTTGGTAAAGAAAGATGTGCTTGGCCACTTAATGGCAGCCAGATACCGAAGATTAGGCTAATTTACTTAATACTGCTGCGAGCCATGGAGTGTCTCAATGCCACTATTTGAGAATGAGAGCAATGATAGATGCGACTATTCCAGCCATCGAGAGACCCTGTTCCCTCTCTCTTTTGTGACATTTGTGGAAAATTTGTTTTTAGCTGTTTAGAGTCTTTTTTTCTGATCCCAAACTTCACAACATGCCCATATGATGGCAGCAAAACAGTCTCTTCACCTTCATTTATTAAGGTTCTCTGTGCTTCCAGCAGCACAGCCCCTAAAGGATGTATAACACCTTACGTGCAACGGCAACCTCATTCAAACAGAGCCCACAGAGCCCACTCCTGCCCTGTCTCCAGCTGTGACCAACACACCAGAGCTGCCAAGAAGCAGACATCTATTTATTTATTTATTTATTTAATTTATTTATTTGCATCATGGTAAAACATACACATTCTTCAGTGTGCAGTTCAGTGGCATTAAGCACATTTACCGAGCAGTTTTAAAGTGTTTTGGACCCTGGCCTCAGTGTCTAGATACCGTCATTCACTGGTTGACACTCATGGCTTCACAGAGATAAATGCCATTCTATTTCCAGATAACCTCTTGGCAAAGTATTCAGTCAGAGTTCACTCAACACACTAGGGTTTGCATGGTTTGAGGTGAGGAATGAACTGCCCAAAACAAGCATTTGCCTATTTCCTTCCAGATGGGAGACAGAAACTCTGATATTCTCTTCCTTGCCATTAAACCTTTCAGAAAATAAGGAGCCTACTATTCCCTGCCCTTTGGGATTTTTATAAACATCAGACTGTAGTTCAGAACACCGACAAGAAACTGTCCAAGGAAAACATGCCTTCAAATTAACAGGATCTAAACAAAGCCGTAACTAGGTAATTAATGGCAGGGACTGGACTCCACTCACTTGCTTCTCTGATAACAATCTGGTATTTCATCAGGAGGGTCTTTTATCTAGAAGGATTCGCTGTGTTCTGCTGCTTGGACCTATTCTGGGAGGGGACAAAGACAAGCTTTCATCTTGGAAAAGAAATGGAACCACACCTAGAAGAGGTAAGGAAGAGTTAAAGCTGTAAAAAGACCTCCACGTCCTTCCCTGCCAGAGGGAGAGGGCAATGAAAAATAAGATGCTCCCTCACTGAAAGCACAAGAGCAAATTTTGGTGGGGAGGACGTCCCTGCAGGCCTCTCCCAGGCCATAGGTGTGAGGTCGCAGCTTGCTTTCTGCCTTTATTCCAAGCTCTGCGCCATCTCCCCAAGACCTGGCCTTATCCTACCTCTAACACGTGACCCAACCAATGTCTTCCATTCCTCTTTCTGTAAACGCCAAAGAAACCTAAACTAATTCATCCAGTGGTATCAATTAGTAATAATAACTTAGAGTGACAGACCTCACAGTGGGATCCCCATTTTAGATGGAATCAAAACCATATAACTTAAAGAATGTAGTCTACCTGTGAAACCTCAGGGTTCACTCAACATGGAGGCAGCACCTGAGAAAACCGGGTGGGCGGAAGGCACTGCTTAAGGCCTCTGGAACCATCTCATATCGCTTTCCACTATCCTGGGGTAGGCGGGTCCGAGGGGACGGACAGCAGGGTTAGAATCCGGCCCTCCGAGCAGCTTCATTCCTAACGGAACAGACACTGCTGTGGGAGTGCCTCATAATTAACAGCAGAAAGCATCCCGTTCCCCCTCCAACGCACCACTCCACTCAGGCCTTGTAGCAACAGGTCACGGACTGGTTGTGGAAGGACTCGGGGAAAACAGGGCTCTGAATCCCCACCTTACTGGAACCCAGAAATATTTACCCAAGGCTGAGCCAGAGTGATGGGCCGATTCCAAAACCCACAGCCTGGGGCTTACAATCGGGAGTACAGGTTGCCCGGGAAGGGTAGGACAAGTGTCCCCCGACGGCTGTGTCGCAATCCCGGGAAGCCGCCTAGGTTCCTACTGGCGCCCTCACGGCAGTGTGCAAGGTGCAGCCAAAGGGGGGGCGGGCGCTAGGAAGCCCCTCTGCAGGCCAGTTTTCAATGGGGAACTCTATCAGCCTTCTAAAGCTGGGGTTCAGGGACGTGTTCAACCATGCAGCAGAATGCAAATCCCTCGCTAGTCTTTTCAAGTTTTTCCTAAGTCCGGTTTTCATTCTGGCTGTGAATTAAATTCTGATGTCTTAAATCAGGCAGGAAAAAAAATGGGTAAGAAGTGATTGAATTATATTAATTATATGGCATTGAAGCTCAGCTAGAAAACAAGAATTACATTTCTTAAGTTTCTCTTCACTAGACTTATGCAGGTTATAATTAGTATTAGATAAATTTTACTTTTCATTCTAGCCAAACTGAAAAGAAGCTGCGCCTTAAACTCTGGCTTTACAAGGAAAAAAAAAAAGATTCTTCTGGAAAAGAAAACTGAATAAATGGTCAAGCAAAAAACAAACCAACGCTACTCACCCATTACCCAAAAGGGCGGCTTACGGAGCTCACTTAGTTTAGTGTCTGAAAATATTTTCTACCCACTGCTTTGCAAATTATTTTCTTGTCGGTGTGACACATCCTTCAGCAACAATTCAGCTTTTCCTTGGCGACCTAGATGTATTTCCATAGTTTCTACCAAAACAGATGGCCCTTTTCTGTATAAATGTAATAATCAAAAAGGAGCAGGCTTGTTTACACAGTAGCACCCTTCGGACAAATATATATTTTGTTAATCTCTGGATGTTGTAGAGACTGAACAGAAAATATCATTCACGTGGGCCTGTCTAATTTTGATTTTGTGAATATTCAGACTAAGCCTGAGGTAACCTTTGGGGCTGAGAATTTTCATTTAAAGTTGGGAGAAACGTGGCCACCTCTTGGGAACTGGTGGCCAAGGACATAAAAATCCGAGCAGGAACCCTCCCTGGGGCACATCTCACAGTCAGGGTTCCGTCCAGCAGGTTTTGGCTAGTGACTTGGGTTAGTGAAGGAAAGAGGTGGGACCCCGCACATGAAAAATATCAAACTGAGAAACAACGGGGTTTTCAACCCACCTCAGAGGCCTCGTGGTATGAACTATCAACTAGTATGTTAACCAGATGCTATTGCTATCCACCCATCAAAGCAGTTCCATATGCAATTTGGAGCAATGAAACTTTTCTTTCATAACATCAGTGATCTGAACACTTCACTGGTTCAGACTTGCCTTTTTTCCCAGGTAAGTTTAGGATTACCATATAAGGCAATTTAAAAAATTTCAACATGTATTTGTATTTTTGTGACACTGTTTTCTTTCTAAGAGTAAACAGAGGATGATCAGGTAAGCTATGTGTGAAAGTCCTTTGTAAACTTTAAAGTCTTATATAAATGTTTGTTATACTATTGTTTTTAATTTTTTCTTTCAACAGCTCTGAAAATTCTCAAAATTATGTGAAGTTTCAACAGTGGAAAATTAAGATGGAAAGAACAGATGGAAAGTATATTTTCTAATAGTTTTAAAACTATGCATAAATATAGCCCACAAATAATCTCATGAAGATTCTGGATTCTTAGCCTCCAGACATATTTTCTCTCTGCTAAGACACTGTGCAGTGACCCGTGATTCCTATTATAAGGAAAATTTCTTTTGTAAGAAATTCTCAGTATTTCTCAAGAATCTCAGAACTTCAGTTGAGCCAGTTCTATGTAGCAACCTGTCACAACCACTTGGGCTTAACTGCAAGTTTTTCTTCCTCTTCTACTAATTTCAGATTGGAAAATGAGGCCCCTGCCAAAGCAATGCTCAAGGGGGACAGTGCGGGAGCTATCTCCAGAAAGCAAGGTAAGACCAAACGTTTGGTATTTAAAACTGCAGGTTAATTGTGGCATGTTCAGAACCAGCTAGTCCTATTCCACAGCTACGCAAACAGATGACTCAGACGGGCCTACTGTAGTGTTCAGTGTTACACAGCTAAGGGAGTGGCTAAGGGGTTACGGAGCAGGGCTCTGGAGTCAGGTCGCCTGGCTTGAACCGGCCTCATCACTTACTAGCGGTACGACCTAGGGCACATTTCTAAACTTCCTATGGCCCAGCTTTCCCTCTCTGCAGAATGGGAACAGCAACATTACAGAACTCAAAGTGTTGTCATGATAATTAAATGAATTAGTATGTATTAAGTCCTGAAACAGTGTCCAGCCCATAGAAAATATTTGCTAATCATTATCATTTGTCATTAATTAAATGAAAAATCAGAGCAAAGAAGACAGTGACCAAGAAGCAATATCAGACAAAGGATAGCCCAGTATACCAAAAATCTTATCTGTCTGATTCTCCACTGTGTTTCTATCATGCCTGGCACATAATTGGTGTTTGCAGTAAATATCTGTTAAGGAGATGAATAAATGAATCAATACCTGAATCCTGAATGAATTACTTTTAGATTGGGGAAATGTTACGCTTATACTTCTGGGCCTTGGCTTTTCCATCTCCAAAGAAAGGTACTTGCCCCCAGACATCAAACTGATGAGAATCAATATAAGGAAAAAAACAAATCGTTTCAAACTTACTGGCTTTTTATTTTTTTATTTTTTAAATATATCTTTATTGATTTCAGAGAGAGAGGAAAGGAGAGGGGGAGAGAGAGATAGAAACATCCATGATGAGAGAGTCATTGATCGGCTGCCTCCTGCATGCCCCCAACTGGGGATGGAGCTCACAACCTGGGCATGTGCCCTGACTGGGAATCAAACCCTGATCACCTGGATCCTAGGTGGACACTCAACCGCTGAGCCACGCCCGGCCAGGCAAACTTACTGGCTTTTTAAACCAAAAGTCAATGGCTTTCTAACCAATGCTCCTTTGTTATTGAGTATACATGAATGACATAGGGGAGGAGCGGGGGTGGTCCTATGTGATAGCCTGAGTCCTGATTCTAACATGTTTCCTTTCAAGAAGTCCTCTGCCTACAGCTGGCCAGGTGGAATGTGATGTTAGACATTGTGCTAGGCCCTAAGGGATGGCTGCTGAAATCTCAGCACACAGAGGAATTACCTGGGGGCTTATTATGTAATTGCGGACTTTCAGGTGTCTGTGGGACATGCACAAGGCGTTGTCCAAGGCCCTGGCAGGGCAGGTAGCTCAGTTGGTTGAGTGCTGTCCCGATACGCCAGGGTTGCAGGCTTGATCCCTGGCCAGGGCACATACAAGAGGCAACCAATGAATGCATAAACAAGTGGAGCAGCAAATCACTGTTTCTCTCTCTTGCTCTCTGCCTCCCTTCCTTCCTCCCTTCCTCTCCCGCTCTGTAAAAAGCCAGTAAAAAAAAGTTGACCAATAATAGAAAGTCAAATTATTCTGTTCAAGTCCTAGTCCTAGAAATGACTCACCAGTGTATGTACGAGGAAACTCCAGAAAGTGCAGGCAACGTGGAGAAGGAGAGCGGGGGCAAAAGGAAGAGGCGCCCCCACGTGGACGACAGCAGGAGGGGCGCCAAAAGCAGGAAGCAGCGATGGCCAGAGGCTAGAGGAGAGCCACAAAGGAGGGAGTGCGCAGCGGTGCAAAGCTCCAGAAAAAGATCTGAAACGGCAAGGGCCGAAAAGCATCTGGCGGCTTTTGTAACAAGGAGGTCACTCCTATTCCACCTTCGTAGGTGCAGCTTCAGTGAAGTGGTAGAAGAAGTATCCAGGGTGTAGTGGTTTAATGAACAAATAAGAGGGCAGAAACTGGAGACTGGACCATAAACAGCCTTTTCCAAGAGTCTGGCTAAAAACAAAGGTGAGAACTAGGGTGGTAGGTAGCGTGGGTGTCTCCGTGGAGAGAGTCCATGCTTAACGGCCTATATTTTCTCTTGTAAATGAGAAGTGATGAAAGTAGGGGCACTGAGTTTGGGCAATGACACAAAGTAGGTCCTTAGCAAATATATTTAATGGACAGAAGATCTGGTGATGAAGAGCGCTCACAAAATAAAGTGAAAGTCAAGAATAAATGAAGAGAGTGTTTGGAGGGGAGGGAAGATGAGCAGTAAGTTTTAATGTTCAAGGCGAGAAAAAACAAGATAGAAAGGGGAAAAGGGCGATGTATCGTGCAGTTGCTGTGAGTAAAGAAGCTCGTTTTAAGGAGAAGATTATAAATAGACTGGTTAGGGTCAGTGCCCAGGGAGGAGGGAGGGGAAGAACTGCCAGTCAGGGAAAGATAACCAACACATGCTGTCATTATTTTTTGGGGTCATGGTCATTATTTTCCCTTGTTCCCATTTTAAGCCCATTATAATTCATCTTTACCCTCTCACTCTAATCCCTGATATTTCCTGCCTAAAGAGAAAAAAATTTTTTTTTCTATCTTAAAATGTTCCCTACCATGTAAGATGAGATGACTGTATGCTAGCTGGCAGAGCTGGCAGTTGGGGCTTGATACTGTCCAATCCTTCAATTCAGTATTATACAGCTACAGTGTTTGAGAAAATAATTAGGACTAAGGAAATAAAAGCTCCTTAGGGAAAATATTTGGTTTCTCCTGTTAAGCACTAACCTATCTATTTTGTTAATTTCCTGGGTCACCCTCGGTTCAAGTGGAAGCAAAGCTCTTTACGATGACCTCCAAGTTACGAATGATAAAACTGGGTCCCACAACCTTCCCCTATGAGATCCCACTGTCCACAGAGTGGACAGCATGACTTTCCCTCCTCCCGCACGAGCTGCCAATCACCATGGGGATTTCTCAATGCCTCGAGAGGGCAGACTGAATGCCTGTATTCTCTTCCAGCCCTGCCACTTGCAGAGTCATCCTGAACTTCTCCAACCCACCGGTGCTCTTCCCCTTGTTTACAAGCCCTTAGTGCTTGGTGTAGCTGTCACATAATTACATGGTTAATATACAGTATGTCAGGCTCACAAGCATGGATTTCACCTCACTAATCAGTAACTTCTTCAAGAATGAAGATCTTTTTTCTTTACTTTGCATCTTACCCAAGACCAAACACTAGCTAGGTATACAGTGGATGTTTTACAACTACTTGGTTAATCTGTTAACTGACTGGATTCTAAGTTTTAGAGTCAATGGCATTAATAGGACACGGATTATCATCATTGTCAGAGATTTCACCTAAGAATGAGGCTGTTTGCAGATCAAATCACTTGTTCTAACATGACCTGAACTGGCCTACTGAAGTCACAGATAACATTGAAGAAAAGCTGGTCCCTACAAGTTTTATTTTTCTAGCTTGTTTTGTCAATGCATTCCATATGAGGTGAACTCCTCATTCCTTTTACTAAAATGTATTTAGAAAATGGTCTTAAAGAGATCTGACACCACAGATGAAGTTGGCCAGGTGCCTCTCTAGGTAATGAGAGATAAAAATTGGTGACAGGTGACAGAGTATCTTTTTTTAATGCCAGAACTCTTTGCAAAAAAGCCACTCAATACAGAAAAGATGATTTCATTCCACAGGATGAACCTCAGCCATCTCGGGTGGAATTTGGAAATTCAGAGGGCCATGAGCATAGTCCTCCCAATAAAGCCCTAGGTAAGCAGGGCCACAGTAAAAAGGAGACTAAGTAAGTAGCTGCCCAAACTGAGATTTCACCAGTTAGGAAACAACCTACCAATCTCTGCTTTTAGGTCCTCCCTTATGTAAGGCTACAACTCTACCACCAGAGTTTCACTACTTTATTCCAAAATGTATGTCTGTAATACAACAAAAAGCAGGGAGTGGGCATAGGTTTGGCTTGTAGGCAAAGAGGGAAATTTAGCAGCTAAAAGCCCCCCTAGGCACAACTAAACATTTACACCTTGACAATCTGGACCTGGTATCAGAGTCCACTAGTAAAAGGAAAGATCAGGGTTTACACACATTAATGGAATGGCAGGTCCCGTTTTTCAAGATGGTATAGGAAGACCTAACCTTTAATCCCATTCCCTAAGGCTCATGGAATTTAATGGTAACCACAGGAAGGGGGCAGTTCTGGACCCCTAGGCTGGCTGGGCAGAGGAAGTTCTACATTAATAGCACCAGCAAAGCCCTATTCTCAGCTGTTTCTACTTGTAATAGGCTAGGCTTGGGGGCTCCTGTACTCTCTCTACAGCATCTCTGTTCAAGAAGATTCTTCTGGAAGTTTAGGCAACAAAGAGTTCTCTATTTTAATCAGAAAAGCATCTCTGACTTTTCTCAAAGACTCAGATGTTCCTTGTACTTGTCAGGAAACAAATGTGGCTTAAGCCAACATCTGGAATGGAGAAAAATATAGCAACAACAATCAAAAAAAGATAATTAAGTTAATAAGGAATGCTTTTCAGACATAACATCCCATAGGCCAAAATAAAAAGGTTTTCAGAACTATCCAGAACAAAGTTATGCTACTTAGGAACTCAATTTAAGTGGATTAACTGCTGAAGGGCACGGTGTAGGAGCAGACCATCGTGACCTTGTGGGCCGGGCCATGCCAAGAATGGCAACCCAACTTCTTTTCTTTGGGAGATGGAGGAACCCATAAAAATGTACAAATGCATGTTATAAGTTTAGAGAAAGGTTTATCATTTTGTTCACTGCACACTTAGAATCCACAGCTGAGTTGTTCGGCTGTTCTAACATAAGGCATTTCCAAAAGACGCCTTGATGGTCACCTAGACCAACCTCAGATGCATTGCCCCAGCACGTGATCAGTTTTCTTTGAACACTTTCAATGACTGGCAGCACAGTATTATGAAAATCTGTTTATTCTCCTATGGAGAATGCTAACTTTCACAAAAGTCTTTATATTGCAATCTGAAATCTATCTCATACTTTCCCATTGGGAGCACAAGGTAGAAATTATTTGCTTTCTGCCAAATGGCAGCCTCTCAAGTATGTAAAGACCATTACCATGTTGCCTCGAAGTTTTTTCCAGCCTAACTATTTCCAGATGTTTAGCTTCCTCTTCATTGTGGTCACCTCCTCTGTATAAATATGTTTATCAGTGACCCTCCTAACATGGGAAGCCCAGAGCAGAACATAATAAGCAAAATGATGTGGGTTTAGGCTGACCAGCAGAGTTGCAAACTAAAACCTTCACTATGGGGAAGTAGCAACTGTGTCACACTGTCTCCTTAGGGCTCACGGAAAATCCCATTCCCCAAGGCCTTTTAAGAAAAACTTCTTTGAAGCCAGCCAGCCCCATTCTGTATGCAGACAATGTAGACTTTTCTTTAATAAATCACAATATGATATATATTTCTATTAAATGTTACCTTGATAGTCTATCAATCTCGTCTTCCAAGGCTATTTGGAATCTTATTTTTTTAATTATGGACTATATCAGACATATCAAATAAAAGAGTATGGAGAAGATGGCAATCAACCATTTGCCCAGAATCCAGCTTAAGAGCACATCACAATGGAACTGAAGCTTCCTCCTCTCCAGCCACACAGACGTAATGGCTACTAGCCTAAATTTGTGTTTGCCACTCTCATGCTTAAAGACTATTTTGCATATTCATTCCATGACCTACTATATTTATGTTATATACAAACCTGATAAGCATGCCCTCTAGTCTGTCTTCATTTAAGTAAGTAATTCAAATGTTGAATAAAGCGGCATTGTCTTCATCATCTAACAGATTAGTAATCCCATCAAAACAATGAGATGACTCAGGCATGACTTATTCTTAGGGGATTCTCACTAGCTCTCAGCAAATAAAGTGGGAAGCACTCACGAGTAATACAATGAGTGATCCAGTCCGAAACAGTATCAACACAATTGTTTGGTCACTGATAAAACATGCCTTTTCCTCTCTCTTTTCAAAAACTTTATGCAAACTCCTTGAGTAACATTACCGAAATCCCACATTTCCCTCAAATGACTAACATGGTTCTACACTCACTTGCATCTGAAGCTGTAAATTACCTGGGCCCCAGATTTGCCTTCATGCACAGGAGACAGTGCTCTTTTTCTATCACCTCACTTATATCTGCCTTCAGGGCCTTCCTCCCAGTTTACTGGCAGAGACAAGCCAAAGCGGGAGTGTAAAGTCTGCCCTCTTCCTATCACCATTATATGCCAAACCCTTCCTTTCTTTACAATTTTTCTTAACAAGCAAACCATGGAGCTTTTATCTGCTATTTTGCAAGCAGGATTACCCCATTACACAGACTGACAGCCAGAAGCACAGAGGGGCCCTCCTATTCATGCCGCATCAATCTGGGAGTCTTTTCCCCACATGTTTTGGCTTGTTTATAATTCCATGACTTTCAACAGAAAAATGGCACCTCCCTCCTTCTATTCTTATCAATCCAGACTCCTCTCAGTTGGTTCTAAAGCCCATAGCGGGGTAGCTACGAGATGGGCCTCCAGAGCAGTTCACTAGACAGCAGGCAGGGGCGAGGAGTTCAGAGTCCAGGAAGCCTCAGGTCATGAGGCCAGAGAGGACCAAGGTAATAGCTAATACCTTAATTTGACCGAAAAAGAAACAGAGGGTCAGAGAGGTGAAGTCAAAATAAAAGTAAATGTCAGAGCTCATATTAGAACACAAGATTCCTCAAAGGCCAGGTAAAACAAAATCCAGCGAAGCCTCCTTTCTACATAACCAGTGGGATACAAAATGGGGCTCCAATGCTGTAGGACTAGAGTCCCTTAAGTGCTTTGAAGACAACTGTCCCAATTCACACTGTTTCATTTTGAGGTTAATAATTCAATCTGTGCCCAAACCCAGGCTAAGCAGAGAAAGGAACCAAAAAACAAAGACAAACCAAAAAACCCACAGCTGCATCTGCGTGGAGAGACATGAAGATTTATTTGGAGAGAATAACCACTGAGCACATAAATCACGGTATGATGCAGTAAGACGAACAGCAAAATAGGAGGTTTAAGTAACAAATGCTACAGCCATTCAGAGGGCGAGATGATCAGAGTGAGGTGGAGAGAACGAAGGGCATGCCTTCCTTCCCAGCAGTGTTTCCACATTTATCTCTCTACAAAGCAATTCCTGTCTTCGACTTGTCTACGAGAATTCTGGGAAGACAGAGCCAGTAGGAAGATGCAGCCTTTAGGAGAGCTCCCAGCATCACAATCGCAAATGAAGGGGACGCCAATTACTGCCCCAGCTCTACACTGTGGAAAACAAGTTCTTCCAGCCTCGTCACCTGGGTAGTGAGCACAGTGATAATCCTTGAATTATGTAACTTTTAAGGAAAATGAAACAAGAGTCACTGTTATTTCCCAACAGCAAAGGCTTAAAAGGCCTAACTTACTCTTGGTTTTTGTTCCTAATTCCCTTTTAAGACTGGTACAATAAAAAAGTTCCACAAAATAGTTTTAAAAGATATAAAACACATATTTTCCAATTTTTAAAAAATTGTTGACTAGATTTTTCAATATCTCAACTAAAAAAGTCTCTCCTGCCTAGGTTCCTGTGGATATTTCCACTGTCATGTTGAATTGAGATTGCATTGTTACTTCTACTTCAGCATTTTTTAGAGAAAAGATATACAGATTTCACTGAACATTTATCTAAAGTGATCAATGACTGAAATGATTTGCAATAAAAATAAGCAAAAAAGGGGGGAGAGATCCTTTTAAAAGCACCCAAAGAGTAAATAAAAGGCAGCGGAGGGATTGATTTCTCCCACAGATATTAATCTGATGCTGCAACTTCAGTTATCAGAAATAGAAGGTGCTTTCTGTCTCAATTGATACCCCTGGAAACACAGGTCCACACTGGTCCCGAGAGGTAAGCAGCCTTGTCCAAGTATCACAGCAAGTGAGTAAGTGGCAGAAGGTGGACAGAACCAGGTCTCTTGAGTCCAGGGCCTTTGCTCTACTCAGGACCTCATGCTGTTGCTTAGGTCTGGGCATATTTGGTTTCCTATAGCTCTTCAATTCAAACTTGAAACTTGCCTGTGAAAGGGAACTCAAAGGTGCATGTCCAGAGATATTCTGGTCTCTAAAAAGCCCCAGACAAGTGGGCCCTGGAGAGCTGTATTCAGGGAGCTAGTTGGGGTTCCTGTGAAAGCATGAGTAACTGCTTTGTGGTATCTAAACTGAAGGGTGAAATGCCTTAAATTGAAGGCATTATGTTCATGGTGAAGGGCTGTGTATCTGAATCAGCATAGCATCAGGGACATAAAATATACTGGATCCAAAACAAAAACTTACAAACAAAACACTGGGATTAGAATTATAATTTCTATGCCAAGATGATGCAACAACCCTAACTGCACACATGCATAACTTTGGAAAATCCAAACCAGAAACGTCTAAGATTTAAGTCAACAAAGCAAATCAACAGAGATTTAAGTTTATACTCCCCAACGTGGAATAGGGAACAAAAATACTAATAATACTTACAAACATTATTAGAGAAGAAGGAAATGGCAAGCAAGTATCCATAAATCAAAAGGAAGTAGAAAGTTGTCTTTGGGGCCTTTAATCTTCCCATTGTGCAATCACTTTAGCATAGCAACCTTTGTGCTTACTCCCACTAGCTGAAAAATTTCTTTAGCTAAACTTAGAGTGTCCAAGAGCCTGATTAGAGCTCTTCCAAGTACATAAATTAACATCAACAATGCTACAAAAATAAAACACCGCCCATCCGCTTGTGCATACATCCATCTTTTCAGCTATTGTCCCAAGTCAAAACAGCCCAGTCTTTACCAGAACTAGACACACAAAGACTGCCTAGAATGACAGGTTTTATGATCAATTTTTCACTTTCTTCATGAATAATTTTCTCAAAAGCAACTTAAATCCAATGTATACAACATTATCAAATTCACTATTCTAAAAAAAATCTGTTTATAGTTCATAGCTCCAGTGGGACTGTGAACATGTTAAGGTAGCACAGGGTTGTCCCTGTAGTAAGTTGATGAAATCTAAAACTGGGTTTTCCAACTAAATTTCAGATATTTCCACCAAACCACAGAAGATGGTCAAGAAAGAAAAGCCAGCTTTCCTCTATACCTGGCCATAGATTAACCCCATTATCCCAGGCAAAGATCCCACAGATCAGTGAGCCTAGAGAATGGTGGCATCCAATCAAGCCACCCTCACTACTGGAAAAGCAAAGAGCAGCAGATCCCAGTGCTGGTGGAGACATGACTTCTACATCCTGAAAACAGCCTGTACTCAGATCTACTAACTCTGGATATAGGCTCCTTATTGCTCCAAGCAATGGGCCTACTCAGTGTAGCTAAAGCTCTTGGCTACACAAATGGAAACTGGCTATCATGGCATACTAAAAAGCGTACACCCAACATTCTCAACAAGTCCTGCACTCTTGGTTTTGTAGTTCAGCTCTACAACTGACTTGCTTTGTGAACTCCAGTTTCTCACCAGAAAAAACAGGGGTGATAACCTCTTCTCAGAGTCACTGTAAGCAAAATGTCCAGTTCAGTGCCTGGCAAATAGTCAAGGTTCAACAAAGGTTGGTGTACTTCCTACTGACCTCTCTGTTCTGAGTATTTTCTTGCTTGTTTTCTGCATTTTGGGTCAAAATCTACTTATAAAACCCCTGAATACCCTAACCAAGTACTAAGTATGGCCCTTTTACCATATAGTTTATTAAAATCATCTTTGTGTGTATGTTTTGGGGTGGAGGTTCTGATAATGTTTAGGTTTAATATTCCATATTTAATCTTGCTGCTCAAAGTGTGATCTAGACACCAGAAGCATCAGCACTACCTGGAAGTTTGTTTGAAAGGCAGACTCTCAGGCCCCACCCCAAACCTACTGAACCAGAATTTACAGATTCCCAAGTCATATGTTTACACCTGTAAGTTTGAGACACACTATCCTATAATACACATGGATATTCAATAAATCAGAGCCTATTGACACTCTAAGGAATCAATTGTGGCAACTTGTGCTGGTGGTGGTTCTCTATGAATCTTTACTCAGGTAGAAAGCAACTACTGACCAAGGCATTTTCACCAGAAGGATGGGATAATGATATGCTTCTTACCATGTGCCTTTTGAGTTTAAAAAACAATGCATTAAGTACATTGGCTTGAAGGCAATATTTAAATCTTCTGTATTAATGCAATCTTTGTTATAATGTAATAAGTGTTTTGAATATAATTAGTTATTCGAGCATTCTTACTATATTATAAACTAACAAATAACAGGAATGATTCTATCAATGTAGAAATTTCAGGTTTCTAGGATGCAACACACAACAGATTGATTAGTAAGAAGCTGCCACAAACTGAATGTTCTCAACACAGTTTGATCAAGTTCTAAAGCCTACACTGGAATGTGTCTTTCCCCCAACCTATCAACTTTCTGAAACATTTTTTAGTTCTTTCCAGTTACATGTGAAAGTACAATTTTTAAATGCTCCTGAAAGTAAAATTGCAGCCCAAATTCCTAAAATGAATCACCAGATGCTGGATAGGGAGGCTGGTAACTTTGTGTCTCAGGAAACAAAACCCAATCTGAGTGAGTCATCTCTGTGATCACAGATAACACAGCCACAGCCAGAGACGAGCGAAAAACAAATGGCGCAGCGACCACATGTCAGAGTCTCATGTTTAATGGTTTCTCACATTAAAACGCATCAGTCAGCTCTGTGAAACCAGGAAGTGAAACCCAGGACACCACATAAATAACAAAAACACTCTCATAAGTTTGGTATATTTTATCCTTTTGCTCTAAGTCCATTTCGGTTTTTGGAAGATAACATAAAAATGAAGGTGATGTTTTGTTAAGAGGTAAGCAGAAAGGTATAAGCTAATTATTATGACAGGTTCTGAAATATTTCATAAGAAAATTTCAATACTTTTTGGAGGCCTAGTTACTCTGATCCAAAATGAAAAAGGTGATCAGAAGTTGGTAGATGCCACAAAAGATGTAACAGAGGAAGTGGTAACAGGCTCTAGAAGCAGAAACACCTGTTATCATGTGACTCCATGCACAACCTGTATGCATGGCTTTCTTTCTTTCTCAGGTACTCTAAGCTTGAAAGAGAAGACGACTGGGTGGTGAACTCATGCTATACAGCATTGCCATCTAGATGCTACTCCTTGCACCCACTAGGAAACAACCCCATAGTGAAGAACCAGAAGTCCTCCTGAAGCCCTGGACAGGGAGGGGATAAATGCCAGGACCAAGCCTGGCCCATGTTGGCCAGGCTCAACACAGGGGTAATGCAACAGTCAGGCTACGTTTTTCAAAAGGGGGCATCTATCAACACCACACATCCATTAGCAGGCAGGACTCCAAGGAAACATTATTTAAACAGTAGGTGTGAGTGCCTACACCCAACATAAGCATTGTCTTCTGAAATACTGGAGACCAGCTGGGGGCAATGGCAATACCCCTATTCCCTTCCTTCACCAGACCCCTCACAAAGTTAAAAAAATATGTAATTTCTGAAATAAGAACAAGATAAAATGCCCCCATAAAGCCCCCACGGCCGCCCCCATTGTTTCCAGAGAGCATACACTACCTCATAATGAAGGGAATAAATGGAGCCATGCTGAGAGCAGAATAGGTGCCGTCCATCGGGGAAGGGTAGAGTCTCCCCAACACCAACAGTAAGAGAAACATACTTGGATGACGGTTTAGTTCTCCTGTATCACTGAAAAAAAATCATTGTACATAAAAGATTTAAAATTTGAGAGGTGAGGCACTATCTTCCACCATTTTTCTCATTAACTAATTATGTATATAGAGTGAGACTCTCTCTGATTAAGGGATAGCATTCCTTTTTTCACTTTTTTCTCCATTCATGCCATATATCCTACTGTGTAAATGAGGAGGAACTGCGTAAGCCATGGACTAGGCTTTTGCACACGACTCTCTTCTCGGAGCGAATCATTTAATAATTTGCGTCTGCTGTTTTTATTCGAGCTGTTCACACAGGACAGGTGCCTGTTCCAGAAAATGAAATGTGAAACATTCACCACCCAAATGTACTTAAGAAAGTACGAAGAGTCACTTACTAGGGCCAGAAAAGCCTGTCTGCACAAGTTACTAATGAGGAAATGCATCCTAAACAGAAGTAAAATTCACTGATGTTATTTTATTTTCCCATTAAGGCAACTAGTATAAATTCATACCAAGTGCTAGAAGACTAAAAAAGATGCCCATACTAAAAACTCCACCGCCAGCTACAGAATGTGATTGGCAGGACAATGGTGAACTTCTCGATCTCCCCTAGTGAGCCTGGAAACCCTCTTTCTGGCTTTGTGTTTCCAGGGTCACTGGCCATCTCCGCTCAGGTAGACCAGAATCACTTCTGACCCCAGGTGACCAGATTAGGCAGCTAACTGCGGTAGTTTCACAATAGTGAGCTGTAGCAGGCCAGAGATAAAAAAAGACAGGTGTGCATGGACGTAAACTCAATATATAAACACACACGTTTTTAAATATAATAGAAAGAAAATGATTCTTAACAGAAGAAATCACCATGTGCTTCTAAGAAGCTAGTTCCTGCATAACACTGAAGAGAGGATTAAATTTGAAAAAATTTAATATAAAACAGGATTTAAAAAGCATAATGTAAAACAGGATTTTATACAACTCTTCATGTATAAATCTACTAGAGACTCGGGTAACATGGTGCAATAAAAAAGCACTTTAAAAAAAAATCCACCTGTGGCCCGGCCGGGCGTGGCTCAGCAGTTGAGTATCAACCTAGGATCCAGGCGATCGGGGTTCAATTCCCGGTCAGGGCACATGCCCCGGCTGTGGGCTCGATCCCCAGTCGGAGGACTGTAGGAGGCAGCAGGTCAATGACTCTCTCATCATTGATGTTTCTCTCTCTCTCTCCAAAAAATAAAAAATTTTTAAAAATCCATCTTCCTTACAAGGAAAGAGTTGATTAAAAACTATTGCCTAGAGGGAAAATCTCCCTTGATCCCATCCTTGATTTCACTGTGTCCCACCCATCCTCTCCTCACCTGTCCACAGTGCTGGATACAGCCTCTAACTGCTTGAGAAGGAAAGGATAGAGTCCCGGGAAACGAGAGAAGAATTCGCTCCCTGTCATTCTGTGGAGAGAGGGCAAAGAGAAAGAAATTACTATCATTTACTTCCTCTAATTTGATAATAAAGCCTCTTTATTTTTCAAAAAGAGAGATAACTGAGGTCATTTATTTAGATATTTATGTATATTTAATTTGTTGGGGTTACAATGGTTAATTAAATAGGTTTCAAGGGTACAATTCTATAATGCATCACCTGTATAATGTATTGTGTGTGCACCATCATAGTCTAGTCTCCCTTCGTCACCATGTATCCCCCCTTCACCGTCTTCTACTCCCCTTTACCCCCACCCCCTTTCCTCTGGTAATCACTATACTATACTTAGATATTTAATGAAATAATGTTAAGAACAAAAACTACATCTTAAGAATTTAATAATCAGTAGAAACAATACATTTAATTTTGATTTGGGAAGTGCTCTTAATATGTAAAACCTTATCTCAAAATTTAAGATTATGTATATTTACAAATATTTGATATTAAATTCTGTCAGGGAAAAAATACATAATTTGTAAAAACACCAAGTTTCCAAGAATTAATTTGGACCATGAATGCAGTCAACACCTGGCTGACTGAGACTGACTCAGCTTCATTAACAAGGGAGGGTCTAGAACAAGGTTTCTCAAAGCTGGAACCAATGACCTTTGTTGTAGGGGGCTGTCCTGGGCACTGCAGGATGTTGAGCGGCCTTCCCAACTTCTACATCCATTAGATGCCACTAGCACAACATTGCACCCCAGTCAAGACAATAAAAATTTTTTGTCTCTGGCCATTGCCAGATGTACCCTGCGAGAAAAAAAGGCCCCAGCTGAGACCCACTGGTCTGGAGCATGGTTATCAGACATATGAGCTTGGTGTGTGAGGTTCTGGGGGTCCAATCCCAGCTAACGTCTGTGAGGATTACCTTTTTCATCTTCATAAACGCTACTCTTAAACTCTGACAAGCTCCTGAAAATAGTTCCTCAGACTGCACAACTGACCAGAAAAGCTCAAACCAAATTCAGCATTTAGTTAAATACTCAGTCTCTGTAACTATTAAAGAACTACTTGATGGGGTGACATAAATATTTCCCAACTTGCCCCCCATCAACTCTAGATGTATGCTCCCATTAATGGAGACCCCAAATTATCACATTTTTAAAAATTGCAGTATATTTTACACACAGCGAAATGCTCAAATCTTAAGTGCATCATGCAAACGGTTTTCATACACTTGTGTAATTCACACCTCTATGAAGACTTAGAAACTTTCCTTTATCTCAGCAAGTGCCCTTGTGCCCCTTCCCAGTCAGCTCCCAATCCTCAAAGCAATCATGATTTGATTTCTCTCACCACAGTGTTTTTTGTTTCTATTCTAGAATTTCATATAAATGTAATAGTGCATTATATAACTTTTTGTGTCTGGCTTTTTTTCACTTGGCATAAGGTTTGTAAGATTCATCCGTGTTATTCAATGTATGAAGAGCTTGATTCTGTGTTTGCTGAGTAGTAATCTGTTGTATGAACATACAAGTTTGTTTATCCCATTCTCCTCTTGACAGACATGGACTGTTTCCACTTCTGGGTTGTCATGAAAAAGCTGCTATAGGTTTTTTTGTGGACATATGTTTTCATTTCTCTTAGATAAATATCTGAGAATAAAACTGCAGTGTGTTTAATATTTTAGGAAACTGACAGTTTTATACTCCCAACCACAAAAAGAGTTCTAGCGGCTCTACATTTTTTCGAACATATTGTCTTTCTTTTTTTCCAGTTTAGCCATCCTAGTGGGTATGCAGTGGCATCTCCCTGTGCTTTTCATTTTCATTTCCTTGATGATTAATGATATTAAACACATTTCATGTGCTTCAGTCACCGGTGTTGCTTTTGCGAAGTATCTATTCAAGATATTTGCCCACTTTTAAATTACGTTGCTTGTTTCTTTTGTCATACATGCATTGAGTGTACTTTCTCCTGGTCTGTGGTTTGCCGATTTAGTTTCTTTCTTTTTATTTTTTTATTGATCCCTCCACCCCGCATCCAACCCACCCCCAGGCTTTCCCCATACCAATGTCTGTGTCCATGGGTTATGCTTATAAACATATAAGCTCTTTGATTAATCTCTCCCACCCACTCCCGCATCCCCCCCTTCCCTCTGAGATCCCTCAGTCTGTTCCATGCTTCCATGTCTCTGGATCCATTTTGTTCATCAGTTTATTTTGTTTATTATATTCCACATATAAGTGAAATCATGTGGCATTTGTCTTTCTCTGACTGGCTTATTTCACTTAGCACGATTTAGTTTCTTAATCCATTTGGATGAACATAAGTTTTTAAATTTTGATTAAGTCCAATAATTGGATCAATTTATTTCTTTTATGATTCATGCTTTCTATGGCCAAAGAAACCTTTGCCTATTTGAATATAACAAAGATATTCTACTTTCATCTACAAGTTTAATTGTTTTAGCTTTTATGTTGGTAGAGGTCAAGGTTCTTTTTTTCTACATTAGTGTATCATATTTTTAACAGGAAGATGCCATAAGAAAAGACATCAGCCTTAAATAGGGGGGATTATATTATAAAGATGACATTCTTCCCAAATTCAATGCAATTCCAATAAAAATAGTAATATTGTGTATGTGGGGGTGTGTAACCAGATTCTAAAATATATATAGATGTACAAAGGGCCAAGCAATAGGAGCAAAGATAATCTTGAACAACAAAGCTGCAGGATTCATACAATCAGGTAGCTAGAAATATTATAAAACTTTAGTAATTAGAACACTATGGTGACAAATAGGCCAATGAAATAAAACAGAAAGCACAGCCACATGCATACATACACAGATATATGAAAACTTGATTTATGAAAGAGCTGGTATGCAGATGCTAGTATATGAAAATCACACATGCTATGATGACTAATCATCCACACAGACAAAATTAAAATTGGATCCCAATCTCCAACTATATATGAAATTAAATTCCAGTGAATTCAAGACTTAGAAGGAAAAATTAAAACTGCTAAACTCTTTAAAAGACAATAGAGAATAGAATTTATTGAACAAGACCCAAAAAGCATCAACTAGTAGGTGCACACACACGACAACACTCAAGCAACTGAGCCACACTGGCCGGGGCTGAACATTTCAACAAATTGTTTTGCACTTAGTAGCCTGATGGGTTTTGACTACATCTTTTAGAAAATATTTGGTTAAAGTTATTGTGTCCATGCTTGATAGGGTAGGACTTTGAAGCGTCCAATGTGCACCTGTGAGGGTTTAAGTAAAACCAAAATCATTTTCTGAGGAGCATTTTGACCTTGTTCAGGCACGCTAAACACACAGGAGGCACCTTTCTAGTCTAGCATTCTTAGGCTCCACAATACTGTTAACAAATGTTGACCCAATTTCTGCTTCAGCTCACCTAAAAGGCTAAGGCTGAAACTTACTGCAAACACACAGGAGTTTGAGCTCCATGTGCTTACCAGGTAGCGACATCTCAACTCTGCATCAGTCAAGGGCTACTAAAGATCTGGCTTAATATTTATGGAGTGTTGCCAGAGGGATATGCAATATTGACAATTCTTGTGTATTATGAAACAGCTTCAGGAGGCAAGGCATAGGAGGATGTTAGAATTACCTAAGGGGATTATTCAAACTTCACTCACACTTGATTCTCAACTACCCTAAAAGGTGTACGGCATGTTAAATCCAGAACTTAGCTTGCTAATATATTAACAGCAGCCCACAACTAACAAATGACTACATTTTATGGTTAAACTGAGTGAAAAATCACCACTTACAATAGTGCCTCTATATGGGGCAGTTCATAGGCTTGGGGCTGCGCATACAGGTCCGTAATCTAGCCTTATGTTAAAAGGCCAAGGTCATGGAAACATTTTAGTCCATACTTGAATCTCCCTCCTCTGAATCCTGGAACTTGTGAGTTTTACCTCTCACTTGCTACTTAAACAAAACTGCAGTGGAATCATATTTCTCTCAAGAAAGTAGCAAATATATTTTTTAAATACCTATATATTCATGTTGAGTACTGTGTTAGATCCTATGGGAGATACTAACAATATGAGATAGTCACTGCTCTTAGAGCTTAAAATCTAGTTAGGAAGACAAGCCATACACATTAAACATAGCTAATAACGTAAGGCAAACCAGTGCAAGGGTCAAATGAACAATGCTTACGGTAAGAGTACAGAGTTGGAAAAAATATCATTGGGGGCTGAAGAGGTTAGGGAGAGATTTGTGGGAAACATGGAAACCAAGATGAGTCTGGAAAAACTGGAAGAGTGGATTAAAAAGGAGAGAGGACAGCATGGGCAGGTACAGGAACCAAGTGGGCAGATAAACTGGCCGGATGAAAAGAGGACTGACTTCATGACAAGAGAAGGTAGAACAGGTGGATGGCATACAATTTTTTTAGAAATCTGAATCTCAGAGTAAGCATATTCACCTGTCTTACAGGCACTGAACGTTTCTGAACAGAAGAGAGATGTGAGAAGAGCAGAGAGACTAGACTAGAGAGTAGAAACACGGTGACCCAATGGACATTCACTAAATGTGCACATTTTAACCTCAACTAGAGCATAAATATCATAGGTAAGGGACTGCATCTACACTTCCTTGCATCTCTCTTGATACACAGCACAATACTATGTAAATGTCCACTGACTGGTAAGTATTTTGGCGATGAATAAATAAATACTACTAGCCAGAGAAGAAAAAAATTCTAATATGGTTAATCTCAAACCTATGCCTTATGCCTTTCAGTGATTGGTACCCAACCAACTGACACCTAACTACCCATCCAACTTTCTGAGCCTGAAACTCCCCATGCATATAGTCAACAGGCAAATCTTGCTGTTTCTACCTCTGGAGTAGCTGTTGAATTCACTGTTCTCCATCCCGACTGCTGCCGCCCCAAGTCTAACTGCTTATCTTTTGCCTTGAAACTATGTCAGCCTCTCACCCAATCTCTTTGCTTACATCTTCCCTCCTCTTAACTCTCTGCTGTGACAAGAATTCTCTTTCTGAAATACAAATCTAATCATGTGATATTATGAGATTAATGGCTCCCCACTGCTTTTTGAAAAGCCTAAACTCCTTAGCCTGCTTAAATCCTGCTTAATTTGACTCACTTATCCAGCCATTTTTCTGCCTCTCTACCTTTACAGCCTATCCACACAGACTGGGGGGGAGGGAACAGGGAGCAGTTCTATCAATATTCAAGATTTTCTAGTACCCAGATCTTGGCAAATGTTGTTTGTACTTTCTGCTAGGAAAAGCTTCTTCCCTTCCTTATCCCAGACCAACTCTCCAAATAATCCTTCAATTTTGGGCTTCGGATGACTTTGGGATACTTTCCTGATGTCCCAAATATGGGTTGGGTGCCTGCCACTGGTGTTACTATAACCTATAATCACCTCATCATAGCATTTGAAGTATGTCATACATGGAATTTCCTATTTAATTTCTTATTTCTCCCATCAGACTATACATTCTACATGGGCAGAGACTGTATCTATCTTATTTTTCCACATTATCTCAGATACTAAGTATGATGCTTAGCTCACAGCTGGCGCCTCATAAACAGTTGCACAGCAAATGAAGCAAAACAAAAGGACAGAGACCTTGACATGTCAAGGAGAAAAGAAATTATGACTTAAAATGGTGAGAAATTCATAATTTCTTAAAATGCCTTGTTAGCTCTGTCTGAGGACATTCAGAATCACATTTGAATTAATAAATTGAATATCCTGCCAGGGCTTGAAATCTTTTTAAACACAAACATATAAAGCTTGTCTCACTGGTTTGCAAACAGTTCAATTCTAGCTCTCCCAATAAGCAAAGAGGCTGATCTGTTACCTCCACAGATAGAGCAAGCCCTGGGGGTAAATTCTCCAGTGACAGGCATTTCAAACCTGTTTATCTATGTGGCTAAAAACTAGCCCAGCAACTTTATGAAAACAAGAAGTGGTAGCCAAAAGGAAAACTGAACCTCTTGTAAGTTCAAGCTCCTAGGAAGACAAAAGGAGACCACCAAAAATTGTGAATGGGATAGACAGACAGACATAGGTGAAAACAAACAAGCCAGGACAGCGGGTGAGAATAAAGAGCTCTAATTTGGGACTGTCAGGCTGGACAAAAGCTCAGTATTCCCTATCCCATCAGGTAAGATTATGCGGGCACAATGGGCGAGAGGCCCTTGGGGAAACAGAAGCTTCTTGAAAAGAATCCACTTGTCTAGCACCAAGACTAAGGCACCGGAGCACGGGGGGCTGTGCGCTCCACCAGAGCACTCCGCTTGCCGTGCTCAGCGCTGGACCCCGACCCAGCCGGGGCAGAGACGAAACGGCTAGGCCAGGGAGGTTTCCTGAATGAATGGACATGCCTGCCTGGCACCATTTTGTTATTTTAAAAGTTTGTTGTTGTTTTTAAATTAGCACTACTTATCTGTTGAGGAAAAAATTGATAATAAAGAACACTGCAAAGAAAAATCTAAAAAATCACCACAAACTCACCACCCCCAAATAGTTGCCAATCTGTTTTGATGTCTGTCCAACTACACCTTTCTCATTATATATTATTCTATAACTTGCTTTTTACACTTAACAGTATATCAAGAACACTGTTCCATTTCAATCTGAACCCATTTTAATGTGGGCAGCGTGGCTCATTCTCTCTGTGCATCTCTTATGTCTGAGCATACGTCTGGGGTGCTAACCCAGAAAGATTCGTCTCCATCTTGGCTAAACCACGTGTGAATAGCAGTCCCTCCTTCAGCCACGTTCAGAGCTTACCTTGGCCTGCACGTTCCACGCCTAACCTTGGTAATGCCGAGAGTCTAGTTTTAGAGCGCTTCTGAGCTTCTGCTATTTTGGTAGTCTTTGAATCCAGCCTGCCACCTAACACATTTGAACCTAACTTAGCCTAGAAAGACCTTCACTTGAATCAAACTTCTATTTCTCTTAGAGACCCTGCCCTAAGATCTGCCGCACATATAAAAAACTGAAATGCCAGAAGTACATGCTTCTGAGATTAACAAAAGCATCCTGATGAAAACTATCATGCAACGAGAAGAAGCATTTGGTGAAATGTGTTAAAAATTAAAAAACCCCAATTCCTACATATACATCCCCTATCATTCTCAATCATCCCAGGAATGGGGACCAACGGAATAATGCACAAAAGTATAAAGAAAACATGCAGGGGTAAGGAGCTGCACAGTAGACAGCGAGGAGCTACACAGCCTGTGCCTAGTTTCTAAAAAAAAACAAACACAATTTATTCACAGGCCGTGGAACAAACATCATAAATCTGGCCATTAGATGAAAACAAATGCTGATGGCAAAAGCCTGGAGGTTTTCAGACTGTATTTCAAATGGGAACCCAATAAACTATGAAAACCTAGCTACTCCCCAGATTCTGGCCTATAAAACCACCCCACAGAGAATCAGCTAAGGGCCTATGTCTCCTTGGCCCAGTGATTACTGATAAAAACAGCAAGCTTCATCTTAAGAAAAACAGTACCTCCAAGTGGAAACAAACCTACAAAGAAGACAAAGCACACAGACATACACACACTTCAAAGGGTGATCAAATGTAAACTAATAAAATAGAAACAACTAATAGCAAGGAACTCTGGGTTTGGAATTCCACCATGAGGCCCATCTCTGAATCCTCTCCCCCATCTCTGACTGGGGCTGACACCAGCATTCCTCCCTAGAGTAGTAGCAGTTATAAAATGATGAGTGATTGGACAGAAGAGATGTTAGTGGTCCCAGAGTGAGAATCTCACACTCACCAAGCACCTGTAATCATTGTAATGGGTCCACCAGGAAGTCCTGTAATTAAGTTGCAGGCAAACCATGTAGGAAGTTAAAGGAAAGGCATCTTCTTCAGGGCCTCTGTTCTAAGTGCACTGACTCTGACCAAGTCTCCTGCAGTGTCCCCTGTAGACAGCCATGAAATTCTTGAACTTGTTGAATGCTTTTCTAATCCTTCCCTTCAGGAACTGCTTTCCAGGTGGAGAATCTCCCAAATCACAAGATTAGCCATCACTATACTCTACCCAGAGAGGAAGGTGAAAGGTTTTGGTTGTGAAAGTGCACTGTCATCCCGAGGGTAAAACCACTGGCCCAAGGATGGGCCTAGAAATACATTTCCACACAGCCAGTTGGCCAATAAACACACATCTCTTGAATTCCTCTTGTGAGCAAGGTCTCACCCAGGCAGCTTATATGGATATTTTTATACCAGGATGTTTTTTCTTAGAAAATTCCATCATCTATAAAAATCTCAGAATCAGTCTATCTCCAATAGTTAATTCAATAATCATTTTCTAAGCAGTTTGCAATAGAACATTTTCAAAGATGGCCACAAATCCTACTGCCCTGTGTTCATGCCTCCCTCCCTTGACTCTCTTCCTCTCCCCTTGACTCTAATCTAGCTCTGTGACTTCTCTGATCAACACAAGGCCATAGAAGTGATGTTGTGCAGGTTCTGCCTTAGGCTTCCAGAGGCACAGCAGCCTCTGTATTCACTGTCTTGAAGATGAGACTGCTCTGCTAGAGAAAGACTCCCTACCCCCAGTCATTTCTGCCCCCTGCAGACATTCCAACCCCAGCTAAGGTCTCAGAAAAACAAATGTAGCTACCTGAGTGATCCCAGATGACACCATATGGTGAAGAACCAGCCAGCTGAACCCAGCCAACCCACGGAATTGTGAGAAATACTAAATTATTATTTTAAGCCACTAAATTTTCAGGTGTTTGTTATGCAGCAATAGGTAACTAAAAGGGATGCTGATAGCAAGGATCACACAGATTAGCTACTATATTTATTCTCTCCTAGTTCTGGGGGCCAGAAATCTGAAATCTCTATCAATGGCCCAAAATCAAAGTGTCAGCAGACCACCTCCAGAGGCTCTTGGGGAGAATCTGATTCTCACCTATTCTAGCCTCTGGTGGCTGCTGGCATTCCTTGGCTTGTAGCTGCATTATTCCAACCTCTATCTCTGTGGTCACACTGATATCTCTTCTTTTGTCTCTCAAATCTCCCACAACCCCACTCTTATCGATGACTGCATTAGGGCCCAACCAAATAATCCAAGATAAACCACCCATCACAAGATCCTTAATTTAATCATATCTACAAAGACCCCTTTTCCTTACAAGGTAACATTTACAGGTCCCAGGGATTAGGACCTGATGTCTTTGGGGTGTGTGTGTGGGGGGGGGGGGGGGGGGTCATTATGCTGCCTATCACAACTGCAAAAACAAGAGCTAAGGCACTAGGGGGCAGAATGAATGTAACTGGTTTCCAAACCTTTAAAGCAACAAAACATTTTCCCCCCAATATAATCCCAATATTTAAAATATAAAAACAAAGTAAAACCTGAACTGTTCTGGCTGGAACAGGGTTGAGGGGAGTTGTCATCAGTCTGGCCTCCTCCTCACCCTTAGCAAGCACAGGCCCTGATACGCCTCGCGAGCTCCAGAGGCAACCATCGACCTCGAGGGCTTGAGAAGACAAAGTGAAACTCGGAATGTGCACATCCCCCACCTCCTTACTTCCTACTATTCCCATCTTTTCAATCTCTCTAGTTAAAGCAGCGCACTCCCTCCATCACTGCCCATAGTTCCCTATAATGCCGATTTTTATCTTTTTCATAACAGTAACAGTTACTGTGGCTTTATTAAAACATGTTTCGAGTCTGTGTCCTCTTACTAGGAAGTTAGCTCCTTGAGAATAAAAACTGTCTTGTTCCTGCTCTAACCCCAGCACCTAGAATGGTGCTAGCACATAGGAGACATTCAGTAAATATCTGCTGCCTTCTTACTGTTTTCTTAGAACTCCCTCCACAAATCTCCAGCCCCAATTAAGGATGAGCTGTCTTCCTTTCAACCACAGGGGTCCTATCCCCATCAGCCTGACTCTAAAGATATGTACAGAATTTAAAAACTCTTATTTGATAATTCTAAAGAGCATCACATAAGCATTAAAACCCTAGTCAAGCACATGCATTATACATTCAAACAGCTCAACCAGTTCAGAACCTGCCTCATCCAAAATGCTAGAAATCACCCAGAAACTTCTCTTTTACTCACTAACAATTAATAGACTAATTTAGCAGAAGGTCCAATATTTCAAAATAAACTTTTTGGTTTCTATCCCTGTAATACTTTTGTTCAGTCAACTCTGTCAAGATTCTACTCCAAACCTTAAAGACATTTCCATTAAGGCTAATATTAATTTGCCAATTCATATTATTAAAGAGAGGGGAAGGTGCCAATACAGTCCCAGACTTCAAGGAACATCTCAGAACTAGAAGGACTCTCATAAAAGGCCTAATAATCATTTAATTTTACAGATGAGGAAGCTGATACCCAGGGGAATTAAGTGAGTTTTCCAAGATCAAAATACAGGTTGGGGAGAGTGTAGGGCTAGAACACAACTTGCTTTTTTCCCAATCTAGTCACCAGTTTTCAGGGTTTCTATTATACAGGTAATCTAACCATCCCTATACTAGGCATCCACTTGACACAGTGGCCCAGGTCCGCCAGTTTTCAAAGAAGTTCATGTCCTCACAACTGGGTCAGATATCTCTCTCTCCACTGCTGTCCATCTGCCTGGTCAAGTTAGGTTAAGGTTCCCACCCTGAGATCCCACTTCCATACACTGAGCCAGGCCCACCCACTAACTTTAAAGTCGATGGGCAGGCAAATGGCCAGCTAAACGAATCTTTAAAAATCTGTCCTCCTGCTCTTAGAAAGTACTTTTGGAGATCAATGGGCCACCGGTACTCTATTTAGCCTAATAAGTAACAAGCCTCTCCTGTATTCAAATTATGAGACTCTTATAATACAGTACAACACCCTTAACCACGCCTACTAACGCCCGCCACACACAAAAACAAAAAACACACACAAAAACCTCTAACTCCCATGCAAATCAGATGAGGAAAGACAGTGTGTACTTGTTCTTACTCAGACTCAATGCTTCCCTTTCGCCAGTGAACCCATGTTTTTCCTAAGTTTGCGAAAACTCATGCCAAGACTTATTTATATGAAAAAACAAACACAAAAACAAGTAACAAGCAGTCACCAGGCAAAAGTTACCCTCCCAATTAAACACAATGTTGTCCATAACTAGGTATGATGGAACGTCCGGTGTGCGTTTTCCCAAATTCACAGCTGGAAGAAATGAAATGAGACTCAGAACATAAAGTGTGATTTTCTTCAGCTGCAGAAGTATGGAAAGGAGTCCACGTAGTGGATTGTCCAACTCAGACTGAAAATTTAGTTTTCTCTCCCAATAACTGCCTGCAAGTACTCAAAAAAAGGGGTAATTTTCAACAGATTGGCTGGATCTCCAGACGGAGAAGAAAAGCAGCGTTTGGCAGAGTTGTAAAAGGAACATTTTGGACATCTTAGCCATTTGTTTTTTGGGGAGCCAGAAAACTAATCTGGAACAAGTATAACTCATTAACGTTATTATTATTAAAAACCCTAACCTCTGGCTCCCGGGGCTGGCAGCAGGAAGCAAATTGGTTTCCGTAGCAATGCAAATGAAGTTTATTAAACCAGACGTTGCAGTATTGGGGTCCTGTGTTTGGTATCCTCACGAATGCCGACTGCTTAAGTACTCTGAAGTTAGCAGGCTGCCCCCTCTTTGCAGCCCCTGGAAAGCCATCTGCTTGGCCCTGACAGCAGCCTGTACATTGAGATCACACAGAGGCAGGCTTTCAACCTGGCTAGGGGCCATTCGCTTCCATGCGTGTTTCCCCCCAACAGCCAGGCCCCGAGTCCTTCAAAGGCTGAGGCTGTGTTTGCCACCTCGACTGTATCTCCTGCAAGTCTGGTAGAGGAGACAGACAGAATGCACTTCCTACATTTTCAAAAGCAAATAAAAGAATAAATCATGCCTCTATTCTTCCCCTCTTTTGAGCTATATTCTATTAATTACAATTAATATATGTTCATTAAAAAAATCAGACATTCTACAAATGAGTAAATAGTAAAAGAAAGAACATTTCAATACACAGGGTTAGAGTGTCGGCCTGTGCACTGGAGGGTCATGGGTTCAATTCCCAGTTGAGGGCGAGTATCTGGGTTGCAGGTTCGATCCCTGGCACAGGTAAGGGCCGGTGTGGGAGGCAACTAGTGGATGTGTCTCTCTCACATCAGTGTTTCTCTCTCTCTCCTCCTCCCCTCTCCCTTCCAATCTCTAAAAATCAATGGAAAAAATATCCTCACTCCTTGGGTGAGGATTGAAAAAATACCCTCCTGTTCTTATTTCATGTAATCGATTTCATCTCATTTTTCTGAGAATATTAATTTACTTTTTTTTTTTTTTTTAGTTTTCTTCTGGTCTCTATTTTTACCTGTTTCTGTTTAATTTTTTTAAATTTTATTTTATTTCCATTCTTCTTCTAATACTGATTTTAAATTTAGGCAGTAGCTGTTTCTTGGAATGACTGTAGTATTCTCTCCCTATCATACGCACATACACACTCCAATGCAAAAAATAATTCTATCCATTAAAAGGAGAACCATGAAGTTCCATAGTGTGTCAAACAAGGGTTAGAAACAGGCCAACAAGAAGAAGGCACGAGTGAAGACTGCCCAGAATGAGCAATGTGGCAGAAAGGCATTTCACTCAAAGGACAGGTTCTAGTTTAGACTCATCCACAGAAATTTTTCATCATGTAACGCTGAAGTATATCAGCTCTACACCCACAATGTTCTACTTTTACGATTTTCCTTCTTCCAATTCAGCTACGACTCCAAAGCAACAGAGACGCAATAGTTATTAAGGAGGCAGGAAATCCTTCCAGCTAACCAACTTTACATACTGTTCCTTATGGTCAAAATCTTGACCACACTGTGGTAGCTCTTTTTGACTTTATGACCTTGTTTCTAAGACTGTCAATTATGTTCACCGTTATTTGAGCAGAGGAGCTGCTTAAATGCCAAAGACTACTCTACAGTGCTATTTAACTTTCCCAACAGAGACTCACTGAAACTGGGAGTTTGGTAAAATCTTTTACCTAACCTTGCAGAGACACTTCCTAGTAAATATTTGAAGTATATAAATACCTCCAAGTCAAATCTTTAAAATGTATAAAACTCACACAAATGTTAAGCCAAATGCCATCTTAATTATATAATTACATTTGAAGTAAAATAATGCTATTAGTTCAGACAAACTAAGGCAGTTCAAATATTATTTATCGGACTACATTAAGCCTATTTCCAATGGTAAAATATTTTTTTATAATACAGACAGCATTTTATTTTAGAAAAGCTGCTACTACATCATGGAGTAAAATTTGAAACCACAGATTACTTATTCTGTGGTGGAATGAGAAAATACAATGGAGGGAGAGAGAAAAGGTTTGGAATCAGTCAGACAGAGGAGCACTACTTGTTGGCAGTGTAACCTTGGGTGAATTGCTCAGCCTTGCTGCATACCTTTTCATTTGGCTCTCTATAAAATGGGAATAATAGTGCCTACTTTGTGGAGTTACTGTGAGAAATGAGATATTACCGAGACAAACCTCACACTGTACCTCTCAACAAATTACACACATTGTTCTTTTGCCTTGGCTCCTTTACCCAGCCCTCTTTGTCCCCTCCCCACTTTAAAGAGAAGATGAAAGGAACAGAGGGGAGATTAGGATAAATTACCACTAAGGTCAACATACTCTGAGATTCTAAGATCCAAGAGTACCTGAGAACATAAGTCGCTTTCACTCTTGTTATACAAGAATTTTTAAAAATGCATAAAGTGTAGGCACTGAAAATATGGTTAAAATTTGGGTTTGGCATAAAAAATTTTTACCAAGTATCCTGAATATGTTAACACCTATACTTTGCAGTACTTGTACACTATACATTATTTATCTATAAGAGCCAAAGGCCAGGAAGAAAGCTATAAAAGGGAATAGATGGATTCATACTGGTAGAAAAAACATGGTTAAAGTGTCTAAACACACACACACACACACACACACACACACACAAAATGTATGAAACAATAAAAATGATGGTATACAATGCTGCTCTCACACTCTTCCACTTACACAGTAAAAGAAAACAGTATTTGTTTTTGATGTGCCCATACGAGTACACTGTAACTGAACATACACACAAATTTCCTTAGAAAAGGAAACCATATTTCTCATAATTATTTGTGATTACAATTGACTGGCTAGCAGCTGAGTCTGTATGGAAAAAGTTTCAAGTCACTCTAACAGTTTTCTAAAAAGCCTCCAAATTTTCCAGAAAACAACCTACAAAAATGATTGATGTAAAGACTAAATAAAAAATAACAAATTAAAAGAACAGTTGCTGATAGTTTTCATATGTAAATTTTGGCATTCCATCTTATTTTTAATTAATTCCATTAAATTGGTGTTTCATAGGTCAGAGGATTTTATGACTACACACCAAAAATGTTGTTTATAAAGCCATTTACAGGGAAACTGCCCACAAGATTTTTCTAATACATGTTTTCCTTTTGTCCAATTCAAATTGTTATTGCTTCATTTCCCCCTCCTGTTAGTCGACTTCCTTTCCTTGCCCTTCTACAAGGGGTAGCTCATCACACGCACTATTCCATTCTTTTTGGAATTTATATAGCGCCAAATTGCTTGAATCGGCAAGTACACTAAGGAAGGAAAGGACAAATGAAAACACACCAGGTGGTAGAAGATAAATATCCTTCCGTACACACAAACCCTCACTTCCCACACGCCCTACAAAACCTGTAAATAGGGTGGCCAAGGTTTATTTATAGTAAGGACAAAGGGTAACACAGGATAAAAATGAAAATATAGTCAGAGAAGCCTCTTAGCCTCCTTTGGCCTAATTTAAATGGGGTTACTCAAGTTCATAGCCTGGTCATGGCTGATGTTGCAAAACAAGGGTGAATCAAAGAGTCATCACTAAAGTACTGTTTTATCTAAGAACGGACATAGCATATGTTTTGCCCTAAAAGACATGACTCACATGGAGCCCAAGAAGATTCCTTTTCCTTTCTTCCCTGAAATTTGAGCAAAACCAAAAAGGGGTGGGGTGGGGGAGCCGCATATCTAGAGTCCCACATCACTTCAATGGTGGTTTCAATTCTGCTATTGATCAGATATGTGACTTAGGTAAGTCACCTAACTTCTGAGTCTCAGTTTCCTCATCTATTAAACAGGGATATTATACCTAATCTAACTACCTCACATGGTTACCATTAGGATTAAATGGGATAAGAGTCCTGAAAGTAGTTTGAAATCACCAAGTTCTGCTGATTCTACCTCCCATCTCTCAATTCTATTTACTTCTTTCAAGCTCCATTGTCACTATTCTAATTCAGATTCCCAACATGTTTTTCCTAGGCTAGATCATTGGTTTACAATAACAGACCACACAGGTGCCCACCCATTCATGAAGAAAATGAGAAAAACCAGGGCAATGTAGTAAATTTTGCATAAAGCTAAACGTATTCCATTTAAATACCTAAAATTTATTTGAGATTGTCCTGTGTATGTGGTGTTGTGGGTATGAATGTTGAACTGTCCTTTATATTATGAAATAATTCTGACAAGGGTATGTTTTTTAATGTCCTTACTTAACAAAATGAAAAGGTTAGCCACTCTAGTATGTTGATCTTCAAAATTAAAAAAAAAAATTGCTGGTTCATGAACTCCAAAAGTCTGGGTACCACCAGTCTACATTATCCTAACAAACAAAACTATTCATACTCACGATCTCCCAGTCTTCGCATTTTTATTTCCAATCCAGCTACAGTATGTTCTCTAAACAGCAGCCAAAATGATCAAACTAAAATCTAACCCTGTTATACCAGTGCTTAAAATACTTTCCTTGCTCCCACGTCAAGTTGGCTGACCAAGTCCCCACCTCATCTCATGCGGGTGCACCCCTCTCTTGCACTCTGCACAGCAGCCATGTTTTGTGATGGCTCACTGTCACCCCCGCCTTCTGCAGAGGAGCAATCACACCCTACATCACCTCTTCTTTCACAGCTAAATTATTGCATTTCCTTCTGCTCACTCCATACCCCAAGTTGCTCACACCCTAGGAAGAGGAAATGGACTAGAAATTAAAATTCAAAATAACAGAGAAGTTAAATATCTGGTGATTGCTTATCATTTTATCCCATGAACCTAGCACAATGCCTGGCTCCTAGGTGGTATTAAAAAATAGTTGTTGAATGAATAAATACAGGAGTATCAAAAAGCACTAGGATTGACTTCAGTGTGCATGGGTTCATACTGGCTTATTAAAATCTCTTCTCAGAGTCTGGCCAGTGCTTTCAGAAGACTTAAAAACATGCTGTGTCAGTCATACCAGGGCATTCGCTACTCTAAGACTTGGTTTTATACTTGGCAGAAGTAGTAATTTTACCAGTAATTTTCAGATCAAATGAGTTAAGCGCTGAAGTCTCGAAAGTCCCTACTTGGCATAGTATGCATCTTCCTCAAACTCAAAACACAAAATTAAAAGAAAGCCAGTCCCTTATAAGGTTCAGACACCAGGACACCAGCTTCACACTACATCTAAAAGGTTAATTCTGCAAAAGTCAGTAACTACCATGAATAAGGACCTTGTCAGATCACTGTCAAGTCATAATCCTACCTGAGTTATCACCTGCTGAAGTGAATTCAAGTCAAGAAAGTAAACATTTAATGAATATTCACTTGCCTTTGGTTCAAGGACAGTCTTAGAACTAAGTTTTCCTTTAATTAAAAATAAAAGTAACCCAGAGAGCTGAAATGAGATCTGAGGAACACTCAACGTGGGTCAGCTAGTCAGCATAAGAAAGAGTTGGCAGTACCCAGGTGAAACTGCTCCAAGGTGTGACTGTAACACCATTCTGTTCATGAAAAGATTTGGAAAATAGGTTTTCTGGACAGAACTAAGCCTAAAATCTCCACTACCAAGCTGACAAGCCAAAAATTAAACCTAGTACAAAGGTACCCAGTGGTTCTGAAAATAGCTTGCTGTCTTTATAGACTGCAAATATATCAAGCCTTGGGCCCAAGACCTAGACTGACTGACAAACCTCTATTGAGCATTATGCTAAATGCTCTGGAGGACACTAGCACACATAAGATATAATTCTAGGCCTCAAGGAACTTAGAATCAAGTTTAAAAAACAAGACAGATATTAATGGAAAACAAAGACAAAAAAAGAACCATGATTGAAGGATTGGCATGATCGAAGGATTGGCACGGAAGAGCAATAGAAGTAGTGTAACCTTGCTCTGAAGGCCAAAGCAGAGGGGAGAGCCTACAAAGGGATGTTCAGCAAAGGCTAGTTTCACAAGAGCTGAGGCAACCAGGAAGCTGACAGGTCTGGAAAAGCAGAGGAAGGGAGGTCCTAAACTAGTCTAGGTGAAGCCTGGCCTCGGAGGGTTGAAGGAGGGGGAAGAGCATGTGTGCAGGGGAAGGGATGGGGCGAGGACCCTGTGGCACGGATGTGAAAGGCCTGCTGGGACAATGGAGAAGGCTAGCGGGAAAAGCTCCTCTAGTAGACGGGAGGTTGGACTGTGGAAGGCCCTGAATTCGGTAAGCTAACGAATTTAAAACTTATTTCTCAAATACTGGAAAGCTACTTGAAGTTTCAGCAAAGGAGTAACATGATGAATTGTGTTTGGGTCTGTCCTAAACATTTTCACTTAAGTCTATCCTGCCTGCCCACACGAAAGAATTAAAAAGAGAGTTTTTCTAAACAATGTTCCAAAAAGTTTAAGAACCAGCATCTTTTCATAGATACTTAAATAAAATCATCACTGTGACTAAGTTTTATATCATTCAGTGAATCACGTATACCGGAGTAAATGCAGCAACCATGAAAGGTCCATTTTAAGCAGCCCTGAAAAATGACTTGTGAAGGCAAACCCAGTCCTAACTACACCTACTCCCTTACTTCACCTTCCCCCCAACCTGACTAGGGTCTTTATTTTGATTTAGGCATTGAAAATTTCCTTATGTACCTGGAAGGAAGAGCTGTTAGTCATCAATATGGATGGTGTGTGTTAATAGGGTCTTTGTTCAGAAAATTTAATTATAGGTTTCAGCCTTGGATGAATGTAAAATAAAAATACTGGAGGGGTGCCCTAGGTGGTTTTGCTCAGTGGTTAGAGCATCGGCACGTGTGCAAACAATCAATGTCTCTCTCTCTCTCTCACATCAATGTTTCTCTCTCTCTCCCTTCCACTCTCTCTGAAAAGCAATGGAAAAAATATCTCCAGGTGAGGATTAAAAAGATACTGGAGGGGACTTTCTCTCTGCTAATCTGCCAGCTAAGTGGTACCATGGACTTCCCTTTCAAAATCGTCTCTGGGTGCATCGCTTGGAGAAGCAGTTTCTTCCATGGTGTCTGGGGCATGGCTGACCCAAGTTTACTCCCACTTGCTTCTCTGGCCGGATCTGGGGCTGCCTTGTACCACTCAAAAGCCCCAAGATGCTAAGGTAATTCTGGCAGTTTCCTAGCTTTTAGAGGCTTCTGCCCCAATAAAGGCAACATGACTGTACTCGCTTGTGCTGGCTCCAGGCAACCCCAGGGCTTTACCACCTTTGACCCCCAAAAGATGTGTAAAGGAAACACAGAATAAAGCCAGGCTTTAATCCACCTTAAAGTTTATGAAATGATTTCACTCTGGCAAGTGGTTATTTGGAGAAGACTGCTGAACCAAAGGTCTTTGGGGCTGCAGTTTATACTTTGTTGATTATCATATAGATGCGAGCACTTATAAACTATACATAAGGAACCAAATAAGTAGCAATAATACCAGCTAAAGTTTGAAAGTTTTCTGAGCAACAACAAAGCAAAGAAAAAACTCTGGTTAATAAAAGACCTGCTTTCCAAACCTTAGGACATGTGCAGGCACTCTTCAACAGAAAAATTGAAGATTCATGTCAGCATCACAAAAAGGAAAGTTGCTGACCAAGATAATGTCAGTAAAATCAATATGAAAAGTACAGAAAAAATTTCCCCAACTAGTAGGGAGAGCAACTCCAAGTGCCTGAAAGTCTCTAAATTAGTTCCTTTAAAAGCACTATAAAGTGATGGGAAAGCTTCTAGTTTAAAAAAGAAGTAGGGAAAGCTTTTTAATTTCAAAGTAAAAAAGAAGTCAGTTAATTGAAAGATGAAAAAACTAAACTCAATAGATCATTTTGGAAACGAGACCAAAGGACTTTGGTTTCTCTTAATTTCTGCCATTCTTTCCTTCACTGAGCGCTTATACTATTAGAGGTTCTATGTTTGAAATTGTGGGGGATACAAAGAGGAATTTGGCTTTCAGTTGCCTTCAGTACTGGGGAGAAAACCCAAATCAAAATCCTAAAACACACAACCAAAAGCCACCCTTTTTTCAAACCTGCCATAGACATTAAAAGGCATGTCCAGTTCAAAATGCAAAGGTAACTATTCCCACACGGAGGTGGTTGTTTGGATAGAGACATGTGGTAAACATTTCCTAGGGAAGGAGCAAAGGGAAAAAGGTCAAAGGTAAAAGTCAACTGAGAAGAGCTGCAACATCTCAGCAACTTACAAACTGAAAGGACAGCAACAGTCTGAAGGACGGAGAGAGACACACCACCTCCATTCATCATAAACCGAGATTTAAGAGAGAATCTTTTCCTTCTCTGGGGTGAATACCACAACATCTGTTCTCTTGTCATAACAGCAACTAAATTAATTTAAGAAAATATTCTCTCTCTTTTTAATGCTGCTGGTGCATAATTACATTTCTCCCGAGCCTTGGTTTCCTTAAGACGTGTTTATTCTGCACATCTGCTCTCCCCATACCTGATTACACAAAGGTACCATAAACAGCAAGCCAACAGGTATAAAGAGACCAGCCCTCAAAACAGATCAAAGCAAACAGCCCATGGAGTCCTTTGGAAATCTTGGCTGGCAGCTCTTGTAAATAAAAGTGCTTCTAAAGCAGAAAGCATTCAACTACCGTATTTATATAGGGCGTGATTGACAGGTCAGTTATTAACTTCATAAAAACACAGGCAATGTTAACTAGCAAGAATGTTTGTTCTAGCTGTTCTATCTGAAGGAAAATGAAATCCAAGATAGAATGGCTTGCTCTCTGTTTCTTTTAAGTATTTATTTTAGAACCGTGCAGTATAAAAGAATGTTTTTTCAAGTCAGTGAACTTAAGCTATTTTGCTTACTGTTCTGGAATTTAAGTATGTTGTTATAATTCTTTAGAAAACAAATGTTACATTTACTAAAGGCAAATTCCAATGGTGTACCATGTTGTTTTCAACCTCTCGAAACATTTTTATTCTTTTGAATTACTAAAATTAAAAAAATTACATTAATTAATGTTTCTTCTAGTAACTAAAATATATCAAATCAGAGAACCCAAGAACAGCAAGGTTCCTTTCCACTGCTCTGGAAGAAGGCATGTGTTCCTTGAATTGCTTATGGTAGCAAGCCTAAATTTGCCAAAAGGAGATAAGAATAAACTGGCCTGCATTTTATTAATATTATTTTGAGGGCTCTTCTTCACTAATAAGTAATACCTTCTATTATGTGTGATCACTTACTTCAATATTACAATGTAGTATATTTGATTTTAAAAATTGTATCAAAAAATAACCTCAGCTGTATGCAGATATATGGTCAGGAAATCCTCAAAATCCATTTCTGCATGCAGTGGTTTCATCCTTAAGGCTTATTAACATGGTTAAGTAACGCCCACTACCATCACAGTGGAAAGTACAAAAATGTCAGCCTATGTTTCTCCAACTTGAAGAGCAGCTTCTATAATAGTAGCTTTAAACAACTGTATAGCAAAGAAATCTAAAAATCCTTAATCAAAGAACTTATATGTTTATAAGCATAACCCATGGACACAGACACTGGACTGGTATGGGGAAGGCCTGGGGGTGGGGTGGATGTGGGGTGGAGGGGTCCAATGGGTGAAAAAAGGGGACAGCTGTCACACTTTCAATAATAATAATAATAATAATAATAATAATAATAATAATAATAATAATAATAATGATAAAAGAAATAAAAAAATCTTGCATTTAGCCAATCTATAATCTTATTCTTTTTAAAAATAATTTTTTAAAAAGTGACGGGAGAAGTAGAAAGAAAAGTTAAGAGGAAAAATATTTTTTTGCTTTTTTGAATCAGTCAGCCAATACTTTTATGCCTGAAATTATATAAAGATGGCATTTGCCAGCCACATAAATGCTTGTGAAGTGGACGGCATGTCTACGTGCACGTTTGTTTATACATGTTTAATGCCCTCAGGCCTGAGAGTTCTCCCTGTAAACATAAGTCTTGTTAGATGCCTCCTGAATTGAATTTAAAAGGCTACTACTTGTTCATCAAAACGTTTCACTCTTAGCAGAGGCTGTTATCACAGGAGCTAAATACCAACCACAGGAGCAAAGCGGAAACCCCCGGAAAATTCATCCTTACGCATCAGCGCATTTCACGCAGCACACTCCTGTTTCCTCCAGCATCCCCACAAGCACCAGTCTTTCGAGAACACAGAATTCTCATGGAATAAAGACTCCGCCTGAGAACACGCCCTGGCCTCCTCCACTACCCCCCCTCCCCCGCAGGACCATATTTTCAAACTAGAATATTTGTTTTGACAGACTTCTGCTTGCTTAATTCTCTGGCAAAGAATTTCTTGCACACCCCAAGCCAGTAATGAATATTTTGCCAGAAATATGCAACTTTTGGCACGACAAGAATAGGGGAGGAAAAAAAAAAAAACCCCACCCTGCCAACAGAGACTTCCAGAACTGAAGATAAAAGCAGGCACCCTGAATGAGCAGAATCCTTTCCCTTAACATATTATAATTTCCTCTTGTTTTCCCTGCTTCTCACCATCATAGGAAAACCTTCATTTGGCAGTTTCACATGCCTTCTCTACACTATATAAAGCAATGGGAAACCATTCCCTAAATCTTGGTTTCTAATTAAGGAACTACTTATCCAAATGAAAAATGTAGGTTAGCTAATCCTACTCAGAGAGTAAATCTCCAAAACAATTTCTTAATAACAGTTTATCGGGAAAATTGAAATCCATTGAACTTGTTTAATCCAGTGGAATACTTCTCTTTCATTATTTCTCCAGTTACATTTAAGGACCCGACACTCAAAAACTTAACAATGCAGGATGGCTCCCCCTCCCCCCAGCTCAGAAGGGCTGGGCAGGCTATCACCCGGCTTGCTCCTCAGAGAGCCTAGGGTGTGGTGAAGTGCTTCTTTCTACATCTACCCAGATTCCTGGGAGAAGGAGGAGCCCACAAAGCAGATTTCCTGCATGGGTGGAGTCAGGTACTTTCAAAAAAACAAAACAAAATACTCATGGATCTTGAAAGGGGAGCACGGGGGAGCAAACAAGCATATCCCAAAGAACATCAGGCTACGGACATATTCAAACTGCTCAGAGGCCCTCTTCCTCCGCGAGTCACTTAAACAGTGACGCCCTCGGGTGTATCGTCGCCACCCTGGGTTCTCCTACTCACTCTCCTGGCATAAAATACCACCCATAGACAGATGACTCCTTCATCCAGCCCAGAACTCAGCCCTGTGCTCCAGACCCAATGTGCTGCACTGACTGATGGTATGTTCCGCTGGATGTCCCTCAGCCATCTCAAAATCACAGACACACAACTGAACTTGGAATCCCTCCCCCACCCCAATCTTTCCCCTCCTAAATCTTCACCTCTGTGAAAGGTGCCCTCATTCCCAGACACTGTCCTAAGCCAAAAACCTGCCGTCATCCCACTATCTTTCCTCTTCCTTGGTCCCCTCATTTTTCATCAAGTCCTGTCAAGCCTATTGTCTTAACATCTCTAATTAAAATCCCCCCTCTGCCATAAGGAAGGATTTCAAGATTTAATATTTTAGATGAGTAACTACACTGTGGCTGCAGTCACAGTACATCTCAGCATATTGAAACCTTCAAGACGTCCTGGTCTGAAGAAACTGTCCCCGCCCCGTTCCCCGCCGCTGTCCGGCACGCGGCTGACCAGTACTCATGCTTCAGCCTCAGGCCGCACTCTCACAGGATGTCCCTCGGACACGATGCTCATCCCTCCTGGGCGCTGCAGCGCTCTCCTTGCTCACCTCCTCACAGAGCTCTCCACACTAGGTGTGTGGTCTGAAGGATGTCGACCCGCTTGACCGCGAGCCCCATGAAGGCAGAGACTGCCTTGCTCACCTCCCAATGCCCAGCAGCCATCGGGCACACGGCAGTGGGTCGACAAACACTGCTGAGCGAGTGAGTGCTAGTAAGAGCCAAATGCACCGTTGCTTACTCTGCGCCAGGCACTCTTCTAACCTCCTCGCAGGTATTAACTCACTTATCTGCCCCCAAACCCTAGGAGGTAAATGCTAGCATTTTCCCCATACAATATGAGGCAACTGAGGCAGAAAGAATGAACGTTTCATTCTTCTTCCAATACAGTCTGATTTTATCTCCAGCAGGACAAAAGTGAGTAATTTTACTCTACTTCTTAGGAAAGAGGATGTGACTGAAAATCCATTTGGCAGAAGTTTGTTACTTTTAGAAATATTGCATATTATAGAACAAAAAGCTTTAGTGTGATGGGAAAATAACCAGATTAGGAGTCATATCTGAATTTGAGCACCAGCTCTGCTTCACATTGGCTATAAGACGTGTAGCAAATTAATAATCTAAATTCCAATAATATGTATCTTATTGAGTATTCCAACCAGGATTACATGAGGTAAGTATATGAAAATCCTCTGCAGCCCTTATGTTATAAAGCTGGGTATACTGATGCTACTGCTATCACGAAGAATATAATGGAATGATGTCTGACTCCACACATAGCAAATATTTATAATCAGTTACTATATCTCTCTACTTTTGTTTCCCTTGTGGATAAACTGGTTCAAATCATTAGAAAAGTTTTCAAATCTACATAGAGATTTCTACTGAAAGTTAAAAAACTTTCTACTAAATTGAACCAGTTAAACTCCATCTGTTTTGAGGCTCACAGTATAAACTAGGAAATAAGAAAAATAATTGAGTATTAATAAAAAAAACTTGATAAAAGTCTTAAAATTTTCAACAAAACCATGACCAGTACAAGTGACTAAATTATCTACACTGTAGAGACTATCTACACTCTCTTGTCACTAGTGGAATCTTATATAATATAGCCAGCCCTACAAACTATGAACAGCTCAGTAGATAAATCTTAGTAAGCCTCCACATCAAACAGACTGGAAGAAATCAAAAGACCGCTGAGCTAAGCCAGACCAGGCCGATATTTTGGTTTATTGGTTAACTGTTATGCTTGGAAAGGCATAAAGCTTAATTGCGAGGCTTGAGGTGTATGTCAAAAATGCCTGACTTAAGTAGAAATTCTGATCATAGCATCTGTCACTAGTTAAAATACATGGAGATCTTTATCCAGGATATTTTTTGCTGTTTATATTTTCAATAAATGAAAACAATGCAGTCACATGGTGACTAAATATGAATCATTGTTTCAGCTTTTTGAGACAGTTTGGAAATCCCAGGTGTAAATTAGGGAGTAACACTGTTGTTAATCCAAATCATGTGAACGTTTAAAAGGGGGAAATCTGGTTTAGTTTATGACTTCTTGTGGTATTAACCAAAGGTTTCTCACAAATACTAATGAATACAACACTTTGAAATACTATATGGAAAAGTGAAATCCGGTGGGGTTATTTGGATGTTTTTACCATTTTCTCCTGAATAACTAACTCCATTTGGCTGAACAAGCAACAAAACTAAACATCTCATAAAGGCCCTGGGATAAAGTGATTTCTCTGAGTACAATCCAGTGACGGTTTTAGCACAGAGGGAAAAAGGAGGTCCTCGTCACTGCGTCGCCATCATCTGCACTGCTACCAAAGCTACTCAACCGTACTCATCGATCGGTGTTTTCCGGCGCGTCTTCAGGACATGAAACAAACTTGAAACACAACCGTCCCCTTCAGGAGTTCATTTGCGATTACCTAACCAACTCACAAGACGCAGTGCCAACACAAGAAAGACAGTCCACATCATCGGGGTACAGCGGGAAGGTCCTACGGGAGGGGACGGGACCCGTTTATCCGTCCAATTAATTCAACAACTCTCACTGGCGGTGGGCTTCCTACACACCAAGCTTCCCGGCCTCAGGTCCTTTATAAGCACCATCACATTTACTCCTCACAGCTCTGGAGGCAGATCCTGTTCCCAATTCATGATGATGCTGAGATAAAGAAGCTGAGGCTCAAGGGACTAAGTAACTTGCACAGAGTCAGAGCCAAAAGTAAAATCGAGATCTGCCTAACGGAGCATACATTTTCTCAGCAACATTAGCATGTTGCTTCTTTGCCTCCGATGTAAGGCACACCATTTACAAAGCGCTGGGGTGAAAAAGGGGTGTCAGTCACAGGCCCTGTTCTCAAGGAGCACGGGCAGGTCAGGGAAGACTTCCTGGAGGAGAAGAGATTCAGGCTGAGCCTCAAGGACTGGAAAAAGCAGCACAGTGTAAGTAGAAGAGAAGGGACAAGCATTTCAGGAGCAGGCAGAAAGAAAAATTATAACATATTCAAAAGAACAGTAGGGAAACTAGTTTGATTAGAGTATATGCATTTGTTGGTAGTTGGTAGGAGTTTAATAAATATTTGTGGGTTTGAATAATAGGAGATAAGGTTGAAAAGGGTACGTCCAAATTATACAGGGCCTTGAAAGCTAATCTGAAGAATACAGTTAACCAACCAATAATGCGGGCAAATGTTCAACCTTACTAGTAATTAAAGCAATATAAATTGAAACAACATGGCAATGCTCCCCCTCACATTCTCTTAAACTTACATTAAAAAATAGTAATACCCATTACTAGGAAGATTATACATGCTGCTAAATTTGTAAATTGGTATCTTCTTATTTAAAAGGACTATGGCTATGGCTGTCAAGTTCATGGGATGTTTATATTCTTCAACCCAGTATTTCCATTTCTGATAATTATCCCAAAGAAATAATTCAAAAAACATGGAAAACCTAAAATGCATGATATTCTCTGCGCCTCTTTTTATAATGTGGAAAAGTTAGATGGAATGTAAATGTTCAATGGTAGGCAGTTGGTTTTAAAAAAAAAGGTTTAACAGAAAAGGAAAAGGCCAGTTAAAGGGATATGGACTTCAGACCACAGGCGGCAGCGCTGATGAAAATTCCTGAGCAGGAAGGCAGCGGGGAGGCTTTTTCCAGGATGATCAATTTATCAAGAGACCTGACAATACATAAATAGAATCTGAAGACTAGTTATATGTACCCTGTTGCCAAGAAATTACACGTAGGAAAATCAATCTGTAAGCAATAACCCTACATATTAAAATACTTTGTAAATAAAGTTACTCACCACATCATTATTAATAATTTTTTAAATCTAGGAGGAAAACTAAATATTTAATAGTAAGAGAATTACTAAGTAAACTATGGTAGGTCCTCTCTAAGGAATGTTATTTTAAAATGCTAGAGTGATATTACAAATGAAACCCTGAAGAATCATTAAATTCCAGTGTAATGGGGGAGAGGGGAGCAGGGGCAGGAAGAGATTTCTAGAGAAAGAAGCCGCCACGGAAAACGCCGTGAGCCCCACGGAATTCAGTTCCCGTGGGTGAGCCACCCAGTGTGGCAGTGCATGATGGCAGCACAGCCCTGGAGGCAGCAGAGCTGGAAACAGGAGGGTAAAGAAAACAAGTGCTTAAGAACCTTGTGTCCGCCGTGGGAAGGCCACAGCCTACTCACGATCCTATGGCAACCGAAATGCGTTTTTCCCAAGACATAAACATTATAAATGGTGGGACCACAGGTAGCCCACATAAATCTATTCACTTCCCCATTGAAACATGACACATTTACAGGGATAAAAAATTGAAACCTAGGTTATTGTAATATTAGTAACTAATCAAAACAAGAGAACACCATTGAAAGAGAAATTCTCTTTTATTTTCCCAAAATGTTGAAGCTTCAGGAAAAGTTGGCTTAGTAAGAGCGTAACGGAGACAGAGATGTTGACCTGTGGTGTGTTTTTGAGGGAAGGTGGGTGTTCACCACTCTTAGAGGCCAGTGATACTTTTTAGTACACAGGATTTTATTTCCAAATACGGGTGGGAGAGGGGAGATACTGCTCTAACGTTTATTGGTCAGTACCTGAACCATTTACTGCCATACAGATAGGACGAAAGAAGGCAGTGAGGTAAAACAGTGGGCAGGCGAGATTTTCCTGCCTAAATGGCAGAAGCACTGGCACGAGGAGGAAGGGGTTTCAAGAGAATGTGTGCTTGAGGAGTGTGACCAAGAGCTCTGCTGGAGGTGCTGGGCAGTGGCCGGAAGCGAGGGAGTGGGAGAGTGGCCGCGGGCTTTCCCCAGGGAGAGGAAAGGAGCACAGTCCTTACGGCCGGCCGCCTTGCATTACAGTTGAGTTCAAGTCTAAACTCTCCTCCTTGACTGCTTTTCAAATATTCAGATCACATTTTATAAATGTCTGTACTCCCCTCAGTGCGCAGAACCTCAAATCAAGTAAGTGTATTTGTTGAATGAATGATGAAGAAAAAAAATGTTGGATCACCTAAACAAGGCCACCGATGATCGAAAATGGAACTAGTGGCCTAAGAAGGCACTGACTGCAGGGGATCAAGAGAATTAAGGGGAGGAAGTATGTAACTGACCATTTATATGGATATAAATCACTTGTTTATAAATTGAGTTATCATAGAGATGAATGCAGGAAAGATAAAGATATGCTAAGAGCAATGGATGGCTGTAAAATGTGTTTATAGAGTAGAAAATTCTAGACCTCGAAGGTTTTAGCAGCTGGGTCAGACTTACTGATCCTTGTCATACGTAGCTAGTCTGACCCCATCTTCTGTCCGACCAGCTGGTTTGCCCTGACCCAGACAGCCCCATGTTCCACTTCTACAGAGGCAGTTTGTACACAACAGAGCAATACCAGTTTGGAGGAGAGAAAAAAGAGAGAAACTTGGCAGATAAAGAAGGAGATTAATTTGAGTTCAGAGGTCAAAAAGTCACATCAAAATACTATGCTCAATTTAAATGGAATAGAGATTTTTGGTTCATAAATCAAAATAATTAAGTACCAATTCCAATAAATTTGGAAAGGTCATTTGACTTCAAACCATTTGGCCTTACAATAACAAAATCGATGTTATACTATGTGTGTGAATCAGAGTTTCTAATGAAAAACTGTGTGAACATTTTGTGAGCTAGTCAGAGATTACCCATGAACAGGGAGACATTTCACATTGCATAGCAGCAGTTTCTGATTAGAAATTGGTTACATCTTATTCACAGTCCCTATTTTAATGCCCTGCAAAACTTTTTCTCATGTGTGAAGACACACTTTGTTACTGAATGACATTTTTGCAGTGCAAATTTGCTTACAGGAATGAATTATACAAACCAAATATCCATACATTTGTATGTCTTCATTTCTTTTTAAAATTATATGAAGACATTACATAAAAAAGGGAAAAATATTTTCCTATTAGGTTAAAATACTGCATATATTACTTATCTTCCTGTTAAACCATTGCTCTTAATGAAAATATTTTCAAAGTTTTTGAGAGAGCTTAGAAAACTGCAGTAGCAGACATCATTAGTCGTCTACTAAAATTCATCGCCCACCCCACCCTTCCCTTCAACAGCAGCTGACTTTGGTTGGGCATTCACTGTTCTCTGTGTGCTTCCTGGAGGGCTGGCACCAACCCCAGACCCAACTGGAGAATCCTGATTACTCTAAAATAGTACTTCTTCTTTATTCAGAACTTGGTAGAGATCCATTTCCCTCATCAGGGATAAGATGGAGCATGCTAAGATGTTCACTCTGACCAAAAAGATGTGAAGCAAAGTCTATATATAGGGTGTGGGGTTGAAAGCATGGGGACATATACAGGAGGTGCTGTTGTTACTCTTAAAAGAAACAGACACACAAGGCCCCTGGAAATTATGCTTAGACTCCACTGCATCTAGATGCGATGGCTGGAACTGCAACCACTTTGTAACCATGAGGGAAGCCTGCTTGGAGCCAGTGCCACCAAATCAAGGAGGGCACAGTAGAAAAATGAAAAGAACCAGGTCTTTCATGATGTCATCAACTTAAAATCAATCCCCCATAAAACTTCTTGGTTATATGTAAGAGAATCACTTTTCGTTATTGTTTAAAATTTGACTTGGGTTTTCTGTTACTTGCAGCCAAAAGCATCCTAACTGCTAAAAGTCTGAATTATTTCAAGCCTGTTTAAATACTAACAAATGGAACCCTTATTTAGGAGATGAGGAACTACAAAGTATGCTGCCTAACTCACTAACAAGTCTTACATACAGTCCAAAGGTGCAGAACTCAGCCATACCAGTGGATCCTAAAGCCTTACCTATTATATCTCAAAGCTGGTTACTATTCCATTCCCCTCTCCCTGTCTGCCCTCCCAACACACACACACAAATACATACACCACAGTCTAATGGGTTTGGTACTGGCCTTACTGATCAGTTCAATGACAATGTTGTAGACCCTATTTCCCCTGTATCAATGATCAAGGCTTTGGGAATGTGGACATCCTTCTACCAAAACGGTTGGAAATTCAAAAGTTGAATATAAAGTTCATTCTCCCAAAGAGGCACTTTAAAAATCATAAGATTTTTAAAGGTCTAAAACAAAGTTTTCATCAATTCCTATTTATTGACTACCTACTATACATATGCTAGGATACCACTGTAAATTTTTCTCTGATAACTTAGGATAATTTATAGTCTATTTAACTACAAGTAGAACTAAGTCTTTCTGTTGCTGCCAAGATATATTTGAAATGAATATTTTCTCTTCTCATAGATGGTGCTGTTCCTAACGATCGGAAACATGCCTCTCGCATGCTTCAATCAATATCCCCCAAAATGTGTCTGATAAAACAAAAGATGGTAATAGATGTTCTTTAAAAGAGGGAGTTTTCCATGGTCAAATAATTTGGGGAAATACTGCATGTTATTGAGCATATGTCATACTCTTGAAGATTCACAAAACACACTACACTATAGCACATTAAATATTTTCAGAAGTCCTGTCATAAGGAATTTTTTAATCCAGTATTTCTGAAACTTACTTGACTCTACAGTCTATTTTTCACTAAATATCTTTTAATATTGAGAAAACTAGTAATCCTTAAAACATAAGTCATGAATTGAGAAATTAGCAAAAAGAATAAATGCTGAAATGTTTGCACCAAGCTGGAACCACGCTATAACAATCCACAGAGTACAAGTCAGTCATTCGCAAGTAAGTCTCTTCCAAGGTCTTGTGTCACATTCTCCAATCTCACCAGCCAAGGACATAGAATGCAATCACTTCTCAAATGACTCCCAAAATAATGCTTTTATCGTGGAATACTCCAATACAAAAACTTCTAAACTATTCCTAATGCCACGTAAAATCCAAACTAGCCTTCTTGGTATGTCTGTTTCACGCACTGATACAGCCTCAGAACCTATTTCAGCGTTCACACAGAGCAGGCGGTCAATGAATCCTTGTTCTAGGAAAAACATGAATAAATGCTTTCAGATGTCCTCTCTGTCTTGTCCGGTTTATCTTCTAACTCTCTCAGACATATACAATGTGTTCCAATCTTTGTATCTTTGTTCATGCTATATAACCTCATATGCAACACCCTCCTCTTGACCTACCCAAAGCCTGCCCATCCTTTCACGTCCAGACTAAGCCCTGACTCCTGCATGGAACCTGACCTCACCCTGCCTGACCCCATATTCCTGGACAGGGCTAGAGAGTTTGATACTCAGGTTTTCTTAAACTAGTTCACGTGTTGGTCTTACCTCTCAATAAGTGATAAACTCCTTCAAATCCAAGACCATGTCATAACTACTTCTGTACATATTAGAGTGCCAAGGTGCATAAGTATTCAATGACAAATCTTATTGACTGTATTTTATTAAAAAGTTTGGAGTGTAACAATAGTTGGAAATGCCTGTAATTCCTAAACTATACATTACTAAAATCAACAGTTATAAAGACCAAGTTCTGAATAAAGAAGAAATACTATACAAGTTCTAAAGAAACTGTTTCCTTTGGATTTAACCTCTTTGACTCCATTTTTTCATTTGGAAAGTAGCTCTGCGGTATTTCTCTACAGGTACTGAATGAGCAACACATACTGCCTGCAAACCCCCCGATAAAAGAAGACTTTATCTCATAGTCCTGGAAGCACTCCTGACGTCTTGAATTATGTAATCCTGGTATTACATTATATTAGTCTGGTTCATATAAAATGTAAGCTACAAAAATACCAAAGCTGAGAAAAAATATTTATTTACTCATGCCTTTACTAAGATGCAGAAAGAGGATATGTGCACTGCCAAAATTCCATAGAACATGCTCAGACTAAAGCAACAATGCCTCAGTTATTAAAGAAGGCAATGGCCTGAAGCAGTATTTAAAAACAAAGAATACTTGGTCCATGCAAGAGTCAATATTTAAAGACACAATGACTAATTCCCACTTCAAGTTCATGAACATATTTTTTTAAGAGATTCTTTTCGGTTAAAATTTTTATTTGTGGTTTTCCCACCTGCGATCTATGAAACTAAGAATGAACAAAAACTTGAAACATGAAACCCTCCAGTAGGCCAAAGTGTCCGTATAGATTTAATTTATACACTGAACTTCTTAACAAGGGTTACACAAGACTAGTACTTTACTTCTTAGTCTCCAAAAATTCTCAATTATCTACTCTGCCTAAAGAGCCACATAGAAGGTTCTAGCACACAGCTGTGGGAAATGATTGAATACCACCTCCAGACCATATGAAAACACTGGGACTCTTAATTTCAAATTATTTGAATCTCAACTAGTATTATTGTTGCTAATAGAAGCTGCATTTATAAACAATCAGCTAATTTTAAAAATGTTCTCGTTGAGCACACTGCAAGCTAAAAGGAACCATTAAACTTCTTTCCAGGACTAGCTCTGTGACCTCGAACATCACTCAACTTTTCTGCACCTTGATTTTCACATCTGCAAAACGAGAATGGGACTAGATGGCTTCTTAGGTCTTCTGAAACATAAAACTAATAATAATCATAGTTTTTATTATCATTTTTATTAAAGATATGAATGAAAAATATAAGCACAAACTCGGGAAAGCATTAGGTTAACCCTAGAAGACATTATACCATAGGCAAGGATTATCGTGAAATTCCAAAACCCTCTCCCCATAGCACCAAACCATCATCAACTACAAGAATTTTTACAGAAGTCAATGTCTTTCTGGCCACACCGATATCCTATTTCCCCCACGGTATCCTACCGGAATCATTTAATCCATCCCCTACACGCCAACCCAAACACTAAGATTTCTACCTTCCTGGCTTTCTGGTATGACATTAGAAACCTGGGGACCTGCTCTGAAACATCTGCATGAAAACAGTGTGAAGCTCATGGAGGAACAGAACATTCTTAGGACAAAAGGCACCATCCACAGAAAGGGTGCTCAAGTCACTTCAAAACAAACTTTTCCACTGGCCCCCTTCCATCTTTCCTCCTAAAATCAACCTGCCATGTGGGAGGTGGGGGATCCTTGGCCCACAGGGAGACTTTGAGTGAAGTGGCTCATTTCCCAGAGTTTGACAATGTAAAATCTAAAGCCAGGCTCTAACATGGTGACTCACTGCTTGGGACGGGGCTGAGAGAGCCGTGCGCAAATCGCAGGTGCCTTGCAGATGGAACTGGATTTATGTTCTAGTTCTGCCACTTCCTGGCTGTATGACCTCGGGCAAATAACTAAATCTCACTAACCTGAGTATACCCCTCTGTAAATTAGGACTACTACCCACTGCACAGGGCTGTGATGGAGGCTAAATTAGGCACCCATAATGGGTCTGGTGTGTGCCAAGCACACAAATGGGTACTAAGGTAATGCTACCCCCTTCACAATTTCTCCCTTTCTGCTACAGAAGCAGAACAGAGCCTCCAGCACAGCAGACAACTGCCGTATTCTTCATTAGATTGTCAGTTTCCGTAGGGCCGAGAACATGTCTGATTCATCTTTGGATCACAGTGCCCAGCAGAGGGCTCAGCCCAGAGTAAAAACTTAATAAATGCTTGTTAAATGGAGAAAATGAGAATCCTTTAGGTCTGAGGATGTTAAGATTATCCTGGCCACAGTCAAAGAAAATTCTGATTTTCAGTTTGGCCAAATAGGCGCTTGCTACAAACTACTATGTAGTTCAAAGCAAAAAAGCTACTCTGAGCTCTAATAATTACATTCTCTAAAATATAAAAGCCCAATTGCCCGATAGTTTGCAATTTTAGTTTTGAGAAACCAATTCTTTCCTAAACAATGGAGTGGGTAACCACAAACACTTGTGGAATCTCTCTCTTCCTAGAAAACATGAGGAACAGGAGAGAAGCCAGTCTGTCTGGAAACTGCTTCAAAATCAGTCTATAAACAGGGGTTGGACTAGCCCTGGCTGGGTGGCTCAGTTGGTTGGCTCCCATACACCAAAAGGTTTCGGGTTTTCGATCCTTGGTTAGGGAGCGTATAGGAGGCAACCAATAGATGTTTCTCTCTCACATCGATGCTTCTCTCTCTCTCTTTCTCTCTCTCCTTTACTCTATCTGAAATCAATAAGCATGTCCTCGGGTGAGGACTGAAAAAAAAAAAATCTAAAAAAAGAAACGGGTTGGACTAGATTAGATGCCCCTCAGAGGATCCTACCAGACCTATTAAGAGAAATAACTAAAATAACTCTGTCATTTATACCCAGGAAAATAAAATAAGTACAATTTAACATCTCCTAAAATAGTCATTAGAAATAATTTTACTTGTACCTAGTGATGCTTTTGCAAACATCCTAAGCTATTAATTTGAATATAAGCTCCTAAGAACATGACTTCCTCCCAATACTCCACTCAACTCTCCTGTAAATGAATTTTAATACATCCATTACTCACAGCACATTGTTCAGCTATTATATGTTGTCTTCTATTTGTATCTGTTTTACAAATAACAATTTTTGTTTCCCTGGCTGAAATGTAAGCTCCTCCAGAGAGTTTCAAGTTTTATATTTCTCATATACTCCTTTTTTGTGTCAATACTGAATTCACAACAAATGCTTACAAATCCCTATTGGCTGATGGACTGATTTAAAATGAAGAGAGAAAGCAAAAGCTATAGAACACTCTGCACTGAGCACCTGTATGAAGCTTTGGCAAAGTCTAAAATAAAGCTTTCAGACTGCTGTGGACTAGACTACTGGAAGGTTAATACACACAGGGGCCAAAGGGAAAGACCTAGAGTTAAAGATCCCTTGGTTTAGCTCCTGCCCTGGAAGGAATGAGGAGCTAGCAAGGTGAGCCCACGCACATTGCAGGCGGAGGCTGCCGTGGAAAGGCCGACACACTCCCCAGATCCCAGAGCTGTGCAAGTTCTGATTCTGCAGAGGCTCAATGATTCACTGTTCGGGCCAAGTCAGTCAGGTGGCAATAAAGAGAACGGGCCCAGCCGGGCGTGGCTCAGCGGTTGAGCACTGACTTAGGATCCGGGAGATCGTGGTTTGATTCCCGGTCAGGGCACATGCCCGGGTTGTGGGCTCGATCCCCAGTTGGGGGCGTGCAGGAGGCAGCCCATCAATGACTCTCTCATCATTGACGTTTCTCTCTCTCTCTCGTCTCTCTGAAATCAATACAGATATATTAAAAAAGAAAAAAGAAAAAAAAGAATGGAATGGAATGGAATGGAGCTTTAGAAAATGAAAACGTAATAACAGTATCTAAAAGAAACCTATAAAACTCGGGGGTTTTCATTCTTCATAATCCAAAGAACACATCTAGAACAAGACTAATGCATTCTAGAGTCCAGTCATCATGCAGGCACTGGACATGCTGAAAGATGGGGATGCAGAGCCCCTGCTCCTTTCTTTATATATGAAAAGGAAACTTCTTGTCCCTACTACGAGGCAGCTACTGTTCTGGGCACTGAGAATACAGCAGTTTACCAAACTCACAAGTCTAGTAACAATTACATAAAGCTTTAGCTGAGTATTTTGCAGAAATAAGAGACATCAAGAGTAATCCAAATCTCTTAAGAGGAAAAAAACCAAGGCCCAGAGAGGCTAACTAACTTGTCTCAGTTGATCATCGTGGCTATATGGCAACAAAGGCAGGAGTAAAAACAAGAATTCTTATCCTTCGCTAATGATGAAATTTACTTATTCATGAAGCAGGTATTTCTGTGTGCCTATTATTTGCCAGACAATACGCTAGGCACCAGGTATAGAGAAATGGATAAGATCCTGACCTTGTCCTCAAAGAGCAGTGTAACGGTAAGACAATGAAATGAGTCTAACAACAAAAGTGGTAATAGAGAAAAAAAAGCAAATTATATCTCTAATTGCATAGGACTTCCAATATTTTATTTTATTATTTATTTATTTTTTAATATATCTTTATTGATTTCAGAGGGAGGAAAGGAGAGGGAGAGAGAGAGATAGAAACATCAATGATGAGAGAGTCATTGATCGAGCCCGCAACCTGGGCATGTGCCCTGACCGGGAATCGAACCCCGATCACCTGGATCCTAGGTTGACGCTCAACCGCTGAGCCACGCACGGCCTGGCGGACTTCCAATATTTTAAAAGAAAACAAAGTGTTAATAATTTCTTTACCCGCACCCTAGCCCTATGAGTACAGGGCACGGATCTTATTCCTGTTATACAGATGGAGAAACTGAAGTTTAAAGAGGATGAGGGGGTCTATTAAGGTCATCTCCGGTGGCAGCAAAATGCATAGAAACGAAGTCTGTTTACTCCTAGGCATTTTTTTCACTAGATAGGAAAAGCAGATGTTCTTTTTATGTCTAGTTCCCTACTGACCAAGAGCACACATTTGCAAGATGTGTGCAGAACAATCTGCGGCTGTGAAAGTAGATTTAACTGTCTGAAGTCTCATCAGCTGAGTTTAGTCATCCGATGGTTGAGTAACCCACCAACAGGACAGCATTATTACTAGCATCCTTAAAGTGCCCATTACATATACACACAAAAGATGGAAAAGGTTCTGCCCCTCAGGGAGTTAATACTGTAGGGAATGGGCATAAAAGCATTTCAACAAAAAGTGACATAAACAAACAAACGACAACTAGAAGAACCATTATAAGTAACAGCAAATTTAAGACACTAAAGGTTTTGCAGAATAAATCTAGTGGGTGCTGCCAAGAAATATACTCTTTAAGGGTTAAACAGAGAACAGAAACCTTGTATACATAATGATGTACCAGTCCTTAGATGGTGATGGCAATTATATTATTATTTTAAGCCCTCACCCAAGGGTATTTTTTCTATTGCTTTTCAGAGAGTGGAAGGGAGAGAAAGATAGAAACATAGATGTGAGAGAGACACATCAATTGGTTGCCTCCTGCTCACATGCCAACCCGGGCTTGGGACATGCCCTTGGCCGGAATCAAACCCAGGACCCTTCGGTCCAAGGGCCGATGCTCTAACCACTGAGCAAAACTGGCTAGGGCCAATTGTTAGATTATTGAACTAAAGGCTCTTATCAAAAATGTTCATCACATTAAAAAAAAATTACTTCTTAATTCCATTTCACTTTTGAACTTTACTCAAAACAATTATATGAATATTCCATTTCCCTCTTTCTAGGAAAGTTATCTATTTTGTAACCTTTCTTAATTAAGAGTAATGAATTTATAACAGAGGTTCCCATCAGCTTGCCTTGGGCAAAAAGATCAAAACAGTGTGGTTTCCCTGTGCTATTCCGAAATAAAATTAATCTGACCATTTTCTCTTGTACATAGCCAAGTTTATTTACACAACCAAGAATTGCTCACTTCATAAAAGGGAAAAGGGAAACACACATTTCTTCATTTTCAAGTCCTGTTTTAAACATTAACTTCACTTGTTTGATAACTTCGTATCGTATTTTATTTATACCATTATTTATCATGGCCTTATAATATGACCAAACTGTCTTAAACTTTTTGGCATTTTGTAGAATTATTAACAAAATAAAGCTAAGGAGAAACAAGTATTAGTAATTTCAAACTACTGACAGGAAGAATTATTTAGGAACCAGCTAAATAGTAAAAATTATAATCATCCTTTCAAAAGAATAATGTTATCATTATTTTAAAAATACAACTTGGTTAAAAAAAATCTCTCTGGTATTTCCTGAATATACTCAGGGGATTCATACTTATAGCCAGTTGCCTTCCTTTTAAATATTTATTGAATTTTATAGGGTGATCAGTAGGAATTTAAATGACAATTCAAAACTGCCAGTCGGTTTCATTAGAATTACCAACAGGGCATCATAAAATTACTTCATGATATAGTCTAATTCCTAAGACTCAGACTCAGTTCCACCACAAGAAAACATATTTTAATACACAAAAGTTTAAAACTTAAATTAAAAGTGTGATAATCAACTTTCTTAGGTAGGAGAGGACTAGGGCTGATTTATCTCTAGATCAAGAGAAACCCCACTGGGCCAAACTGGATCCTGAACGAAGAAAATAACTAAACATGTAGCAACAGCGACACCTAGTGTTAACAACTGCAAGTCACCAGACTACAACTAAAGAAACAGCTATTCAAAACTTCTCTTTAAAAACCAACGAACAGAACTTGTACTCTGTACCTAAAAATTACCCATAATCAAAGTGTTTCAATAGATTTCCTTCCAGACATTAGAAAACCTTAAGAAAAAAACATCTTAGAGAGTTAACATAACACGAAAGACCTAAAGGTGAAAAAAAGCATTGTTTATTCTGTGTGGCCAACATCTAATTTAACGCAGAGGTAATGTGGGACATGTTACTGATGACTGTATCATAAACATTTAAATTTCCCGCTATAAAAGCAAGATATTGCACAAGCTAGTACTTGATGACCCATCAAGAAAAAGCAAATTTAGGACATTTCAGGAATACCTGAAGATGCAAAGAAATAAAAAAAACTTTAGCTGTTACACTGAGAAACAAGCTCTACATTTCAGCCCTTGCTACCTTCCTATATTTTCATTGCTTTGAAACATCAACTTATTAAACAGTAGATATTTTTGTTCAAGAACTTTTAGAATTTGGCAGCATAGGTTAATTTATTTCAGTATTTTTAGAGTTTTATGCTCTAGATGAACCTATAAAAGCAAGCAGAATTCCAAAAATTATCTTGGGCTGGGAAATATTTTGTAAAAAGCAAAGTTAACAGTAGATGGAGCTTACGTATTTTTTTTGAAAAGTTCATCCTTTCCCCTTTTAACTCCAAATATTCTTGTGATCAAGGTACTGAAGAGAAGTGTGGATGAGTTTCTCACCTAATGTAAAATAAATACACAATAAAGGTTAAGAAATATTCATGGCATGAAACCAACAATTACAATGTTCAAACTAGACATTAAAAATTATTACCCAATTGGCTAGCGTGGGGCTAAAGAAAATAAGGTTTGTGTTCATAAAAATAAGACAGTTTTCAAAAACTTTATAGTATTTGACTCAATGACTTCCTCTTAAACTGAACTCTACAATCCAACTACATGCACACATATAGCTCTTTCCTATACTTATAATATTACTACCAATTGTTTTCATTACCTCTTTGTATTTGTATCACCAAATAACACTTCTTTAAAGAAACAATTCATTTTCCATATGCTTTCTGTAATTATTTACCTGTGAGAAATATTTATAACGCCTAACTAAAATAATCCACATTATTAACATGTCCAAGATAATATTTCATTTCCAAACTGTTGTTTATTAACGCCACAATGCCAGTAACCTAATAAAGTAATTTTAACCCTAAAATGATCTGAAACAACTAGTAAACAAAAATAAGAGAAAAGTTATCACTAATAAACATGAATTTCTTCAAAATGATACTAATAGAGCATATCTATTTCCAAACCAATGTATCAAGATGATTCGCTTGCTCACAAAAATATCTTGAATGACTGGGCTTCCTCAATTACCTTGCCAAAGCAGAGTGGAGACGTACAAATATACAGTGACTTCACTAGAGTGGGTCTATACCAGCACCACAGAGAATATCAGAAACAGAAGACACAAATTTACTGCAAACAGAACTTATATTCTAATGAGATAGGTCACAATTATATGGCATGTTTCAATAGCAATATAAGAAGAAAGGTAATAAAAAGGAACAATGTAAGATTTAGAAAATAGCTTCTGAAAGCCCTGCAGTCAGGGTCACAAACTCAAATGCTCAGAGCAGCAGAGAGAACTGGGTCTAATGAAGTCACTGTTCAGCTTCAGCTGAGTTGCTGCCATGAGGGAATGGAAGCCCAGTGTTGCCAGATTCTCTTCTTTTTCAAGAGAAGCCAGAAACCCCAATTTTTATGTGAAATTTCACTATTTTGAAATGTTGGCAACAAATTAAAGGGGGGAAAAAGAACACCATCGTAGAGGCCAAATAAAACACAGTTGCAGGCTAGATCTGACCAATCAGCCCTAGTCTGCAACCTCTCCTCTAGAAGCCCAAGACTGACTCAATTCATGCCTGGTAACTCTAGACGGGGACTGCACATACATTGGCACGATTCATACAAAAATCACAATGAAACCCTAAAATCGGATGAATTAACCTGTGTACATTCAACAGTCAACAAACATTAATGAAGCCCCTACTATGCCCTGCCTAATATCCCCAAACAACAAACCAACTGCCCTCTTAGTTCAATCAACATGACCTCTGCCCTAGCTCGGGGCTTGATCACCTCTTACCTAGTCTACTGATTTAGTTTCTAAAGTCTCCTAGGTTTAAGATGAACTGGTCATCTAGGACCCTGTCTCCTTTGAGGAATCACACAAAAACATAAGAAGAAGAAGAAAGCAGAAAAACACAATCTCCATCTTGCCCTAAACTGAACTTTCTGACCAGGGCTGCCAGATGCAGGAGTGTTGAGCAGGAGCGCCAGTGACGAAAGACGATGCCCGCCTAGGACGCCCCAATCAAATCGCCAGAGGACAGTTACAGAGTGGACATGTGCCACCAAGATGAAAACGTTCCTGTGATTCATCAGGCAGGAGGCAGGACACACAATGCCATTTAGTAATGTTCACGTGCATCGGTGGGCTCCAGTCTCATCAGGCTGACCCATTCCATTACCAAGTTCCCCCATTAGCAGCCAATAATCATCATTACCTATTCCAGTATGTGTAGCAAAATGGTGATATTCTACCATTAATTGGTTACAATTTTCAGAAAAGCTGCTATTTTAAAAAAAGCTTTCCATCATCAGCTACTTGGTTACCCTGTCACTCAGCAGTTAGTACAGAATGATTTCTACAAGTTCACCAGCTTGCAGAATGAATTCATGCGAAAGCAACCTCCAAAGGTGACCAAGTGATGACCTTTTAAGACTTTTTTGAAAAGTAATTTTCCCTTTACTGAGATATAACTCACATACCCTAAAGTCCACCATTTTAAAGGGTGCTGTTCAGTGGTTTTATCACATTCCCAAAGTAGGAAACTACCATCACCACCTAATTCCAGAATACGTTCATCTCTATAACCTGTCCTTTGGCATCCACAGGGGAGTGGTTCCAGGGCCCCCGAGGATACCAGGGTCTGAGGCTGCGCAAGCCCCTTGTATAAAATGGCACAGTGGCTGCAGACAGGCTGCTGCAGGTGCACCTACACATCACTTCATTCCTGCGGATCCAGTGCAGTCCTCGGCATGTGCCAAATTCAACTTTTGCTCTTAAAAATTTTATGGGATTCCCCTCCCCCCCCCAATATTTTCTACTGCAGTTGGTTGAATCCGAGAATGCGAAACCTGAAGAGAATGAATGGCTGACCACACACGAGTAGTCATTCCCTATCCTCCGGCACTAGGCAAGCACTAGTCTACTTTCTTTCTCTATGGATGTGTCTATTCTGGACATTTCCTATTCATGAGATGGAGCAATATGCAGCCTTTCATGTCTGGATTCCTACGCTTAGCTGTTCTCAGCTTTAACCCATGTTATATCAGTATGGCATTCCCTTTTATGGCTGAATAATATTCCACTGTATGGACACACCTCATTTTAAAAATCTACTCATCATCTGATGGACATATAGGGTGTTTCCACTTTGGGGTTATTCTGGATAGTGATGCTATAAACATTGATGTGAACATGTTTTCATTTCTCTTGGGCGTACACCTAGAAGTGGTGCTACTGGATCATATGGTAACTGTCAACCTTTAGAGGAACTGCTAAAGTGGCTGCGCCTTTTTACACTCTCACCAGCGATGCACGAGGGTTCCAATTTCATGAACTCTCCAAACCCTCCTCAACGCCTGTTCTTGCCCATCTTTTTTATTACAGCTATCCTGGTAGGCGTGAAACGGTATCACACTGTGGTTTTGATTTGCATTCCCCTGATGAGTGCTGCTGTTAAGCATCTTTTCCTGTGCTTACTGACTACTTGTACATCTTTTCTTTTGAGCAATGTATTCAAACTCTTTGTCCATTTTTTAATAGGATTGTCTTTTTATCATTGAGTTCTAACAGTTCTTTATATATTCTGGATACTAATCAATATATGATCATCAGATATATGGTTTGTAAATATTTTCTCCCATTCTGTCAATTGTCTTTTCATTTTCTTGATGATATACTTTGAAACAATTTAAATTCTGATCAAATCTTATCTTTTTGTTGTTGTTGCTTATGCTTTAGGTGTCAAACCTCAGAAACCGTTTCCTAGCTAAAGGTCACAAAGATTGACATCTACTGTTTTCTTCTAGAAGTTTTCATTTTAGCTCTTACATTTAGCAGTTTGATCCACATTGAGGCAATTTTTTAATATGGTTAAGATAGAAAGCAAATTCATTCTTCTGCATGTGGATATCCACTTGTCCAGTATCATTTGTTAAACAAACTATTCTTTTCCTCATTTAATTGCCTTGGCACCTTTTTAACCAAATGTTGGGTTTTATTTATGGACTCTTAATTCTATTGCATTGATTTATATGTATCTATCCTTATGCCAGCACCACACTGTTTACTGTTGCTCTGAACTAATTTTTTGGCATGTGAGTCCTCCAACTCTTCTTTTTTGAGACTGTTCTGGCTATTCTGAGTCCAAATAACTCCAGCAACCATCAGTCCTCATCACAGGGAAGCACCAGAGAACCTTCCTGTTCCCCTGCCTCCTTCTGCCCAAGCCCCATGAGAGCTACAGACAGACAACTGCTACCCCAATTTTCCCTTCTATTCACTGAGTATATAGACTTTTTCCTCCTTTCTAGCATGAAAAAGCTTCCATCTAGGCGTTTAAGTTATAGAAAAGTTAGATAAATGAAAAAGTATTAAGTGTCACAAAACTGTGTGTACGTACGTAGAAGTGAGTATGCATGTATATATGTGTGTACAATATGTACAGCACACATTTGGTAACATATGTATGGTTTTTCTTATATAACATAAATGCTCCCTTGACAAATATTTAAAATATGAATGGAGAGCTTCCCATGTGCAATCACTATGTGATATGGTCATTTATACACCATACACTTTCACTAACTCATACACCGCCTACACATGAATTAAGAGAAAAGTTCTCTTCCTGTGAATGAATAAAGCTTCGTGCCAACCCATATAGCCTGAAAGGCAGAGCATGGCTGGGTGTCAGCACCACACAGACCTCAGCCTGGCACCCTTGTGGCAACTTTACAACTGCCACAAGGCTTGGAGATGTTGGTGCCAACGGAGCACAGAGTACATGTGGCAGTGCTACCGGGAAGATCTGAAAGGCTCTTTTTCCTCTGAAACCCACTGCAAACTGTGAAGCAGAACTGGCCTAAGGGAAGCAAACCAAAGATACATCAGATAGAAATAAAAGCCCAGTGTGAGTCTTAGAAGGACCCCACAATGGCATAGTCAGTGGAATTCTGGGCCAGTTGGAAAATGAGCTATGTGCCCTGCAATGAGGGTGCCGGGAAAGCAGCTTAGGTGTTCCACAGTCACTGAACACAGAAAAGGGAATTCCCAGTAATGTCTGCTTCCACACACTGCCCAGAAAAATCTGTTTCCACACATGTGTACCTATAAATTACTTTATTATCTAAATTTTTAACTAAACTAGCTTCATCTCCAAAATATGTCAAAGATTATCAGTTGTCACCATCTTTACTAATATTTCTCTATTCTGAGCCACCATCTCTTGGCAGAACTATTACGATAGTTTCCTGATTGTTCCCTCTTGCCACCCTGCAACTGAGTCTCTACTTTCACCACATCAATCAGATCCCATTACTCTCCTATTAGGTGCAGGGTTTTTCAAACTGGGAGCCACAGTTTCAAACTCTAGGTCTGTCCCAACTACACCCATGCAGCTGTGGCTCATCCAGTCACATCCAGATGCAGATGAGAAGCTATATCACAGGGAATGGGTTCTGGCTTCTCTAGCAGCTGACCAAGGGTTGTGCCAACACCTGCCCAAGCTGGGTTAATGCCCCAAGGTGTGAACTTTGACCAATAAAAGACAGGAGATGGGACTGTTCCAAGAGGTGGTAAGTTTCACATGGCCTGTCTAGAAGATATATCACATGACTATACAACCAGCTCAGTTTTCCTGCAAGTTCAGGCCGGCTTGGTAATGTCTTTCCTCTTTCCTTGCCTCAGTCCCCTTTTTCCTTTATTCTTGCTGCTTTGTACCACGCAATAAAACTTTGGCACCTAGGCTGTATCTCCAGCTAAAGAACAGGTCCAAAACCCTACAAGGTAGGTAAAATGCACCTTCTCTGTATTCCTGTAACACCCGAAACTCTCCCCTATAACAGGACAGATTCTCGAATCAGACGGATAACAGTTGTGTGCCCTTTGACATGGTTATTTCACCTCTCTGAGCCTTGTTTTCCTTATCTGTAAAATGGGAATTATAATAATACAATCTACCTTGCAGGGCTGCTCTGAGCATTAAGTGTGATAATGTAAATGATGCCAGGCACATGGAAAATACCTAATAAGACAGCCATTATTATGATTACATCTTATTTATCCTTCTATTCCTAGTGCTTAATGTACCATCTGCAACACAGTAGGTGTGCTTAATGCCTAATATGTTTACAATACATTTCCCCTGTATTTTAAAAAATGCCTAATAGGTGGTAAAGACCAAAAGATTTGTATGGTCTCAATACAAAAGGTTGACGAACCTGTAAAAACAAATTAAACATATACATGAATGCTTCCTGGAAAATGTTCCTTTACTGCAAAATTAAAATTAAGTTCATTTTACTTGTGTTTTTTTTCCTCTTTAAATTATTAGAAAAAAATAATTGGCAGAAGTACAAATGTAGTCACCATTAAGTATAAGATGTATTCCTGAGAAAATGTGTACAAATCAGATTTCTGTAAATCAAACCATATTTCAAAGGCATTCAGAAAAAAATCACTCTTTAAATGACTTCAACAGAGAATGCTGTAGTAAATTGTTTTGTAAAATGAAGACTTCTTCACATTCATTGATTATGTTGATTTACAATTTTGGTGTATTTTAGGTTTTTACAAGGAAGGAAACATAACAATCAATTTATTAAATAAATATATGCATCATTATAGCCATGGTATTTTCTTTAGTAAAGCAAACAAATTGAGTAGAAACAAGGAGATTCCTTTATAACTAGTATTAAAAAGGAAGATTCCCCCCAAATAAAACTATAAAACTATAAAAACAAAACTATTTATGCAGCCTTTTGTGATACACATGTACATGTGAATACTAGACAGCTGTAAACCCACGTAGAGAAAACAGGAAGCACACGCATCGGAATGCTAACAATGACTACTGTATGCCTGTACGGTAGTTCAAAGGTCTTTTACTTGTTCTATGCTTTCCTTCATTCAAAATTTCTGTAGTGCACGTGTTACTTTTAAAAAGGTCTCAAAAAAGGCTTTTTAAATAAACGAAGCATTCTTTTCTGATACTTTCATTTTGCCAAAAAGTTGGGAAGGTTACCAGGTTTCACTTTGCAAAAACCCTTTCACAGAGAACATTGCTTTGTTCACCTTGAACTAATGCCTTGAAGAAAATAATACTGATGTTTCTGGCAACCGGCTTTATGATCTCTATTGTTCCTGATGGTCAAGCCACATTCCTACCTCTGTGATTCAACTGAGGGCACACAGGTATTGCTCCACTTCCTGTAAAAGCATAGGGTAAACACTGTGTCCTCTGGCGCAGTTAGGCAATGCTCCTAGACAGAATTTCAGACAGCCGTCTTTATTACAGGAAGATGTACAATTTTCCAGGCAAGGGGTGGCAACCTTGGGGATTCTGTTTTACACTGGGCATCTGTGCCTTTGGCTGCGCTTCAGGGCACCGACTCTCGATTAGGGGTGCATCATGTAGTTATGAAATGGTTTGTGCAGCTAATTGGAAAGCTTACCTTTCTACAAAATTCTTCATTCTACAGGTAATGTATTAAGGTCTAGTTTTTCTCCTCTCATCTTGCCAAGTCTTTTTTTTTTTATTTAAAGCCAGATACCAAACATCTGTAAGCCATAGGTTTGTCTCCTTTATTTTAGAAGGCATGATGATATAGGATAAAAATAAAATCATGGTGTTTCTCCCAAGAATCATGAAAAAACATGCAAGTTTTACTTGCTTAAATCCAACAACTATACTGGGTATTGCCCACTATCTTTAGGGTTCTGAATCAAAAAGTTTCTGGACAGCAATTATATTGCAAAAAAAAAAGTGACTCAGTATTTAACCTCACCCATTTTAATGCTTTGAGTGTTTGTTTTTTCACCTTTTGATGGAGTATATTTATAGCAATCACTCAACACACTGATACCAGAGCTCACAGTATCCACAACAAAGAAATTAAGATACTAAGAGCCATTTTGCTTCCAGCTCAACATCACTAATCATCAGGGAAATGTAAATCAAAACCAGAATGAGATACCACTTCACATCTATTAGGATGGCTATTATTTTAAAAAATCCAGAAAATAACAAGTGTTGGCGAGAATGTAAAGAAAATAGATCTTCTGTGCATTGCTAATCAGAGCATAAAATGGTGCTACCACTATGCAATCTAGTTAAATATTCCTTAAAAAGTTAAACACAACCCGGCTGGGCATGGCTCAGCGGTTGAGCATTGACGTAGGATCCAGGTGATCGGGGTTCAATTCCCAGTCAGGGCACATGCCCAGGTTGCAGGCTCGATCCCCTGCAGGAGGCATGTAGGAGGCAGCTGATCAATGACTCATCACTGATGTTACTATCTCTCTCTCTCCTTCTCCCTTCCTCTCTCTGAAATCAATAAAGGTATAGTTCAAAAAAAAAAAGTTAAACACAGAATTACCATATGACAAACACAAAAGAATTGAAAGCAGGGACTCTAACAGGTATTTGTACACCAATGTTAATGTTCACTAAAGCATTATTCACAATAGCCAAAAAGAAACAACCTAAATGTCCAAGAGATGAACGAATAAACAAAATGTCATATGTACATACAATAGAATATTATTCAGTCTTAAAAAGGAATGAAATTATGATACATGCTACAACATGGCTCAACCTTAAAAACACTATGCCAACTGAAATAATCCAAACACAAAAGGACAAATATTGTATGATTCCATTTAATATGAGGTACCTAGACTAGACAAATTCACAGAGACAGAAAGTAGAACACAGGTTCCAGGTGATAGGGGAAGGGAGGGGGGGGCATCTACTGTTTAATGGGTACAGAGCTTTGGTTTGGGATGATGCTCTCAAAATGGACAGCAGTGATGACTGCACAACATCGTGAATGTACTTAATGTCCCTGAATTGCACACTTAAAAATGGTAAAAATGGTGTATTTTTAAAAAGAGATAATTAATAGTTTAACCAAAAATAACAACATAGTATGGGCTTACAATATACATAAAAGCAAAATGTGTAACAGCACGAAGAACAGGAGGAGGAAATCAAGTACCACTGCCAGGTTCACACATCAAGTGAAGTGCTAAACTATCTCTTGAGGACAGACTGCGATGTTAAAGATACAGACTATAAACCCTAAAGCAATCCCTAAAATACAAAAACAAAGTTATGGCTCATAAGCCAACAAAGAGATAGTATGCAATCATAAAATATCAAGAGTGAAAATGTAGCTCGATCCAAGGATTTATCCTTTAAAGAAACTCCTTGATAAAATGCAGCACATATTTTTTATCATTCAGTGAATGATTCAGTTTATTACAACCTACTCAGAAGTGTAATTAAGTCAATGAAAATAAATGACAAAGGCACTTACTGCCCAGATTGGTGATGTAAAGCCTAGGATTGCAGCCTTAGCTCCATCAGCAACATAAGGAATAATATTTTCTCCCAGACGTGTATCTCTGAACAAGGCTCTAAGAATATTTAAAGCATGAACCTAGAATAAAAAGTTCAAAATTAGTTGTGGGTTAAAGGCTGTGGTAGTTCTAAATATGTACATACCTAATAGCATAGCTTCAAAACAAAAATATTATCAATTTACAAGAAGAAACAGACAATCCACAAATGAAACTGCAGGTTTTAATATAACACATCAATAACTGATAAATCCATTTTTACAAAGTTAGTAAATTTGAACGGTGTAATAATAATAATAATAAAAAGCTTGATCCAACAGACATGTAGAATCCTACACCTAACAGAGACAACACTGTTTTCATGAACCATTTACTTTTTAAAATGACCTCAAGCCTAGCCACAAATAAAGTTTAAACAAATACCAAATATTTAATATCTTGCAGATTATGACCTGATCATAGTGGAATAAAGTTGGAAATCTATTTTCTTAAAATACTTTTTAAACTAACACATTTTAAAATACTGGTCAAAGAAAAATATTTACTATTTAGAACTGGACAATAACAAAGATGCTACATCATCAATACTTGTGGGATGCATGTTGAGTGGAACTTAAAAAAATAAAAAAGACTAAACATGAATGTGCTAAGTGTCTGATTAAGACAATAAAAAAAGAACAATAAAGTCAAAATAGAGAAAGAAAATTAAAAAGAGTAGAAAATTTGAGAATAGCAATGATACAACTAAGAGCATTAACAAATTCAAAAGCTGATTCTTTGAAATAGAACAGCCCTGGCTCAGTCGGTTGGGTGTCATCCCACACACCCAAAGGTCGCCAGTTTGGTTCCCGGTCAGGGCACGTGCCTGTGTTGCTGGCTCGATCCCCGGCGGGGGTTGTGCAGGAGGCAGCTGATCAATATTTCACCCTCGTATCAGTGTTTCTCTCTCCTTCTCCTTTCCTCTCTCTCTAAAAATCAATTTTAAAAATCTTTTAAAAAAACAAACAGAAACTTCTGGCAAGACTAAGCAAGAAGAGAGAGAAGACAATAAGCAATATCATAAATACCAAAGGGGACATGAATATAGATATATCAGAGAATAAAACAAAAAATAATACTATGAATAATACTGCCTTAGTCAATTGGAAAAAATTAAGACAAAATGAACAATTTCCTAGAAAAAAAGAACTTAAAATAAATCTGAGGAGAAACTGAAAAGCTAGATATATATTTCCATTATATAAAGAAAATCAATAGTTAAAAATCCTACCCACAGACCAAAAAGAAAAACAACAAACCAAACCCCAACAATGAAAAACATATACTCACTTTTTTTTTTTTAATTTCTTTTTTTTGTTGTTAATCTTCACCTGAGGATATTTTCCCACTGATTTTTTTTTTTTTTTTTTTTTTAGGGAGAGTGGAAGGGAGGGAGGAGAAGGGGGGGAGAGAGAGTGAGAGAGAAAGAGAGAGAGAGAGAGGAACATCGATGTGAGAGAGACACATCGACCAGTTGCCTCCGGCGTGTGCCCAGATAGGGGCGGGGGGGGGGGGGGGAGACTGAACCTGCAACCCAGGTTGGTACCCTTGACCAGATATTGAACCCGGGACCCTCCAGTGCTCCAGCTGATACTCTAACCACTGAGCACACTGGCCAGGGAGAAGGAGTTTTCTTTTTCACATTTTATTGGAACATATCTTAAAATGATCATTTCTAAAAGGTGATTAATGAAATCATATGTACGTATTGTACATTTCAGCTTTCACTCTGTTTCCTGATGTAGCACAGGCCTCCCACAGTTGAGCAGGAATGTCCTATAATGAAGCACGTACTGAGAAAGCCTAGACAAGAAGTATCCAGCTATGAACCATTTACTGAGAAAGCCTAGGTAAGAAGTATTTGACAGGCATTTACCATGCTGGGGTGGGGTGGGGTGGGGTGGAGCAGGGAGGAGTAGTAACCCAACTTCATACACTAACATATACACATGCTTAACTTTAGCAGTGACTAAAAGGGACTAAATACTAGCTAAAATTAAAATCTTAATATACCAAAAGTCAGGCACTACATTTTAGGGATTCAACTGCTCAACTTAAAAATGTAGATCAACCTGAAGAAACACACATGAAATTTTAAGGTGACAGCACATTCAGTTTTAAATTCTGAGATGCAACAATAAATATTACAAAATATCTAAGTTGGATGTTTTCACTAGAGTTTAAAACTAGTTCATTTTGGTTAATATACAGGGTGTCCAAAAAAAAATGTATACATACTTTAACAGCTGATGGCTGTAGATTCTCTTACATTTTGAAAATGAAATGTATTTTAATAAACACTTTATTCAAAGTGTATATACATTTTTGGGGACACCCTGTATATCAATTAAAGCAATGGCTTATTTTATGGATAGGAAAAACCAAAATGAAACAAAACAAACAAACAAAATCTAAATAAGCTTCAAATGTCTGTCCTATCTTCAAGAGTGGATAGTTTTTTTTTTCTTTTTAAGTATAGTAAAGATTTAAAAACCATTGCCTTCCTAGCAGGGTTTGTGTATTTCTATTATTACCTGGGGAACTGTACTTTGTGAGTCATCAGTAGGCCCAGCCAAAGAGATTAACTCTTTCATTGTTATTTTCAACAAATCCATTTTGCCTTTCTTCGGTTCAGATGCCAACAGTGCCTATGGAAAAACAACATAAAATTAACAAGGTTCTTATTTTGCTACTTCTCAGAATCAATCCCAAAATGCAAAATTCCCTTTAGAAAAACATGTGGTATCAAGCAACTTCATTAAGCCATGTGGACTTGAGCAAGTAGTTTAACCTCTCCATCTCCCAGATTCTTCATCTGTAAAATAAGGTAAAGATGATATCATGGGATCTCTAAGGTCACTTCTAGTTTGCTTGTTAATTATATAATTCTAGAGGTTAAGAATGGCTCTTGTTGACAACTCTTTTAGGACCATAATTAGGTGGCAGGTCTCCGATAAAATAAAGTCAGTTTTAGTAACAAATTTACCCAACATGAAAACATTCTTAATTTAAAAAACAAAAACAAAACATCTTCTGGATAAAATTTATTTTGAGAACTTGGAAACTCACTGGAGATCGATCAGTTATTTAATTCTTCACAAAAGAGCCTCTATCTGGATATTATCAAATTGTAGCACTGGAAAATCCATAGGATAAAAGAAAATACTACAAACTCAAAAGGGGTCCTATATTTAAATTTTCATTTGTATTAAAAAAGAAAACACCCTCACACACACTCATTCTCATATGGAGAGGGGTTCGGGAGTCAGATTGCCTGGGCTCAAGTCTTAATTCTGCTCCTACTATCTCTGTGGCCTCTGGCAAGTCACTAAGTTTTATAAGCTCCAGTTTCTTCATCTATAATATAGAGACAATAACAGGACCTATTTCATAGGGCTTGAGGAAGGATTAAGTGAGATAATATATATGAAAGGAGTACTTATAAATGTTAGTGACTATTAGGATTATTTCATACACAAACATTTTATGGAAGCATTTAAAAAAAACTGTTAACCCTGGTTGCCTACAGTCTTAAGGGTTTTGAAACGAGAGGAAGACTATTTTTTTCTAATTCAAAAAAGGGCAACATGTGCACTTCCTGGAAGTGAGCAATGAATGTGCCACAGTGATGTCTACTTAACAACCAGGCAGAAATCTACACTACCCTCTGTTCATTACAAGGCTGACCTCTTAGAGGGTTTGTTCCAAGAACAGATCTGTCACAGGAACATACTGTCCACACATTAAAACAAAGCTACAAATGCTATAGTACTGAAAAGACAGAAATGTCTCTTACGCAATGCTCCCTCACGTCAAGCGGATCAGAATTCACTATTATCAAAAGACAAATAAACAAATGGCTATGTCCTGTGGATAAGTACCTGTATGTAGAAAGGAATTCCAGCGCTGCGCCTTGTAGCACAGAGTTTAGATGAAGGATCGCTGCATTTAATTTCCTCTAAAACGTTCCATAACCACTCTTCTGGTAGCTTTTGCAGATTCACATTAGGGCATCTAAAAAGCATATATAAAGCAAACATTTGGAATTATCAGGTACCAAAAGTTAAAAGTACAGACTATTGATACATATTAACACTGTTAGGAAAGAATACATATCTTTACATTTGGAGGAAGGAAAACTAAAAAATGTCTCACTTTCCACTTTTTACCCACTTTCCTCTTTCATATGGGTCTGAGGATTTGAAGTTATTTTAAAGATTCTATTCTTACAAAAGCATATAAAACATGTGTCTTGTCTGCAAAATAAGCTTTAATACTGAGGCCTGCACCCACATTCAAAATGTTCTAAAGATGGTCAATGTAGTTCTTGCAGATGTCCTTACTAGTACAGAATCCCAGAGTGCTGAAAAGGGAACATAACATATACTTTATGGTAATTTATGTCCTATAGTTATAGAGACGATACATACTCAAAGAAAACACATTTTAAGGTACATTTTAATAATCATTTTCATCTCTCTCAAAATGTGGACTACCACAAATAAAAATTTCCACAAATCCTATGGAGAATTAATAAAGCAAGTTATCTAGGAAGAGGCATAAACATTTTGAGGTTATTTGGACATTACTGTTAATGAAATTCTGTTCTATTATATTAATTGTTAATTTTTAAAAAATTTTAAGCTTAGGCCTTACCAGATTGTATGACATTACCCTAAGAAATAGCATATTCAGTGGTAGGTAGACACAATTATTTTAGGAAGATCATAATTGAATTTAACTGAAATTAATATATGAAAATAGCCCAGCCAGGCGTGGCTCGGCGGTTGAGCGTCGACCTAGGATCCAGGTGATCGGGGTTCGATTCCTGGTCAGGGCACATGCCCAGGTTGCAGGCTAGGCAGCCAATCAATGACTCTCTCATCGATGTTTCTATCTCTCTCTCTTTCTCCTTCCCTCTCTCTGAAATCAATAAAGATATATTTAAAAATATATATATATGAAAATAAAGAGATAAAGTCCAAAGGAAAAATAAAGTAGCCTCCTTTACCTGAGGGGGATATGTTCCAAGGCCCTGGGTGGATGCCTGAAACCACAATAGTACTGAACCCTATATACACTATGTTTTTTCCTACATATACATACCTATGATGAAGTTTAATTTATAAGTTAGGCAATTAACAACAATAACTAATAATAAACTAGAACAATTATAACAATAAACTGTAATAAAAGTTAGTGGATGTGGTGTCTCTCTCTTGAAATATCCTATGGTAGTGTACATACAGCGTGGATTTCGTGGATTCACAGGACAAAAGGATGATTCCCATCCTGGGAGGGATGGAATGGGACAGCACAGGATTTCGTCATGCTACTCAGAATGGTGCACAATTTGAAACTTAAGAATTTTTTATTTCTGAAATTTCCATTTCATATTTCAGTCAGAGGCTAACCACTGGTAACTAAAACCCAGAAAGTGAAACCGCAGACCAGAGAGAACTAACATATCTCTTTTGTAAACTGAGGAAGACATTCTGCAGAAAGGTAACTCATTTCTAGTTTATAGTGAGAATTAAGGTATCTTAGAAACAATGTGGGCTTTTTAAAAAATATATATATATATCTTTATTGATTTCAGAGAGAGGAAAGGAGAGGGAGAGAGAGATAGAAACATCAATGATGAGAGTCATTGATCGGCTGCCTCCTGCACGCCCCCTACTGGGGATGGAGCCCGCAACCTGCACAATTGAACCCCGACTCCTGGATCCCTGGTCGATGCTCAACCTCTGAGCCACTCTGGCAGGGCTGGGCTTTCTATCTTTATTCTACTTTGGTGTAAGATAGACAACTTCAGTTTCTGACTAAACATTCCAAATAGCAACTCAAATTTAGTTATTTGTGTCTTGCATAGAACAAAATATATATAAATAATATTACTCTAAAGGAGACATTTTAGAAAGTTTGACATGGGCCTAAAAATATTATTTCAGCCATAAATATTACAATGAAATCTCCCTCCTCCCAGCAGGCTCTGTAATTTTAAAGGTTTCCTTTTAGCATGGTTTCAAATCCATCACCTCACCCCTGGCTTCTTCCCACTAACCCCCTCAGGCACTCAAACCAGCCATCGACAATCTGAACCACAAGACTAAAAGAAATTCAAAGGCATAAAAACCAAATGTAGAGTATGAACCTTATTTAGATTTCAACTTGAACAAAACAGATGTAAAAATGATATATTCAAGTAATAAAGAAAATTTATATGTATTACATATTGTGTGACACCAAAGAACTATTTACAGAATGTGCCAGTGGCATTGTGGACATGAAGAAAGTGTCCCCATTTTTTAGAATTGCATACTGAAGTGTGTAGGAGCAAAAATAAAATCAAGGATGTACTTTATTCAGCAAACTGGAATAAAAAGGCCAGATGAAGTGGATGTGGCAAAACTTCGATAACTGCTGAACCTGGGTGACAAGTAAAGGCAGTTCATTATATTACTCTCTCTACTTTTCACGTATATGTGTATTTATGTTTGAAATGTTTGTTTGATATCTGTTTCTTTGTTTAAGATTTATGTTTGAAAAATTTCACAATAAAAATAATCCTCCCACACTTTATTTATAGGGCTTGAAGTGACTTCCCATCAAGCAGGACAAATGCTTGTGTTTCATGGAATAGTTTATCTAGTTCATTACTAACACTGCCAGCTTGCTATACTCCTTACAAGTTGCCCAATCAAAAACTGAAATCAATGGCTAATCAGGGGAAAGAAAAAAATGGAGAATTAAAGCAAAAGTCATCTTTTTGTGATCTACCCATTCAAAAGAAAATTGGGGACACAGAGAGAAGCAAAAACTACTTGATCCAAAATTACAAGAGGATTTCATTTACTTTTCTTTTCTTTCCCACCATAGGACCACTGGCATTGTCAGCCTGGCTTATAGATAATGCTGTGGTCTAAGGTCAGTCTCCTGCAGGAATTCACTATGTAAGGGGGAAAGGCAACTGCAGGTGATGGGGTCTATTTTCTTATTTCCTCATTTTCTTATCAAGTGCACTAAAATACCAGTACAACAAATACTAGTTCAGTAATGCTCCTCAACACTGTGAGAGAGCTGGCACAGAGAGGTTCTAGCAAAGCCAGCCAATCTGAGAGGGCAGGTCTGGGATTGGAGTAAGCCGCCTCACCATGCATCACCCTTCCTTCTCTGAACTTAAAATGGATCTTGACTGTTAACAAATCTTAATTGAACTCATTTTCCATCTTGATCAAATCTTCTAGCTTGAAAGGTTGCCTATGACCCGGCCCCAACCCTTCTACTTGAATCTAACCTCAAAAGGTTTTCTAAACTTCTACAAAGATCTTCTGTTCTAGTAAGGTTGTTCATTTTGCTGCTCCCATCCTCCCCCCCTCCCATATTCCCAACTCAGCATTTGCTTATGATCTCCACATTTATCTCTATCATTCAAATTGGTGAAACTTCCTCCAAATATTGCATCTCACAAGGACCATTCCTTTCTTGAAGCTTCTAATGTACTTAGAGCAACTACTAGACACAAGGTGTACAAGGGGTCAGCACAGTGAAATCTGTGCTGGACTTTGAAGGATGTGTAGGCAGAATGGTGGAAGGCCCCCTGTGGGGTTAAGAAAGGAGGTGATGAGATGACCGAGGAAAGAGCTTATGTAAAGGCCCTAGAGGCAATTCTCTAATTTAGATTCTGGGTTATTATAACTATAGACAGTTAACCAGACCTATTTATCCCTTTGAGTGTTGCATACCAAGACTAAAGATCCTTGTTGAAACTGGGAATTTGAAAACAAAGGCCAGAAGAATGTTCAACAAGGTCAAGGCTGGCAAGGATCCCTCTCCACAGAGCCCTCTCTGCCCACTGCCAAGGATCCAGGAACCTCAGGAATTCTAGGAAATGCTCAAGGCACCAACTCCTACCATCCAGTCCAGACCTTCTTGTTCTGCTCTGTGATTCCCCTGGATCACATCAGCTTTTCTGCAGAATACCTCAACTGTCTGGTTTCCAATTTGGACTTTGCAGCTGGACCTTATTTCTCTAATTCCCTTGTATCCTAGTTCTGCATCTCTCCCAGGTCAGTCCTTCCCTCTCACCCTGCCCCCCAGCCATACGTGAGAATTGGTCCAATAATAGATACTCCCATCCTTTTAACTAAAATGAAACATGCTGTATTTTAAACAAAATCCTCTTACCAGTTTTGTTTAAATTATCATACTGAAAATATATTTGCCTGCCACTAAGGGAAGAAAAATAAACATTTATTATATGCCTATTACATATCAGATACGACACTAGGTTTTTCACACCTAATCTTACCTTGCAGCAAACCAATCAGTGAGAAGGCATTATTTTCCCCAGCTGACAGAGAGAGAATATATCACAGTGATTAGGAGGACAGCATATGGAGCCGTGATTTAGTTTAGAATCCTTGCTCGACCACCTAACAGCTGTGTGATCCAAGACAAGTTGCAAAACCTCTCCATGTCCCACTCTCCTTTCTATGGGAGGATTAAACGAGTTTATGCGTGTAAAGTGTTTGGTAAGTTCTTAACAGTTGTTTTCTAAAATTATCTATTATGAGAAAAGCAAGTTTTAAAGAGTTTCAATTGAACTTCTAATAAAGATGGAAAAGTTGGTTTACATGTTGACAAGACCCCCCCACACACAACATGTATTCATAATAATCAAAATAGACAAACAGAACCCCAAAACCAACTGAGCTAAAAAAATAAATAAATAATTATTATTTGGGTAAAACCAGAATAGAAATGCAAAGCAGTGGGTGTGATGACAGCAGAGTTCTGCAGGGTTACAACTCTAGAAACAGCAGTGATGGAAGTCAGTTCTTATGGAGTAATTCACCTTACTCCTAGGAAACGGTGATTTTCAGCAGCCTCCTCTCCCATGAAAAGAGGTTGAAAAGGGGCTACTACTTGCCAGAGCTGCCTGGGGCTACAGAAGGAGGGAAAGCTGAAGGCCCAGGGAGACTCTGAACTAGGCTGACTACTAACTTGGTGACCAGATCTGTGATATCCCCAGTATTACTGCAGATGGGAGACCCAAACTGCCACTATCTAATCTAGTTCCTTGATAGAGAGGAATTAGGTAAGAGAGTTAATAAATAAAACAAAAAGGCTGCCAGTCATAGCCAGCAAACCAAAATTCAAAACACAGAAATAAATTTTATATTAAGAAAGACAATCTAAAAAAAAAAATCAATATATAGAACATAAATTCACTCCATATGAAACTTAATTTTATGGAGTAGTATGACAAAGACCTTAAAATAACTTTAGAATACTCAAGAGATAAGTCAAGGAATAACTTCTATTTAAAAAGAGCAAAAAATTATGAAAAACACACAGTACTGAAGAACAGGCACTTATGAAAATAAAGATACTGGAAATATGACTCAGCGAATTCACTTACCATGGCTCAGCAAAAATCAGTTATCATGACTTATCGAATTCGCTTAACCGTGACTCAGCAAATGGTGTTCCATGACTCAGCAAAATAGCTGACCAGGACTGGTGAATTCGCTTACCATGACACTGGAAACTGCGGATCGTGACAGCAAAAGTGACTATCATGACTCAGCAAAATCCGGCCCTTCTCCCTCTTTTATGCAACTCCATAACTCAGACTTTTTTTGTTGATAACCTTAAAGATACTTACTAGGGTGTATACATATTAATGTTTGTACAATTCCCAAGATACCTTTTATTGTTATAATCATTTGGTTGGAGACTTTCAGGAAGAAAAGAAAAAAAGATTTCTAGGAAGCACAAAATCCAAATTCCTTATCCTGGCTCACAAAGCCCCTATATATTTGGACAATTTCATCTTATACCATTTTGTTCTTTAAATACACCAAGGGCTTTTGCAATAGCTAAACCCATTGCTTGGAAAGCTCTTCCCTCAAAAGCTGCTGCTTCTTGTCATTCAAGCTTTGGCTTACTTTAGTGTAAGAGGGAAGAGAGACTTCCTAACCACCAAACTTTATCACATCAAAATACATGTTGCTATCTGATTGTTTCCTATTATTTTCTAGATGTCCTTTAAAATATAAACTCCATGATATCAGGATCACACTCTGTCCTATCTACTTCTCTATGCCCAGTATCTAGAACAGGGCCTGGAGCCCAATAGGGAGCTCAATTAACATTTGTTGAATAAATGAATGACCCATATAACTTACCAACTCCATTAAGTATGCCATTAAAAAAAAAACACAGGTTGATAAAGGGGGTATAGTAAGCTCCTTCGCTTCCTTAAACAGGTGTAAACACATTCAGAATCTCTACATACCACGGTCATAGCACTTACAGGAAGATATTTTCCACTGAAATCCCCAAGTAGCCTAGCAAATCAACTCTCTTAGCCTAAATTCTACCCCAAGAGATTTTCCCCCAATATTTAAGAACAAAACCAAATATAGGGTTCAAAACCCAGTATAGGTCTCAGGTTCCCATAAAGTGTTATTTAACTGAGATGTGTACAGTTGTCAACATGGGGTAGAAACTATGTTTCAAATGACCAATGTTTCTAAATGTTAACAAATACAACATTTAATCCATATAAGCCCTTTCCCTTCTTTCTTAAGGCCCTTTTAGGAGACCTCCTCCAGGATCCTGGCTTCAACTATTTTCTCTGTAGAGCTGACTCTTAGATACTTCCTCCAGCCAGTGGCCGACTTTCCCTGTCTGAGGGGAACAGAGAGGTTTCCCAAAATGCTGTTAAAAACGGGGCGGGGGGGAATCCCAGGTCACTGATCTGCAACACTGATCCCTCCCCCAATCTCCTAATCTGTTATTTCCAACTGTCACTCTCTCTCTGGGCAGCCTCCCAACACCACCTCAAGCTCAACATGTCTAAAGTATTACCCTGCTGCCCATGAGGCCCTTCTTCTCTTGCCTTGCTTTTTTTTGTTAGTGGCATTAATTATTCTTCCCATGACCTGGGATAGACAGCTCAGTAATTAGAATTTTTTCTTAGTCTTTCATTTCTGCCTTGTAAATTATCTAATTTATTTTTATAATCCCCCAAATTAAAATGCTAGACTGGTAGTTCCTCTAAGAACTATGTTTTACCAATATTTTATCTTCTATAATGCCTACCTATCACAAATTCCGATATAAAAGAGATGATAATAAACTTTTGTTGAACTGCTAATCTCTGAAGCAGTATGAAGTTCCAAAACAATTTTTGGATTCCAGTGCTGGCTCTGTCACCAACTAATCATGTAGCTTTGGACAAATCACAAATCTCAGTGCCTAATAATGAAAATAAAAACTATTATTAAAATGCTTTGAAATTCAATGAAATATTATTACCTGGGTTCCTATTACAAATGGAGAAAGCAATGGCCCTAAATTCTCTATGTATCTGAAGCTCCTGATCAGAATGTCCCCAGAACACCTCATCATGGCCCCACACAGGCCTCAACCCTGGTTCAGGTCTTCCTTCACATGATTCTCTTAGGTCTAGAGAGTCAAAGTTTCAAATATAGGCTTTAATAACTGTCTCTGGGTTTACAGCAACTCTGGCCTGCCACATCATTCTCTCAATGGCTAAACAGGGTGTTTCTAACAGTGCATCTGGCACACTATATTCTGTTGCATTATTAAACAAGGACCAGCTAGTGTTGGTGCCAGCTGCTGCACATTCGCTGCGCCTTCAGTTAGGCAAATAATTGCAAAACAAGGTGTAGCAAAAAAGGGCTGGAACTTGAAGGCTTCCCAATGCTGAAGTCACTGTGCCTATAAAAACACAATAGCCTAACCTAGAATTCTGACTAGTCAATGCACCGTCTGTTTACACCCCGCAAGGAAACATTACTTTATAAGGAAGTGATTTCAAAACTCCAGAGTTGCTGGTGTTTATGATAATGAAGGAACTCAGAGGTGAAAATGGAATCACACAAGGTTCCCAAGAACAATGCAAAAAAACCCCTAGTTGTTTGTTTTGGTTCCTCATCACACAATCCAGGGGTCAGCAAGGAAAAGGGAAAGGTTCCTGAGTACGGCAGTGCTTGATTCTTTGCGCCAGCTCTATGCAGTCACCAACCACAGCCGTGGGGAATTCCACTCCTGCTCCTGTTAGTGAGTGCCTCTCCGCTAAAAGAGCAGACATCCTCTTCGTCTGAAGGCTCTTTCGTTTTATTTCACTCCCATGTCAAATTAATACAAAATACACAGTGTCTTTAGTCTCTGAGTACATCATAAAAACTGTAACTTTCATACAAGGGATTCAAGGTTCTTCATAAACAACTCACTAAATGTTATTAATCCACAAAATACTCCTAAGAGATCAGTTTACCAGTTCTAAGGGAAGTTTACTAAAAAATGTATCCAACTTCCCTCAATCTTTCATAGCCCAGATTTCCCCAGTCAAGACACTAGAAAGCAGCACTGTACAATGAGCAGAATGCTGTGCTGAAAGCGGCCTTGGAAAGCTGAACCCTCTGTTTATCAGAGCACACAGCAGGCCGGAGGGGATAAATGGTTCTCCTATTGTCAAAAAAGTTGGTAGATGGAACTCAGCTCTAATTTATATCTCAATATTCTTTCCTCTATACTCCAAGGGGGATGCCGTTAAGGGTGGGTGTGGGAGGAACCAGACCACTCTGGCTTTCCCGTTCATCACAGTCAAGAAGTGGAAGAAATTTTAAAACGTGTGAATGTGTGTGTGTGACAGAAGAGAGGCAGGGGGTTTTGTTGAACACCCCTCCCCCCCCATGCTAAGTCCTGTGTCCTGAGTCCCTACTAAAAGTAACAGGAATGAACAGGCCAGACCATAGCTGGTGTTTAGGCCTTTGTGCTGCCTTGAGCAGATAACTAGACCAAATTATTGTTCCATAAAAAGATTAGTCCAATTTCTACCCACAAAGCTATCTCACTCGGCAGTGAATAAGTATTCTAAGATAAGCATAAAACCCGCAGACTGAAATCAAATTACATATTCTGTATACCCAACTAACTGGTCATTAGACTATTTTGTGCCAATAAATCAGATTCTCTGACTACAAAGTGGTTTTCCAATGGCTTCATCCATCCACCTAAGTATGGTAACATAGAGCTATTTTTTGTTGAGTTCTGATTGGTTATATTATTATTAATTGAGAAATGTTACCTTTGTTTCCTAAAACTCATTCAGTATATTATTTTTCTTTAGAGGTTTTTCCAATATCCAATTATTTCATAAGCTAAATTCTCTACTCCATTCATTCTTTAGTCAAGTATTTGTTTATTATTTAAAAGTCCATGTTTATTATTTCAATTAAAATAAACAGTGGTAGGTGTGCAGGAAGGTAGTGTGCATGTGCACACACATTTTAAAGAGAACCCTGAAGCATGGAGAAATTTTACGCCTGAAAAATGATTTGCCCAAATGAGATCCAATGAGAAGCTACATATCAAGAGAAGCCATCTTAACTTCCCTCACATCAAACGTTGTTGAGGTTTACTGCAGGCTAAGACATAGGGGGGTATTTTGAAGCCTTGGGTACAGGCACAGACAATAATAATGATGACCAAATATAAATCAAATTACCAATCAGAAGGCCATGGGGGAAGAGCAAAATATGGTGGATTAAAAGAAATGGTTAGAAGAACATACCAGATTGTTGGTTCTCTTAATATTTAATATAAACATCCTCTGATCAAGTAGAAAAAAATTAATATTAAAAACTCTAGGACTTTACTAACAAAGATAAGACAGACGTTTCTTACTGAAAACAAGATTCCTCTGTTACTGTGTCTAAATGATGGAGTACTACTATGAGAACTTTAAAAATGAGTATTCAAAGTTCCAGAAAGAAGGTAGTATTTGACTTAATTATGGTGTGGGCTTAAAAATACAAATTCAGGGGTCACAAACCAAAGACACAAAGATTTAGAATTTAAACATTAAGACATCCTAATGTTCCCCAAACCCTACTCATCCAATATAGAAATAAAAAATTTAAAGAATTTTCTCTCTATATAAAGTATTAATATGGCTTCCCAGAGTGACTCATCATTTATTCTTTACTTAATTATTAATAGTACAAATAAAATTCATAGGACACTCAGAAATAAAGTGTCTTATTGAAACATATTTGCCAAAGGAGATGAGAATAAAGGTTTAGACAAGTTGGTATATTCTTTCATTTAGACTGAATGACTTTTCCCCCAAATCTCATACATTGCATTCTATATTTATTTTTTGCTCAACTTCATATCCTTTAGAAACTTGGTCTTTCATTCCCCAGCAGGAAAGGGGAAATTATTTTTTCATTATTACATTCCAATTGTTCATAATAAGTTTTCTGTTGAATTTATTTGAATTCTAGTAGCTATAATTAACTGAGGAAAGTTTAAATACATATTTAAATTACTTCTGTCCACCATAATTGTTGACATCCATGAGTCAGCGCTGGCATTTTATGACAAAAACTGCTAAATGTCAGCAGTTCATTTTTTCAAGCCAATAATGTGAAAATGATTGTAATTATTGCAATAAATATTTGTAGGTTAAACTACATTTCGGTTAGCACAGCAATTCAAATATATGAAGAGTAAGACAATATCAAGTATTCACAAACCTCCCGTTTAGATTTAGAATTGTAGTCAGGAATTTAGTCCCCTTAAAATTAAACTTTTTAATCTGTGGTTAGGCAAATGTACACTAGATTTCCTGGTTTACCACCCAGTTTAGGATTCTGTTCAGTTTCACTGAAAAAACAACTTAAAATACTAAGGTCATAGAATAAACAAGCAAATATGAATTTCATCAGAAACCTGAATTTAGAGTTATGATTTGAATGTACTTAACCACTCCAATCAAATGCTCAGGCAGGTAATTATGCAAAGGCATAGGCAGACAATTGTGTTTTTAAAGAGAATATGAATACTTCATCAAATTCTAACTAGAAAGCACCATATAAGAAAATCATATTCTTGCCCGGCCGGGCGTGGCTCAGCGGTTGAGCGTTGACCTGGGATCCAGGTGATTGGAGTTTGATTCCTGGTCAGGGCACATGCCCGGTTTCAGGCTCAATCAATGACTCTCATCATTGATGTTTCTCTGTCTCTCTCTCCCACTCCTTTCCTCTCTCTGTAATCAATAAAGATATATTTTTTTAAAAAAATTTTTTTAATTAAAAAAAAAAGAAAAAGAAAATCATATTCTAGAAAACTAACTCAATATATCTTGTGTGTGTGCAAGTGTTGCTTTCAAAAAAATTTCCAGGAAAAAAGTGTTTCTCATTGCAATTTACTCTTAGATGATTGTTTAATAATGAGCAGTTTAATTAGTTCAATAGTGAACTGCTTAGCAGATTGTTTAGTAGTAAAGTCAGTTTACATTTGAAGACATGTTGAATAATCCCATTAAAAACCAATTCAAACAATGTGGCTCATGTTTAACTCTTCAGTTATTTATCCATTAATCTCTTTAAGTGCTTCCTTCCTTAACACAGCTGTAGTTCAAGAGGTGGCCAACAGTTGGCCTCCATTTCAGTGGATTTCCATGAGAGCCCAGATTTCTTTTTGCAAATGTTTTAAATGTTGTATGCCTACATAACTTTTTCATAACTTAAGAGCTTATAAAAAGCTTTCAAAAGGATTCAAAAAAAACACATTTCCTTTAAAAAATAAAAACCAAACAAAAGGAAGCCACACATACTGTAAAGATGTTCTCTGCAAAACCTTCTGTTCAGCAGACCAGAAATGTCTCCAAAGGGATCAAGAACCTCTTGGTTTGGAAGCAACAGTTGAGAACTCACAACAATTGGTTAAAATCCAGTACTGACAGCCATGAGGAATGGCTGAGATACCAAGCACTGGGCCTTGCCTAGTCTCCCCCTTCCATTTATTTGGAATGCTTTCACAATCTGTACCATTCAACCAAACAGTACACTTGCCCCAAAGCCTCTGTCCTTGGTCCTCTGTACTCTTTTCCTTTTATGCTCTCTCCTAAAGAATGCAATCCTATTAACTATGATGTTTATGGTGACAACTCATAAATCTACATCTGTTTCTGTTATAACACCAAAACGAATCCCCTATCTCCAAGTTCTGACTTAAATATTTCCACTAGGATATGCCATCACAATCTCACACTCAACACATACAAATTTATTCATTTTTATTAAACCAATTCCCTCTTTCAGTTTCCTTGCCTTTGTTAATGTCAAACCCATCTCTCTGGTCTCCAAGAATTAAAGCACAGGAACAGTGACCTCCATCACTCACATTCACTTGGTTCATTAGCAGACTGCTTTTTTCGAAGATGCCACTACCCTATCTGCAGTCCCACGTCCATATGTACAGTGTGATCTTGCCACTTTGCCATCAAATGGTGGAGTCTAATTCCTCTCCCCTTGAATTTGGACTCGACTTAAAACTTGCTACTACCACAAGAATGTGACTGAAGCAATGCCGTCAGAATTTTGATGATAGGTCAGAACAGACCAGCAACTCCAGCCTAGTTCTCCTGGAGTGCTCTCTCTGGGGGATGTAAGCTGCCCTACGAGAATCTCAACTACCCTAAGACTGCCATGCTGAGAGGCCACCTGTAGTCTCAACTAGGCCCAGTCTTCTGGCTATTCCACCAATGTGCCATAAATGTGAAGAAAGCTGTCTTGGACCCTCCTGATCAGCTCGTTTGCCAAATGAATGCCACCGACTGAACTTAGTAAATACCCCAAGGAGAAGAAAAAACCAGTTGAGTACTCCTTAATTCCTGACACATAAAATCATGAAATATAAAATATATCCATAGCTTTCCTTCTAAGCATTCAATACCTCATACATGTGGAGTTGTTACTATGTGGGGCTGAATGTTAACAGAGACACCAGTCTTTACCTCCATTCCCGGAGCCACCATCACAGAGGAAGCTCTATCACCTGGAATCTAGACTGTTGTAACTGACTCCAGGTTCCTTTCACTACAGTCTGTCATTACATGCTATGTAATCTAAGACTTTCAACCAAAACACTACTTTTATACCCGAACACCACAACCAACATCAATCTCATAATGGTTTAAATTTGTAGAACATTTTACAATGCAAAAGGGTCTTCATAAATATCTATTTTACTTGATCCACACAACTCAGAGAGATTTGTCAATAGAGCAAATATTCTTTTCTTTACTATAGAGATGAAGTGATCAGAGATAAGGAGATTAACTTTGTTACAATCTCATTGCCAATGAATAGAATGCATATAAATAGAACTAAGAGCTTGTGTCTTATACTCCTACTATTTATCTACTCTGCAACAACCCCCTCTTATCTATTTCAGATAAAAAATATTCAATGCTCCCCCCCATCCCTATTACAGCAAACCTACTTTCTAGGTACCCATAATTTGGCCTCCAACTATCCACCTGTATGATATTGCCTAGGAAACTCCTCCACCACCACCATTACAGTAAGGCTGACTTATTTATCCAGCTAACAATACGCCACGCTGATTCTAGCCTCTGAACATCTGCTCACATTTCCTCCTTTCTCCAACTATCTACTTAAACCTTACTCTTTCATTAGCACAAATTCCACCTCTTCCATTAAGCCCTACCAGCCTATCCAGGAATATCTCTCTGATATTCCTACAGAATTTATAAGTTTCGCCCCAATACTGACAATTATATTGAATTATCTTGTTCAAATGTGCTGGTCTCACTTTCCAGGTTGGTGTTCTGCTAACACTCCCCCACCCCCGTACATACAGTGATGTTGGATGCTTATAGCCAACATCTGTTCTGACCAGTCAGTGCCCATCACATACCATTTGTAAAATATTTTGAATTTCATCCTGCTTATTTCCCAAATTAAACCATGAGCTCTTCGAGAATAGGAATCTTATCTTATAAAGAAATATTATATTCCCCAAACAAAGCACAGTACTAAGCACAAAACTAGTGTTCAATATATATTTATTAATTGATTTTAAGACAGTGAAGTATGTTGTGTTGTTGTGAGAAAAAAAGTATTCCTAAGTCATGTGGAAAGAAAAAGTTGAAAAGGTAATCAAATATTTTCAAGATCAATAGTTTAAAGTCAGGAACATTTTTTAGTGTACCTCTTAAAGATATTCTGTGCAGCCCATAACTGCCAAAATGTTTTATAAATGTTTTTACCAGGAGTGTGAAAAAAAAACTGTGTCAAAAATATCCAAGGAGTATCTAACAGCCCAAAATAAAATGTTTGCTGAGGCTACAACGCTGGCAGAACTCTTCATTTCAAAAAGTTTCCAGGCAATGGAAATGTTTTCCTGGAAAATACTACCTTTTATTTAGAGAACACTTGCCATGAGCACTTAGTCATTAAATAATTTAAAGTTTCCTCAGAAGCTCGTTGGAGGAAATCTAGTATATGAATGAATGAAATTATCAGCACCTATAATGTAAAAAAATAATAATAAATTGGCTCAATATTGAAATCTACCTAAGCACTTTTCCAAGTAAGGGAGAAAAAATCTTTTATACTTTTAGGTCTATTTACTGCTCTTAAAAATTTTTTCTATAAGATAAAACGATAAAAAAACACACCACAAAAACATAAAATCCTTGTGTTTCTCTGTCTGTAATATACACAAATCCAAAAAACTGGAGGGCTTATTTTATTCCACATGCCAAGTAATTTTCAAAAGACAAAACAGTCATTTCATTCAAAGAAAATAAATGGTAACTTCAAAGCTATTTTTAGCAAAATCTTTGAATTTGCTTCAAATCACCTTTCAATGAGAGAGCAACTGGGTGGACATTTCACTTAATGGCCTGTAGTAAATCATACAATGAAACCTAAGAAAACAATTTCTTCCAAGAGTTCGAAGCCAACTAAGTCTTATTCTTTTAAACATCAAAAGCCACAGCTACATTCTACTTCAAGCACATGGTTGGTACATTCAGTCTTTTTAAAATGTACACAAAAGGATTTGTTTTGCTTTACCTGTTTAGTACTTCAGTGAGTTTCACAAAGCCAGTGTAAGCCAATTCAAATGCTCCTCTGTGCCTGGACTGTAAAAGGTGTTGTTTAAAGTGCTCTCCTATTTCTTTTACCTTTAAAAACAAACAAACAAACAGTTCGATGTATGCTTACATTTACAGGTGTTTTATGTCAGTAATATCATTTAGAACTCAGAGAGAGGTAGATGTCCCTCCACAGCTGTTACTATGTGGCAGGTAGTATTTTAAGCATTTATATAATTTAATCTTCATAATAATCCATGAAATAAGTACTATTACCTCTATTTTACAGTAGGGAAAGTGAGGCCCAGAAAGGCCAAGTAACTTATTCAAGGTCACACAAAACAGAAGCGTAGAACCAGTATGCACACCTAGGCAGTCTGGCTCCAGGGTTGGCAATCTTGAACTGCAATGTTAGAACTGCCTTCCTATGCCAGCCTCACAAACCTCACAGTGTTCTTTGTTAGCACATACCATTCAACACCAGCAGCAAATCACACAAGGTGCCCATCCTTACACACCTACTGTGGTTAAAGCATACATAATGAAATGTGCCACTTTAACCATCTCTCAGGGTACAATTCAGTGGCATTCAGTATCCACATTGCTGTGCAACCATCACCACCAGCCATCACAGAACATTTTCATCTTCCCAAAATAAAACTCCAACCCATTAAACAACTCCCAATAAATACCTTGTAGAGATACACAAATGTGAATGGCAAGATTTAGTGCAAAGGACCTTCTGAAAATCGACAGGCATCACTTAGCGTCAGAACCACAGAATTTTCCAAAATGCTACTCAATAGCTTTCTTATATGTTGCATGCAAGGTTAGACAAATAGTAAATATGACAATTTATTTTAAAGAAGACATGACTAACAGTTGTTGATGAGGTTTTGTACAAAGTTAACTGTTAAATTGGTTGGGTTGATTGTATTTTTACGCCATTAAGATTTGGTGGCTATCAGCTTCAGAAAATCCAGATTTCAAATAAAACGCAGGACCAAAGCTATAATTGGCTTTCTGTTGATCCAGGTCTCCCCAGCAGATCACATTATGGAGAAAAGACAAGCTGATTCAAGGTGGCTCAGATATACTTACCTAGAAACACCTTCTACCTCAGCACAGTGACTAATGTTCTGAACACATCAGAGATGATCAATAGTATAAGCAGCAGTTAAAAATGTGACCATAAGCAAGTGTCTCAGTTTCCTCATCTATAAACTGGGGATAACATATTGCCTCGTAGGTTGTGTATTAAAATGAGTTAATAAATATAAACATTCACAACAGACCCATAACCTGCTTCCAATTCAGTTCAATATGAGCTTTGTCTAGGTTTCCAAACAGAGGAAAAATAAAGACATACTCCATATTCAAAATACATCTGATTATAGAGAGAGACAATGAATAATACATTTAGGAAAATAAGAATCAGATATAAAAACAAAAAAGAACCAGAAAAGCAGCATATAATAGTACACTTTAATGTCCCAAAGAGTGACATTGGTCATGTTCTTCAGCGAAAGTTTTCAGGTAAAGACCTGATGATACTCCTAATTTTTAATATTTTTTAAAGGCCACATACTATTAGTTATCAAAAGCAACAGTCAAGTAAGCCTTATCATTTATCTTCAATATGGTCATTTCAGAGTATATTTTGAACAGAATTGTCAAGTCCTAAATATGAACTTAACCACTAAGATAGATCTGAAGCTCAATAATTCTAAAAAAAGGGCAACAGGAAAACACCAGTTAGCTAACTAGTTATGATGATCATTTCTATTATTTCAGAAATAAAAGGTTTCTAAGAAGGTGTTTTAAGCCACAGAAAGTAAAAACATGGAGTCATAGAGAAGGGGTCTCTCTAACTCCCCTTTTTCAAAATATTATAGACATCAAAACAGACTTCAGGAAAACAAACATAAATGTTACTGGTAAAGTGCTTCTCTGTGGACTTAATGGTTCACAATCTAGTTCTTAAGCAAAGATCATACTTTTATTGCTTCCTTTATCTTAACTCCCATCAAAGGGGCCTAAACCAAAAAGCATACAATAAAGTCAAAGGCCTCAAAAGTGTAGCCAGTGGATGGTCTTCTCAAGGGTGGACCTCACTCTAAGTAGTCCTGGCCTCAGAAAACAGAATGAGGTTCTGTTTCCAATAGCAAACAATAAATGACCATTTTTGCTTTTATTTTGCATCATCAAGTAGTAAGAGTAAGGCTTAATTAATTCTAAACCTTGATTTAAAGTTTGACTTTAAGGCACAGCCACTTTATATAACCTTAGGAATACCAATAGGAGTTTCAAACTCCACTTTGGCTCAATGGTACAGTTTATAAAAGTTTACACTACAATAAGATAATATTTTAAATGGTACATTTTCTACAATAGTGCTTTCTTACTAACATTTGGGATTTCTTTGGCACTTAAACATTGTGCTTACATAATAACAAAGATAACAGTTTACTATGATTCAAACATTTTCTTACTAGAATGTTTATTCTTTGCTTTCTAGCAAATTCTTAACCATGTGCCATTTTAACTGCTGTCCCTTTAGGCTGACTTTCTGTCTTGTATCCCCTATTATATTTCTAAGCCCTGTGAGGTCGGAGAACCATATATTATTTTTCTTTATGTTCCCACAATACCCTTGTAGTAAGACAATCAAGAAATAGGTGACTAAATGATGTGCTTAACTTCATTTTACAGCTTAAAAATGGTATCCTGCATTCAGTACAATTCAATGCATACCTGTTCATAATTTCTTAAAAATAAATGTTGGCAAAGAAAATACAAAAGGCAATTTCTTAAGACTTATGAATGCTAATAAACACACTTCCCATTTTGTAGTCCATTACAGAAAATCTAAAACAGTAACAAAAGACCTGGGGGAAAGTATAAAACCAGTTAGCATGGGCATCATGAAAATTACAAGAGGCTCTAAAGCAGGAGTTTCAAAATTACCAAATTTCTAATAGTTGGTGATTATTTTTATTAGTGTGATTTCTGTGGCAATCATTACTATGAAGGGGAAAATAGCCTGAAAACCTGCCCAAAAGCATCTTTTTAGGAATATTTGGGGAAATGTATAAATATCTATGAATTGATACTCCAGGTAGAGGAAGCTGTTTAAAAAAATCAGTAGGAACTGGATACCTGATATCCCATGGAAAGAGGACCAACAAAATGTATCAAGCTAAAGCTGTAATTCAGCAAAACATCCAGCTGGAAACCTAGACATACACCAGTCAGGAAGTTGCAAGATAAGGTTGCACGTAGTGCTCACTCTTTGAGGGTCTTGACTTACATCCCTCAAAGCTGGTTTTATCTCTGCCTCTTGTAAGGGGACATTATGAAAGAACCTTTCATTAGGTGATTACCTCGCAGGAGGAAAGTCAGACTGCCTCTGAATGAACACATTTTCCTCTGGCTGAAGCTGTGGAGGACACACTGCTTCCCAAGTGGTTTAGGGAAATGAATCACTTGCTAAAAAGTTCAGCACCAAGTTGCCTTTACTGTCCTGTTGCCTGCAAAAATGTGGTTGGGTATGGGAAGCAGGGAAAATTAAATTTAAAGAAAAATTCAACGAGCAGATCAGAACAAAGGCAGCACTGTGCCATGTCAGAACACAGGCTGGAAGGGAGAAGGGTTGGGTTCCTGTCCCAGAGCCGCCACAAACCAGCTTTGTGATCTTGGGCAATCCAGGTGACATCCAAAGGCTTCAATTTCCCCTTGTACAAGGGAGCTGGATAATATCATCTCTGTGATCCTTCTAGCTCTAATAGTTTGTGAACACAGCACTGAATACTCAGAATTATAAGTGAGTGCCAGTTTGCATACAGCAACAAAAATCTCCACATTGTAATCTCACTACCTGCTGGCCTGTTGTAAACTACACTCATGTACGTGGGATTTCAGTGGTCACCCCTTTAACAAAGGGCCATAAGGATGGACTTAAAGGAACTGGGCTATAAAAGAACTCCCCTATTAACTACATTCAAGATATCAAATTACAACAGAATTACACTAGTTTTTCAAGAGTGAAGGGTGAGTGGAGAGTAAGGAAGCATAAAGCCGAACATCGGTGTTTTAGGATGTGGGGCACAGCCTCCTTCATCCATTGAGAGAAAAGCGGATCACAGTTATCACTGGTCTCGGGCAAAAATCCAAATTCTACATTCTCCCCAACAAAGGGTAGCATTCTGCCTACAAGCTACTTCACTGCCTCTGCTCTGCAGGTCTATTCTGGTCACCCTCACCTAAGGTGTTGACTGTTAAATTCTTAGCTTTGGCACTAGGTGCATAGAAGATCTAGTGTTGCCAGGGCAACTATGCCCTTGGAAGGAAGGTGGACCTTTGGCATGGCCAGCCACTCCAATGTAAATTACATTCTTCTCTGTCATTTATATTTTTTAACTCTTAAAAGTTTTAAGTACATGAAAGTCTTTTTAATTTAAAGGAATTTCATAGAGCAAAATTTTATGTTTAAAAGCAGGACTCCCCTAGTAATATAAATAACACTAATTTCTTGATGACTTTGGGTTTTCATTGACTAACTGCTCCTAAACTGAGGCATTTCTTTAAAGTCAGCATGATCAAGAATAATGTTTTCCACAGAAGGCAGGGTTTCAATGTCAGAACAGTAGTATCACGGACATTCTTGATCATTCATTTAATTGTTAATTGCTTCTCAAACCTATATATGTGAGGTCACCATATGAACAGCAACTTAGGAAAATGACTAAACCTCATCAGACTAGAAATTAGTATTTTACAGAAAAACAGGATGCTATTTTGTATTCAAGAAAACAGTCATTAGAAGTTCTTTGGTTTATAAGAGTCTCTCTTTGTCATTGTTACTGTTGTTCTTTTACACACATCTTATTTTATATTAACTCCCAATATTAACATGGTTATCCCACATAAATTAAATTCATAAGATTTGGGTGCTATACAAAAGATGTCGAGGCAAAATAATTTCCATAGGAAACTTTCAGGTCTTTCTCAGTCATAGTAAAAGCAAAATATGTTTCTCTTATTTTTTGTAAACACTATCCAAAAAACCCAAAAAACTGTATGTTTTAACTTGTCCTTGAAAAGTTGAGAAGTTAAACTAGCATATGTTTACTGCTTAGTAGGACGGTGACCATCAGTGAAGTAATTATTAATCACAGCTGGATTCCTCAGCGAAGGTGTTGGCATGCACGCTATAGCCAGTCACTAGCAATGACTGCAAGTGACTCTACCAACTAACACCTATTTGATTTGGAAGAGACTAAGGAACACGATGATGCTGGCAGAGTACTATTCCTCTGCCATTCCCCTTCTCAAGGCCTTGCAACATCACAAGCCCAGCTGCTAACCAGATGCAAGCACATAAGCCTAAGAGAGTGTGAGAATAAAAAATTAGCATTATTTCCATGGAACTATTACAAAAATAATCAGCATTAGCATACTACAATGTTTGTTTTGTTCTCAAATGTTCTAACACCCTAAGGGAAAAATTATCTTTATTTGAAAAAGGTTAAAAATGAAAGTATATGTTATATATCTTTGCTGGAAAATGGTGGGAAATGGAATTTGTTGAAACCATATGGAGAGGAAGAGGGAATCAATTAAAAAACAGAAATCTAATAAATCTAAAATATTTCCAAATGAAATGCTTATGGTAAGCTAATTTCTTGTAAACACTGCACTAAGTCACTTGAACAGTCCCAGATGGTGAACTAACTCTGTGGTCTTAAAATAAAAGTCAGCCAACAAACCAAAGTGACTACAACTTTATCATCAATGTAGTGGGAGACAAGAGATCCATAATCAACCAATATGTTACTATTTTTCTTTGCAAAATTTAAGAGGTTTGTGGAGTTTTACTAAGTAGACAATTTCATTTAAATTTAAAATTTAAATTTGTATGTGTTAATGAAAATGAAAATGATAATATTGAAGTTAAAAGTGAGGCAAAATCTACAGTTATTTATATACTTAGAAAAATAAAAGTGTTTCTAAAAGTGCCATTGTTTTGAAATGTATTGCAAGGTCCAATTCTTTAACTACCATAAACTTTCTTTAGTTGACATCTGTATGATTTTATTCAAGAAATATTCCAAAAAAATTTATTTTTTTTAGGTTGAGTTATAAATAAAAGTTTGTGATCTGTACTTTGACCAGAGATTATACCAGGTGAAATAAACATCTACCCTACCTGCTCCACCGTCAGTAATCCATCAGGGGATTCTGGCACAGGCTGCATGGGTAGAAGCTGGCACAGTGTGCCTAGAAGTAAAGCAACTTCCTTCATACTTCTCCAACAGCATACCAGCACCATCTGAGCGGTTACATCACATGTTTTTCCTTCTTTACCTTAAAAAAAATATCTATTGCAACATTTGATTGCTCACATCCAGGTTTCTTAGAACAAGCTTATTCATAATTTCCCCAAGAATAATCTGCTTAAGCAAACCAATTTGTCATAAATTATATTTACTCAGGAGAAAATAATTAACATTTGTTGAGCATGTCCTATGAGTAGAAATCATGCTAAGTATTTTTTTAGTATACCATTTTCAAAATAAAATACAATAGTTTTAAAACTTAAGTCTAATCTTGGAAATTAATGAAATATCAGTCATCCATAAAATGTGACTATAAAAAACATATTTCATTATTTATTATGGTGAGGGTGTCTATTATATCAGTAAAAGAGGACAGAACTATTTAAATCAAAGGAAAATACAAATTCACTTTCAAAATATATTTAAATTCCATGGCAAATAAGCTAGAATTATCCTTACTCTCTTTTACTAGTTTTAGAAATATTTTAGTACTGACATTAAAAAAACTACAAGACAAATTATTAAATTTAAAAGGAAAAGTAAACAAAACAATATTTACAATGTAATCCCACTTGTTTTTAAAAGCCTACTAAACACTAAAAGGATAAATGTACATACGCATAAATACTTAGAACATGTCTAAAAGGAGATACATTCAGAGGGAAGAAGTGGGATTAGGGATGAAGGAGGGCTTTAATTTGCTTTTAAATCATATTTACCTCGGTATTGTTTGAAACTAATAAGATAAGCATATATTTATGTCATTTTGTATAATTAAGGAAAAACATAAAGTTTTACAAGACAATATCACCATCTAGTGGAGAATGCAGAATGTGTAATAAGTCGCTAAGATATTATTGCTTCTGATGACTTTCTGTGGCATTATGGAAAATTATAAAATAACAACTAATGAGAAAATAATCAGTTAGAGCTCAAATTCTGGAGGCTTAGTACAACAGAGAACCTCACATTTTATTGAGTAACAAAGTTTGTTTCCTTTAAAAGGCTGCCTGAGCCCAGTGGGGCGTGGCTCAGCGGCTGATCATTAACCTAGGATCCAGGAGATCGCTGTTTGATTCCCCGTCAGGGCACATGCCCGGGTTTCAGGCTCGATCTCCAGTAGGGGGCGTGCAGGAGGCAGCCAATCAGTGATTATGTCATCATTGATGTTTCTAGCTCTCTCTCCCTCTCTCCCTCTCCCTTCCTCTCTCTGAAATGAATACAGATATATTTTTTTAAAAAAGGCTGCTTGACTATAAGGTCTCTCACAACAGATGACAATGACCCACACTGGGAGAGGCCAACTGCTGCCCAAACCCAAGTTCACCGTGCATTGCTGCTCTTACATCACCTGGCTGTCAAGACAGGTTTCAGCGCTCAAAGGCTTTTTGTTGTAGCACCTTATATACTGTACTAAGGCACTCCATTTTCTGGTAAAAGTTCATTTATAAGCTCAAAAAAGATTTCATTTTCTAAAAATGTTCTGTACATATCTGCAGCCTCTGATTTACTATATAAAAAGAGCATTTTATTCCTTTTGTTTCTTTGAAACTTAAACATTGATTACAATACTGATTTTATATATGCTACCTTGGACTTCTGCAGAAGTGTCAATATTTGATACACTAGCATTCAAGTCCTCCAAATCAAAGCTATCACGTTCTTTCAATATTTTGGCTTGATTGAAGTAATCATTAGTATCTCGTGGCTGAATCTCGTTCAGAATCATCTGTAAGCGGCTTGCTGACTCTGAGGGAGAGAGATGACAGTCCATAAAACTCCAGTTGCACACCACGTGCCAATTTTTCTTGGAGATATTTGGCCTCAAACATTTTGTAGTTTTCAATACTTGATAATCAGTTCTATTAGAAGGGGCTCATAGGATGGATGATGTGAAAATGATTTATATAAGTCTTAATAACACTGAGTGTACTTTTTAAATATGGCAAATATAGTAAGGAGGTTGAAGCAGAGGCCAAAAAACACAACAGAAATTGTCCATAGGACAGAGGCTGCCATTCCATTCACATTGCTTTTCTTAGTGCTGTCTAAGAATCTCAATGTGGTGCTCAATCATGCAAAAGAAGAGCAATAAACTTTTATAAATTTTGTTTTAAGAGGTTGTTTCCATATCTGCATTGTATGTTATCAAGGTTTAAAGGTAGAAAGTTAAAAAGACATAAAAGAAACCCCATCACCAACAAAAACAATCATATTATAAAGATTCCATATTTGGCTTTAAATGTGTTATATAATATACTGCTTTCTAAGTATGATTTACAGTCCTAGTATTATATTAAACTTCATTTTTATTCCCTAACACTCACTGGATCAGGAAATGTAAGCTTCATGAATACAAAACTTTGTCTGTTCACTGCTGAGTGGCCAGTGCCTGGAATAAAAATTGGCTCATGGCAGAGGTTCAGTAACATGGACTGAAGGAATGAACAGATGACTAGGTAATAAAGAGCTAGCCAGGCTCACACTCTTAAAGAAAATAACAACAGGTAATTATCTGAAACCAATGAACAAATCAAAGAACAGGTATTTACTGAATGTCTATTACATACACTTATATTTTAGGTATTATGGAAAAGACAAAGACCCAAACTGCTATCATGATAATTCAATCAACATCTTACATTCTCTTATGGTTTCCATGAGATTTTGCTAAAAACAAATTGTGACAGCCATGAAAAAGTAACACTGGCCCAAAAGAAACCATGAAAGGACTAAGAAAAAAGGGATGATCAGAGTAAAATTTTAAGAATCCTGCCATTCACTTTTATGGTTTTCTAGGAGACTTTTTTCAAAGAATTCAGAATGCATGGCATACAATGTGGGGGGAAACAAACAAAAAATGGACAAAACCAGAGGAAAAAAGAAAAGGCAAAATTAAGAAAAGATCAGTGCACCACAGACAAGTTTCTGAGATCGATAAATAGTTTTAAATGTTAATAACCACAATTTTAGCATACTCTGCAGGCCCTACTCACAACAGGTGACAACAAATAGTCAAGATTTCTCATCCAGAATACATTGGGTGGGGCAAAAGTAGGTTTACAGTTGTGAGTACATGAAACACAAAGTTATTCTTGTATTATTATTTATTAATTATTGTATTATTTTCCATACAAACAGCTATAGACCTACTTTTGCCCCACCCTGTGCTGGTACTTGCCTGATCCAAATATCAGCACTAAGACTGGATGTTCTTTATTCCTATGTACTCAGTAGGAAAACTAAGGCACCAAATTTTGGTATTTAGATTGTCAGCCGAAGTAAATAAATCACTATGTCTTAATATCATGAACCACCCATCACCAATTTTCCAACTCATTTTTAGTAAAGAACAAAATCTAACATTTTCTATGCAAACACACACCTCCAGGTTACTTATCAGCCCAAGGTACTGCCTTGTATGACACGGTGTGTTTAGGATATATTCAGCGTGTTTTTAATACAAGGCTCTCTTTTGTACTCCAGTCTTTATTTCCGGACCAAATGAAAATTCTCGATTTTCTAGGTGCTAACAGCCAATGCCTTTGGCCCACGGCAGCACAGGTGTATCATTAGATACCACGTAAGACATCCCAGGCACTGAGTTTAGTTCCCACCCTTTTAGAAACTGTTCATTAACTGATTAATTCATTATAACAAATACTTATTGTGTACCTATTTCTACCAGGCACAAGGGGGAAAAAACATAGGCAAGATCCCTGTTAAACTGCAGCGGCGTCATGAAGCAGCGCTCTATGAGAAGTGAGCGCAGTAAGAGACAAGGCTGGCAAGGTAGCAGGAGCCAAACTATTGCATGACCTGGTTTGAGATCACTAAAGTATTTTAAACGAGGGGGGTAGGGTGGGGCAGGGCACAGGGTCAAGTAAAGATTATGTGTAACATGATGAATTATATGATTAGAAAAGATTACTTTCAGTGTAGCAAGGAGGAGATAAGGGTAGATGTGGGGAAACCAGTTGAGAGGCCCCTGGAGAAGTACAAACAAGATAAGATAAAAGCCTAGAGTAATGTAAAAAGATGCAGATAAAAAGAAGAGATTTGAAAGATATTTAAGGGTTACACTGAAAGAATGTAGAGACAGGCTAAATATAAGGAGCACAAGATGTCAAGCAGCCCTAGGCTCCTACCCTGCATGAACAGACCTTGGTAGGGCCATTTGCAAAGACACAGGGTTGGGAGGGAAAAGACAGATGAAGTTCCTATCAACTGGGGGCATTGTGAGTATCTCCTCATATTTTTTTTAAATTTATTCATTGATTTTAGAGAGAGAGGAAGAGAGAGAAAAACATCAGTTTGTTGTTCCACTTATTTATCCATTCATTGGTTGTTTCTTGTATGTGCCCTGACCAGGGATGGAACCCACAACCTTGGTGTATTGGGACGACGCTCTAACCAATTGAGCTACCTGGCCGCCCCCCCCCCCTTTTTTTTAATTAAAAGATCTTTGCCCTTTTCAGATTCCTAAAATGTTGCCTTCACTGACTGAATCCCATCAGTTGCCATGTCTGTAATTTATACCACCCACTCTCCTAGTCCCAGCAATTACCTGGTAGGTTATGTTCTGAAATGACAATATTAGAAAGCCCAATTTACCCCAGGGAAGGAAGTGCCTCGCTCATTTTGTAACACTTAAAAATATTTTTTAAAAGACAGAAATATCACTAATAAAATTGCTTTTCTCCCTATTTAGCATGTATAACTCTCCAAAGAAATGATTAGGGGAAAAATTTTAAAGGAAAGGAAAATATATGAAGTGGAGCTTTGTTTGTTTGCTGACCTGAATCAGTGTCCATTGGGACGAGGCCTTCTGGGGACGAGCTCTGAATGACGGGAGCCACCACAGCGGAAAGCCTGTAGGACATCAAAAGGAGCTTCTCCACCACAGGTCTCCACTCACTCACCAGCTGCAGGCTGCTGCAACAAGGCCATTAGGGACGTTTATACTAAAGTAAACATCACATTTTGTAACTAGAAATGAATAGATAAAAGGAATTGGAAAAATTTGGGTTCAAATTTATGCAATCTATATTTACAAAATAAAAATGTGTATATATGTACATCTTTAAGCTAATTTTTCATTATCTGTAAGGTCATACATTCCTTTCCCAGGACACATTCCAATAAGAGTTTAAAGGCCAGAAATAAGTGTTCAGGAGAGAACTGTAGATACACTTACTTTAGAGGTAACTTCTGCAAAGCCCTTGTTATACAGTGAACTCGCCCATACATTGGAAATGCTGCTGCTGCCCGAAGCAGAGAATTTTCAGCCTGAGATATTTCTTCCTCAAGGTTTTCCAACAAGCATTTGATAACTAGGAAAATCAAACAAAAAACAAAACAAAGTAATGCAAGTTTCAAAGCACACTTATAAATTTGTGAACAGCAGAAGAATTACCATGAAAACACCCTACTCAACTGATCTTTATACTAGATGTTTTGAATTTAAAAAAGATCTTTCAAGGTTATCCAGTCTGTTACCCATTTCTAATTAAGGCAGAACTAAGTGTCTTTCCCTAACTTCCTGGATCCATTTACAGCATTCACTGAATCATTCCTCCTAGAATCCTCTCCCTGGAGTATTAGACCTGAGGCCCAACCATGTGCCATGTGCTGTTTGGATAGCAGAGTTTTTTAATAGCTTTATTGTGATATAAATAATATACCACATAATTTATACATTTAGTGTACAAGTCAGTGGTCTTTAGTATATTCACAGAGCTGTGCAGTTATCGCCACAATCAATTTTAGGACATTTCTGTTCTCCCTCATTGAAACCCCCGCACCGCTCACCTTCTCCAGCTCTAGACAGCCACTGATCTACTTCCTGTCTCTACAGATTTGCCTGTTCTGGACATATCAGATACATGGAATCATACAACATGCGGTTTCTTTCACTTAGCATAATGTTTTCAAAGTTCATCCATGTTGTAGCATGTATCAAGAGTTCATTCTTGCCTGGCCAGGCGTGGCTCAGCGGTTAAGTGTCGACCTGGGATCCAGGCGATCGGGGTTCGATTCCCGGTCAGAGCACATGCCTGGGTTGTGGGCTCGATCAATGACTCTCTCATCATTGATGTTTCCAGCTCTCTCTCTCTCTCTCCCTCTCCTTTTCTCTCTCTGAAATCAATAAAGATATATTTTTTTTAAAAAAAGAGTTCATTCTTTCTTACAGATGAATAATAAATAGTCTATTATATGGATATACCACATTCTGCTTACCCATTCATCAACTCATAGACATGTGGGCTGTTTCTACTTCTTAGCTATTATGAATAGTGCTGCTATGAACATTTGTGTATAAGTTTTTGTTTGTACATAGTTTTCATTTCTCTTAAGTATATGCCCATTATGAACTGAATGTTTGTATCCCCACCCCAAAAATTGATGTTGAAGCCCTACCCCAATGTGGTGATATTTAGAGGTGGGGTTTTCATGAGGTCATGAGAATGGGACCCTCCCTGATGGGATCAGCGTCCTTATAAGAAAAGGAAGAAAGGTAAGAGTTGTCTCTCTCTCCTCCATGTGAGCACAAAGCAAAAAGGCTCCTGTCTGTAAGCAAGGAAGAAGGTCCCCACCAGGGATGGAAGCACTCAGGACCTTAATCTTGAATTTCCCAGTCTCCAGAACTGAAAAAAATAAATGTCTGTTTAAGCTATCCAGTCTATGTATCTTGTTACAGCAGCCTGAGCTCACTAAGACAATGCCAAAAGGTGGAACTGTGGAGTCATATAGTAACTCTATATTGAATCTTTTGAGGAACCGCCAGATTGTTTTCCAAAGTGGCTACACCATTTTCCATTCCCACCAGCAGTCATGAGGGATCCCTTTCTCCACAGCCTCAGCAACACTTGCTACTGTCTATTTTTCATTTTTATCATCCTACAGGGTATGAAGTACTTCCTCACTGCGATTTTGACTTGCATTTGATTGGCTAATGATGTTGAATAGAACATCTCTTCATGTGCTTATTGTTCACGTTTGTCTTTTTATGCCTATTCAGATCCTTTGTCCACTTTTAAATTTGGTTACATCCTTTTATTAGTGAGCTGTAAAAGCTCTTTATATATTCTGGATACAAATGCCTTATCAGACAAAGGATCTGCAAATATTATTCCCATTCTGAACATCTTATTTTCACTTTCTGTTATTATGTTGTTTTTTAAAGAGAGAGAGGAAGAGAGAAGGAGAGAGAGAAGCATCGATGTGAGAGTGAAACACGTATCAGTTGCCTCCAGAATGCACCCCAACCAGGGATCAAACCCACAACCTGGGTATGTGCCCTGACTGGGAATTGCATCTGTGACCTTTCTGTGTACAGGATGACGCTCTAACCAACTGAGCCACACCGGTCAGGGCTCTTTTCACTTTCTTGATGGTGACCTTGACACAAAAAATTTTTATGAAGTCCAATTTATCTATCTAATTTTTCTTTGTTATTTATGTTTTGGGTATCATATCTAACAAACCACTACCAACCTCAAGATCACAAAAATTTACACCCATGTTTTCTTTTAAGTTTTCTCTTTTAGTGCTAACATTTAGGCCTCTGATTCATTTTTAAGCTAATTTTTTATATGGTATGAGGTAGTAGGTCTAATTTTATTCCTTTACATGAGGATATCCAATTATCCCACATGGTAGATGTCTCCTCTCACCACTCAGAAGGAGAGGATTATATTTTAAACTTTAGAGCTGTGCATAACTAGTAAATTATTAATATCAGGAACATATCAAGAACTCCTAAAAATCAACAGAAAAAAGACAGACAACCCTATTGGAAACTGAATAAAAGACATCAACAAGCATTTCACCGAAGAGGAAAAGTGAACACACATATAAAAAGACACTCAATTACATTAGTAATCAGAAAAAGACAAGATTAAACCACAATGAGATACCATTTTATATTCTGCAAATTTTTAAAATCTAACAAAAGCAAGTTATGGTGATGATGTGATGCAACAAAACTCTCATAATTTGTAGGTGGGAGTCTAATTTGAAAATCTATTTGGCATCATCTAGTAAAGTTGAAGATGCACACATTTTATGTCTAGGCTAGTCTACTTGTTTGTTTACTATAAACGCTTAGATATGTGCATTAGAAAGTCTGTATGAGAATGTTCCCATTGGCATTATTTATTTAGAAAAAAGAAGTCCATCAACAGGAAAATGCATTAATAAATTTTAGTAAATGTATATAATATATAGTAGTATTTATATAAAATTCAAAATCATGTAAAAGTAAATAATATATTGTTTAATGATATATACACAGGTGGTAAACCTTGGTAAAAACAAGAAGAAAGATTAATATAAAACACAGAACAGGAATTATATGGTGGGGAGAGAGCTAAGATAAAGAAGAGCCTTCAAAGGTATGGCCGCTGTTGTATTTCTTACGCTGGATGTTATTACCTAGCTTGGGAACAAAACTTGTTAAATTTTTATATTATTACTATTTAAATCCTATATATATTTAAGTATTCTTTGAATGTTTGAAATACTGCATAACGTTTTAAAACTTTAGAGAAAATAATTTTCAACTCTCTATCTGACCTCTCTCTTTTTTTTTTTTTAAAGTAAAAATCCCTATCTGTCCTTACTTCCAGTACAATTCAAAAATGGAAATTTACTAGCATAAAATTAAGTAAATAAATCCTTAACAAATATTTGTTGAAAATCACTAGATCTAAACTAACTCAGACACTAGATTTTAGAACTGGTTGTATGGAAAGAGTAAAAAGCAGGGGTATGACAAGGCAGTTAAAACATAAACCCTGTCAGACAAAGGAATGCTCTGCTCTCTACAGAAACAACAAAGACGATCTGGCTACAGTCATGGTAAAATTTCTGCAGAAAATAAAGTAATTTTTAGTACACAAAGACTTCAATAACAGCTTTATTATTGTACATTTGTATCTACTTATTTAACATGAACATCTGTTTAAAAACAAATGTTACAGCTGAGTAAACTATGTGCACGAGAAACTAGTGGTATTTTTATATGCTGGTAAACTACTATGCTCGTAAACTCCTCAATAAAAAACCACAAAGAAATGTTTAACCATTAAATATTCTAACCCAATGAATAGTGAATGCGTGTAAGATACTGGTTTTGATAAATAAGAGCAAAAGGTCATTTACTCAGTACAAACCTATTAATGTGTTACTTTCCACCACAGCAGTGGCCTCATCTCCATTTCCACAAGCAGCCTGCTGAGCTTTTAAGTAAGCAGACAGAGATGATGGCAGAGCATTCTGACAGATCAAGAAGTTCAGTAGGCAGGAAGCTGTGACACAGTCATATGGTTTGGTGCTGGTGCTGAGCGCCAATGCTGCCTGGAATAAACCCTGCAGTTTCTCTGAATCCTAGAATAAAGCACATACTCAGTAACTGTCACGAAAACATTTCTTTAATTTGAAGGAATAATACATATTTAAAAAGAGGCCTGCCACATAACTCTAACTCAATAAGAACATTAATTCCCCTTCTCCCTAAATATAGGTTAGAGTTTTTATTATAGTGATTAATGATTATTATTAATCAGTTCTAGTGACTCGGGTCTTAATATCAGTTGGGGAATTCAATGTTGATGAAGCTTTTTTAAAAAGTACCCCTTTCTTCAGCAAAAGTTTACTTTTTCCTGCAGAATTCTGCTATGACTATAGCCAGATTGTCTCCGTTATTTCTACATAGACCAGAGTTCTTTTGCATATACAGGGTAGTTTTACCTGGGCTGCATACTCCTGCCCTTCTTCCTTCCCCTTCCCATAGAGCTAGTTCAAAGGAACAAAATACCAACCCATACAAAAATGCAAAGCCACCAGGCTGTTCCTGGCAAAGATCCATGTATATGCATGGAAAATAATCAGTTAAGCCTCAGAAATTCTGCGTCAGAATTTCTCATATACACCTATATCTCATATACAGATCCACTCACACAGCCCATCCTAAAGACAGAACAAAGGATGGGAAGGCAGTGGGCTGAGGACAGAAGACGTGGGTCCTGTCCCAACTCCAAGGTTGACAAAGGTGCATGTTCCCCATGCTGCAACTCAGGGTTTCACTGCTCAATAATATTGATTCAAATAGGATTATTCCATGATGTCTAATATAAGAAAAAAATCATTCTAAACTTAATTTTGGATTTCACTATAGGTACACTCATGATTAATGACGTCAAATGTACTAATTCAAATATCAGTTTATTTCCATTTAAATTCTTTGCCTTTTCATGTTTAATTTTTTAGAACCTAAAAAAACTTAAAGATAGTGATCTAAATAGAATTTGAAAGAACCAATTAAGCATATAAGCCATTTTTTGTAACTGACAGTTAAGTCTCTGATAGCCTTTGGAATATAAAATATCTTTATTCTACCATCTGAGCTCAATCAAAATATGATATAAAGACCCTGGATATGTAGCTCCACAAGAAGGGCAAGAGACTTTATATATACATATACAAACATACATACATATATATATATACACACACACGTACTATATATATATGCACATATACTATATATATATACATATACATAAATATACAAATATATATACAAGTCCTTAGCTTAGATTAGCATTCGAAAATGTTTTAAATTTAACTATATTAAAAAGTTAATTACATATTAATAGAAGGCATACCCAAAGACAGACTTTGGAAGTATGTAATTAATATTTTAAAATCTTGAATGCCTATTTCTAAGTTCATTTTACTAATATGTAAGCCAGACCAGATATTAGAACCACCAAAATCCTACAGCAAGCCATACGTGCTACTAAGTTTTCTGAATTCCATGGTTATTGTCTCTATACCAATCACATGTTTATCAACTTGGAGCTACAGAGGCCCCCTGAGGACCCTTCATAATTCATGTAAGGAACAGGTCTTTCATATAGGTGCTATAATGTACCTTCCTCACTCCAGATACTCTCAAAATATTTGCCAAGAATGAGGCATAATTTTATAAATATAAATATAAATGTATATTACAAGGCTACAGTGTGATGAAAGGTAAGGAGTAAGGGAGAGGGAGGTGTGGGAGAGGAGAAAGAAAATGAATAAGAGGAAGTATGTTCTTGAAGAACTCTATATGGTACAAGTTAGAAGCTGAAGCACCAAAGAAGCTTCTGCTTACCAGGGCACCAGAAAGACCACAGGGATAGGTGAACACTGGAAAGCAACTCCAATATGGATCCAAATTAGAAAAGATACTATGAGATCTTGCAATGCCATCTAGAAGCCATGGGAACAGACAGCTTTCTGGCATGTGCTCCTGCAGAATCCCACTGCACCTATAAGCTGCCAGGCCCTAAATAAAGCCTAATAGCTAGAGCCCTAGGCCCCAGCTGCAGCCCCTGCAGGCACCCCTGGCCTAACAGCTCTAACAGAAAGCCAAGGCAAAGCTCTAGAGCCAGAGACCCCACAGCTGCTGGTAACCTCACAGTCCCAGAATAAACCTAAAGGGCAAAGCAGAACACTGACCTAGGTAGCCCCCTGCAGACCCATCCTCATGCTGTGCCCCTATTCCCAAACCCATCTTTGGTTCCCACCCCAAGGTGGGAAGTGTCAAGGGTCAGGAAGAGAGTGGGAGCTGGGGATGGAGTAGACCGCCCAGGGACAGAACTGTTTTAACCTCAAGTACTCTGAGTTTCAGTCTCAGTTTAGCTATTGCTTGTTGGAAAATCAGAAACATGTTTTCTACCGCACTTAACACTCAGCTTCCCAGTCTACCAAGCAGGGAGATTATCTCAAAACTTCTTACTCAAGTTACTGTAAGTGATGTGTTTTGATCAACTATTAACATGCCCAAGGAAACTGGAGAGGCCACAGTTAACTGAAATCTGCCAATCATCTCGTAAACAATAAAACCTACTGCTTCCTACACCTCCAGTTTTAATCAAAACAAAAAAACAAAGCTCACTGATTCGGACTTTGTTTTCTCTTACGATATTTCCTCCTCCCCCACCTCCTATCCCACCACCCCACAACAGTAGATGGATTAATGATAACCAAAACAGCCAGAAAATGAAAGAGGGCAGATGCAAAGAGCCTGGACAATCCGCTGACTGTTTTATCTGTTGCTTTCAAGTTTTCATGCATACACATTTACACAAGAAAAGTCCAAATACCTGCGATTGTACAACTGTTTTTGGCAACTTCATCAGAAGATCAAATGCTAAAAGTTTCACTGTTTCAAAAGTGCTGGTAAAACATTCCAATAGTGTTTGGAAACGACCAACATCAATATCATGACTCAGCTGATAGACTGTTTGGACTTGACCTAAAAACACACACACAAAAACAAATAAAAAGATTTAAAAGTGAATAAAAAGAAAAGGGAATCAAGATTTTGAAGTTATTCAGCCAAATTTACAGAAAATTCATACAAAAATTCACACTTTATACTTTACTCATAACAGCATAAAAGGATAATTTTTCCATTATTTTATTTCCTAAAATGATAAAGTAGTAAGTATTACAGCTTTCTAAATAGGAAGTAAACTTTTTAAAAAATTTGTTTAAAACCACTTCATTCTCTTATAAAAGGTTACATATTATGTAACAGATGCCTAAGTTATTTTTTGAATAAATAAAAAACAATAAATTAAGAAATACATCTTTTAAAAAATCTTCATAAAACTTCTTGACCTAGGATCCAAAACCCTACCACATCTTAGGTGCACTGACATTGAATAGTCAATGACACAGCCTAACAGAATTACTGGGAGCCAAAGATAAAGAAGGAGTCTTTTGTCTATCAGGCAGAAAAAGCTCAATCCATCTACAAAGTGAAAAAAATTAGTCTGGCTTCTCTCTTTGCCACAGCAACAGGTAGTGCTAGAAGATAGTGAAGCAATGCTTACAAAATCCTCAGGGGAAGAGGTGTGATAAAAAATTGTACATCAAAATCCTATTCCAGTATCAAGTATAACAGCAATATAAACATTTCAATGTGCAGAAGTTAAGAACTACATTTCCCCAACTCTTCTTAACGAAAGACGAATTTCAGCCAACCAAGAAATGAACAGAAAAACTATCACGAAACAATGACGGCAGTCATTGCATCCATTTAACTCAAAGATCAAGATGGAACAACTGTGGCAAACAATGGGTTTCACAGCAGGCTGTGAGGAATATTCAACAGCATTTAACAACCTACCCTGATGATAACTGAAAACACTCCTATGCTTACTTAATTTGAGGAATGTTGTTCAATATAAATCAGTTTTTAATTTAATCTTAACCCACAAGTTAGTATAACCCCATGAAATTCCTAGAGCAAGAAATGAGGTTTTAGTCATTTCAACACTTCTGCTCAAACATACTTCTTAATTCAGATTCGGATACCTGGTTTCCTTTCTCTAGTCTAGTTGTTCTGGCTAAAACTTTCACTACAATGGGGAGGAGCGGTGGTCCAAGTGAGCACCTGTGTCTGGTGCCTGATCTTAGGAGAAAGGCCTTGTCCTTACCAATGGTATGACATGGTGTTGGCTGTGGGTTTTTCATGAATGTTCTGCATCATACTGAGGAAGTTCCCTTCTATTCCTAGTTTACCAAGTGTTTATCACAAAAGGGTGATGAATTTTGCCAATGCTTTTCCTGCATTAATTGAGATGATCATGTACATTTTTTCCTTTGTTCTAATGTGGTATATTACATTAACTATTTTTTTCTTATGCTGAATGACCCTCCCATTCCTGGGATTAAATTCCAGTTACTTAGTCATGGTATATAATACTCTTAAAACGCCGTTAGGTTTAGTTTGCTAGTACTTTAAGAATTTGTGCATCTATATTCATAAGGGAGGCTGGTCTATAGTTTTCTTGTGGATTCTATCTGGCTTTGGTATCAGGGTGATGCTAGCCTCACAGAATGAGTTAACAAATGTTCCCTCCTCTCCAGTTTTTTGGAAGTGTCTGAGAAGGATTGGTGTTATTTCTTCTTTAAATGTTTGGTAGAATTCACCAGTGAAGCCACTGCTGGGCTTTGCTGAGGCTTTTGATTACTGACTCTCTTTCTTTACTTGCTATAGGTCTGTTCAAATTTTCTTCTTTTTTTAAAATGTCTTTATTGATTTCAGAGAGAGGAAGGGAGAGGAAGAGAGAGAGAAACATCAATGATGAGAGTCATTGATCGGCTGCCTCCTGCATGCCCCCTGCTGGGGATCAAGCCGGCAACCCCCGCATGTGCCCTGACGGGGAATTAAACCCTGATCTCCTGGATCCTAGGTCAATGCTCATCGGCAGAACCACACAGTCCGGGCTAAATTTTCTATTTTTCCTTGAGTTAGTGATTTTATGTTCCCAGGAATCTGTCCATTTCACTAGGTTATTTAATTTATTGGAAATGCAATTGTTTATAGCATTGTCTTAGAGTCCTTTTTATTTCTGTAAGGCCAGTCGAGACATCCTTACTTTCATTTCTGATTTTAGTTACTTATGTCTTCTTTCTTCTTTCCTTAGTCAGTAGAGCCAAAGCTCTGTCAATTTTGTTGATCTTTGAAAAAAAACAAAAACCAACTTTTGGTTTTGTTGTGTCTCTATTGTTTTCTATACTCTGTTTTGTTGATCTCCATTTTAATCTTTATTATTTCCTTCCTTCTGCTGGCTTTAGGTAAGGTTTGCTCTTCTTTTCTAATTCCTTGAAGTAAGCTGTTAGATTATGAATTTAGATTTTTTCTTTTTTAATGTAGGCATGCACAGCTATAAATCTCCCTATGAGCTCTGCTTCTGCTTCATCCTGTAAATTGTGGTATGTTGTGTTTTTGTTTTCATTCCTCTCAAAGTATCTTCTCATTTCCCTTGTGATTTCTCCCTTGTCCAGTGGTTGTTTACGAGCTCTGCTCAAATATGAAGCCTTCTCTGCAGAAGCAGCCAGCACTCCCCACCCTCCCAGGCAGTCTGCATCTCCCTCCCCTTCTCTTCCTGAAATATTTTTTCATAGTACTTACCCCCATCTGAAGTTCTACGTATTACTTGGTAATTTACTGTCTGACTCCCTTCACCAAAATCTAAGCTTAACAATGGAAAGCACTTTGTTCTGTATGCTGCAAATCCATGGCTACATGACATAAATAAGAACGAAATAAATATTTGCTGAACTAACCCCTTTAATCCAAGTGTGGAATTGAGTTTTCACCATGAATACTGAGATATTTCATTCTGAGTAAGAAAGATGCATGTGGCTTATTCCTCCTGAACCAGGACATACTTGAGGAAAGGCAGAAACCATTCAACTAACCCCAAATCAGACTTCTATAAAATAATACAGAGACCCACATTTAAGTTCTTGAGATAAAGTTGAAGAATAAATTTACATTTCCCATCCCGTATTTCATGGTCATGCCTCTTTAGTCTCCTTTAAAGTTAATGGGTTAGAGCCCGGCTGGGCGTGGCTCAGCGGTTGAGCATCGGCATCGACCTAGGATCCAGGAGATCAGGTTCGATTCCGGTCAGGGCACATGCCCGGGTTGAGGGCTGGGCAGTCGATCAATGACTCATCATTGATGTTTCTATCTCTCGCTCTCCCCCTTCCTTTCCTCTCTCTGAAATCAATAAAGACATGTTTAAATAAATAAATAAATAGATAAATAAATAAAGTTAATGGGTTAGTATGGCTTGCACCATTTGCATTACCCCCAAAGTGTTTAATTAACAGAAATAATGCAATGTCAGTCACTGCCCAATTATATGTAACTCATTCATTAGGAATTAGGAAGATGACTCAGGTTCTTCACCTTTAAAGTATGCTTAAATATATTAAACTACTCTCTCAACTGAAAAGTCACCAGTATCAAGTTACCTCCCCTATACCTAGGTACAACTATAACTGCATTAAATGTATAGAAAACTTTTTGTTAATTGGATAAGCAATCACTCTTAGGTAAAACCATATTTTCTAAGTTCAGTTGTAGTACCACTGAAATTCTCTAAATTGATGAATGCCCCTATATACATTTTCTGTGGCTGTTGTAACAAATTACCACAAACTTGGTAGCTGAAAAGCACAGATATCTATTCTCTCAGAGCGAAAGCTAAGACACAAAATCAAGGTGCTAGGGCCATGCCCACTGTAGAGGCTCAAAGGGAGAACTCATGCCTGTCTCTTTCAGCTTCAGGTGGATGCCAGGATTCCACAGCTTGTAGCCATATCACTCCAATCTCTCCTGTCACACTGACTCCTCCTCTTCTATGTGTCACATCTCCTTTTGCCTCTCTCTTATAACACCACCATGATGGCATTTAGGCCCATCAAGATAATCCAAGATTATCTCATTTTAAGATCCTTTATTTAATCACATCTGCAAAGGATCTTTTTCATGGGTTCTAAGGATTTGATGTGGCTATCTTTTGGAAGTCACTTTTTGGCTTCCCACATCTATTTTCAACAGGTGGTCAAATTTATCATCACAAATAATGGAACAAGCCAATATCATGTACTTCCTGCTATGATGGCCCTGAGAAAAATATCACATCTCCTATGCAATATTCCTACTAAAATGCATAAGCTGAATGAAATCATGAGGAAACAATAAGACTGAGATACAGTCCTCCAAAATGTTAGTCATGAAATAAGACCCTTTCCAGATTAAAGGTGGCGAAAAGAGAACAACAGAATGCAATATATGATCTTAGACTGGCCCCTGGATTACAGGGGGGAAAAAATTTTGTTTTCTAAAAAAAGGCCACTTATTGGGACAACTGGCAAAATTTGAATATATGTTGTACATTAGATAATAGCATTCTATCAACATTAAATTTCCTGAATTTGATCAGTGTGTTATGGTTAGAAAATTAATAAGATAGAGAAATAAAGCAAATATGGTAGGTTCTTGAATAACATCATTTCATCCAACATCCTTTCTTTATAATATAACATTGATGAGGGGAGGAAAAAATCAATTCCTTGGAAGGGGCACTTTCTGTGTGGAGTCTGTCAACTCTCCGCATGTCTGCATGGGTTTTCTATGGGCTGTCCAGTTTCCTCCCACGTCCCAAAGATGCGCATGTGAGGTTAACTGGTGTGTCTGAACTGTCCCAGTCTGAGTGAGTGTGGGTGGGAGTGTGAATGGCTCTGCAACAGAAGGGTGTCCTGTCCAGGGTGGGTTCCCACCTTGTCCCCTAAGCTGCCAGAATGGGCTCAGGCTACCCAAGACCCTAACTGGAATAAATTGGTTAGAAAAGAATTATCTTACTTGTTTTTATTAATCTTTCTTAAATGTACATATATCTCACATTTATTTCAATGTTTAATATTAGAAGTATTTTAGGTCTTTATTTAGAAGTTTGGTGATGTTTTTGTAGCCAAAAGTGTGCTGCAGAAACTTAATTCTTGTTTATATCAATTAGCCTGTGGTAAAATTGGTTTTGTTACATGTCATTTCACTTAAAGCTGCAGTTTCCAAGAACCCACTGAAGCCATTAATATAAACAAGTGATAAATCTAGGGAGAGGGGACAAGGCTGTGCACTGACCTATTCTTGAAACTTCACTGTTGACTTGAATTTTTTTCAAATGAAAAACTTGAAAAAAAAATGGTTTTCTTCAAATGAAGCAAACCTGTATTAGTATCAAATAACTCTCCTCCCGGCCTAAAAATGTAAACTAAAAAAAATAAAATAAATCCAACTATAGAGCGAAGTTCCCTGATCCTGTGGCCATTCCTTCCGAAAAAGCAGCTGAGCAGGATATTTTTCTGTTTGACCAAAGTCACGAAAGACTGAGCACAGACAAGAAATCATAGCCAAACCAGTAAACTCACGTATGGGGATAAAAAGAACCACGTCTTGTCAAAAAGGGGGGAAAAAGAAACAACTCAAAGGGAAGTTAAACGTTCAGCCTGTCTGAGCATCCCACAGAAGAACCAAAGGGCATCGTTAAATCAGAATGCCTGGAAATGATACTGTCCTAGCCTTTCTGAAACCAGAGTGAGACTTATGAAACAAAGCGCATGTTCAGGGAAACCACATTTTAACCACAAAGACTCACTGTGGAATGTTATACATAAGAGAAACTAATTTTTTAAATTTTTTAAATGTAAAGAACAAATCGGGCACTATGTTAGAGCACCAACATATAAACTGGGGCACGATGAGAACACAGTAAGCACAGTCCGTGAAAACTGTAGTTTTGGTTTGGCAAATAATAACTACAAAGAGTTTCTCTCCCTCATGTCCTTTACTGACAAATTTAATTATGTCCAAATAAGAATTATATAGTGAGAATAAAATCTCCCATAAGAACCTAAAAAGGCAAAAAAACTCAAACTTCAAGTAAAACAAAATGTTGAAAAAGTGTGTGTTTCCCAAGAAAAAAAAATACTTCCCCAAACATTAATGAAAACTTACCTTCTGGGACAGGAAAAACTTCAGCTATTGAGCCTAAAATGGTTAAAGCTGAAAATCTAGTTGGGAAGGAAGAGCCCGGAAACAATGCTTCAAAAAGGCTGTTGCAAATGGATGACATGAAATCCTAAAAATAAATTACAACAAGTATAATTGAGTTAACTCAAATAGGTTATATTCAAAGTATCACCTTTAAGAGTGGGTTTTTTCTTTTCATTATGGGAGAAAAGATTTTTAAAAACAGTACTAGTTGTCCATTTCCCTTAACACTTCTGATTGACACCCCTGGCCATGAGCTATACCATGATTTCCACGAACTCCATCTTTGTAGTCAACAAGTACAACTCCTATTGTACTCAGCACAAGAAAAACACACACACATTTTTAGTGAAAACAAATCTACTCTGCCCTGACTTATGCTAAAGCTGTATGAATATTGATTTTCTTCATCAGAGGCATTCAGGCATCAAAGGTATGTATACATTTTAAGTTTTAAAATGACCAAAGAAATATATGCTACTTGATAAATTTAGTAAATGTAATACTTGATAAATTTGGCTATAATGACATAATTCATTTAAAAATCCAACTATTCCATTGTCTTTTGTCTGCCCCTTTTAGACTCTTGCTCTACCATTCTGTTTATACAAATGATAAAAAATGAAAACTTTTAGTAAAATGCAAGTTTTAAACAAAAAGCAAAGTGGGAAATACTTTTATCGAAGATAAAATTGTCTCCCTCTAATTAAAATATTTTTTTTCTGTGTAAGATCAAAGAGAAAAATTATAAGAAAAAGTTGTGATTCTGAAGCATCTTGTATGCTACTATGCCCTAACGACATATATTTGTAACTAAGCAGATATAAGCAGTTCTGGTCTCAACTTACTCTAGACAGGATCCCTGCATTCATTTTTTTGGTCAAGGGCATAGAACTCCAGGGATTTACCCTGTAGGCCCCTACAGGCCCTAAGTAAGAGCTTATTAGTTTATTAATTCTATCGGGTTTCAAAGAAATAGGGTAGTTATTGAAAATATCCTAAACTAGTTTTAATTATAATTTTAATTATAAATTAGTGTAAGATCACATTAAAGGGCAACAAATTCATCCTTTAAGGATGATCTTATGCTAATTATAATGTCACTTATATTTTTAGATATAGTTCTTTCCCTCAACCAGACTGTAACCACAGTGGAGGCAAGGACCACTGTTTATATCCCTAGTCTTGAGCATACTGTCCTACACACACATAAAGGACTCAATACATGCTCTAGTCTCTTTTAATGGCTCCTAGTGAGGCTTCCAAATACCCTGGCCTAGCATTCAAACTTTCTACTTGATTTACTCTTTTCCAGCTTGCTTTTCTAACTCATTTCCCATCACTCACCTCCTCTGTTCCCCCCAGTATCTTATGTCATTCACACCAGTGGATTCACCATTCCCCAAATTCTTTCTGTACTTTCTTACCTCCAGACCTTCTCTTAAGCTGGTACTAAGGAAAAAACACTATTCAGATTTTAGAGTCAAGAACAAATCTGGACCTACTACCAAGAGAGATCTTGGGCAGGTTACTCAACTTTTCCAAACCTCAGCTTTCTCATTTTTATGTGGGAATAATAATGCCCATCTCACAGCCTTGCTAGTAAAGATTAGATGAGAACATGGATATAAAGCATTCTGTAAATTTGAAAGTACTCTGGTTAGTAATACCAGTTATTTACATATGAAATGGCCTTCCTCAATAGACTAGACACCTTTTCCAACTAACAGGCTCCTCTTCTCCCCAGCACTTAGTCTGTTTACTGGCTCTGAACCTACCACACACTGTGCATGACACCCATGGTCATGATGGTGTTGGTAATACAGTGCCAAAGCTACAACCTCCAAAAGCCACTAGTGACTACAGTTGGGAGAAAATATAAGAACCATGAGACTGACTCAGATTAAGACTCTAAAGACTAGTTTTCAAAAAATATACATCCATAAGCACAAACTAGAAAGATGTGTGTACATGAAGATTCAGAATGTCAACCCACAAGATAGGCTTTGTTTCTAAATACCTAGCTTAGACAATTGTCATTTTACCCCTTGCAAAAAGAAGCAAAAGATACGTGTTTTCTTAGATCATATAGCAAGGTTAAAAAATAACTGTTCCACACACACAGCAAGTGCTCAATATATCACTTTTAATGACTCCCAGCAAGGCTTTTTAGAGTGATTTAGAGTTTACAAAGAGCTTTCTCATTTAATCATCAAAACAAAGCTTTCACAGAGGTTACTAATCCCACTTACAGTTGAACAGATTCATAAAGTAAGCCAACTAGTCAATGGCAGAATTAGGACTAAACCTAAGTGCTTAAAGTTTAGGTTGTGCTTTTCTAATCTTCATTGTTGGGATTTTACAAAGATGAAGCTGATTTCAGCCTCTGTATAAGAATATTCTTCTGTAGATGATTTTTTGCCTTTTAATACAAAATTGAAAACTAATGCCTATCCATAATGTTTAGAGTAACTAGTCACTGTGTTATAGCTCCAATGTATCAATTTATTACACTTGTTTCCCAAAATAAAATAAAATAGATGAACTCTGTCCTCTACCTGGGTCTTAGAAGAAAATACAATTTACTTCTGAGGGGCTAGATTTGGAGTAAGAAACCAGTGGTGAAAAGTTCATTCTGTTCTGGCAGACAGAAATTAAACGTTGTCAAGTTGACCCCTGGCCCAGACTGCGGCTGCTGTTTCTGGGGTTCCACTCAATCCATTAACACAGTGCCCTAAAAGCCAGCCCTACTCTTCAAGCTCAGTCCAAAATGGGATAGACAGGAACCTCCACAGCTCGACTATGGGCCAGGAGTCACTAACACCAGCCATGAATATCATGTTAGTATAAAGGAAACAGGTCCAGACACAGCAGTCTTCTGCCCTGGGGAGGAGTGGAGGAGTTCAGGGCCAGCAATTACTTTTCTGTTAAATAACTAAATCCATCTGGCCCAGATATGCTGTAAATTAGAGGCTAACTCATTAATGTATTTTCTAATAGACCTGAAGTCCAGCACTGGTTCCACAACTCAGACTACCTCCAGAAAAGTACAAAAGCACCAGTAGAAATATGTAAAACCCCACTTGAAAAAAAAAGCACTACTTACCAAGAGACTTCATTTATTTCCCTTTAATGCATATTCATAATTGTTTCAGGTTTCATAAGAATCCACGTCTAGAAACATATCACCTACCTTATACTGATTTAAAGAAACAGAAGGGTGTTGTTTGGTTAACTCATTCTCTGGTTCATGTCTGGATTTACTTTGCTCCAGTTTATAAAGCACCTGAGAACTTTCCTGTATCCTACAAAACAACTTTTGAGAAAAAGAAAAATGAAGCCTATGTGAGCCATATTAACCTTAAATGTCAAAGAAAAAACTTTCTAACTTCTTTACACTAAAACTTTAGGCAAGGAAAGTACTGGTTTTTAAACTCTTAATATTTACACAGTGTCTCTTTTTGGCAGAAAATCAGCATTTACATTGTTAAAACCAAAACCAACATATTACTGCAAACCAGAATACAAGTCATTAACCCGCAGTTCTACTTCCTTTAGGTGAGCATCAACCTAAAGATTGGACATTCATATCTACACTCTACCCATTCCTCACCCCATAAATGTGCTGCGTGATTACTTCAAGTTGAATCATTCGACAATGACCATTTCATGGGTGCTTTAAGAAGCTCTAAGAATACAAGAGCATCCTTCCTCCTCTTTGAAAGGTTTCTTGAAATAACTTGCACCGTGCAAACTCACTAGATTTTTTTTTCTTTCAAAAAAAGAGCTCCAGTTTGATTTACTACACCAAAATGAAAGGACTTTTCACTCTGGGCTTCAATCCCGAATGTCAAGTGTTCTATGGAATCATGGAGCAGTTCACAGAAGGGCTATGAAGAGATGTGCACTCCAAGCCCGTGACCATTATTCTCACATGCTCCCAAAATCTGGATTCTTTTGATGAATGATTTCCAGATCAAAGCTCACCACCTTCCTATACCTGCTGATGAGAAATCCTACCTTTTTAAGAAGAGAGCAGATCTGCTGCCGCACTCCTGGAGACTGGCTGTTAAGATTGTATGTGACAAAGAACTGAATCCACTGCATCTCTTCTATGGAAACGATTTCTGTGCTTCGATTACTTTCACAAAGCAAGCCTAATGTATCTATCCGCACCTAAAACACATCAAGCAGTAAAATGTTAATTTTTCAATGAAAAAAGCGAAGCCTAAACCACTTGACATGTTTAATTATTTACACAAGCTACCAAAGGGAAAAAAACACACAGTAAACCTCATCCCTAATCCCAAAGATCCTCTGGTTATTGTCTTTAAATTATTTTATTAAATGTGTAAATTAGATATTAAAGCAAACAACCTTAAAGATTCTTATTCCACGGTGATGTTCAACTTCATTCTTTTCATTCTCTTCCTCAGTGACCACTTTAGCCCAGGGCCCCATCGCCTCGCGCCCAGACCACTGTCACGCACACCTAACTGGCCTCTTGGTTTCTTTTTGCTCCCGTTCTGCACACTCATCTGCTTGCATTAACTTCGCTTCCTTGCTGAAGGCGCTGGTTCCCAGTTACCAACTGAATGAAAACTGAAGCCTTCGGCCTAGGATTGGAGGATTCCATAAAATGGACAAAACACTTCACTACTGCCAAACAATGTCCTTAGGTCAAAGTCCTTGTAGGTCATTCTGTGGGCTGCTCCAATGCTTCCTCTCCTCTAATCACATTTATCACTTTCCTAATCAGCCATCGCTGCTCTGATGGGTCTCTTCTCCTGAGCTGCCCACGTCCTTACGCGTAAGGCACTCTTGCATCTGTATTTTCTTCTAAGAGTCTACAGTTATTTTACGCACGTTTTCTTATTCCTTCAACTAAACTCTAAGTAGCCTGGGTACAAGGTCTTCACTTTTCGTTCTCTATTCATCACTCTTATGGACGCCTTAAAACAGTGATGGGCATAACATAGGGGCCTCTGTATTGGGATTGATAAATGAGTAATAAATCAGGGATCTACTGCATGTATGAATTCCTAGTTATTCTGTTTACTTACTTGGCAGTGCTGATGAATTAAGCCTTGCTTTATTTTTGCACTGGACACAAGATTCCTCCAGGCATCAGTTGCAGACTGAAGATGTCCATGAGCTCTAGCTGTTCGCAGACATGCCATCAAAGCTCCCAGAGCCCCTCTGCTATTATAAGACCCTAAGGATGGAAAAGATTGCTCTTGTTGCAAAAGCGCATTAGCAAATACTAGTACTGTGCTGTGTGATAACTACCACAATGTTCATGTTTCTAATTTTAAACACACTGTATACGCTACCTGCCTATTAATTACTTAGTGGCCAGTTCAGTTACAACTGTCCCAATAGTATCCCAGCGCTAGTGTTCAATTAACCCTTATCTTACTTAACAATGGCCTCAAAGCAAAGAGCAGTGATGCTGGCACTTCAGGTACACCAAAGAGAAGTCATAATGTGCTTTCTTTAAGAGAAAAAGTAAAAGTTCTTAACTTAATAAGGAAAAAAATTTATCATATGCTGAGGTTGCTAAGATGGATAGTAAAATCGACTCTTCTATCTGTGAAATTGCCTAATTCATAAATTAAACTTTATCAATTAAAAATAAGTATGTATGCATAGGAAAAACATAGTATATATGGGGTTTGGTATTATCCATAGCTTCAGGCATTTACTGAGGGTCCTTAAATGTATCCCCTGCAGATAGGAGGGGCTACTATGATAAAGTAAACCTCATAATCCTATCTGGAATCAATCCTTAGCCTGTAGAAATGGCTTCAGCCAAAAAAACTCGATTCAGCTATGTGCAGTACCATTCGTTTCAACTGAAATCCTTACTGTTAATGTCCTCCTTTACTATTTATAGAAGTGATAACATTTAAATTTGAATACAGTCAACATCTGTCTGGGTAACTACACTTAAAAATCCTAACTAGAAATTACTAAGACAAAAAATCATTTTCTTACCAGTTTTAGCATCAGCAGAAGTCTGAAGAATCTTTACCATGTAGCTTAAGCTTTCAGGGTTGCAATTCAATAATTTGGGCAAGTAATAATCAATGACATAAGATTTTTGATCCAGATTTCCTTCACAGAGTATGTGAAGGAGAGGAGAAACCCAAGTCTCATGCCACTCATCAATCCAAGTACTGTCGACAGCCTGAGATTTCAAAGTACTCTTATGATTTTTAAACATGGTTTCTAAGAGGTCACTTGCATAAGGTACCAGTGACTGGTCCCCCATCACCTCTAGTATTTGCGATGGAATAGTTTTAGCTAATGCCAAAATATGTCCAACTCCTATGCATTCTACTAAACAACCAAGGCATATGTACTTTCCTTTAATATGCCATTCCAATCGCAGAAGACTCTCAGTCAGTTCAAAGATGAAACGATCAGCAGCCAAGTCTGACTTTTCTAACTCTGACTCTTTGACAGTGAGCTGGTGCATCTGAAGAATGTTTCTGAATATGATTCTGGTTTGGTGTCTCAAAGCATCCAATGGATGTTCCCAGTGGGTATAGACATATCCCAAAAGTCTCTGAGCTATGCTTGAATTCCCATTCAGACTGTCTTTCAGGCTTGGGGAACCTGATTTGAGAACATGTACGGCTGAGTTAGTCCAAGATGCCAAAATTCTCGACAGAAACATTTCCAGAGCTGACTCCTTGATCCTGCAGAAAAACAAGATGTATTATTATAAAGTGACTAGTAAAAGAAATTTGATTTTATAATCATTTAAACTTTAAAAACATAAAACACAAAGAATGATCAGAAAATGCAATCATTATTAAATTCACAACAAAAATATAAACAAGGCCAAAACAGACCCCAAATTTGTATATAAATCTATTTATCTTGTAAAATAAACCATCCTCCCCCAAAAAAGGCACAAGGAAACTTTTGGGGGTGATGGAAATGTTCATTATCTTGATTGTGATGATTGTTTCACAAGTATTTTAAAACATACCAAGGAGTTAGGGTTGGGGAAAGTTAGTTGGAATGGGGTTTCTTTTGGGGGTAATGAAAATATTCTAAAATTGATTGTAGTGATAGTTGCACCATCCCATGGATATACCAAAAAAACACAAACTCTGTAAATTATATCTCAACTGATCTGTATAAAATAACACAATGAAGAATAAATTTTAAAATATGCACAATTTAAAAATATGTACAATTTTAAAATACACATAAACTGAAAAACATGTTATTTTAAAACACTGTAGTTTTCTCCCTTTATCTACATGTTTATTACTATCAAGCTGTATCTATGGTTTGACAAGTTAAGCACATGAACATTTTCAGGCATTATGGCAAAAACACCAAAACATCACAAAATGCAATCCAAGGAAGTCAAAAGACCTGGCTACAGTTCTGGCTCAGGTACATATTAGCAATATACTCTTAGGTTAAAGCATTTACTTTTCTAGACTATTCACTTTACCCATTCAACAAATTAGATTTCCACATTGAATTATCTATGAAGTTGTTCATAAACTATAAAACACGATACATATAGAAATTGTTTTTTAAAAATGCTAACAGACTGAACATTAAAATTAATTTTAAAAGTGTTCACTCCAGGTTAATCTGCACCAATAATTTCTATAACCTCCATCATCCTGTTTTCTCTTGCTCTACTTTCACACCCACGTCATTCCCTTTCAATAGAGGATTATCCTGACCATTTTTCATTGAATTACTAAGTACACTGGCTCAGCTGCCATCTTTTAAATGTCTGATAAGCAAAACAAAATATGAGATGGCAGCATCAAAACTTACTGTGAACTCAAGGTGAACAAAACATGCACGGTATCCAAGAGCAGGACCTCCCCACTCAGGCCCATGCTCCCATTCTGCCAGTCCAACATGGTGAGGGTCCCCTGACACAGGAACAGGAGGGCTGACTCGGAGACATCAGCACAACAAAGGCTCCTGCAGGAGTTCACAAACCACTCTGGGGTGCTCGAGCAGTCCACAGAATGGAGAAGCAAACTACTAATCTGAAAAATGTAACAGTGAATACATGTAACACCTCTAAAACTTTTCAGATACTTCAAAATATAAATCCAAAATTCTCTTTCCCCTGAAACAGCCTAAGAAAAATAAATAAACCTAAAGGTGAAAAAGCCACAAGTGGTAAAATTATAACAATGGGGGGAAAATAAAATCTGAGTACATGAACCATTTTGCTGGTTTGAATGTACTGGTAGAGCACAACACATCGCCACCTGCAGGTGGATGAGCTTAACTAATGCTTTTAAGAAGTGATTTAGAAAGAGAATGTTTAATTTTATCCAATAAATGTGATCTCAGAGAATGGCACACACCTATTTTGCATAAAGTCAGGCAAAGAGCTAAAATAATAGATAATACAGTAAAGAGAAAAACTGCTAGAAGTAAATACAAGGATTGTGGCCCGAATTATCAAATTATACTCCCCATACAATCAAATCCGCTGAACAAATGATTCCAGCATGCTTCCTGTCTAAAACACAGTATTTGGGACATTCTTAATAAAAAACACATTTATCAAAAAGTTATTACTATATATGTACATTAATCTCTGAATAATTGTAATATTACAAATATCTTATGATACTGAGAGAACTGAACAAACAGCACTAGAGAAAAATAGGATATACATAAAAAATGTTGACAGTGATTATCTTTGTGAGATGGATTTATAGGCAACTGTTGTGTTCTTTCTGCTTTATCTGAATTTTTGGAACTGTCTTTTATATGTAAGAGAAAAAGATCATCAGAAAGATTCTGATTATGAAAAAAAAAATTCTCATTTATTTCTTTAAAAATATTTTTTAAATGTGTCAAACTATCAATAAAATGCAATTCTAAAAAGGAGATGCACTCACCAAATCAGGAATCTTTTCAGGTGGATGAAACATAGCTTTAATAAAAAGAATAACAGCTAATCCAGATGTACTCTGAATTGTCCTTAAGAGGTCATCTATTTGACAAAGAAGCAGACAGCACGCATTAGATGATGGATGTTCTGGTACAGCAGAAGGAGCCATGCTGCAGGGTAAGACAGTCCTGGGTGCAATTTCTAGCTTGACTACTTCCTAGGTAAACAGGCCTTGGGCAAGTTACTGGACCTCCCAGGAAACTATAGCTCCTATCTGACATAGTTGTTATAAGGTTTAAATGAACAATGAACAAAAGGCTTTTATGCTCAACACATACACACTCAATACATGTGATTCCTTCCTCTCTCCTCTACGATTCACTTTCTTCCTCTCCATCTACAGCCCCCAACACATCTAGCAGCACCATCACCTTGTCCCCTCCGCTCATGCCTCTGCATCCCAACCCCCACATATTACTTTTTCTTAGTGATTTCAGGGCTGTGTAAAGACCCTGCATCAGTGCTAATTATAAACTTGCTATCACTGGCACTGTACCCAAACAATCTCATCTTGCTATCTTGTTATTTTCTATTAGCCTCTGGTTTGTCAGAAAGTATAGTAAACAACATGGTAAATTATTTAACCTGTTGAAAGAATTATATGTACCTACTGTAAGTTATCTACTAATTATACATTCTGTCATTTATTCATGTTAATAGAACTGTGACTTTGATTGAGGCATCCATGTACCCAGCCAAAGACAAAAGAATTGCTTCCTCCATCTTCCTTGCAATTAAAGGCAGCCATGAGGCCAATGGGATGTAAGCACAAATCTCCTGGGTACTTTTGATTTTCCTGATTGAAAGTAAGGACGCAACTGGTCCTCCTTCCTGACTTAAACAGAGACATGCTATCTGGAGCGACAGCAGCCATCTGGCAACCATGAGGCAGCAAACATGCGGGAGAAAGCCAACATGCTTAAGACGGCAAAGCCGAAAGGCAGAAATTGAGGGTTCTACGCTGCCTTCAGTACCTCTGGGTCACCTGCCTCTGAACTTCCTGTTACGTGGGAAGAAGGGGAGGCACATATGCTTAAGTCCCTGAAGTTCAGTTTGTTGCTTACAGCAAACACTTGATTGATACATGGAGCTTTAAAATCCTGGGGGAAATAGCCTTGATTAGGTGCCATCAACTTTTCAGAAAAGAGGCTGCCTGATATTAAAATCATGTTCTGTCTGCATTTTATCAGTCATTTTTTTTTTTAGATTTAACAAATTTCTCTTTTAAAAGCAAATATTCACAGAAAAGATGTCTGTGAATTATGTCTTAATAAGAATAACTTTCCTCTCCTTTTAATACCCATCTGAGATCCTAGGCAGAAAAGAAAAAAAAAAAGAAAGAAAAGAAATATTAACTGGACAATTTAGCTAGGACTTCCACTAGTTACCAGGGTTAAAAACATATAAACAATGAGATTACTATTTGTTTCCCATCAGGCTAGCAAAACCAGAGTCAGTTGCTATTCTTTATAAATAAACACTCTGAACAGATCCCATTGTGTTTTTTTAATTAAGTTAATACTCATATATACATTAACATATAGAATGGGAGGGTATAGGTAATATAACTTTTTATGTACTTACATGTTAAGAATCACTTGTTAATCTTATTGTAACACAAGCACAGATAACATAAAACAGAGATACAGAAAACCACCCAAAACAAATGTAGAACAATGAATTATTAGAAGGCAAATACCCTTGTACCACCATCCATGGCAAGAAACAGAACTCCGCCACCAGCCCAGAAAACTCATCCATGTGCCTCATCTCAATCACAGCTCCTTTCTCTCACCCTAAGCATTATTCTTTCATAGTAATGACATCTTTAGTTTTTAAAAAAATTTCATTGATCAAATATACAGCCCTAAACACTATAATTCAGTCTTGTCCATTTTCTAAAAATTTGACATGTGTCTTTTAATCTACATGTGCCCTTTCGGCCCCTTTCTTTTTGTTACAATTTCCCTGTTGAAGAACTCTGGCCGTCAGACCTAGAGTTTCCCACAATCTGGATATTGCATTTGTTTACTCCTGGTGTAGTTCAACATGTTCCTCTGTCCTCTATAATTCCTGTAAATTGGTAGGTGACCTAGAGACAGGGCCAGTCTCAAGTTCAATGCGAAGACTATAGATGGTAAAAGCAAGACTCGAAGGGGCACATGTTGTCTGGTTGCCTGTTTCTATAATGTTAGCAGCCACTGATGCTTAATGCCTACATCAATTCATTGCAGGTTACAAAATGGTGATATTCTAATTCTGTCATTTCATTTTCCTTTATTAGTTGACATACTTTTATAAAAAGACATGTCTTCTCATCAACTATCCGGTTTCCCAGTGGTACAGTTTATATGGATAGAAGCAACATGAGTACAAGGAAGCATAATGAGCTGTCCCACAGTAACTATTGTCATTATTTGAAGATAATACCTGCTGCCAAGGAGAAATGTGTGGATTACACCAGCCTTTCCACACCTTCCTTCCAAATTTGGAAATTTCTTCTCAAGAATTTTCTTCTGCTACTTAAAGCCTGTGGCCTTTCAACACTAAGACTGTCAGGTTTTCTTCTCTGCATGCAATACACAGACACTTAGAAAAGTCCTTCGACTTTATCCCTTGCTGAGCTGGCACATTTGAAAGAAAAAGCATTAAAACCTTGTAATCCCAGGCCTTTTTCCACTTTGAGGGGCTGACTTAAGTACCATATACTTCATACCATTATTAGCAAAAATTGAGTGACAATTATAACCATCATTTGTATGTTTTTACACTTACCATTGTTTAAAAACTTGGTAAAAATACTCAGCAATTCACACATACTCTGCCATGTGGGAGAACTGGAAATCGTCAAATGAATTCTTTGGAGGCCTTGTACTTTCTGTACTAACATTACTGAAACTCTAATGCCTACCAATAAGTCATTCATCAACTGAGTTTGAACAATATGATTTCCAGCAAGTTTTCTACAACAAAGAAAAGACATCATTACAAAATGAAAGTCACATAAAAATGTCACCATTTCTATCACTCTTCAAAATAACACATTCCTCAAAGAGCCAAAATCAATTTTAGATTACAGCAGACACGCCTTTCTCTTCCAGTCCCATAAACATTCCAATTATGTAGACATTTATTGGAAACTTTCAACACTCTTAACACAACATTTCCCTCTTTATCAGCCAATTTCTAACCTCACTCCTCTTTTTTAAAGTAAAAATAACAAATTAAAAACAAATAACACAATTTATAATCTTGAACACTCCCTCTACCTTGATATACTTTCTTCACCCGGCTTTCAAGATGCCAGGCTCTCCCAGACTTTCCCCGACTTCACCATCACTTCTTCTTAGATACCTTGGCTAGTTCCCCCTGTCCCCTGACCTCTTTATGTTAGAGCTCTCCATGATTCAGACCTTATTGCTCTTCTTTTGTCCATCTAATTCATTCCCTTGATGCTGATCTCATCTAGCTTGTTAGCTTTAAATTATAATCTATATGCTGACAATTCCCAAATTTATATCAACAGCCCAGGCCTCTCTTTCTAATTCCAGACTTGTATACGAAGCTTCCTATCCAGTATCTTCACTTGGATGTGTGAGAGACATGTCAAACTGTGTGAACTCATCTTCAGCTCCAAACATGCTCCACCTGGGATCTCTATCCTACAAGAATTTTGTAATCATCCTTGACTCCTCTCCTCCACACTCCATCCTGTGGGTTTTGCCTTCCTTCAAAATATATCCAGAATCAGACCACTTGTACTGCTACTCCTGGCCTGAGCCACTCTCATCTCTCCCATGGGTTACTACAGTAGCCTCCTAACTGGTCTCCCAGCTTCTATCCTTGCTCCTCTCAGTCTGTTCTCAACGTAGCAGAATACAGAGTAATAACAGAAAAACATAAGTCAGGGAAAACTGCTGGGGGGTTCCTCAAAAAGTTAAATGTAGAATTATCATATGATCCAGCATTCTACTCCTAGGTATATGATGAAAACAACTGAAAATAGGGATTCAAGCGGATCCTTGTCTACCAGTGTTTAGAGCGGCGTTACTCACATTAGCAAAAAGATAGAAATAACTCAAATGTCCATCAACAGATAAATGGATAAACAAATTGTGGTATATATATACAATGGAATATTACTCAGCCATCAAAAGGAATGAGATTCTGATACATGTTATGACATAAATTAACCTTTAAAATATTGAAATAAGCCAGACACCAAAAGACAAATACTGTATTCCACTTATTTGAGGTATCTAGAACATGCAAATTCAAAGAGACAGGAAGCAGAATGAATACAGGTTACCATGGGTTGTGGGAAGGGATAAAAAGACAGTGAATTTTCTTTTGAACACACTGAATTTGAGGTATGTGTAAAACATCCAAGTTAAGATGTCTAAGAGATAACTGACTATGTAAATCTACTGTTGGAGGAAGAGAGCTAAGTGGAGTGATAAACCTACAAACCGTAACTACAGAAATGATGCTGACACCGAAGAAGGGGATGACATTAAGCAGTCAAAACAAAGAGAATAAAAAGGACAGGTCCCACGCTGCAGAGATAAACAGAGGAGGAAAAGCCTAAAAGGTGAAAAGAGGGGACTCTTTCCTGGAAAGGCAAAGGAGAACTTGGGTTAAAGATGGCCCGCAGATATTCTTCTACTCTCCCCCAGAACCTCCCTATACCAACACCCAAGGGATTTAAAACATAAAAAGAAATAAATACACAAGAACAACAAAAAGACAATGAGAAAATTATAAAGTTGTAGAAGCTATAAAGCACATGGGTAAGTGATAACTGATTTAGCTAAATCGAGAAAGGTGACTACTAAGCCAGAAAATGAGCCCAGAAGCAACCTGATTTGCATGCTCAAAAGCCTAAGAAGTTGTGGGCGCCAGGTATTCCTTGAGGTGGAGGCAAATAAATGTAGGGCTGAAAACAGGAAGATTGGCAACAAGTCTGTTGAAAAAGAATAAAAACTCTCTGGGTCACACCTCCAAGCCAGCAAACAACTGGTCTACCTCTAGAGACAGTAAAACAGCAGGAGTCTAGACAGGAAGACGGTACACACAGATAAGGTAGCAATACCATATTGCAAACAGGAAAATTAGGTAAATATATGCAAAGTGAATGTTAAATGCCAAGACTTCAACTTTCAGAGCCAGCAATCAGAATATTAAACCAAGAGTTTGGAAGAGTCTTCCATGGTGAATCCACTACCCATGCAGAAAGACCTAAAGATACTAACATCAGGGGTTCCCCAAAGAAAGCCCAGCTACACCAACCCACAATAAAACCTGCAATCAACCACACTCACATGCACAGAGATTCTAATCAACTCTCAGTGCCCCATTCTTAACCATGAGGGCTCAGCCTAGGATCACCAGACTTCTGCGGAAAGCTTCTAGCAACAAATATAGTGACTAACAGCAGCAAACAGAAAAAAACCAACTTGGAAGAAATCGAAGCTATGTAAAGATAAAAAAACCTTTAAAAACTGTCATTAATATCTTCAGAGAGATAACAGAGAGTACTTCATCCACAAAATAAGAACAGGATGCTATGAAAAAGGAACATTCAGGTAGAGGAAAGAGCTCTTCCCTTTGTCACTTATTCTCATAATAATTTATTTTATTTTAAAGAATTAAATATCAAACCTCTAAAAAATAAATGTCAATAATTAGGTCTGACATTAATGGAGAGGGATAGAACGGAGACTATTGTAGAACCTTTAAAAAATTTCCTTTGTACAAAGACAATATGCAACTGCAAGTATGCACAAGCATGCAAACATGTAACACTTGCCTATTTTCTTCTGCAATTTCAATTAAACTCTTCTGTAGAAAATGAAGCACTGAAAAGAAAAGAATATAACAAACCAGGATTTAAAAACTGTGAATGTTAACTTCAGCACAATATTTTAAATCACTGTTACCTAAAATGATACCGTAGTATAGAAGTACAAATTTAAAAGGAACATTATGCACCTTAGTTATCTGTGGTACTCTACCTACTGCCAAGAAACTTAAAAGAACCTGTTCCAAAATGACTCATACAAGCAGTCACCTCTAAGAATAAAATAAAATAAAATAAAATAAAATAACAGGACTTACCATTTTCAAGAAGATTATTAACACTTGTTATACCTGTGGGAGTAAAAATGAACACTGGTGAGAAGTCTCAGGACCAAAATTAACATCATTTAAAAACAATGATGTAATGACAAGTGTTAGCCAGAAGAAGTACTAGAAAAGAACTGGCTTACCCAAGTTAAAGTTCTCCATACAGGAAGATATGTTGTCAATTACTTTTCTGTAAGAGTACAGATCAGTAGTCTTCAACTCTTCCTGAAGACGAGAGGTAAAACTTTGTACGGCCTCAGTTAGAAAAAATTCAGGCAGGCAATTTAGTGAGCTAGGAAAGGAAGCAAATATTGAAAATCTTGACAACTCTGTAGTACGAGGGTAGGTGACGAGGGAGGTGAATCATTACAAATCAGGAATACTGAACTAGACCTTCAAAATACTGCCAGAAAATAACTTAGACTATCCTCAACAGAGTAACCAGAGTGATATTACCAAAACACCATGTATTCCTCTGCCTAAAATCGTCCAACACTGTCCCTCCCAATCAAAGTAATAGCCAAAGTGCTTACAATGACTTACAAGACCCTGTCGATCTGGCCCCACCATTACCTCTCATCTTGACCCTTGCTCACTAACTCTAGCTACATGGCCTTCCTTTGCTCCAACAACATGCCAAAACTTTTCTCTTCCTACTTCCTCTACCTGGAACACTCGTCCCTCAAATATACCCGATAATCATTCCCTTACCCCTTTTGGGTCAATTTTGAATATCACCCTATCAATAACAATTGAGCAAAGATACCTAAAGTGACCACTATTTGTAAACTGAAACACTCACTCCATCCTGAGTCTCCCTTTCCCTCTTCTCTGCTTTATTTTTCTTCACAGCCCTCATGCCATCTAATTCTACATATTTTGCTTCTGTATTTTGTGTATTTTCTATCTTCCTCTTAGAATGTAACCTTCATTCTAGACTTATTCACTGTATCCCCAAGTCTAGAAGAATATTTCACGCGTAGTAGGTGATCAGTAAAAATTTAGCGAATGAATAAACTAAACTAAATTAAATTTTACATCAATTAATCTAAATCAAAACCAGTAAGCATTTTTTAAAAATCTGGCTAAACAGTTCTGAAGTTTTTCTAGAAGGAAAAAAAATCAAAACTGGAACTACCTTGAAAAAGAAGAGCCAATGGAGGGATGACTTGCTCTAACATAAAATTAAACTACATTGTCAAACTACAGCAAATAAAAGTGTGGTGTTGGTATATAAACAAATAGTCCCAAGTCTAAAACCAATCCAGGGAATTTTTAATATTGGTTACTTTTGATCAAATTGAACATTTATATGGCCCACTTCCCTTCCTTTTTCTCCTTACCTTGCCAAGACTTTCTTCAAGGGATTCTTTAGACTCAAAGAAAGATAAATGCCTGCTAAAATGTCCAAACAACTTCTAATAGTGGGATCACACATGCCATTTTTATCTGCTTTCTCCAGTAAAGGCACTATCTATAATCCAAAATATTCAAAGTCATAGTAAATTTTTAAATATCAAGCATAACAAAGCAACATGGATTCAAATACTCTTTTAACTCTCAATTACAATGTGAAATATTTTCCACACTGCACTGTTAAGGATATTGATTTAAACACCTATTTCAGTATTTATTAGCTTTATTAACACTTGCCCTCAACTCCCACTTTACCCTCCAGACCCACCTTCAGTAAGAATTACAGATTTGTCAATGGCGTTAAGATATAGGAATTAGGTAGCACTACTGAAAAACCAATAACGCATTTAATCACTTTCCAAAAAAATATGCAAATTCAAATCCTAATATTGAAATACGAGTAAGAACAGTCTTTACATTTTAAATAAACTTTTTAATGTGCCTGCTAAAAAAGTTTTAAAGATTATGATTAATAGAAATAATTTTTAAAACTCTATCTCCACAAAAGGTATGTAGTCACCTTATTACCCTACCTACTTATAGCTCCAACGGTGGCAGGAGCCTGAAGATGGCTTTTATTGCTACTTTGAAGAAAAAGATAGTATACAATAAACAGAAAGAAAAACCTGTTCTTTAATGCTACATTGATATTAAATAATTGCAAGCCAAAAATGATCAATTAATTTTAAAAGTTTGTAACAGCATGATAATCTTCAAGACGCAGCCATGAATATCAATTCAGCCTTACCTGTTTCACATAACGGATTTGGGACACTCCATCGGTGAGCTGTACACAATGTAACAGCAGAGAAGCTAGATTTTTCCCTTCCACGTCAGCCAAAGCTACATAACACACACACACAAAAGTTCTTCAGAAATGTAAAAATCCATGGATATGAGTTTGCCTTTGTTATGCATTCTATAAATTTTAAATATTTATAAACCCAAAACACCAGGCAGAACTTAGTCTGAAATAGAATTTTAAGAAAACCATTTTACATCCAAAATTGAATATAAAGCACATGGAAAAAATAAATAGCAAGATTTGAACATTAGGTGATATGAAGTCCCAGAGATAAAAATACTCTATTTGCAACCTAGAAAAGAAATAAAGTCAGAAATCACTTACATCTCAAAGTTTCAAGGTCCTGATGACAAATGGTCAACGCAGTAACTTGTATTTCTTTCTTCTTCTTTACAACCATCTTAAACAGAATAGTAGTCACTGCAAGAAAGAAGAGTTTAAGGTATTGTCTAACACAGGGGTCCTGAACCTTAGCATGACTGACATTTGGGGCCATATAATTCTTTGCTGTGGGTCTGTGGTGCTGTGCACTGTCTGACGGTTCACACATCGCTGGCCTTTACCCACTGGGTGCTAATAGCATCTGCCTCCCACCAAGTTACGACAATCAAAAAATATCTCCAGCCATTGCCTAATGATCCCTGGGGCAGCAAAGTTGCTACAGATTGAGAACCACTGGTCTAAGGATTTCTGGTTTGAAAAGGAAAAACTTTTTTTAAGCTCAAGAAGAGTTTATTATTATCTAAAGTTACTTTTACCTACTATAATGCAATCTTTGTATTTTAAAATAAAGCAAACCTTCATTTTAATAATCATAAAAAAACCAGCATGGTTTTTCTAAAAATAAAGTGTATCTAACTAACCCTAGTACCTTCTTAGACAGATCAGGAGTTATCATAACACACTGTATTCTGATTTCTGCAAAGTATTTGATAGAGAAAACTTTGACATACTATCCTTGTGAGTATGCTTTTAGTTAACAGAGTTCATTACCAGGATGCACAATGAACTGAAAAAATGTACTAGAAAAATACACACTAATAGTACCATACCACCTGGAGAGAAGTCACTTAGGGAAACGGCACGCAGGGCTCTTTTCTTGGGGCAGTTAGCATTTTAATTATTTTTTTTCTCTTTTCTTTCCTCTTTATTTTTTCCATCACCATTTATCCTCTCTATGCCCTCTTCCATCTCCACCCACCACTCCCCCCTGCGGTTAATATTTTTTGCAGTGTATATGATGCAGACATTGGAGGACATAATAGTGAATTTATAAAAGAATTTATATATTAATTTATAAAAAATACAACGCTGGGAGGACATGTTGGATGATGGGATCAGGATTAAAAAACAGCCCAATGAACCAGAATAAACTTACCAAGATGAACTAGAAATAAATGTAAAATGCTGCATTTAGATTAGAAAAATATAATATAGAAATACAGGATGGGGGGCAGGAGGCGAAATGTGATTTGAAACAGCTCAATATGTTGTTTGAAACAGTTCAGTGTGAGCCAACAGCACAATACGAATGCTAAAAAGCACATTAGAAGTCGGGTAGATTAAGGTAGTTCATGATCCCTTGGTCATCCCACAGGTCAGGTGATATGTAGAGCATTAGGTGCAGTGATCGTGGCCATATCTTAAGGATCCATGATAAATGATGGAGCTTCCAAGAACCAACCAGACTTCTGAAGGGCCTAGAAAGCATGTCCTTCAGAGAACAGCTTAGTTAACCAAAGGTGGTCTGGAGAAAAAAAACAAGACACGTGCCTTAAGTGGCTGCTGGACTGGTTAGGAGAAAAGGGGTGTAGATGTCTTCTGTCTTGTTATAAGATTAGGAAAAAGTACAAGCTTCAGGGAGGCAGACTCCAGCTCAAGTCAAAGGAAGAACTCCATGTTCCAGCTATGGAACAGGCAGTCTTTCAAACAGAGAATTCCCAACACCTGAAATATCCAAAAAAGAAGCTGAATGAACCCTTTTAATCCAAACTCCTACAACAGCTTCCTCGCTGGTCTCCTCACTTCGACCCTTGCTTCTGAAGAGTCCATTCTCTTCACAACGATCCAGGCAATCTTTTTTGTTCGAGAACCCATTCACTTAGTCAAAAAACTCTAACCAAATCTAATTACTCTCTTGGGCTTTCCAAGGGCTTCCAACCACACTTAGAATAAAATCCAAACGTGAGCCTTTGGCCTCCAAGGCCCTAAATAATCTGTCTCTGGCTTCCCCTGCACTTCATTTCAAAGCACTCTTCTCTTGGCTGTCTCAGGGGCGCAGCTCTCCCTGATGCTTAGTCCCGCGGAAGGGGCTCTGCGTGTCCTGGTACCTCGGCGGGTGGCTGCTCATCCCGCCAGGTCCCGCGAGGCGGGCTCCTTCCGGCCTCTTCTAGAAGAGCCCCTGAGAGCCGCTCGGCCGGAAACGCCACCCCAGGCCCGGAGGAGGTGGGCGGTGAGGGCACCGGGGACACGCAGGTCCAGGGCCATCCCCCGCCGGGGCGCACGCACCGGCAACCAACCAACGCCTAAGTAACAACAAATCAGGGTCGCGCTCTCTCTCCAAAGATCAGTTTTTTTAAAAGTGTTTAAATAAGTAAGTAAAATGCCGCCATTCCTTCTCACATACACACAATTTCCATCACTTTTTCTTCGCAGCACTCACTACCTGAATTACACTGACTGGTTTCTTGGCGAACGGTCCGTGTCCCGAGCAGCACGCCGCGACGGCCGCGGCTTCATCCCGGTTCGCCCACTGTCCCAACCCCCAGTTCCTGCAACAGCACCGGTGCCTGTCCCGGCGCCTCGGCCGAGGGCGCAGCAGCGAACCGACGGACGAGTGAACAGGCGCCGTCCGAGACCGTCTGGAAGCGACGCGCCCTCTGAGGGCAGGAAGGACCGAACGTCCAGGACCTAAAGGCCTAGGACCTAGACCTAGGATTAGAGCCCCTTCCCCGGCGCGTGGCAGGCGCGTCCGGGCACTGAGAGCCAGGGTGGCCGCAGAATCAGACATTCGGCACGGCGATGGCTCGCGGAAGGGCCCACAGACGACAGCGACAGGAACGGAGACCACGGCACCGTCCCGAGGGGCCCACGGCTGGACGGCCGCGGTCTGCAGCGCTGGCCCTGGGACCCGGGGCCGCCGGGCCGCCTCTGCGCGCTGCACGGGGCCCACACGCCGGCCTCCCGCCGCCGGCCTCCCGCCGCCCCGCTCCCGCCGCTGCCCTCGGGCGGCCGCGCCCCCGCCTGCGCCCTCCCGGCTGCCGCCCGCGAACACTCTCTAGGCAATTTCCGAACCACGTGGAGTCCGTGGAATGACAGGTGAAAAAAAAAATTAGTTGAAGTGCTGTCTCCAAGGAGACCTAAGCGACAGGAAATCAGCGTCCCAGCGCCACGTTCTCGCGATACTACAGGACGGGAGTTGGCGGTAATCACCTGGCTGCCCCGAACCGAGAGGCCGAACCCGGCGAGGGGGTCCGCGCAGCTGCGGGTCTGCCGACGCGACGCCTGCCAGCCAAGCCCCGTGGCCGTGGGCGTCCGGCAGGGTCGCGGCCGTCTAGGGGGCCCCGGAAGCTGCTCCCGTCCCGCCGCGTCTCGAGAGCGCTCAACGTGGTCCTCTACCGACTACCGGGTCGCGGCGAAGGGAGGGCACCTGCGGGCCTGCGGGAGGAGTCCTCGCGAGAACTGAGCTGATGCGCTCCTCCAATCAGGAGCCTGGGAGGTCGTGACGTCACCGGGAACGGGTTTTGGTGAAGACTCGGGCGCCGGGACTGCTCCCGGCAGCTGTGCCCTGCGCGCCCGAGGCCCCCAGGCGGCGCAGAGGCGGCCGCCGCACCTCTGGGTGGGGGAGACGCCCTTTCCTGCGCCCACGCACGCCTCCCTCCGCCGACTGGCCAGCCCGGCGCCGACGGAATGCTCTGGGCCGCGCGGGGGAGCCTGACCGCTTCAGCGCCCGCGAGAGGGGCGGGGCGGCGGGGCGAGCCGGGCGGAGTGGGAGCCGCGGGGCGCTGCGGGGCGAGCCGGGCGGAGTGGGAGCCCCGGGGTGGTGCCTTCCCGGCGGCGGGGCGCTGCGGGGAGCTCGGGGCGGCGCCCCTGGAAGTCACCCGCCGGTTAGAGCGTGTGTTACACAGACAGCACACTGCCAGTTGGTTCAGACCTTCAAACATAAATAACTAGCTAGGCCCCGAAGGCTACCCTAGGAGTTGGGACGGGGCGGAGATCGAGAAACAGATGCGGGCGCTTTGTTCCAGGGCAGTGAATGTGGCACATCAGCTGAGAAACACTACAGTCCCCCAAACCTTTAGTCGCACTGATGGCCTTACGTTTTTATCACTACTTTTCCGAATTCCGTCTCGCCTTCCCATGTTTTTCCTTGTAGATTTGCCACGTGTGTGTATCACTATGGAATACCTTATTTTGTTCGATTTTGAACTTGACTCGCTTTTGGCATTCATCCACATAAAAGCAAGACTATTTCTTTCACTCACTGTTGCATAGCATCCCGTCGTTTAAAAGACCACATTCATGTATTCCTTCACCTGCTTTGTGGATTTGGATGGTTTCCGACGTTCGCTCTCAGAATGGAGCCCTGAACTTTTGTGCCTGTCCACTGATGACTGTGTGCAGAACTTTCTCTACCGCATTGTTTTTGTAAGATTTTGACCAGGACTGACAGTAAGAAATACACTGTACCTGGCCCGGCCGGCCGGGGCTCATCGGTGGAGCATCGACCTGGGATCCAGGCGATCGGGGTTCGATTCCCGGTCAGGGCACATGCCTGGATTGCAGGCTCGATCAATGACTCTCTCATCATTGATGTTTCTCTCTCTCTCTCTCCCTCTCCTTTCCTGTCTCTGAAATCAATAAAGATATATTAAAAAAAAAAAAAAGAAATACATGTACCTTGAACCAAGTACACATAAATATTTGCATATATATATATATATATAAGTTTCATTTTGTTTTGGGAGAGGGAGCAAAATTATGCTCCAGAAACCGCTTTTGTCTCTATCTGCAAATTATTTAGAACAGGTTCACTGAGGGAATTATAATTCACAAGCCAATAACATACAAGATAATACCTCTTTCTAAAAAAAAAAAAAGCTTTCATTGATTTCAGAGAAAGGAAGGGAGAGAGAGAGAAACATCAATGATGAGAGTCATTGATCGGCTGCCTCCTGCAGGCCCCCTACTGGGGATCAAGCCTGAAACCCGGGCATGTGCCCTGACAGGTAATCTAACTGTGACCTCCTGGTTCATGGGTTGATTCACAACCACTGAGCCACACCAGCTGGGCAAGATAATATCTCCTAATAAGCCAACTAAAAACATACTCCAAATAAGTGACAGGTTAATCACGCTATTGATCCAGGCAAGGGAAAATGAAGGAAAAATTCCAAATTTAATATGAGGTAACTTTTTAATGAGGTAGCACTCCAGGAAAGAAGGCAACCAACCAAGAGCTGATCTCAAACTGCCAGGGCAAAAATACTACATGCAGTAAGCTAAAGAAAGGCTCCCCAAAGATGTCCGTGCGGTGATCCTAGGACCTGTGAGTATGTCATCTTATTTGGTAAAGGGACTTCACAGATGTGATTAAATTAAGGATTTTGAGATGAAGTACTGTACCCAGGTGGGCCCCAACACAAGGAGGGAATTTGGAATTTAGACTGTGGTCCTTGTGTGAGGGTAGATCACTGGGTGCCTGGCGCAGTCCACACTTTGAGCCAGATTTGAACAGAAGAAGAATGGCCACTTGGCCAGAGTAGAAGTGGACGAAGTGGTAGGTGTCGTGTGTCACATGATCACTGAAGCTCCTCCCCTCAATACGGTGCCAGGTGAGGCTGTACTTCAGGTCAAACTCCCCGGCTAGCTGGGCCGCAGTGCCCTCCTCTAAGTTGTATTTCTCCGGCACCTGAGTAGCGAGCTGTCTGCACGTCCTCGACACATCCACATTTTTTGTCACAGCCTTTCAGTCACACGTGGTTCTGGTGGATCAGGGGCCAACTGACAGCTACGGCCTCTTGAGGTGAGGCTAGTGTGGCTCAGGCCAGGTGGGAGCTGCCGCTGCCACCCTAACCCAGGCGCATCTAAGCCTGGACCAGGCCCTTTTCCTGCGGTGGACAGTGGCGTGGGCATGGGTGAACTTAGGCAGTGAAGCAACCATCCCATAGCAGTGTGATAAACTCATCCACACTCAGCTACCTACTCCTGCCGTCGCAGCACAGATAAGCAAGAAGGCCAGGAGCTGAGGATTCTTGGAAGAAATAAACCATGCTGGCTGCACCCCCGCATGCAGGAGGCCTGTATGCCGCTCCAGGAGGAGGCTCAAACTTCAGAGGGCTTAGGCTGGAGTGCGCATATACTAGGATGCTATCCTTAGAGACCGTCATTCACACTAGCCGCCCAGGCTGAGTCCCTGTACCTACATCCCTGCCCCCCACCCCCACAGCTGGCCTGGACTAGGGAGGACCACATGTGGTCCCCCCTCAACCCCAGTGATTTTCATTTACTCCTCACAACAGACCTGCGAAGCACGCAGGACTGGGATTCTCATTGTACTGATGAACCGTGCAAGCGGAACAAACGGCCAATGTGCAGTGGTTCTGATGCTTAGTCCGGGGCTCTTTCCATTATATTCCAAAGTCGCCTTTTTATATGCAAATGAGGGCAAGCGTGTGGCGTCTCTTCCTACAAAGTGAAACAATGCCATAATTACAAGAGCTTGGGAATTAATGGTACTAAATGGGTTTAATGTTAAATTCTGAAGTAGGTGGCCTACGGTCAGAGAGTGACTTTACAAGTGTCACCTCTGCCATCTGGTGGTCAAGTGACAATATAACTAAAACAAATGAGTAATGATACTGTCATCATATTAAAGTTACGCATGACCCGGAGGCAGGGTGAATGATTTGAATATGGGCTCTGACTTTTAGGGCCTGAGATGACAAAAGAAAATGTTAAATGTACAAGTAAAGGTCAGAGGTTTTTCACAATTATTTCTACTGAGGGTGAGGAAACTCGTAGTTTACAATAGAAGAGTCCCTTCACCCACTTATTCAACAAGTATTTATTAAACATGGTCTTAAATTGGTTTTCCAGGAAGCAGATTCTAGGCAGAGATTTGTGTGAGAGAGGGTTATTGGAGAGTAGTCTTGAAAACAACCCTTGTAAGGGCTTGAGGGAAACAACTGGTCAGAAAGGATAGAGCTGGGATGAATTTGCCGCAGAGACCTTAGCCAACCCTACTGGGAGCTCTGGAGTAGGCTTGGCAAGGGACCGAGCCTCTGTCCTGCGTCAACCAGTTATTGGATCAAACAGTGAGCAATAGCAGCTGACACTAACAACATCTGGGGGAGTGAGTGCCTTGGTCCTAAAGGGGGGATCCGGGCAACACATCACAGCATCCAGTACAGATCCTGCTATGTTCTGGGCCCTGTGCCATGGTCTAAGGATACGATGTTGGAACAAAACAACATCTCTATCTTCAAAGTTACCCAGGGGTGCAGAGATAAAGAATCAACAAACCAAGAAATGTGAAAGAAGAAAGAAAAGAAAAAAAGAAAGAAAGAAAGAAAGAAAGAAAGAAAGAAAGAAAGAAAGAAAGAAAGAAAGAAAGAAAGAAAGAAAGAAAGAAAGAAAGAAAGAAAGAAAGAAAAGGAAAGAAAGAAAAGAGAGAGGAGAGGGAAAGAAAGAAAAAGAAAGAAAGAAAGAAGAAAGAGAAAAAGAAAAAGAAAGAGGGAAAGAAAAGCAGAAAAAGAAAATTATAGCTAGAAAGTATATTTCATAAGCTTCAACAACAAAGAAAAATCCATGCCTTTTATTGATGGCAATTGAGGAGGTTGAAAATATTTAGGGTGAAAAGTGATTTCACTCTCTGCAGGTATAAAATTGAAGAAGAAAAAAGCCACCCAGAAACAGTTCTAGAAACACTTGCCTGTGAAATGTAACCAAAGCAGTGGGAGATTACTCAGGCGTCCCTCTGTAATGGACTGTGATCCCTTCTGCCCAAGAGTGGCGATGGGGCTCTCCCCCTCTCCGGGGGCCCACAAGTGTTCTCAGCTCTCGGGGTAGAGGGCTGCCTATAGGCAGGGGCGTGCGTGCCAGATGCTGGTCTTTGGTGGTTTCTCCCAGGCAGAGCAACCCTGTGCAACCAGGGCGAGCAGCCCCTTGGTGCCTGGTTAGGTGGAGCAGGGTGGTCTTGATGCCCATTCTGCTCCTGTCCATTTGTTGCCCACGACCCAGTCCCATTGTCCCAGCCATTTCCTCCTCTACATCCGCTGGTGTCTCCTCTTTCTCCACCTGTGGAATCTCTATTTCATCTCAGAGGAAAGCGCTTGGACTTGCCTGTTATCCTAGCCTGCTACTTATAACATGACAATGAACTCTATACCTTGGGCCTTTAGGGCTTAAATATTTGAAATGCACAAAGCTTTTTTTTGCCACGAATTTCAGAAAAATCATGTGGGACTTAAAAAGCCCAAAATTCCCTTCCTTGTCCCCTGGTTTAGCTGTGGTGTCCATTCTCTAAGGCAGGAGAGATGCAATTTTGCTAGAGGTTTGGGTGGGGCAGAGGACCACAATGGAGGTACCTGTTGATAGTTCTAAAATCTCTCTCTTCAGAGCTTCAGATGCTGGCCTTCAGACGAACATCTCCATTTGGATGCCCTGCTTCAAACTCCTATCTCTTTTTGCTCACTTCTACCCAACTAGAGAGTTTCCTTCTGAATTCTCTATCCCAGCTTGCGACCTGAGAAAGCAAGAACTCTGAGAGTCTTTCCCTCAAACTCCACTTCCAGCTGACTAATCGTGAAGTTTAAGATAGTCCCATATTTGCTATTACTACCTCAATTTAAGACACTGCTAACAACCCCCTGACTTGTCCCTGTGGAGCAGAGTTTCTTAACCTCAGCACTACCGACATTTTGGACCTGATGGACAGTAGTTCCTTGCTGTGCATTGCAGGATGTCCAGCAGCATCCCTGGCCACCAGCCACTAGATGTCAGTAGCACTCCTTAGTTGTGACAATCAAAAATGCCTACAGACCAGCACTGTGTCCAGCCATGCTGGGACCTGGGCAGAAGGAAAAAAATGTGTCCTATGTACACTTACCAAAATGTCCTCTCATATTTTGAACCAAGTGTAAAAGTTAACGAAAGTTCTACAACAACAACAGAAAGACTGAATTCACTCTATGCTGATGTAAAATTTGAAGGGGGAAAAAAAAAGACACCCATAAGCCACTCCAGAGAAACTTTGCATGGCCCAGTACAAAATGCAAATGCAGGGCCCCTTCTTCAAAACGATGAAGAATTTCAAGACAGTGACAGGAGGGCATTCAACCAAGTGAGCGGCTCTCCTAAGTGTGGGGTCCTTCCGAATGGGGCCCGTTTGACTGCAGGGGTCTCACACCCATGACTCCACATTGCCCAATCTGCCTGATGGGAAATGTGACAGCTATGTGGGCCCTGGGAACCGTAAGCTGATTGGAAACAACTGTCCCCATTACACAATATCCTAAAACACAGAATCCTAAAACAAACAACATTGTGAAATTTTGGCATTAACTTTGATTTTTTTAAAATCTCGCATTGGACATTATTTATCTTGATTACTGAGGAGTTTAGTACGCTGTTAAGTTTTGTACCCAAGGTGAGTTCCTCCCCAATCTGAGGTGAGGTCCCCCCAATCTGAGCCCCACTCCAGACTTTGTCAGATGTTCCCTGCTGATTTACAGCCGTGGTTCTCAAACTTTGGCCTGTATCACAATCACCTGGAGGGCTTGTTAAAACAGATTGGTGGGCCCCACTCCAAGAATGTCTGGGGTGGGGCCTGAGAATTTGCATTTCTGAGTCCCTAGGTAATGCTGGTCCCGGGCACATTAAGAACCACGGCTTTAGAACCATTTTCCATGTTGTGCCAGGGAGAATGATAGTTCTAAAATACAAGGTACTTCTCTGCTTAAAACTCTCCCTGTGCAAGCAACACAATAGATGCTCCTTGGAGTGGCATACAAGGAGCCTTTCCCTCACGTGCCCAGCGGGTTTAGAACAGTGGTTCTAAATCATATAATGCTCTAGTAATATGAGACCGGGTGACTCTTCAATATCCTTTAACACTCAGATCAGCTGTCTTCGTCTCTAGAACCTTTGCTTCATCCTCTAGATTGAGCTAAGTGCCTTTGTGCTCCCATTGCACATTGAGTGTACCTCTCCGTTAGCATTTAACTTGGAATTGATATGATCTGTTTTGTAAATGTCTTCCCCATCAGCAGGATCCTGGAGGACAAGGATTATCTTAATTCCTCTAGTCCCTCTTATAGTCTGTGGCAAACGAGTGCTCCAAAAGCATCTATAAACTGTGTAAACTGAGCTGAATGGACCTAAAGCCATCCTGTTACACTGTCGTGCAAACACGGAGGAAAGGAATACAACCTCACGCGACAGCTGCAGATGTAGGTACACAGCTGAGTCTCAAGAGTTTTGAGGTTTAAGAGTCTGGCAGACAGTCCTGTCTATAGGAATCTAATGCTTTTTTTGTGCAGAATGAACTCTTAATGTGTGATCGGTGACCTCTCGATCCTGTTGATAGCAATATTTTGTAAGCTGTGAAAGGAAATAGCTAGAAAAGAAAAATGTGAAGCATTTGTTAGAAACAGTAAGAAATGCGGTCAGAAAGAAAAAGCAACAGTAGACTAGAATGGTCTAGAATGACACAGGTAGGAAAAGAGCACAGGGGGGAAATTCTTCAATTCAGAAGAAAAGTGTATTTTTCCACTAAAAGGTAATTTTTATACTGTTAACATTCTTCAATAATATCTATTATATTGGAAAATTTTCGCAAAATCAATTGGCTTTGTTGCTTTAAAGTAGACTTGAAGAATCATCTTATAATAGAAAAGTAACGCAAAACTTCAAAGTACAGAGCTCCCATATGAATCTGTTTAAGTGAAGTTTGTTTGCATAGTCGGCTTCTGAGGTCATGGAAAATATGAAATTCACAATCCCTCAAAGGAGAGCATGAGCTGCAGTCTGCCATGGCGAATGCTGGGTGTCTTTTAGGATAAACTAAATCAAAATTCTGACCTGAAAGTGTTGCCCGTTACACTTAAAGAAAGAAAGCTACGTGGCAGCGCTTCAGATCCCAATACCTCTGAGGATAAAATGTAAAGTTTCCGAGACACTGCTTTCCATTGCACCTCTCCGATGTTTTCCACACCTGTTTAAGTACACACGCTCGTGTTAGGGAAATGGGGCTGTAACCCACCTCATCTGAAATTGTGACTGTACGTTTATGGGTAAGGCTTCGGTGAACACAGAAGTCCTGCTTCAAGGAAAGACTTGCTGCCCAGGCTGCTTGGAGTTCAGTGACCAGCACCCTGCAGCTGTTACTCCAGCCAGGGTTTCCCTAAACTGTCGCTGAGCCCAAGCACTCACCCTCCATCCAACTGCTGATACACTGAAGGCATTCTCGGTGTGGACTCCCCATGGCGCGTCCTGCAGCTATGGGCAGCCGACACCACACTTCTCTCTCCAACTGACATCCATCCTAGTCTTCAAGCAGGAAGTTGGCCCCTGATAAACATATGCATGCCAAGCCCCATCTCAGAAAAAAAAGTCGGTGACAAATATTAATGAGTTTATGAAATAAGACGCATTTTTGGTTCTTCACCTCCTTTGCTAATCAATTAAGAGCTAGAGTACAGATAGATGGATAGAAGGATGGATGAATAGATAAAATAGATATACCTACATATCTATAGGGTGTCCCCCCAAAATGTATACACACATTTTAATACTTATAAAGGCAGTGTTTATTAAAATACATTTCATTTTGAAAATTGAGTTATCAGCTGTTAAAATGTGTATACATTTTGGGGGGACACCCTGCATGTTAATAATAATTTTTAATTATTTATTTTCTTAATTGTTATGCATTGATTTTAGAGAGAGGACGGGAGAGAGAGAGAGAGGGACCATAAACATCAATCTACTACGCCCCCCATCCATGCGTTCACTGGCTGATTCTTGTATGTGCCCCATCTGGAGACAGAGCCCACAGCCTAAGTGTATGAGTATGACACTCTAACCAACTGAGCTACCCGGCCAGGGCTATAATAATTTTTACTCTGCAGTTATTTTTTTCTTGATGTAGGAGAGTTTTGGAATTTTCCAGTCATTAGAATCTGAAAATTACTTTCAGAAGCAGAACTAATTATTAACTCATTCATTCAACAAACATTTAGTGAGTGCTTACTCTCTGCTAGGCCCTTGGGTTGCTAGAGCCAAAGGATTCAAAGTGTATGAGAGAGCTTCTGTTCTCTAAGATTCCATCTCGGGTTAAAAAGCATTGCTGAGGGCTACAAGGAAGGAAACACTGATTATAGAAAATTTGCCATCTGAATAAACTATAACTTTCTTGATAAAAAACAAAATTGTACACATTACCATTGTGTATATATATATATTTTATATTTTTAAAATATTATTGTATTTAGTGTGATTAAACATTATATTAATCGCCATATTTAACCAAAGTAACCAACTTCTCTTTCCTTCAGACACAAAAGAGAACTAGAGAATTAAAAAACAAAATCTGTTTACCTAGTTTTTTCTCCTTCAGCACATATACAATTTTAACAAATTTGAGGAAGGAAAAATAATGAACTAAATCGTGTGTGCATATGTGTGTATAATGTATTTGCATGTTTTGTTTGTCTATTGACAATTTAAGCAATAAAGGGTAACTTAAAGTTATGTTTCGTCACCAAGGTTTTGTATCTGTTTCTTTTTTTTAGAAACTGTCTGTGTATCCAAAGTTTATTTATTAATTAATTTAATAATTTTTCTAAACTTTTAAAGATCTGGAAATTACTATAATTTAGCTGACACATCAAATCCTTGTGATTCGTGGCATTGTAAGAATTGCATAAAATTAAACCGTTTGAACAGACATTCACTATCATCCCATTTAGTTGAATACAATTATATACATATAATTTTTTACTTAAAGCAAGCTATGAAAACAGTGGTAATTTATTTAATTCCTAAAACCAATGAAGGAAATTTAAAAAGTTTTGATCACAAGAAATTTAACCCTGGTCTTGAACAAGCCAAACTATTGTGCTGACATTATTTTTATATGCTATACTAATTTTTAAAGACTCTCAATCATGACATAACCTCTTTTATCTTCAGATGAAAGGCTTTTCTTATCTCCTAGCTGTTACACAGGCCATTATGTAAATATACTTTTCAGTGTCAACAAGAAGAAAGGCAGTTTAATAAGTTTTTTCTTTCTTTTACATATTTTTGACTGCTTATCTGGACTATATTCCTAGACTGAGCATATAACAATGGAATGCTACTTTAAAATTAATTAATCTTTAAAGTTTTCCAAGAGAAGGAAAAGAAACAGCACAAATGTGAGGGAGGCCCAGCTGGCATGACTCAGCGGTTGAGCATCGACCTATGAAGCAGGAGATCACGGTTCGATTCCCGTCAGGGCACATGCCCGGGGTGCGGGCTCGATCCCCAGTAGGGAGCGTGCAGGAGGCAGCCGATCAACGACTCTCTCATCACCGATGTTTCTCTCTCTCCCTCTCTCTTCCTCTCTCTGAAATAAAAAAACATTTAAAAAAATGTAAGGGAGCCAGCATCAGACAAATATGAAATTGTTTTTGTAAAAAACTAATTATGTCCTCTCATCAAGGAGTGGGAAGAAAATATAAATATAGAAAAGTACACTTTACATATATACACACAAAAAAGAGTGACATGCAGTTGGTTTTGACATAATTTGAATCCTTGACAATTTTATCAAGCTATCAATTAAAGCATCAGGCTTCATTAATCCCCAAAGTACAAAAACCAAGGAGGGGATGTTTCTTAGGATAAACAATTTTTTTTTTTCTTTTTGGAAAACATGACAATCTCCTTAAGAAGTTTTCTTCTTTTTTAATCTGCGGCACTTCTTGAACGAAACACCTTGTTCATGTCAAAATTTCCCCAAAATGGCCAATGCTTTCCAAATGGGCCCTGGTGAAATTGTGCCAGTCAGAAAATTAAGTGTACAAGTTAACATATAAAGAGAAACATGAAGGCAGTAGGTGTTTAGCCTGGAAGAGGTGCAGTTTTATATTGAGAAAACCCTTGAGAACACAGTGGTTTATTAGAATGGTGCTTGATTAACTATATGTCTCCAGAGATTGGCCAAAGACCTGTCATTGCTAATCCAGACCTGAACAGAATCTCCCGATTTGGTGCAGATGAAATTAAACAGAGCAGTTCTCAGGAAACAATGAGACGACTAAGAGAGAAGTCCTTCTAAGATTTGTAAAAGTGACCCAAGGAAAAGTTCATTCAAACTTTTCGAGCTGGTCTGTGCAGACCTTTGAACTCCTTAGCCCTGGAGGCTTGCTCAAAGGATGACCTTATTAGATCTCTCCCTACACATATGAAATTGTTTTTATACAAAGCTATTTATGTTCCCTCTGCAAGGAGAGGAAAGAAGTTTAGATCCTCTCCCTATAAAGTGTTCCTCTTATAGACAAACAACACAAAACACTTTTCAAGCAGAAGCAGATGATGGCTAGTAAATAATTTTGCCAAAGAACAATACAAAACAGGTTAGGTTTTTAAAAAAATTCCAAGGGAACTTATTCCTATGAAAACAAAATAATCCTAACACTGAAGGGCTTTGGTGAAGTATCAAAGCTCAGTTTTAGCTTGTGCAGGCAGAGACACGGGGTTCTTAGATGTGCACGGGACCCCTGAGTTGCGGGTTCCGTCCGTGGAAGTTTGGGCTTCAGCTGCATCTGGGTGGAACGCCTATTTCTGTCAATTCCCTCCAAAGACCACCAGGAACACACTTGTGGTTGAACAGGTCGGGTTTATTGCCTATTGCAGCTAAGATGAACACACTGCTGGGAACCATGAGGTCTCAGTAAGTGGGTATAAAAGGGACTTGCTGTAGGCTGTGGGCTGCTGAGAGCTTGCTCCTGCCAGCTCTATTTCCTTTCCCCAGTCTTCTTCCCCTTGTCTCCGATGCGTTTCCCTAGGTGCCGGCGCTTCTACTTTCTGAACTGGGGTTTCTACTCTCTGCTCCAGAAGCCACATGCTCATTCCTCCTCCCTGTTTCCTCCTCCCTTGTTCCTTTTTGGAATTTGTGTGCAGTTGGATTTAAGAGCCAAGACACTCCTTCCCTAGTATTTACCCAGCTCCTCAATCCCTGCTCCCTCCAACCTCTCTGTCCTTGCTCCCAGTGTACCAAGTGGCCTCATGGTTACAATCGTTCCTCAGTTTACAAGACTCTCTCCACTCTGAAGATTACCTTGAAATATATTTCCAAACGCAGACCTTTCCCCCCAGTTCAGCCTAATTTTCTGCTGGCTCTCTCCTCCTGGATATTTCACCAGAACCTCAGGTTGAGCTTAGCACATCCAGGCCAGATCTCACTCTTCTTCCCATCAACTAATTCCTTCTCCTTGCTTTTCTGCTTCAGTTAACAGCATCATCATTTCCCAGTCACAAAGGCCTCCCACACTCCTATGTTCTCTCCTTCCAATTAGTTGTTAGACCTTGTAGATCTACATAATTTCTTGAAAGAGGTTAAGCTACAGCATAGAGGAGAGATTACTGTGAAGCCAGAATTCCCAGTTCCACTACTTAATGTCTCTGCAACCTTGGGACAGCTACTTAACTTACATCACAGGGTTGTCACGAGATCATATATGCTAAAGCACTCAGAACAGTGCCGAATGCATTGCAAGTGCCACCAGCTGTTTACTATTTGTATCTATCCTACCCAGAGCTTCTTCATTCCCACCATGACCTCCATTTCATTCTCACCGTGCGCATCCTAGGTCAGATCTTCATCAAACTACTCCTGAGCCTCCGAACTGTTCGTCCCCCTACCAGTTAGTCTCTCCACCATGCTAGACAGAGCTTCCTTAAGCACAGCTTCGGCCACCTCTTGCTTCCGTCCATGACCCCGGTCCCCAGCTGCCACCATCTCTCACCAGGAAGACTGAGTTTCCCAGCTGCTCACACTGAATCCACTCTTGCTCTTTTCTAACCCACTCTCCACCCTCCTACCACATCTGATCTTGTCACGTCCCTATTTAAAACACTTCAGTGGATTCCCAGTGCTCTTGGAATACGTAGTCACAGCCTTGCTACTCAAAGGGTATCCCCGGAACTTGTTAGAAATACAGAACCTTGGTCTGCATCCCAAGCTTTTCGAGTCTGAATTTGTATTTTAACAAGACCCCCCACTGAGGTTTGAGAAGCCCTGTTCTTCAAGGTCCCACACAGTCTAGCCCTTTCTTCTGAGGCCACCTCCTGCTCTTCTCTTCTGTTACTGTGTCCCTGCCTCACTGGTATTCAGTCCCTCTGATGTCTCAGGCTCCTCCCCACTGCAGGCCTGGTACCTTTTGTTCCCACAACCTGGGATACTCTTCCCTTTGCCTTTGGCTGGCTAATTCCTTCAGGCCCCAGCTCACCTTCTTTTTCTCAAAGAAGGCCTTCCCGGCTCCTAGGGCTGGGCCAAATCCCCTTGTTATTCAGTTGCACGGCACCTTGTAGTTTTCCTTCAAAACATCTAATGCAATTTGTAATTATATACAGAGGTGGGCAAAGTAGGTTTACAGTTGTTTGTATGGAAAAAGACACGCAGGCCATGATTGTTACAATAGCTTTATTAACTCGAAAGAATGTCACAGTGGCCCAGTGCACTTAGGTACAATCTCCTAAGTGCTCAATTTTCTGGCCTGCCTTATTTAAACAACCTTGTAGTCTTTGAAAAGCAGTGAACAAGCCTGACTTTCAGAGACCTGCTTGGGTTACCCCACCACCTCCTGAGATGGTTGAATTCACACGTACTTTTGCCCACCTCTGTATTTATTTGTGTGGATATTAAAGAGTGTGCATATTTCCCCCTAGACCACAGCTCCATGAAGACAGAAACCATGTCTGTATTGCTCATTTTGTATTCCTCAGAACTAGTACAATGCCTGGAATATTATCTATACTTAATATAATATATATCCCTTGCCACTTTCATTCATTCACTTAACAAATATTTATTGTGTACCTACTAATGCCAGGCACTGTCCTATATGCTAGATATATAGTAAAGAGGAAAACCAGGCAGTTTTTACTCTCATTACAGTCTAGTGTGTGTGTGTGTGAGGGGGGGAGTAGAACAGACAACCAAATAATCAGAAATAAATGCAATATTACAGCTGAGAAAAATCCTATGAAACAAAGGTACATAATGCCATGAACACTCATGAGGGCTGATCAGATATATTTTCCAACTGCTGCTACTTAATATAGAAAACATAAAACTCAACAGGTATTTTTCTTTTTTAGAACTTTATTGAGTGATTTCATATAACATATAATTCACTCATTGAAACTGTACCTTTAGTACACTCATAGAATTATGTAATCATCACCACAAGTTTTAGAACGTTTCCATTTCCCCCGAAGAAACTCCTCTCCCATTAGCCACCACTCCTATCCTTCCTAGCCCCTCATAGCCGCCAGTCTACTTTCTGTCTCTATAAATTTGCTCTTCTGGACATTTCATATAAATGGGATCATGCAAAATGGGATCATTTATGACTGGCTTCTTTCACTTAGCATATTTTCAAGGTTTATTCATGTTGTAGCATTTATCAGCACTTCATTTCTTTTTATTGCTAAATAATATTCCCTTGTATCCTATGTTTTTCTTAGCGCAGTCAGAAACAGGATGCCGTTCCACTGTACTCTTCACAGCCAAACAAATTCAATTTGTCATGTTTCTAGAAAAAGGTGGCAGTAAGTAAATGTTGGCCGAAGCCTCGCATGGGTGGTAGCAGTGTTTAGAAAGCTTCTTTTCATGAGTGACTTCACGCACTCAGCCTCCTCGTCGTTTGGTACCCTGACTCACAAACGGAAGTGACTCTATTCTGGCGTTCTTTCTGTCTCGCTTTCCCTGCTGGGGTCTCTGGTCTCCACTGCCTTGCTGGGTTACATTCTGCAATTACTTAAACTTTGTTTATTTAACTCCTGCGTGCTCGGTAAAGTAAGCCCCGTCCAGCCCGCTCGATTGCCAAAGCTGCCTGGAGACAATGTTTCCTACGATGCGCACCACCAGCTCCCCCGGACCGCTAACGGCATCTGCCGCGTGGGCGCGGCCTGGGACCCGTCCAACGCTAGAGCTCATCTGGAAGGAACATGGGAGCGATCCTGGCGTACTGGCCTTGCGGTCATGTTTACTTACTGCCTTCCCTGTAAGGAACTTGGTAAAGCTTTATCTCTTCTGTGATTTTTCTATATAAGGTGAGATGAGCTTCAGGGGGAAAGAAAAGATTGCAGTGGGAAACGCCTGACACCCTCTGTTGGCCAACCGTGGACCAGAGAGAGAAATTCGTCCGACCCAGTTTTGTGAACCTGGGGAAGGCTCACTCGTCACATTCAGAATTCTACCCCCTGCCTCCGCCCCACCCCCAGTTGGCCTCTCCCGACCCCGTCTGGGAAGTAAAACCTAATTAGACTAAAATGAGCACCATCTACTTGCACAAGCCTGTGCGCTGGCTGCCGAGGAGGGTGCAAAGGAAGAAAAGTGATTCCCGAGGTCTCCCGGGGAGACGGCAGGCGGGGGGGGGGGGGGGGGGGGGCCCGCGGAGTAGAAGCTGAGCGCCCGGGGGCGGGGGGAGGGGGCCCCGAGGAGCAGAGGCTGAGCGCCCGGGGGCGGGGGGAGGGGGCCCCGAGGAGTAGAAGCTGAGCGCCCGGGGGCGGGGGGAGGGCGCCCCGAGGAGTAGAAGCTGAGCGCCCGGGGGCGGGGGAGGGGGCCCCGAGGAGCAGAGGCTGAGCGCCCGGGGGCTGGGGGAGGGCGCCCCGAGGAGTAGAGGCTGAGCGCCCGGGGGCGGGGGGAGGGCGCCCCGAGGAGTAGAAGCTGAGCGCCCGGGGGCGGGGGGAGGGCGCCCCGAGGAGTAGAAGCTGAGCGCCCGGGGGCGGGGGAGGGGGCCCCGAGGAGCAGAGGCTGAGCGCCCGGGGGCGGGGGGAGGGGGCCCCGAGGAGTAGAAGCTGAGCGCCCGGGGGCTGGGGAGGGCGCCCCGAGGAGTAGAAGCTGAGCGCCCGGGGGCGGGGGAGGGGGCCCCGAGGAGTAGAAGCTGAGCGCCCGGGGGCGGGGAGGGCGCCCCGAGGAGCAGAGGCTGAGCGCCCGGGGGCGGGGAGGGCGCCCCGAGGAGCAGAGGCTGAGCGCCCGAGGCGGAGGGAGGGCGCCCCGAGGCGTAGAGGCTGAGCGCCCGGGGGCGGGGGAGGGGGCCCCTAGGGGCCGCGGGGGGCGCTCCGCGCTCTCAGCACAGGGTCAGCGCTCAGGGCGAACGCGGGCGGCGCAGGCCAGTGCCGGGGGCTCCCTGCGTGGGCAGGCCCACGGCCGCGCGAGGCGCCGCTGTGAGAAACGACGCCGAGAACGTCGGGGGGCCCTGGGCGCTGGACTAGGGGCCCTGTCCTTGATCGTTGGGCTAAAGGGAGCCCGAGCAGGCTCTGGCGGGTGTCTGCCCCTCGGGACAGCTGGCCGGCAGCAGGGCGGCGAGGCCGGGCTGCGGGGCCCCGGGGGCGAGCCGCGGCGGGTGGGGGGCCGCGCGGCGGGCTGCAAGGGGTGCCCCTGGACGCCCCGGCCGCGCGCTCGGGACGGGGCGGAGGCGTGGCTCCGCCCCCCGTGACGTCGGCTCCCGGTAGGGCCGTCGATTGGCCCCTCCTGCCGCCCGTCCCGGCGGGAGGCGGGCCAGCCCCGGGCCCGGGCTGGGGGAGCGGGGCGCGGGCCGCGAGCCCCGGGAGCCCGCACCGGCGCGGCCGGGACCTGGCGCGCGGCGGCCGGAGCGTGGCGGAGGTAGGCGGGCGGGGAGCGCCGAGAGCGGGGGGCGGCCTCAGTGCCGGGGCCGGGGTCCGCCCGGAGAGCGTGCGTTCCCGGGGTCTCGCCGGGCGGAGGACGGGCGGCGGGGACCCGGGCTGGACCGACTGGCGCGGGACTCGCCCCCGCGGCCCCCGCCTCGCCCTTCCGAAGGCGCCCTGGCTGCCCGCGGGGCCGGCAGCTACTCGCCCCTGGGGCTCCCGGGACATTTTGTTTGAAAAAGCGGGGCCCCGGTTTGCGGCGTGGAGCCGGGGGTCGGGGGCGCACCCGGGAGCCCCGCGTGCCCGGCCGAGCGGCCCCGCCGTGAGGGATGCTGCGGCTCGGCTCGGCTCCTGGGGCCCCGCCGGGATCTCGGGACGGGGCTTCTCTAAACTTTTCGGGACCGTTTCTACCCCTCGAGCTGCCGGGACGGAGAGCGCTCGGGGGACCTTCCGAGAACTCGCGCCGTCCCTGGAGCCACGGCCGCTTTGAAACGACGGGGCCTTTGGTCCCCAGATTGTGATGTGCGGGACGCGTGGGAGAGCCGCTAAACCACTCGCGCCGCGCAGCTTCCAGGGCGTGCGCCCCGCAGGTCGCCGCTCGCTTCGCGAAGGTGCCGTCGCGGGCTCGACCGCGGTGTCCCCGGGGCGCGGTGTCCCCCAGAGCTCGGTCCCCGGGCGCGGTGTCCCCGGGCGTGGTGCCCCCCAGAGCTCGGCCCCCGGGCGCGGTGTCCCCGGGCGCGGTGCCCCCCAGAGCTCGGCCCCCGGGCGCGGTGTCCCCGGGCGCGGTGCCCCCCAGAGCTCGGCCCCCGGGCGCGGTGCCCCCCGAGCTCGGCCCCCGGGCGCGGTGCCCCCAGAGCTCGGCCCCGGCGCTGCGGGCGCAGGCTTTGCGCGGGGGCGGGGGCGTCCGGAGGTTCCTGGAGCGGGGCGCGCCTCGGTGTGGCCGGGAGAAGCATCTCTCCTGCTTTGGGAGAAGAGCGGGACGCGGTTCCCTGGCCAGGTGAAGCTGTTCCGAGGAGGGAAGGGAGGAGTGCGTGGCCACCCCGAGCTGCGTCGGGGTAACGCCAAGCACATGAATTCCTTCTTGTCGTTTTCGTTCCCTTTTGGGATTTGCGAGAGAAACAGGAAGTCAAAGAAGCAGAGAAAAGAGCTTTCCCTCCACGGTTGTAAACAGTTAACCCTGTGCGAGTAAATGTTTCCAAAGGGCCCCGGGGGCGCTGGGAAGACCGCCCGTTTCCTCTCTCCGCTGCGGTGACCGGAGATTACTTCCAAATTCAGATCTAGGAGTGGCTTTTACTTAGCAAGTGGGTATAGGGCTCCCAAAGCTGTGTAACGGGTTCTGTGAAATCAGTGGTAATGGGAAAGGATGGTGGGTATTGCTCAAAATCAGAATCTTCACTCAAGATGAGGCATCGGCACAGCAGCTCCTTTATACTAACTGAGATTACAGAATGAAATGAGGAAATCAGGGGTCTAGACCTCAGGCAGACACATTAGCCAACCAATCTAGTTTTGAACTTCAAAGAAAACTATGATCTTATTAATAGGGAATGCAGATGTTAAATGCCAATAATATGTTAAGGTTTTGCTACCTCACTGTAAAGTAGGTAATTAGCATAACCAAATAAATGAATAGGCCTGTGTAACTTAGAATTTATATAGTGTCATTTTCATAGCAAAGTACTCTTAGAAAGATATATGTCTGATTCTTGTCATATTTGAGGTTAAGAATTATCTCTAAATTACTTGAGTTAATGGTGGGATTCTTTACAGGGATAACTACAAACAGTGGATCGTTAAATGTGTAAATGTTGAGCTAATATACACCTACTTTTTTACTCATTTGTAAATACATGCTTTTTTAAAATTGAGGCATAGTTCACAAACCCTTCAATTTACTCTTTTAAAGTATACAGTTCAGTGGTTTTTAGTATATTCACAAGGTTGTGCAACCATTAGCTCTAGCTAATTCTTGAGTATTTTCATCACTCCAGAAAGAAACCGCAAAATGGATCACTATTGTGTCTCTTCACAGCCCTTGGCAATCACCATCCAACTTTCTGTCTCCTTGGATTTACCTATTTTATATAAATGGAATCACAATATGTGGCCTTTTGTGTCTGGCTTCTTTCACTTGGAATTTAGGGTGATGTTTTCAAGGTTCATCCACTGTAGCACGTGTTAATACTTTATTCCTTTTTTGTGGTTGAGTAATAGCCATTCATTTGGGTTTCCACTTTTTGGCTATTTGAATAATGCTGCTATGAACATTTGTGTACAAGTTTTGGTGTGGATTTATGTATTCAGTTCTCTTGGGTATATACTTAGCATTGGAGTTGCTATGTCATATGGTAACTTTATGTTAAAACTTTTGAGGAACTGTTAACACTATTTTCCAAAGCAGCTATACCACTTTTATGTTCCCAGTAGCAATGTATGAGAGTTCCACTGTCTCTACATCCTTACCAACACTGTCATTACATGTCTTTTTTTTACTATAACCATACTATTTGGTGTATTTTGGTATGTCATTGTGATTTTGATTGCATTTTCCCTTATAGCTAATGATGTTAAGCATCTTTTCAAGTGCTGATTGGCTATTTGTATATATTCTTTAGAGAAATGTCTGTTTAGATCCTTTGCTTTCTTTTTAGTTGTTTTTCTTGTTGAGTTGTAAGAGTCCTTTATATGTTCTGGATACAACTTCCTTTTCAGATGTATGATTTGCAAATATTTGTTCCAATTCTGTGGGTTATTTTTCACTTTCTTGATGGTGTCCTTTGAAGCACAAAAGTTTAAAATTTTTGTTAAGTCCAATTTACCTATTTTTTCCTTGATTACTTATGCTTTACACATATCTAAGGAACTGTTGTCTATCAAGGGTCACAAAGACTTTTGCCTATGTTTTCTTCTAAGAGTTTAGAGCTTAGGCTCTTATATTTAGGTCTTTGATCCATTTTGAGTTAATTTGTGATATACACAAATATGATATAAAGTGTGTGTGGGAGGCGGTGTCCAAATTTTTCTTTTGCATGTGAATATTTCGTTGTCTAGCACCATTTTTTTAAAGTTTCATTTTTGCCCGGCCGGGCGTGGCTCAGCGGTTGAGCGTCGACCTAGGATTCAGGCGATCGGGGTTCGATTCCCGGTCAGGGCACATGCCCCGGTTATGGGCTTGATCAATGACTCTCTCATCATTGATGTTTCTATCTCTCTCTCTCCCCCTCTCGTTTCCTCTCTCTGAAATTAATAAAGATGTATTTTAAAAAAATAAAAATAAAGTTTCATTTTTTATTTTTCAATTACAGTGTAAATTCAATACTATTTTGTATTAGTTTCAGGTGTACAACATAGTGGTTAGACAATCATGTTTTACAAAGTGTTCTCGGTATTTCCAGTGCCTGCTTGGCACCATACATAGTTATTACAATATTATTGACTATATTTCCTATACTGTACTTTACATCCCCATGACTATTTTGTAACTACCAATCTGTACTTCTCAATCCCTTCGCCTTTTTCACCAAGTCCCCAACCCCCTCTAACGCCATTTTTAAAGAAGACGATTCTTATTCTACTGAATGGTCTTGGCACCTTTGTCAAAAATCAATTGAATGTAAATGTAAGGTTTTATTTCTGTACTCTTAATATTATTCTGTTGATCTATATTTATGCCAGTACCACATAGTCTTGATTACTGTAGCTTTATAGTAATTTTTGAAATTGAAACATGTTAGTCCTATAGCTTTCAAGATTGTTTTGGCTCTTCTGGGTCCCCTGAATTTCCATATGAATTTTAGGATCAGCTTGTCAATTTCTGCTAAAAATGCAGTTGGAATTTTGACAGGGATTGATTGAATGCATATATCCATTTGCAAGTATTGCCATCTTCACAATATTAAGCCTTCCAGTTTGTGAATGTGGGATGTCTTTTCATTTACTTGGGTCTTTTAAAATTTCTTTCAGTGATGTTTGGCAGTTTTCAAAGTACAAGCCGTATACTTCTATTGTTAAATTTATTCCTGAGCATTTAATTCTTTCTGATGCTATTATAAATGGAATATATTCTTGCTTTCATGTTTGGATTTTTCCTGGCTAGTGTATAGAAAAATAGTTGATTTTTGTATATTGCTCTCATATCCTGAAACTTTGCTGAGCTCAAATAGTTCTAGTAGTTTTTGTGTGGATTCCTTAGAATTTTCCATGTATAAGATCGTGACTTCTGAAAACAGAAGTAGTTTTAATTCTTCCTTTCCAATCTGGGTGCTTACTATTTCATTTTCTTGCCCTGGCTAGAACCTCCAGTACAGTGTTGACTAAAAGCGGTGAGATCGGACATCCTTGTCTTATTTCTGATCTTAGGTGGGTCAGTTATTTACCCTTAAGTATGTTAGCTGTAAGCTTTTCATAGATGCTCGTTATTGGTTGAGGAAGTTCCCTTCTGTTACTAGTTTGTTGACTGTTTTTATCCTGAAAAGGTATTGGAGTTTGTTGAATGTTTTTCTGCATCTGTCAAAAATGATTATGTGGCTTTTGTCTTTTTTTTCCTACTCATATGGTACATTATATTGATTAATTTTCACTTGTTAAAAATGTGTATGTTCTTTTTAAAGCTATAGGAGTTTTATAGTAAAACATAAACAAGTTAGTTTAAATGTAGAGCAAAAATTAACCAACATGAAATAGACCCTCTTGTTGCTTTAGAAGAGGGTCCTTACATTTCTGTGCAGTGATACGAATGGTTCAAGGATTCAGGATGCTCATTCAGGACTGCTTTTTTTTTTTTTTTTAATATTTCTTCCATATTTTCTTTCCTTGTCCACTCTAAAGCTATTGAGGACAGAGGTGAAGTAGCAGTAGAATCGAGAAAAAGTTTGTGACTGACAAACTGCATTAGTGACTCCTACATCATCAATAGTCAGTGTTCATGCGGGTAATGAGAAAGGTCATCAACAAGGTTCATATCTTTAGAAAAAACTCAGAAAACAGTGGGATGAGGCTTCTATAAAAACAAAAGAAAGGAAAAGAGAGTGATTTCCAGCTCTACAATTATAAGTTTCCCTTAAATTATGGCTAGAATTTAAGAGCATCTGGAGGCTTTGACATGGTTATGATGCCCTTAATAAAGTTGTAGCCTTTGTAAGACAACTTTGCTTATATTTATCTCCAAATTATTGAGTGATACAGGTATTAATGTGAAAACTGATTTAAGCATAAAACAATATACATATATTTTTAATCCTCACCAGAGGATATTTTTAATTGATTTTAAAGAGAGGAAGGGAGAGGGAGAGAGAGACCTTGATCAGTTGCCTCCTAAATGCACCCCAACCAAGGTCGAACCCACAACCTAGGTATGTGCTGTGACTGCGAATTGATACTGAAATCTTTTGGTGTATGGGACGAAGTTCCAACCAACTGAGCCACCTGGCCAGGGCAGGCATAAACAATATTTATGCTAGGAAAATAATCTTTTGTGGGTTTAAAAACTGGTATAGGTTAGGAGGTATATTACACTAAGTATTGGGAAAATAAATTTGATTAATATGTGAGGGAGACATATTTTTGTAAAACAAAAGAGCAGAATAGTACACTTTCAACTGCAGTTCTATCCTTGGGTTCTGAGAGTTTTGCCGTCACATATATTCCATGACTGGACTTGGCTTCTTCAGGAGGTCCATTTCTAATGCAAATTTTATCAGTTCATAGCAAGACTCATTCAGAAATACATTATTATCAAGCTGTTTATTAAACGGCCTGATAAAACATTAACATTTCAGACTACTTTAATGAATCCTGGAGTCAGGAACAATAAGGATTTCAAAAATCAAGTAATATCTTTTTGCACTTGAGAATTTCAAAACCACTTTCCCTGCCTCCTGGCTTCTCCCCTACAGTGCTTCTCTCTGGGATTAATCTTCTCCAAAAGGAAAGTTAATATGGAAAACACTGATTCCAGATTTATTTACTTAATGTAGGTGATTCCAAATTTTACATTTATATGTTTTCTCTTCTTGCACCAAATAAAAATCGTGCAGACTTGTCCAGGATTATAAGACTTTGCCCAGTTAAATATTCCAAAGGATTTTTGGCTTGAAAACAACCTGGACCTGGACAGATTTAGGGTGGTGATAAGTAATATAATATAAATCCAGGCCTTAATTATAACACTGGTATAAAGCCTCTTTAGGTTATTCTATCATGCTACCAATGGAATCAAACTGTAATAATTCTGTAAATTTAAGATTAAATTTAAGATTAAAATGAGTGTGGTAAAATTCTGAGTTGATAAGTGGTGATGGAAAAAAATAAAAAATTTTTAAAAATCTTGTTGAGCATTGCTAAAATAGTTAATAGTACTCTGTGTTTGTGGCGCTATTATACTATCCAGCGTGCTGTTAAAAACAGCAATATTTAATTTGTTCCTCATGACAGACCCAAGAAGAAGAATGATTTGTTGCCATCACGTCCCCCTAGACTGGATAAACTGAGGCATAGAAAGGTTAGGTTACATAGAAAGTGTAGTTAACACAGGTGGACCTCCACCCCTGGCTTACCGTATCCCACGAAGTCCTTCCCATGAGCCATCCCCAGTTCTGGAATTGATCATACAGTTCAAAGCTTGTATCTGGATATATCATTAGATGGTTACTGAAGTATGTACATTGGATGATTTAATGAATTACCCTGAGTGCTAATTGGTATTATGCCATTCAAACGCTTTCTTTTATAGAATAAATATGGCAGAGCTTTCTGAGACAGAAGGGCCAGTCGATTGGAAAGAACGATGCGTAGCGCTGGAGTCCCAGCTCATGAAGTTTAGAGTTCAAGCAAGCAAGATAAGAGAGCTCCTAGCAGAGAAGGTAAGCTTTGCTTCCTAACCTTTGTTATTAAACATCAGCTCTTTAGGGCCTATTTCACTTATATTAAACACTCTCAGTACTTTTAGGGGTAAACATGTGAAACATAATATAATTTAACTTTTGCCAGGGCTTTGAAGCTATTTAGCCTAGTTTTTGCCAGTTTTAAAGTAAATTGGACAGTAAGACAAAAAACATTTCTTTGCAAATACTAGTGGCATATGTGAAAATTATGTGTATTTGATGAATGTGGAGTGCATTCATTCCAGAGAAAAAAGATGCAATTTATTTGATTTTTACTAGAGAAGTGTGACAGCATTTTGATCTACTTAAATGTTTAGGAAAATCACATTTAAAGTGATTATAGAAGAACGTTCCCTATTGATAGTAAAACATGTATATACTATATTTGAAAGTATGCCACTATTTAGGAATTTATATGGACTAACTGTATATCACTAAACTATCATCTCAACTAGAATTGAATTTAAGATAATTATATGTTTCTCTTAATAGTACTGATCATATAATTAAAATTTTATTTATGTCACAGGAATTTTGGAGGGCATATATGTGTATAAAATGAATAGATAAATTCATTCATTTGTTCATTCATTCAACAAATATTCATTGAGGGCTGATTATGTGACAGACACTATTCTTAATGCTACAATTACAATTGTGAACAAGCCATGTTCCTTTTTCCAGGGAACTTGGATTCTAAATCTGCATGGTCCATTATGGCAGCCACTAGACACAAGTAGCTGTTGAGGATTTGAAATAAGCCTAGTTAAAATTGAAATGTGTTGTGAGTGAGAAACACACACTAGATTTCAAAGATTTAGTATGAAAAGAATGTAAAATACCTCAGCAATAATTTTTATATTGATTTCATGTTGAAATGATAATTTTTGGATATTGGATTAAATAAAAAGTATTAAAATTAATTTTACTTATTTCTTATTATTTTCTTAATGTGAGTACTACAAAATTTTAAGTTATACATGTTACTCACATTATATATTTCTATTCGTCAGTGCTGTCTAGGTGAACGGATAAATGATATTAATGGTCAGAAAGAACTGATCAGAAGAACTTACAGATTTCCTTTTTGCTTTGTAGAGTTTCTTAAACTGTAGCCTACATAATCTTTTTGGGATGGAGGGCTGGTACATGTATCACATCTCTAAAAAAAGATCATCTTAAATCTTCCTTTCATTGCTAGCTATGAATCTTTTAGCACAGAGGTATTCTAATGACATAACTACATATCTTTAAAACCCAGTAAAACATCATTCAGTTTAATATCATCTTTCACTTTTGTGCTTTAACATCTTTTAGGTAGAAAGATTAAAGTTATGCCATAAATACCCAATATCAAATTTCTTTACTTATTGCTATTAGAATTAAAATTATAGCTTGAAAAAAATACTGGTTTGAATATCTCCAAGTTGGGGAAGCTTGTCCTAACTCAAAGTTAGTGACGCATGCTTTGCCTTTTGCTCCTCTCTCTATAAAAATCATTTCCCAGGTTGTACTGTGATTTATCTGGTATTTTCCACAATCCTACCCACCCCATACAATTATTTTTGTCAAGATTACCAATTATATCCATGTTGCTAAACCTCATGGATAACTTCCCAGGTGTTGTCTTAGCCTCTCAACAGTTAGCACACTCTTGACCACAGCCTCAACATTTCCCTTGGTTCCTTGACTTCTATACTCTCCTGGTTTCTTTATGGACTAAATAGTAGTTATGCTTATTTGGTTTCCAACTGATTGACCTTTAAATTTTGAATTTGATACCCACATTTGTTTTGTTCTTTACAAGACTTGTTGCAACAAATTTTTTTTAGTGCCCACTTTTTAAACCTTTAAGTGTTGTTTTCTCTACAAGTAAAATTGTAAATAGGTTTTGATTTTAATTTATGTTATTAGATTTCCTTTTTTCTTTGTCAGTGAATGAATTTTGAGAGGAATATTATTTCAAAACTGCTGTTTTAGTTGTGGTTTCTTTTTCTTCCTCTCTCTTTTTATTGTATTTTGTATCTATGACTTAAATCCTTTGCCAGATCTGAGAGATGGAATTACTCACATGTGTTTCATACAGTGGAAAGTGGATAAGTATGCCAAGTTACTGATGGTTTTCCAGTAAATAGAGTCAACACCAAAGTGGGAATAACTTTTTTCACAGGACTTTCTGTTATATTCCATTACGAAATATTGTTCTCTGGGTTGAAAATTAGTTTTGGTACTCATCCATGTTTTAATAAAGATACCAAGTATTTATTAATTTAGTAGGTGTTAAGCACTTTATAGAAACGATTTATTTAATTCTTCTAACAGCCTGTGAAGTAATTCCTTTTATTGTTCCCATTTTACAGATTAGGAAACTGATGCTTACTGTGTACCAGGCAGCCTTCTAAGTGCTTTATATAAATTAACTTTTTAATCCTTACAACAACCCTGTGAGTTAGGTACTAAATTATCCATATTTACATAGGAGGAAACTTAGGCACATAGCAATTATTTAGCTTGCCTGAGTTTGTGCCAGAAAGTAAGTGATGAAGCCAAGATTTGAAACCAGACATTCTGGATGCTCAGCCATCACCCTATATGGCCTCTCTCATCTAGTTTTATTACCACATTCCTTGCTTTCTCTGACATATTTACTCATCTATTCTATCTTCTCTTCACCCATGCAGCATATAAATCCATCTCTGCTTGGGGGCAGGTATCTATGTATGAGGATGTGTGTGTGTATTAGTATTAATGATTTACATAACATTACATATTTTTTCAAAGCAAACCCTATTGCATTGCTTCTACATGCCAATTTGAGTCAAATACTGCATTCCAGAGGCCAGTCTGGTCCCATTCATGACCACTGGTTTTTTGTTAGGACCGGTCTGCCCCACAGATTTCCTCTAATAATTCTCCACACCCTCTCTCCAAATGGATGCTGGCCCAAGGCTGAAGATTCTTGAGAGAATACTAATTTGATTGTTTAGCTCTTTGCCAGGAGTTCTAGCCAGCTTTTCTTTTCTGCAATAGTTTGATTCTTAGTTCTGTTTTATTGGCACTGGCTATAGGCAGCTAACACTAGGTGCTAACTATGGTTCCTAAGCAATTAGTACAACCATTAGCTAGTTCAAACCCCAGAGTAACCTCATGAGGTAACTATTATTATTCCCAATCTAAATACGTTGACCTCAAGACTGAGAGTATTTGAATAGTGTGCCCACTGTCACATAGCTAAAAATTGCAGAACTGGCGTTAAACCTGAGACCTTTCACACTGTGTGATGCAGGTATTAGAGAGCCTGGCACATAGAAGTAACTCATTATTTTCTTACATCTTTCTAAATGAACACACTGGTGAAGTGTGCAAGGAGATGACCTAATCAAATGTAATTACCGGTTAATAGGAGACATCTTTCTGAATTTTTTAGGACAGATGTGTGAGATGATCTCAGAGTGTTTTTATAGTGAAAGGTGGATTTCAGTTATATATATCTTATGTTTTTTGGAGATGGAGTAGGAGAATACATGGGATTTTTTAAAAAAAGAACCAGTTTGCTTTTTCCCCATCATAATTTCCAAGTAACTTGGAATATTGAAGTTTGTGAAGAAAAAGGCCTTATTGAAGTCTTGGGCAAATACTGCTGTAAGTGGGAGAGGTCTTTAGAGGAATTTAAGGAATGGTGTTGGAAATATCTCTAGTATGCCAAATATAAACTCTTCAGGGAAGCTGAGGTTTAAGTAGCTTTCCTACTTTACAGTATTACTAGTTTTCTGAGCCAGGGAGGGAAAAGGGAAAGTTTCATTTTAAGCTGAAGTGAATGTTATTTCCTATGGGCTAGATTTTCAGGGAAAGGGAAAGGGTGAAAAATAGGAAGAATTTTTCCTTTAGGCATCAGCATGGCCCGAGTCACCTAATGCTGCCTGATGCAACATTACTGTCTGGGGTTTCTGGCCACTTGACCTTCCTTCTGTGACTGCGATTCCCCAGAGGTGGTTTAGAATTCTCTCATAGGAATGAGGAGTCCTTCGGCAGCACCATATTGCTTTACATATAACCACGATTACCCTATTTAAATTTCACATCCCCTCAGTGTTTCTATTGACTCACCTAATATTTCACAGTGCCTAATGGAACTTACATGTATACTAACAATAAGACTTTGCAGGCTAATTTAAATGTCATGTTGGGGCTACTGACTGAAGATATTATTTATTATAACAGAATGGTGATACAGTCTTTCATGGGTTCTATGGGAAAAAATCAGGAAGAGAGATACTTAGGAAGAGGGGCAGCAGATCATTCAAGTTTATTTTAGTGACTTAGTAGGGCTTGGTTGTGGCCACCAAGCTTTGCATGATAGTTTACATTGTGAAAGTAAAAACTTACATGAATATTTCCTGCATTGTTTTACTAAGTGTTTTGCAAAGTTATTTTCCAGCTTGAATGATTATAAAAACAATCACTCAAAATTAAAGTATTTTTATGTTTAAACTGATTTTAAAGTCTCCTAAACTTTATTGGAGATACTTAAATGTGTATTTACATTTATGTAATATGACGCGTTCAGTATTTATGATCTATAATATAGATTGTGAAAATGTAGTGATTTTCTTTTATTAAAGTTTATATTACATTTATTGAATTTTGGTTATGTGGTGTTCATTACTCCTGCCTTAACCATTGTTACACAACTAAGTAAATACACTCAAAATCGGGGAGAAACTGTTTAGCTTACTTCCTATTCAGTGGCAGAATTCTGTTAGAGTCTCAAATTCCAAATTTAGCCTCCCTCAGTTACACCTCTATCCCTGCATTTCCTTTTGTAATAGGTTCCTTGAGTATATATGATTTTAAATTACCAATAAAATTTTTATTGATTTTGAGAAAGAGAGAGGGAGAGGGAGAGAGAGACATCGATGAATCACTTGGCGGCTCCTGCACACCTCCTGCTGGGGCTCGAGCCTGCAACCCAGCATGTGCCCTCACCCGGACTCGAGCCTGAGCCCTCTCGGTGTATGGGATGATGCTCAGCCACCCGAGCCACACCGGCCAGGGCTAGATTTATTTCTTTATTCAACTAGTGAGATCATCTCTTTGTGTCTGAAATTGTAATAAATGCCTTCTGTTTCTATATATTATATTGTTGAAATTTTCTTTAATTACCCTTTCCCATGAGTCCCCCCACCCCTCTGATGCTGTAGAAGCCGTGGGCTGAATTTCTATTAAGTGGTTATCTTTAACTCTTTTTAAAAAGAAAGGCAAGCATAAATTCTTTATATTGTAATAATAGAATGTGAAACTGAATGTGGCAAGGAAACTTTTGGGAGTTGGTGATAATTACAAAAAAAATTATCTCTGTATAGGGAGCGTTTTGGTGGGGCTTTGGTGAGGGAAAGGATGGGAAACCTATAGCAGTGGAGAGCTGAGCATCGAAAGCAGGAACTGGGCATTTTCTAGGACAAGGAACACTGCTTTCCATTTAAACCTTCAGTCAGGCTCTCGAAATTTAGGTAATTATTCAGCTTTGATGATACTAGAAGATGCTAAATGTTGTATCAATCCATTTTACGCACTCAGAAGAATGGCAGGCAGCCAGAAAGACTTCAATTGTCCTCTCCTGTCCTGCAGACAGCACTCGTGGTTTTTCCATCCTCACCGTAAGACTGTCTGCTTTGAAGCCTGAGGTGGTGTGGGGATGGGTGGGGTAGGGTTTGATAGAATCACATTTTGGGAAGGATGGTTAACACAACTGAAGGAGTTCTTTCACTTTGCATCATAATTCAGGCCCAAACAACTCCTTAGTCTGCCATGGCTTTGAATTCATCGTGTAGATGTGTTTTCATTAAAAGAAAAAAACCCACAAAGATGTTTTATATATAAATCAGTTTTAGAAGCAAGACTCAAAAGGCTCCGCATCACTTCCACTGCATTCGGTGGGTCAAGGCAAGTCACAGAGCCATCCCCGAGCCAAGAGGAGGGGCCATGGACCTCACCTCTCAGTGGGAGAAGGGCATGTGCATGCGGGGGGAAGAACTGATGGTGGCGATCTTTGGTGGCTCTAGAACCCTAACTAGTTATTTTAATTCCATAGACTGGAATTCCAGCTATGCCTTTGCTTCTCCACACTGCAGCCTACCTCACAGAGGTCACTTGTGACCTCCTCATTAGCACATATATTATCTATTGTAATGCATGTCACTTATGTATCTTTTAATATGTTATTTACATATTTTATATATATTTAAAATGTTTTATTAGAGAAGTTTTATTATATAAAAGCAAGCAGAATATTATAATGGACCCCCATGTATACATCACCCAGCTTTAATGATTATTAACTTAGGACTAATCCTATTTCACCCTTACCCTGACCCACTGTCCCCTCCTATATTATATTGAAGAAAATCCCAAATATATTATTTCATCCACCTATGTACAATTTTAATAAACAACATAATAAAGAAATATATGCAAGTAATTTTAAGATTATGTTTTATTTAATGCAACATATCTAAAATATTATTTCAAGGTGAGTCAATATAAAAATTACTGAGCTACTTTATATTTTTGTATTAGGTTTTCAAACAACACAGGTATCATTGATGTATATTTTACACTTACACCACATCTCATTGGGACTAGCCACCTTTCAGGTGCTCTTAGAGAGCACTATTCTATTACTCTCCAGCTCTCAGTCATTTTCTGAACCATTTGGAGGCAAGAACATCAGTGTGGTGTTGAAGTAATGTTCAAATGCCCTTATCTGGTATATACCATGCATTACTACTATCATCTGTTTGGAGTCAGTCCATTAAAACTACTAGCCATAACTGAACAGCAGCCTTCTACTACTTGCTGAGCGTTATTAGATATCGTCTCTTGAATCAGAACTGGTTTTGTATCATGTACAGCTTTCTTGGGAATCCTTTGCATTTCTGCAAGATCTCTTGCATATTTCAGGCAGACTGCCAGCTGCATGTCTTCAGATCTGCACACCTTTTAGATTTCTTGAGAAGGCTAAGTCTTCTCATAGACTCTATGCTAAAGACAGTTCCGCCTTCCGTAGTCATGTATTTAAAGTTGCCAGAGTTGTGTAGCCCAGACCGGAGGGTTGTGATGCATCCCTAGTAAACAGAAGCTATTTTAAACTTTCAGTGACAGCAAGTGTAGTGGGATGTGCAAGGAAGAACCAGTTGTAGTTCTTGCCATACTTTTCAAGATGTAGTTGTAAGTTTTCCTCATCTGTACCCACATCATTTTTAAAATATTAAACAGACTAATCACTTTCAGTACTGTAGGGCTTTGCTTGGTCCAGTGCTTGGTCCAAATCTCTCAGTTCAGCCTAATCATGCTCATTTTGGGATTCTCCAAGGATGATACAATAAATACAGCTTCTGAGAATACACCACTTTCTGATATCATTGTGACTTTCTAATCAACAAATCAAGAATGAAATTTGAGGTTTTACCATTCTCTTAAAACTGATTTATTATTTTTACTATGTGTTGACCAGTAATTTCTAAATTATAATCCAGTGAAGAAAATTCTATTGATGTATACTCATGTGGAATATATTACATTGTATTAAAAGTATCAAACCTTTGTTATTTTGTTTGATCGGTTTTTAAATATTCACTCAAAGAGTCTTTAATGAGATAAATTGTATGTAATTCACATCCATTGAACTACTTTATTCTTACAGAAGTTGATATTGTGAGATTTCTAAGTCCCTTTCAAAAGGGAAATACGAGTTTTTATGCTTTTTCTATTTTCCTCACTTTGCAGATGCAACAGCTTGAGAGACAAGTTATTGATGCTGAACGTCAAGCAGAAAAAGCTTTTCAGCAGGTAGGGTATAATTTTAGTTAAAAATGTCTTCTTCTGCCTCTACCAATATCAGCATCGTTTTGCCCAAAACAATCCTCAAAGTAGTCTTCTACCCTCCCCGACATCCTATTATTTTGACTGTTCATGTGCTGGATTCATAGAGAAAATGGAGAATCTAGCTTTATTTTGCTTAACAGATTTTCATAAGGATAAACTACACTTCTGTTAGGAAGTTTTATCTTTCTTTTGAGAAAGTCAAAAGAAAGTCATTACCATGACTTTCATGGTAATCCTAGCCATAATGAAATTTTGCATATAAATAATGTTCATAGCAGCTTTATTTATAGTAATAAAGAGTTGGAAATAACATGAATGCCATATTATAGAAGAATAAAGGGAACTATATCCACTCCTTGAAGTATTAAACAATAATTAAAAATAATTATTACAAAGAATATATACTACTAATATGAAACTATGCTTAGAGTTATATTAGGAAAAGAATATAAACATTTTATGTTTAATATGTTAATAGGTATGGAGAGAGAAGTCAAATATTTGATAAGTCACTTAACCCTTGCTGGGCCTTGCCAACAGCAAGATGAGTGGTTTGAATGAGACCACTAGGCTTAAAGTTTGTCTAATGATCTTAAACCCATAGCTTCACATTTTATGAAAAGATGTCTGTCAGATTCAGTCAAGAATTTCAAAATTATTATTCCTCCAAGAAGTTTACATTAAATTTCTTATCCTTGCTCTAAGTTTGTTGTGTTTCTTTCCTTCATTTTGGTAACAGTACCATCAAATCTTGTTTTCACCTAAAAGATTTCATTTTATACAGTAGGTTCTTTTAGTAGCCTGACAAGTTTCCAAAGAAACCCAAACTAACCTAATTCTTAATTTTCTTAAATTAATAATACTTGAAAAGAAAATCTTAAAACTTTATTATTGCCAAATTTCAACCCCTACAAGAGTAGAAAATATAGTGTAATGAACACCCAACACCATCTTCAACAGTTAGTCAGCTCACGGTTAGTCTGTACCTCCATCCACTGTCCCCTCCTCACCCCCACACCAGGTTATTTTGAAACAAATCCCAGGCATCATATCTTTTCACCCATGAGTATTTCAGCACCTAATCTAAAAACAGACCTAAAAATCTTAAGTACAGTACCCTCTCTGCCGTTCATGTCTGCCTCCTTGTCTTTTCCTTTCTGACTTTGGCCTTTCCTGATGACATCTCTCTTTGCCTCTCATACCCCTGTGTTTCTCCAACGTGTCTCTCTATCAGATAGGGATATCTTTCTCTACCCGTTTTTTCTCTTTTTCCACTGCTCATATGATAGCGAAAAAGAAAGAAAGAAATTGAGAATGACCTTGTTTGCCCTTTCTTAAGTTAAAATACTTAATTCACATATGTGGCAAATTGATTTAGCTCTGAAAATTAAACTAAATTAAGTATATTTTATGTGTGATTTTCAGGCTGTGTAATGCACTGGATCTTAAGAGAAAAAAAAGAATCCCCATTCCCAATTCAAGGGAAGCAAACCATGGCTGTTTGTAGCCATCAGGGCTCAACCACTGATTGGATAAGTTAACAGGAAGAATTTCTTATTTGAAGTTGTCCTTTGAGGATACCCGGTGTAAAGTTATTTAGTTCTTTGTGCTACATTTGTAAGCAATAAAGCACCATGATTGGTTATTTTAGACATACTGCCTTAATCAAATCAATACCCACCCCTAAAAAAGAGTAAGACTTGCAAATCTCTCAATTTCTATATAATTTAGCAGAATTTGTAGATATTTCTTTTTGTGACAACACTTTAAGTGTATTCAGTACCTATTTTTTATGCTTTCAAAGGAATTTTTATTTTTACGTGCTTCATAATGAATCTAAAAGTTAACAGGAAATATAAACAGAGAGCAGATGAATTCTCATGCACCAATTATAGCACCTTTTTTTGGCCTTCACAAGATTAAGTAAATATTATGAAGTTAGGGTAACTGAATCCTTTGCTGTCTTTAACAGTTTCCATGGGATTGGCCTATCTGCTGTTTATGTTGCTTAAATTCAGCTTGTCCTTTGTCAATGAGCCATATCCTAAGACTTAAACTGTATTTATATTAACCAAAAAGGAATGTTTCACCACTAAAAGCAGCAGCCAGCTGAAACCGGCTGAACTCTACCCTTTTAGCCTTGAACATTTTTCATCTGGTTTATTCCTGAGTGGCATCACCTGCATTGCCATTAAATAAGTTGGCTATGAACAAATAATCACACACGTTTTCCAGAGGAATCTTGGCAGCCTTTATACTTAACGCTGTAGTTCATTTTTGTTCTTGTTCACAACTTTTGAAAGCAGTGTGTGCAAATCAACCTAGTACTACTCATGAGTATTCTTGTGAGACAGAAAAGCAGCAGATAACAGGTTTGGAAGATACTGATAGATAGGATTCATTTCCAAGTACGCAGCTAGGTGTGTACTCAGACCTATTTTATGCTAACCAAAGAGGGGTAAATAATTTCCCCTGTAGAAGTTTGTTTTCCTTCTTTCCTTCTGGGTTCACTCACTTGCCTGTGACCATTCTAATACGTGGGCTAATCTGCCTTCCTGTACAGTTGGTTCTTAGTATCCAAGTCATTTTTGGTTCTTAATAAATAATTACTACTTAGTCATCCTAGTCTCCAGGACCTTGTAATGATTTACTTCATTACATGGAAACCTACTTTATTCAGTGCTGTTCCTTTTCACATTCAGTGAGAATGAGTGGTTCTGATCTGACTGCATAAATTATAGAGCACTATGCCAAAATAATTGTTTACGATGTGATCAGAATGACTCATTAATTTGCAATAAATTTTAAATAACTGCAAAATGGTCTGGGATTCAAAATACCCTTACAATTCCTTTCTTCATTCTATTTTTGAATGATCAGGTTTGTCATGTTATTGCAGTGTATACACAGAAATAGAAACTTTCAGATCTCACTCAAAAATAAAGTTACATCTTAATTACCTGTAGTGTGTATAGGGGATGAGGTAAGAAGTGGGAAGAAGGAAACATCAACATAGGTAATTACAATGGAAATAATATTTGTAGCTCCTGCTTTCTTCAGTATGGATATGAAAATGGGCAGTAACATTGGGGGCTGCGTCAGGGTCCCCCGGACTACCCTCAGGTCTGATGATTCACCATAAAACCCGGAAAAGCTGTTATATCCATGGTTATGGTTTATTACAGTGAAAGGATATGAATTAAAATCAGCAAAGGAAAAAGGCACGTAGGGCAGAGTTCTGGAGAAACCAGGCGTGAACTTCCAGTTGCCCTGCCACAGGGGAGTTACACAGGGATGCTTTTGATTATCCCGTCAATGATGTGTGACAATACTTATGAAGTGTAGCCAACCAGGGAAGTTCATCTAAGCCTTGGTGTCCAGAATTTTTATTAGGGATGGGGTCAGTCTTGCAGGCATGGAATGCGCATGGGACTGACCTCAGCTAGAAAGTCTCCAACCCCTCCAAAGGTCAAACTGATACAGCATGACCTAGGACCCCAGGTGAAGGAACGAATCAGGCACTCGCCATGAATTGAATTGTTAGCATAAACTATCTGGTGTGGCCCAATAGCTCAGATATGTAAAGACAGTTTCATCAGGATATTTTAAGGGCTCAGGGGTTATTTCTCTGGAGCCAGTCAAGGACCAGTGCTTTCTTTGGAATGTGCAGGGTGCGAGCACCCCCAGTCTGTTGCACCCGTTGCTGCACAATAGCTCAGGAACCTCAGAATCAGCCGGTGCTTTGGGGAAATGGCTGAGGAGTGTGCTGAGGGGGGCGGATGCAGCTGGAAGCTCCCTGGAAGTGAAGGAGAAAGGAGCCTAGAAGCGGGAAGCATCCCTCACTGGAGGATATCCGTGTATAGGTGATTGCAAGTTTCTTTAACCACCAGTTTGAATTCATGTATGCTTGTTATTGGCCAATCTGTGAGTAGTTAAAATTCTTATATGGTTGTGGTGAAATGAATCAGAAAGAGAACCTGGCTGATTTTCTGTGGACTTGTGGAGAGATATTTTAAAAGGCTGCTTGGCTTTTCTGGGTGTCTTACTCATACTGATTACCAAGGATGGCTGGTGAGTCCTGTGGAACTTGGTCCTAACAGGACCAGTGGACAAGCAGGTTGCCTGTAACTGCTTTGTGATCTCTCTCCCTAGGAGACTTTGCCATTTTTGCCAGTATTGCCCTTGCCTAGGAAAGTTGTTTATCTGAAAGTAATGATCGATTTGAACAATTGCATCCAAGGACCTCCGACTGTGGCGTGCAGTCTAAAACGAGAACACCTTTCAGACGGAACGCGTTTTTCAGGGAGGAAGACTCCCGTGCCAGTTTTCCAGGACTGCAGACCTTTCCTAAGTGATAACAGGACAGCTTCGTGTGGCAGCCGATGTCTGTAGGGTGGCTTGCTCTGACTTAATAAAAAAAGACTGGCGGTGTAGGTCTGGTAATATTTATTTCTATTCTTAGTTATTTCTGCTTTCCTTGAGGTTTATAGGGGTGGAAAATTTTCTTTCCTTCTAGGTTCTTTGGCTGGTCTAATAACTAAATTGATGTAATACAGATTAACAGGAAAAAACCCAAATTTAATTCTTTATGTATGGGAGCCCCATAAAGATATGGGACTCATGGGTGTGAACAAAGCAGGCAGCTTTCATACCTTTGAGACAAGGAAACAGTGAGTTTGTGAGAAATTGACCAGCCACAGGGCTTTGGCCTTCACTACCTTAGTGAAGAAATAGGATTTGTTCACACAGCTTTCTCGGCCCGAGATTCCCTCCTCCCGTGATGGGAATGCCTTCTACCCTCCTGGGACGGGGAGGGTGCCTTTCACATGGGAGATTTGTTTCCAGCTTTGAGGGGAACAAAGGACGGTCAGAGTGTCCTTTTCATACTGGCTGTTTCTCAGGTAACTTCAATTCAAATCATGAATATGCCACAGTGGCGTGTTTGGGGAGACATTCTGCTCCCCGTTGGGTTTACCATCTATTACTGTATCCCCGGAGCAGAAATACCGTTTTGCACTCGGTCTCTGCTCTTCCCTCTCTGCTTCCTCGGCTGCAGGCTGTCCTGTGCAGAACCGGCTGTACCGCCTTGGACTGACCTTGGTACTCACTGTCTGGCTCTCTGTCCGGCTCCAGCTGTTTTTCACGACAGCATCTCTGATGTAGACCTTTGTCCTTGACTGCTGGCCTGCAGTTTCCGCGGAAAGCCTGCTAAGTTATGTTAAAAAATCTAAACCTTAAGATAACTTGAAATTATCATTTGGACGGTGAAACGCGTTTTTATTCTCTTTTAAATCTAGTTTTATTTTCATAGTTTCCAGCCGCGTGGGTGGTATTTAAACAGGACACTTTTGGCATCGGAGTTGAATTTACAGTTGCACAGTGAACCCACAGATGAAGCCTTGTATTCGTGGTTAAAAAAAACAAAAACAGACTAACCTTAATATCACCATCCTAGATGTTAAGTATTTTTGAACATTAAGTAAGGACTGCGTGATTTTTCAGATTTTTAAAAATAGTTTAAGGTTTTTCATCCTGACTATAATCTTTCATTTCTCAAATGCTTTTGTATATTTTTCTTCTTTGCCCCTATAATCTGAAACATTGCTAAAATTGCATTCTTACTTATTTGGAGTATATAGACTAAAAGTCTTAATACTGTATACAGTGCCCAGTACTTTATCTCACCACTCACCTTCTTTACTTTATATTCCTACTTTGTTTAAAATATGGCTGGAAACTTTCTGATTCTATACTCTTATGAAATGCTTTGCATATTATTATTGTTTCACTAAAACCTGTACATTACTTTCTATGATAGCAATATCCTGCAAATCTCTTATGTACCTCGAAGTTAACACCACCTGGCAAAGTAGTTTTGAGACTTTATAATTGTTATATGTATTAAAATGTGCTGTTCATTATTTTTCTTTTATGATGATACCTTTTAGGAACCTATTTAATGTTAAAGTAAAATTCTAAATTTAATACTATGATAAATTAAGTCCATGACTAATTTTAATATTTATCTTCTGAATTTAGGTACAAGTTATGGAAGAGAAATTAAAAGCAGCTAATATTCAAACCAGTGAATCAGAGACAAGGTTATATAAAAAGTGTCAAGATCTGGAGACCCTAATACAGGAAAAAGATGACATCATCCGAAACTTGGAACTGCAACTTGAAGAGCAGGTTAGGAAGAACTTGAACATCACACAGTTCTAAATGTGTGTAGTCATTTACGCATAATCACGAAGATTAAAGAGAGAGCCTGAACTTGCGAATTTTGGTCAGAAATCTTACTCAATTGGCCAACCCATAGAATCACATCACATTTATTGGTGAAAGTCAGATGGCATTCACCTTTAAGTCTGGGGTAATTCTAAGACTTACAATTTTTGCATAACTGTGAAGTTTGACTATAGTGTTTAAGTTGAAAACACTTGGTATTAGCAGGCATTTCTGTCTATAAAATGTGTCGATTAAATCTTTGTTTTAGATTGTGTAGGGAATTGGAAATGTTGATGGAACATTATATTTCAAATATATGTTTGTTGCTAATCCATCTTCTTAGAAATGTGTACCCTGTTTTTAAACCACCTTATTGAGATCAAGTATTGTATTTAGTTTATTTTAAAATTTTATTAGGAAAAAGTAGTATCATTTAAATATGACCACTCTGAAATTGTTAAATATGTTAAGTAGATTATTTTCAGCATTTTTTTCATTTCTGTGGGGATCGTTGTTTTATTAGGTCATTGGTTTTTAGCCTTTCACCACCCTAGTCCCCACCCACTGTAATTTATATGATAGTCACACTCTCACTAGTTTTGTGACTATAACCAGATTTTAAGGTTGGGAACTGTGAACTAGAGTTTTATGATCTTCATTTTTTTCTGGGTCTTTAAAAACTCATAGTGTCTAAGGGGAATACAAGCCATACCCCAGAAGAGATCCTGACTCTCTTCTCCCTAACCTGGTTGACCCCTATCCCATTGTTATAAACCCTAGACCATTTCTAGTAATGGTTTCTTTTGTTGGTAAGTTCAGCGGATTGATTTCAGTATATTATCTTTCAGAGAAAGAGAGTAACAATTGTTAAAAGTAGTAATATTTACATATGCCTTTATGATTTATTATTGTATTTGCTGGACAGTTGTCATTTTTTTACTCTATTTGGTAGTTTGAAGGTAAGAGTATTAACTTGGAAACAGGTTTTAAGTGGATTTGCCTTTTTTATTTATGATATAACATTTTTAGACCAGTGAGCTTATGTTTGAACTAAACAAACTGCTAATGTTATTTCAGAAACAAATAAGGATACAAGAAGCTAAAATAATAGAAGAAAAAGCAGCAAAGATCAAAGAATGGGTAACAGTTAAGTTAAATGAGGTATTTATTGCTATATTTTGCCTTTTCTGTACCTTTTACTTCTTTTGAATAGATAAGTCATCAGAATATATAATCGGTCTGAGTGAAACAAAATTCTGATCACTTGGTTGTGCTGCTATCTTTCTGTAAATGTGAAATAGGTAGCTTTCATTTTAATGTTTAATGTATTTCTAAAATGAAAAATATTGATAGACTCATGGTAATCAGTGTAAGTGGCCTCATTTTAATTAATTTATTTAAATTCTAATTAGTTAATTTAAAATAATTATAGAACGTGTGTATGTCATAAAATTAATGTGTTCAGTATCTGAGAAGTATGTATACGTTATTTAGTTTATATGGCAGATTAAATGCTGAAATAATTTGGTTTAAAATGATTTTACAGTGAAAAGGAATACTGGAGTGAAAACACTTAAAACTCTTAGTTCTAGAAAAAAATAAATATTGAATCCATAATGATCTAGGTTGATAACTTATGCTGATAAGTTCGTGTGATATTTTGCTTATTGTTTGTTTTGTATTTTGCTTGTATGTAATTAGGTATTAACATTTTCTAAATATTGTAATTTACTAGTGTATTTTAGAAGTGTATTCCTGTATAAAAGAATACCATATCTCCTTTTAGCTGGAATTGGAGAATCAGAATCTTCGTTTGATCAACCAAAACCAAACCGAAGAGATAAGAACAATACAGTCAAAACTACAAGGTATGAGTATTTTGACTAAAATAGCTTAATTGGATTTATTGGGCTATGTAGAATTTTACTGTTGAGCACTTGAAATATGACTGGCACAACTAAGGAACTGAATTTTACATTTTCTTTAATTTGAATTGATTTCTATTTTAGTAACCACATGTCCATATTAGGCAACACAGGTAGACAGTAGCCAATAACACAAAGGAGGTAATACTAATTTCAATGTTTAATTTCAGGTATGTTTGCTTAAAAAAATTAGTCATGGTATTTTCTACTTTCACTCTATGTCATGGTTATCCACAGTGATTGAGACTCTGACAGCCCAAATATTTAGAGCAGAATTTTATAATATGAATATAAACCCTTTGCATTTTGCAATGCTTAGGGTTACTTTCTTTGTTCTTTTTCGACTTCAAAGCCTGAGAATGGGTGGCAGAGTTAGAGATAGAAATTTACTTGATATGCGATTGTGGTGATGGATGCTCAAGTGCACGTGGAGCTGAAGAGGTGAATCAGCAGGGTTATTAGATCCATGATCTAGTCTAGTGGTTTTCACACTTATTTAGCAACAGAATCCTATTCAAAACAATCTTTTTTCTGTAGAATCCCAAGAGAGAAAACAGGTAAAAGCAGTATTGGGTCTAGAGTCCTCCAGTCTTAGCCTCCCTCATGCCTCTTCTTATATCCTGTGGGACATTTCCATAAGCGCCTGGGGTTTCGCAGAATGCAGTGGAAAAATTCCGGCATGGTAGAAAGAACATGGGCTTTGAGGTCAACTGTAATGCTCTACAATTTAATAACTCTGTTATATCTCCAGATTTTTTTTACATCAGTAAAATGGTGATTGTAATAGTGTCTTCCTGGTTTCATGGAGGGTTGTTCATTATAGGACATATGAAAACATTTTATCTACTGCATGTTAATACTTATTGCTATCATTTTTTAAAGGAAAAAACTCTTTTTTTTCTCTTCTCAATACTTCTGAAACCAGATGTGGGGGAGTTTTGCCCACACCAAGCAACTCTTTAATTCTCAGAGGACACCAACTAGGTGTCCTACAAATTCAACTCAACTCTCACTTTCTATACTAGGAGTTAACATTAGATCCCAAAGTTAAGAGCTCAGTCCCACAGAACTTCCCCTCCTTCCTCTTCAGACACAATCCCAAGTACAGATTGTATACCCCTGTTTCTGCCCAACTGGCTATAAATTGGAGGTTTATGACCCCCTCCTCAGGTGTGATAATTTGCTAGAGCAGCTCACAGAACACAGGCAAACAGTTCACTTACTAGATTACCTGTTTATTACAAAGGATATAACTCAGGAACAGCCAGATGGAAGTGGTAGATATATAGGGCAAGGTGTGGGAGGAGAGGCACAGAGCTTCCATGCTCTCTGAATGCATCGCCCTCCCAGCATCTCCACGTAGTCACCAACCTGGAAGCTCTCTGAACCCCATCCTTTTGGGATTTTATGGAGGTTCTGCTATGTAGGCAAGACTGGTTGATTAAATCACTGGCCACTGGTGATTAATTCAACTACCAGCCCTTCCCTTTTTCCCTGCGGTCAGAGGTAGAAGATGAAGGGCGAGGCTGACATTTCCAGCCCTCTAATCACTTGGTTGTTTCCCTGCATCCAGTCTTCACCTCAGGCTATCTAGGGGCTTTCCAAAAATTTCCTCATTTATATAAACTCAGATTTGGTTGAAAGCACTTGTTATGAAAAGAAAAGATATTTTTATCACCCTTACTTAGGAAATTCCAAGGGTTTTAGAAGCTGTGTGCCAGGAACCATGGATGAAGACCAAAATATACATTTTTCATATCACAAATTTCCTCCACCTATGTGATGAAAAACAGGTGTTCCCATAGTTGATCTGGAATTTCACATTTAGAATTAAAGTTGCAGGTCTTTGTGACAGTTATCCTAATTGAAATACTAAGCCCACTCTCACTCAAGAGGCTGTTTTCCCTGATATTCTTAGCTTGCAATTCTAGTCTTCATTTGCAGCCTCTTAGGCCTTACAGATTAAGGGGTATTGCTCCTTGGAACCTAGGCTTGGACTGGAGAAAAGATATGATATATGTAGCTATAATACAGTACAGTTGACCCCTGAACAATGTGTGAGTTAGAGGTGCTGAATCTTGTGCAGCTGAAAATCTGGGTATAATTTTTGACCCCCCCAAAACTTAAATTACCCCTCAGTATCCATTGGGGATTGGTTCTAGGATTCCCTGCTATACCAAAATCCATGGATCCTCAAGTTTCCTACAAAAAATGGTGCAGATCAATGCATATAGTCAGCCCTCTACATCTGAGGATTCCCAGCTACGTATGGAAAATAGTACAGGTACTTATTGAAAAAAAATCTGTATGTCAGTGGATCTGCACAGTTCAAACCCATGTTGTGTAAGGGTCATCTGTACTTTAAATATATATATATGTATATGATTATTAAATTATTATGAATTAGTTCTGTGAGAGGTAATAAATATGAAAATCATAAAAGATACATCTGAAGGTATACACTATGTAAAGATTTTTTTTTCTATTCTACATAAATATCAGTTGCAATTTAACTTAACCTTTGGTGGTCTCCCAGAGTTAAAAATTTAGTTTCCTTGAAAACTTGTATTACTATCAGTGGATCTCCATTCTTTTGATCTTACAAGCAGCAGTGTTACAAATCCTAAAAGATGAATTAAACCCATGATTAGGTGCTTGCATAATCACTCCACTAGCTATCTAAATTCTCTATCCAGAAGCTTCCCCTCCCTTTTTTCTCTCTAGCGCAATGATTAAGGCTCTCCATATGTGGTCACCATAGACCAAGTCCCTCCATCTCCATCTCTTTTCTCATGAGAAACATACTAAAAACTATGATAAGGAAAAGTTATTACAGTGATCATGTGATATTTGCCCCGATGATGATCTAAATGCTTTGTCTTCGCAACCAAGACTTTGGTCCCTTTTTCCTCACCATTAGTAGCATTACTACATAATCAGATTTTACCAGTACTTGACTGGTATTTACCAATACTTGATTTTGCAAGAAGCTATAATACCCTAGTTGTTTATAATCTGTTTTGTTTTGTATGTGTTTGTGCTTTTGTTTGATAACTAACTACTATTATAGGGATGAGATACTTTTCTCTCTGCAGTTAAAAAATTTTTTGAACATTCAAAACATATAAACAGGCTTTAAACGTTGCCATGTGATGCTAGACGAGGGTTCCATGTTACTATACATAAATAAGTATGAAGTTGATTTTTGTAAGCTCCTTCACATACATCTTGGCAATGATTTTTTGAATCTGACACCAAAAGCAAAAGCAACAAAAGCAAAATTAAACAAGTGAGACTACATCAAACTAAAAGGCTTCTATGTTACAAAGGAAACCATCAACAAAATGAAAAGGCAGTCCACTGAATGGGAGAAAATATTTGCAAATCATGTATCCAAAATATATAAAGAACTCATACAACTCAATATGATGTAAAAAAACCCCCCAATTTGATTAAAAAATGGGCAGAGGATCCAAATAGACATTTTTCCAGAGAAGATACAATCAGGTGGCCATCAGATACATGAAAAGATGCTTAACATCACCATCAGGGAAGTGCAAAAGGACAATGAGATGTCACCTCATACCTTTCAGAATGACTATTATCAAAATGACAAGAAATCACAAGTGTTAGCAAGGATGTGGAGAAAAGGAAACCCTTGTAATGTAAATTGGTTCAGCTACCATAGAAAAGAGTATGGAGGTTTTTTTAAAAATTAAAAATTGAACTACCAAATATGATTAGAACTACCATATATGATTCAGCAATCCTACTTCTGGGCATTTATCTGAAGAAAATGAAAACACTAATTCCAAAAGAATTGTATGTACCCCATGTTCATTGCAGCATTATTTACAATAGCCGTGATACGGAAACAATTTAAGTGTCTATCAACGGATGAATGGATAAAGAAGCTATGGTATATATGTGGAATATTACTCAGCCATAAAAAAGAATGAAATCTTGGCATTTGCAATAACATGATGGACCTTGAGAGCATTATGCTAAGTGAAATAAGTCAGACAGAGAAAGACCTTATGATCTTTTATACGTGGAATCTAAAAATAAATAAGTAAAATTTTAAAACTAAGCTCATAGACACAGAGAACAGATTGGTGGTTGCCAAAGTGAGAGATGGGAGGTGGGAGAAATGGGTGATTTTTTTTTCTTCTTAGTTTAAATTAATTGAATAATAAAGAAAAAAAAAGATGACTTTTAAGATTTTCAGGCTGCTTTTGTGTGTGTGTGTAAGGAGTGATTTGTTCAAGTTTTTATATGCTTTGCTTCTGTGTTTAGCAAACTGTTATGAAAGTTCAGATGTTGATTTTGATTGATGATCTTGCAGAAGTTCAAGGGAAGAAGTCATCCAGTATTTCCACACCAAAGCTTTCGGAAGGCCAGCGCCTAAGCAGTTTGACCTTTGGGTGCTTTTTATCACGAGCAAAGAGTCCTCAAGCAGTAAAATCTGAGGAAATGAGCAAGATATCATCTAAAGAACCGGAGTTCACTGGAGGAAAAGACACAGAAGGTATTTTTAGGATAGCAGGATTTGCTTTGACGTTTTTTAAAAGGGAAAAACCATTTGCTAAGATTAATCCTTATATAGCTTAATTTTCCTTTTTAATTTTTCCATCACTCAACAGGGTAAATGTGTGTGCAAAATCTATCTGGATGATTCATCCTAGTTTCTTTACTTTTTTCCTTGACTGTCTTATGAGAATATTTTTAAGGAGTAGTACAGCATTTGACTTTGTGTATCTAGTTATCTATGTTTTTTTGAGCGTCTTTGCCAGTGATGCAGAGGAGCAATTGGTTTTCCCCTCTGATACTTCTTCCTGCAGTAGGAAGCGGTGATATTTAAAATGAAAACGTTTATAGTGGTACCTACATGGCACTTGTTTCAGCTTAGAGTTTCAGATTAGAACTATGAACTTTCTATTCATTATTTATTTAAAATATTAAAAAATGACCTCAAACTAAATATGACTGCAAATGTATAGAGAAAAAGAGCACCAGCGGACAGTTTTGTAACTGCTGTGATTTTCCCTTTATCACTTCAAAGAGGAAACTATTTGCCTGGGTGTTGAAACCCTGAGCCCGTGTACAGATGTCTGTTCTTTAGTCTGAAAGCCCCCCTAAGTTTTGCTTTGTGGTGCAGCCACTGGCTTCGCCACCTACGATGACTTTTCCCAGGTATTTTAGGGAGACTTGAATTTGCATCTTCTCTATTTTCAGTTCCTGCTTCCTTCCCCGGAAGGAGAAAAATTATAGCCTTAAAGTCTCTGCTTCACTATGAAATTCTGAAAACAACATATTGTTTTTTCAGTTAGAAGGCTCCTTTACTACTTGCTTTTATGCCATTACTTGCATTTTGGGTGGGGTGTTTTTTGGTTTTTTTTTTGAGAAGTCATTTTCATTCCCTTTCCACTTTCACCAGTCAGTTGAATACAGCTCAGTACAGCTGAGGTTGCCTGCACTGAAGCTTTTGTTCATTTGCAAATTTAACAAATTGCCTGTTACCAAACTGTAGAGTTTATTTGTTCAGCCTCTCTTCCCTTAGTCATGAAGGTCATACCTGTGTTTCTATATTTTCAGTTTCTTTTGTACTCTTAAATCTAAATTTTTAGTTCACTATTTCTGAAGCCAGTGGTTTATACTGTTAGTTATATTATAAACACAATAGCCATACCTAAGGACATTTTTAGACGAGTATAATTCTTATAAAAATACATTTTGTCGTTGTGATTAAACCAGATGCAAAGGGAGGAAAGCCTTTCTCTGTTGATGTTTTCTTCATGGTTTTGCATATTTTATATATTGAAGTTTGGGAACAAGGTTTGTTATTTAAACTTTATTATGTTTAAATTTCCGTATGATAACCTTGAAATATAGTTGAAAGAGGGTTGTCATTTTCTTTGCTCCTAAAATAGATTTAGTGGTATCCATTTTTTTAGTGGATGCTTTCTTTGATATGTTGTGTTGCCCTATTTCACATTTTGCTTCTCTTATTATCTCTCCTTAGACTATTGTCAGTTTTTTTCATAATATACTTATTTGTAAGAAGCAATTTAATTTTGATGCTATTGAAGTGTTAGAGCTCCACGTTTTATACAAAGCTCATCATTTCCAAACTTGAGTTTTAAAAAGACGTGATGAAAAAGGAATACTGTAAATTAACTTCATTCTTACGAAAACTCCCGTTTTTCAAGGTAGCTACATAAAGCTAAATGTATGGAGAGATTATATTGTTAAAGGCAACATGCCAATATGATGTATGCTTTTCTAGAAATGGAAATTCCCGAAAAGTCTGTTGATGACCAAATTCAGGAAAACCACCGAGGTCAGAGGACCTTGCGTCAAACCCCCTGTGTCTCAGAACAGAGCCGGAAAGCGAGGACCAGCTTCGTCACCGAGGGCGGTGTCGCCCGGAGCCCGGGGGCTGCGGCGAGTGACTGGAGTTCCGACGAGGAGGACGGCGCCAGGGGAAGGCCCGAGTGCAGGTACACGTCCACCCTGTCCAGCCCCGCGTCCGAGGAAGGGGCGCAGTGCAGCAGGATGGGCAGCGAGACGTACCTCACGGCGTCGGACGACAGCAGCTCCGTATTTGAAGAAGAGACTTTCGGCATGAAGAGGCCGGAGCACAAGAAGCTGTATTCTTGGCAGCAGGAAGCGCAGTGGAAAGCTCAGAATAGCCTTCTTGGAAAGGGAAATTCTGAATCAAGTAAAAAGGAGCACGATAGTTCCTCGGATGAACTGAATAAAAAATTCCAGTCTCAGAGGCTGGATTATTCATCTTCATCGAGCGAGGCCAACACCCCAAGTCCTATTTTGACCCCAGCTTTGACTCCAAAGCACCCTAACCTCCTCCCCGGAAAAGGAACCCAGTCAGTGCCTTCCGCACACCTGCCACCCCCGAAGTTAAGGATTCCTAATGTTTTCAGCATAAGCGTGGCCCTGGCCAAAAGGCACTTAAGCCAGCCACAGCTGAGCTCCGACAGGATGTTCGGCACGAACAGAAATGCTATAAGCATGATACGACCGCTGAGACCCCAGGAGACAGATCTGGATCTCGTTGATGGCGACAGTGCCGAAGTTCTGGAGAACATGGACACCAGTTGTGATGATGGATCGTTCGCCTATGACTCCCTGGAGTCCCCGTGTTCGGATGACCAGGACGCCTGTGACTCAGCCAAGAAGCCGGCGAGCAGCAAACCTCCAACTCCTCCCCTGCACCGCTTCCCCTCCTGGGTAAATCATATTGCTGTGCCACACGCGCGCGCCTTTTGTCCCTAACACTCATTTTCAGGTTCTGTTTCTTTTCCTGTTTCTTTTCCAGTCCGCCTTTGTGCTGACCATTCCCAGTTTTCAGAATGTAATTTCCCCTTCTCTTTCTCACTGGGTTCTGAATCAGTTGAGAAATAAGACAAGGGTAAGCCAGATGGGAGATCAAAATATTATCTTTGTTACTGCTAAAACTGACTTTAGAGAATTGGTGGGCAAATGAGCTCCCCAGTACCAGGCCTTGGAATTAGCTGATTCATTCACCGATGGTGCTGGGCCACCACAGGCTGCTGCCAGCGAGGCCCTGCTCCTCTCACACTTACAAGCTAGAGCGAGAACAAATGGTCGTTTCCAGCACGCAGCTGCTTCTGAAGAGAAGGGAGAGAGGAAGGTGCTGGACTCTGCACGTCCAGTGTCTTCTCCAGGCTCCTGAAGCCACCCCTGCTCCTGGGGGAGGAGAGTGAATAGTTGGAGAGCGATGGGGAGTGTTCAGTTACTGGAGCTGCCTCCACACGGAAGAAAGCATTGGGTGGAGAAGAAGGTTTCCTCTTGAACTGCGTAATACTTTCGGGTGAATTCTCAACCAGGATGCTCACTCCTATTCCTCAGTTTTTGAACTTAGTTATTTACTTTATGGGCTTTAAGAGAAATTTAATTTGACTCCTTATGAGCGTATAAGTCCATTGCCTTAACCAAAAGCATCTTCCTATATATCCAGAATTGATTGAAATTTCTTCCCATTAGTACTATAATTAACCCATCAATTGCGTGATTCTTCTTAGGAATTGCTAGATGTAAAAAATTCTCTCTGTATTTGAAACAAAGTGAAAAGATGTGTTCTGTAGATTTAAGTTTTCCTTCCCATATTGACATAATTTAACCTGTGGCCTCAAGAGAAGCATCTTGGTTGCAGGAATTTTTGGTTTTTGGAGTCATGTCCTGTTATTATTATTTATTTATTTAGTGAGCAATGCAGTTTTTAGCAAATTAAGGTGACCATGTTTTTCTAGTATGAATTCAGACCTTGAGGTGTATCCGTTCTTATTTACTTTCAAAAGAACCTTCCATTGTCCATATGAAACCATCTGCAGTTTATTACTAAATTCTGGACAGGAAAAAAAAAAAGTGGATGTGAATCTCTGGAATTCCAATTATGTTATCCTTTAGGCAGCGAGGAGTTGAAATTCTTCTTTTATTATGTTGAGATTTCCAGAGATTTAGGTTAAGCTTTTAAGTTTGTTTTAGTTGGCAAACCATTGTACTACTTTTTTTTTTTTCCTTTCTTGCTTTTCCTTGTCTTCTGAAACTATTCAGTCCTGAAAAAGGAGTGTTGTTTTTCAAAAACCTTTTAGCAGACTGGCCAAGTTTGAGGTTTTATTTCTGTTTATTGGTATTTTCAGGTTTCAAGGGAAAGAGATATATTCTAATTACCTCAATTTATGAGTTTATTTTAAGAATTTTTAAGAGTTTATTTTAAGGATTTTTAAGAGTTTATTTTAAGGATTTTTAAGAGTTTAAGACACAGCCCATCCTTATTGAACTTGAATATCATTTAAAATTCAGTAGTCACTCTAGTGGGACAACATGTGATGACTGAACAGCACCTCTGATAGTCAACTCCTTAGAAACAGGCGACACCATCGCCCCTGGTCCAGTGGCTCAGCTTGTCCTCTCCTGTCGACAGGACTCTCTGCTTTTCTCACTGCTACTAACTATTCTCCTCCACTCTCATGGCTTCTAACTGCCTCACATCTCCTGCTTACTGCCTTATTTTTATATGTCTTTCTGTTCTGCCAACTCTGCTCACAATCACACTGTCAAAGAAACTGCGTCTGAATCATTCAGTCAGTCACTCTTCAATCTAAAGTGTCTCAGATAGTTAGAGATCTCATGCCCATAACCTCACAGGCCACTGACTAGCACAGTCCTTAGCTAGTCCTTAGCACAGACGGCCTTAGCTGCCTACTGTACTGTGGTCCAGACCGCTGTGTCCAGGTTAGATGCATTACAAGCTCAGGGCATAGTGATCAATGCATTGGGGACAACCTGGAGTCCCTTTTCTCACAGGGGGCAGAGCTAATAGCCTTCGTAGTGCCCGTTTCAGAGATCTCTCTGAGAGAAGAAGAGAAAGCTAAGTTAAACCTACTTTTGGAACAAGAAAATATTATAAGTTCCATTACAGTTCTCAAATTCATTTATTATTTGACCTCAGGTGTTTTTCTACTTCATTTAAATATGTGATTTCTGATTTCAAGTTTTTTCTTTTTTTCTCCAACAGTATTCTAGAATGGTAGACTATTAAAGGTAATATTTATGTATAGTCAGTGCTTATGAATGGTTTCTGGCTTCATGTCACAGCCATTCAAGGTTTTCCCTTCTTTTTCTTTAACCGTAATCTAGAATGGTAGATTATAAAGGTGGAGTTTATACATAGTCAGTGACTGATTGAGTAAGCTTTCCCTTACTTTTTTCTGATCTCTTCAAAAGAATTTAAAATACAAGCAAAAATCTGGGAACAAAGATAAATAATGGAATGACTAATGGGTAGAAAAAACCTCTGTAGTGCCATCCACAGTGGCGTATTTTAGTTGGCAATGACGACAGTTTTATAATAATGCTGTACTCTAGTGAATATTAAATGAAGAACAAATGAAAAGCATGTGCATTGAAAGTAGTAATTTCTTTGCTTTAAGTATTCAGTTTAAATCTCTCTTTTACATTAGGAAAGCAGAATTTATGCTGTCGCCAAATCAGGCATTCGAATGTCTGAGGCCTTCAGTATGGAGAATGTTAATAAAAGTAAGTGATTTTGCATGCCACCGCATGGATGAACCTTGAGGACATAAGTGAAATAAGCAGCCGCTAAAAGAAATACTGTGTGATTCCACTTATATGAGGCATCTAAAGTAGTCAGATTCATAGAAACAGAAAGTAGAGTGCTGGCTGCTGGGAGTTGGAGGGAAAAGGGGGAGTAGTTGTTTTAATGGGTATAGAATTTCAGATTTGCAAGATAAAACATTATCAAGATCAGACTCACAACAATGTGAATATACTTGACATTAACTGAACTGTACACTTAAAAATGGTTAAGTTGGTAAATTTTATGTTATTTTGTTTTACTACAATAAAAAATGTTTAAAAAATTTTTTTAATGATTTTGTACTGTTTCACTAGCCAAGAACTTCCTAAATGTCTAAATAATAGAAAAATAGAATTATTTAAACTTTCAGAAAATGATTCTAGGATTGCTGATTTGTATTTTAAAATTCATGTTCTTGAGTAGAGGGGCACATAAACATTCAGCTGTCGTGTAGAGAGCACCTCGTTATGTGTTTACCTGGAAAGGCTAAAGCAAAGGATCTGTGGAGTTTCAGCTGTTGAAAGGAAAGATATTAGTTTCTATGTTCACTTTTCCCAGAGTTGAAAACGAATTTCTCTTTTTTTATCCTCCCTCCCTCCCTCCCTCCCTCCCTCCCTCCCTCCCTCCCTCCCTCTCTCCCTTCCTTCCTTCCTTCTTTCCTTCCACTTCATTCTTTCCTCCCTCCCTCCCTTCCTCTCTCTCTTTCATCAAAAAATTATCATAGAGGCAACAGATGCCCATTATTAAAAATTAAAGTAAAATAGCAAAGAACTGTCTGGAACAAAAAGAAAGATCTTCCTGTGGTTCCTTCTACCTATCCTACCACTAATCCATATCTCAGAGGTAATCACTGACGCTCGGTTTTTTTCCAACTATCTCATGCTCTTACCATTTAGGAAGTTATATTCTAACCTTTCAACATAAAGTTCACCTGATAAAGGCTTAAGAATGCTAATGTTTTAACACCATGTCAATAATAATCAGAGAAAATCTTCACAGGGTACTGCTCACTGAACCAGTCAGCAGGTGTTTATGCTTATTTCTGCCCAGCGTGAGCTGGGCGGAGATGCCATAGAAATAAAAGCTGCGATCCTTGCTCTCAGAGCTTACAGTCTAGTGGGAAACTAGTACACAGGAGGAAATAATGAACCATCTAAGAGTGTATAATTAAACTTGCAAATGCCATAATTCTTAAAGTAGACTATGTAACCAATAATAGTGTGTGTAGATCTGATTTCTCTTTTAATTGGACATTTTGTTAATTTACATTTATAAGAAGTAGACCTAAGTGCTGGTTAGTTGTTTTTCTAAAAATCATTTTGCTTTCTGTTTCAGATTCTGTTGCAGTGCTTTCCTATACCACATCAGGACTTTATACATCTCTGATATACAAGAATATGACAACCCCAGTGTATACAACTTTGAAGGGGGTAACTCATTGTTGTTACTGTTAAATGGGTGGTTCTCTTCATGATGGATCAAGAAAACTTTATTCAAGCTTCAGATTCCATTCTTGTCAGTTTACACAGACTCTCTCTTATAGGGAGTTTTAGAAGTTCACTCTGATACAGCATAAAAAGATAAATGGAAAGATCTGGAGAAGATATTTGTTCTTAATCAGTATTGGGGGTCTGAGTCCATTTTTGTTACGTCCCATGTGATACGGCCCCCCCTCCATGGCTTGGTTAGTTGTCTAAAGGAAACACATCATAATGATGTCATGAAAACTAATTTAGAAAGATCTTCGTATCACTGCCAGGGCTCCCCTCCCTCCCTTGAAGAACCCTATTAAAATAAGTATCACCAGGTGTTCATGGCCTTGTGTTTTCAGGAATCTTATAGCTGACAAATGCCGTGCTAATTAGGGACTTGAACAGCATGACTTTGATAATGACAAGATATATTCTCGTATTCCTTTAAAATATTGTATTCCGTGACTTCTTCTGGTAAAACATCCGATGCCTAACGAGAGAGGCGACTTTAGAGATGGACACACAGAGGTGGCTCTGCTTCTCTTTAGAAGGCGACCCAGATCAGCAGCAGCCCATTCCTGGACGAGTCCTCGGGATCTGAGGAGGAAGACAGCTCCCGATGCAGCTCCCGGACTTCCGAGTCAGACACGCGCAGCCGGAGCGGGCCCGGCAGCCCCCGAGCCCTGAAGCGAGGTGAGGGGGGCACTCCCGGGCGCTCGGAATGCTCCATGCGACTTTTATCTCCGTAACCGGGTATTGTTTTAAACGGCAGTGAAAAGAGAGTTAGCCCAGGACTAAGACACTTATGTTCTCAGTCCTCTTCGTTTTTCCAGACAAGCCACAGAGACTTTTTGTTTAACCTTGCCTCTTGTGTAGAAGAGAGATCACTTTATTACAGCAGTGAAGTGAGGTCCTTGGCCAACATGAGTGGTTCTTCTATAGTTACTGTGTGGCATTTTGCGTAATTTATGGGATACACTCATTTCAGTTAAGTTTGTTACACTGCTAAATGGCAAAAAATACATCTAAAAATTTGGTGGTTAATCTGATAGTAAGATGGAAGCGAACAAAAAATTTACTTCGGATATGTTTTTGCTTTTTAGTGGAAATTTTGAAGAAATTTTTGGCATAGGTAAAGGTTGCAGAGAGATCTCATCACCCTAAGTGGTGCCTAGATTTACAAAAGGCTTTAATTCACCATGACGTGTTTGCTGGTTTTCAGACTGTGTTCCATGGAGCCCCTAGGTACTCCCAAGCCCCTCATTCTCAACTGGAGTTTCTCAGCTTCCATAGGTTGAGTGTTTTGGGCTTCCACTGGTCTCTTTGCTCTTACCTTGACCCCCTACAGCTAGCTGCTGACAGATGAAAAAGTCTGTTTATATCTTTAAATCATATTGCTTCTCTTTTAAAAAAGATTTTTAAAATCTGTAAACTAGGAGTATTGGACTTGTATAAAAAATACTACTAAAATTGTGGGATTTTTGTAAATGTGAATTACTTTAAAAGTGATTCCAAAAGGTAAATGATTTAAAGTGTGTTTGTACAAATCTTGATAAATTAAGATTAAATATTTGCCTGTATGTAAAAATGTAAATGTAAATGCACATATTTTAATCCTTAATAAACGATACGTTTGTAGGCTATTGCATATATTTTATACATGTAAAAATAGCTTTGCTTGTAATCATTTCAAATATTAATGTCCCTTTGATTTCCTTAAAGATCTGCATGTCGGTCCATGCCCTTTGGTTCTGTTTTCTGCTTCAAAAGTTCTTCATGGCCAAAGGCGTGAGGCTAACTCGAGCACAGGAAGTTTTATGATTTAGGAATAGCTGTATTCTGAAGAGAACTCACAGGCAGCGTTTGGACAGCCCAGTTATTAGATACTGACTGACTTCTTCGCCCGCCTAGGTGTGTCCCTCTCCTCTGTGGCGTCTGAAAGCGACTATGCTATTCCCCCAGATGCTTACTCCACGGACTCGGAGTACTCGCAGCCGGAGCAGAAGCTCCCGAAAACGTGCTCCTCCTCCAGTGACAATGGGAAAAACGTAAATGCTGCATCAGCTTTTGTTTTTTTAAATTAATGAATCTGTTATTTGGAGCTTCCAAAGGAAACCTAAATACTTTTTTAAATCTCTTTTTAATTAGGAGCCTCTGGAAAAATCTGGCTATTTGTTAAAAATGAGTGGGAAAGTCAAGACTTGGAAGCGGAGATGGTTTGTTCTTAAAGGTGGTGAATTACTTTACTACAAATCTCCGGTGAGTGGCAAGTGCTTGCTGTTTGGAACTGAATTCCTCAAACTAGACTTCAGACTCCCGATTGATTTTCTTCCCTGTGATATTAGTAATTAAAGTATTTCTTACTGTTATTATTGCTATTACAGGCAATCACTTTGTGCTTGGTTTTCTTCTTTTCATACAGAGTGATGTAATTAGAAAACCGCAAGGCCATATTGAACTTAGTGCATCCTGCAGTATTTTAAGAGGAGACAACAAACAAACAGTTCAGGTACTTTTTAAAAACTTTTTTTTTTTGGGTATCATGCAAAACTCAATTCTCAGTTATTCACACTAATAGAGAAGAGGTTGGATGATTCACTGTTTTTAAAAAATTTACTTTGGGTTAAGTTCGATGACTCAAAATTTATGAAACCCCAGGAGCTCTTGGTTAAAACTATAATATAAGCTAAGTTTGTACTGAGTCGCTCCCCACTACTTCATTCGCCCTTTATCACTTACACTGTCCGTTCCCTGCACTTAGTCTCCCAGCTCTTCTCAGCGCTCAGACTGTCTAGGTATTTTAGGGGAGGGTTATCTGATAAACGAATTTCCAAGAAGATGTTCTTAATTTAATGTATATTAAATTCAGGAGTGTTTGCATTTTAATACAGAACTGGAAGATGACAGTTCTTCTATGAACTTCAGATGCTATTGACACCTAAATGGGAAGGATATTGCTGAGCAGAGGGGCTGTACTAGTTCCTAGCAAGTCACACCATAGGGAGCTGCTGACCGGTTCACGCACGGATAGTCCAGTCTTGACAGAAACATGTTAAATTTAAGACGTAGGCTGTTGACATAGTTTGGTATATGTGATTTAAATTAGACACTTTATTTCTGAAATGCCTTTAATGCTTATTATTTTCTTATTTTGCTCCTTGGGAGGGTAGACTTCAATACAAGGTACATTATCAGTGTTTCCAGTGGATAATACCTGAGAACTGCCCCCAAATGTAGAAAGAAGAATCAGGGAAAGCTTTGTGTTGGAGCATGGCTAATAAGAATCATTTATAAGGTTCTTAAATATCTGGAAAATTTGACATATGGTTAATTTGAGACTGAAAAATTGCAAGTTCATAATGTCCAAACACATGTTGGGTCCAAGAATTTCTCTTATAGGCAAGATCTTATTTTATTTATAATTGATTTTTTCATATGTATAACAAATGACTCCAGGATTTGTTTAAAATGTGTTATTTTAGTACAGTCTCCAGTCATTCTGCTCCCCATTTCAACAACCAGGAGCCTATAGCACATTTAAAGGAAAATGTTTTGAGTAAAGAAGAGAAAAGCATGACCCAAAATTTTAATACTGTGAAAAGTTTAAAGTAAACTGAAGTGAAAAATATATATTCAATAAAAACTTAATTATTGTAATTCTCACCAAGTAGCTAAAATATGATAAATTATTTATGGAGTCATTTGTTTAGTGCCTCGGATTCAAGGTTTGTTCCTATGTTAAGCAGCGATGTTAAGAATGGACAATTGAATGCAATAATCCTAAATCTTCAGAGTCCCCTTTCCTGTCTCTTTCTCTTCCCATTCTAGTTGACCACTGAAAAACACACATACTATCTGACTGCAGATTCTCCCAATATATTGGAGGAATGGATTAAAGTGTTGCAGAATGTTCTTCGAGTCCAAGCTGCCAACCCGCTTTTCCTGCAGCCTGAGGGCAAGCCGACCGTGAAGGGCCTGCTCACGAAGGTAGGAACTTGATGCTCCCCAGTGTCCCGGCGGCAGAACCAGCCCCACTGATCACGAAGAGTGGGCGTCAGAGAGTATACCCTGAATATTTATATTATTTGGGGTGGGGAAGGGTGTTTTAAGTATGATGCCAAAGTCCAAAACCATAAAGAGGAAAAATCACAAATTTGACTACTGTACATAAAAATTTAAATGTTCTTACTCTCAAAAATTCTCTAGGCAGGATTTTTGAAAAACAGATGAAAAGCTTTGAAAAGGTATTTGAAATGGCTGAAAAACAGGCTTTTTCTAATCAGTAAGTAAAGGATACCAATGCGGGGAAGGAACAAAGGACATGAAGGGAAAGAAGTAGAGACAGCAGAGATCAAAAGAAATATAGATGCTCCATAAGCTTGTGGAAAGGCATTTTACTCTCACTAATAACATTCTTTAAAAAGCACAACTTGGAATAATAGATATTTTTAAAAACCTGGTCAAAGGGGGGACATTTTTTAACATTATGAACTGCAGTATTGACACAAATAAAGAAATCTGCTAATGAGAGAATTACTCTGAAAGGCAATTTGGCAATGTCTTGGCCACACTGTTCACTCAGTAAATATTTTTAAAAGAACAAATGAATGAAAGAATATTAAATATTTTAAAAACATATACATATCCTTTGATTCAGCAGTCTCAGTAATTTATGCTCAGGAAATGGTCTTAATTTGTAAAAGATTTAAGTATAAGGATGCTCATCACAGCATGGTGTTTTTTTTCTACTTTAAAAAAAGATATAATTAGCATTCACTGAAATGCAGATCTTAATTATAGAGTTTGATGAGTTTTGACAGATATTTGCTGTCACTTTATCAAGACAGAGAACATTTCCATTACCCCTGAAAGATTACTTGCATGGCGCAGTTTATAATAAAGCAAGCTCGGGATCAATGTAGATGTAGAGGGGGAGATGATTTAAATAAATGTTTATATAATCAGATAATGCTTTACTCTGCAGTCATTTTAATAAGAATATTTAATGTTACAGAAATATGATGTGTTGGGTGATAAACAAGTGGAGTGCAATATTATATTCACTCAGAATATGTATAATGCTCTAAAGCACAACTTTTGTTAAACGTATTCATAGAAAAGGTCTGAATGGAAGGCAGCTGTGCTCACCACCAGTGCTGCATGGGAAATTTACCAACAGATACTGAATGTGCGATTTGATTTGATTTTCCCTTAGTTCTATTTTCTAACTTTTTAATGAGTATTGATTTATGCTAAAAATATTATTTTAAATTTTTAAATATCAGTCAGTTTTGACAGTTATCTACTGTCACGTTTAGAGAAATACAATAAAATATTTACACACAAAATGTTTCACACAAAAATAACCTCTGCAGTCACTCATTATTCATGCATTCTATTTATGAAAGAGGTGAAAAAATATAGATATTGAGCTATGCCTCCCTGTAGCCTATACTTAATATGGGTGCTATTCAGTAATGTTTACAAAGACTGACCAGCTAGTCCAAAGTACTAAAAAATTCAATACATTCAACAAAGAAATGAATGACCTGTGTTTGTTTTCAAAATATTACATTACCATAAAAGTATTTTTTTCAGTTACTGATGGGCTAGGGAACTCCCTGGTCCTGTGCAAATATATATTTTTCAGTGAACATAGTGCTACTTTAAATCATATTTTTATTATAATTCATAATGTCTAGTTGTCCTTCTTTTTCAAGGACCATGTATATCAAGCCCTTAGAGTGTAATATGATCCCACAGCCAAGGGTTTGTTACTTCTCCCAAGTTAATTTTTTTGTTTATTTGTTTGCTTGCTCCTACTTTATCAGTATGGCTTATTAATTGATAAGTATGGCTGACTAATTTTTGCTCATTCTACATTTCTGCTGTTCTCTGCCTCCCATTTCACAATTTCATTTTAAATGACTGTAAGTTGATGTGATTAGCAGCTGCCTAAACCGTTAGGGTTCACAGACAGGATGCTTATTGGGTTTTCTTCCTGCCTTTTATGAAACCTTGTCCACCCCCATATTTTCACCCTCAGGGCCTTATAACAGAAAAACGTCCCTCCGCTATTAGTGACTTGTTCTGAGCTCACATCCAGGCTACAGCCTGAGATGCTGTGGAACAGCTTTGAGTACCTTAGAGGGGAGGAGATTTTTTCCAAGTTGTCACGTCGTTTCTAAGTACAGAAATAGGTAGGTCGATATTAAGAACTTGACTAATTTGATTCTGGATTTTCATTCTTGCAACTTTTCCTGCTTAGGAAAGATGTTTTTTGATACAATAATTTGTTTATTTAGAAAACAAAAATTTATTGAGCAGTTGCCACATGGCAGGCTTGGGGCTGGAAGGTGCTAAGATGTGGGAAGGCACAGTGGGAGGGTTGGACGGGCAGGAAGGTGGGAAGGATGCACAGCTAAGCTTGTGGGGCACTGAGTGAGATCATGCCAGATGGCCTCAGTTTTCTTGAGAAAGATTCCTCCATAAAACAAAGTCATTTACTGGGAGGGAGGAAAGGATTCAGAATAATTATTCAGGGAAGAAAGACATGGAACCGAGGCAGAAATAGGATTGGTGCACGTTGAGGACCCGCCTGACGATAGTGATTTGAGTTCTTATTGGTTATTTTTCTTCAATGTCTTCAGATGCCCAGAAATAGGAGCAGAGAATTTACATGATAGGGCTGTGAGGACAGTGATATTTTCCCTAACATTTTATTACATAAATTTTCAGATATGCAGAAAAGTCAGGAGAATTTTTCAGTGAAACCCATATATTCCTACCACCTAGATTCTACAGTTAACATTTTACTTGCTTATCCATGTCTTATCAAGTGATGATTGAAGTATCAGTGTTTTATGACAGGCATTTCCAAGCATACATGAAAGTAGAGGGACTGATAGAATGAATGAACCCTCACACACTCATCACCCCGTTTCAACAGTTATTAACTGCGGCCAGTGTTGTTTCACATAACCCCTCATCACCATAATCTTCTTTCTCTTCCCACACTCTCCACTGGGTTAGTTAAAATAGAAGGAGTTTTGTTGGGTGGATTTGTCAGAAGCATAGGAATGTGAAGTAACCACAGGTCTTGGAGCTGGAGCTGTTTTAGGATCAAGCACAGATCCAGGTTGGCGGAGAAGGGAAGAGAGGCCGGGGGAGGACTGGTAAACTGGAATATGATGGGAGGCCTAGGGGACTCAGTTTTGAATGAAGGCAAAGAACTGGAGTGTGAGTAAGGAGAGAGGGAGGTGGAGAGGGGCTGAGATCCGGGTGGACGGTGAAAATGGAGGGATAGCAGATGAAGAGAGCAAGGAGCTGTGGATTAAGGATGTAGAGAGGCAAAGGCAAGAACATGGGTGAAAATCCTGGCTCTGACGCTTGCCGCTGTGTGACCTTGGTAAGTTACAGGCTCTGTGCCTTAGCATCCTCATATGTAAGGCGGGGATAATAGCGCCAACCTCACAGGGCGTTGGAAGGGTTCAGTGAATTACTTAAGCAGGTAAAGTGCTTTAGAACGGTGGCTGGTGCTCATAAACACTTCAGAAATGTTTATTGTTATCACAAGAGTTTCACCTAGATGCTGAAGTCACGATTTGTGGTGGATAAGGCTACAGGTATGAGAATATAGGAAAAGAGAGAAGACCATGAGGGCTTACGCTGTGTGTGATCGCAAAGGCCCATCAGGCTGTGACACACTGTTTGTCTTCAAAGTTTCAAACAGAGCTGATATGAAGTATGTTGGTTTTGGATGCAAGGTAAAAAATGATTCTTTCAATTATTTAGTTCCCCAAAGCCTGGAGGTTTGATATTTCCTTTAAATCTTCTTGAGGATTCTTCTAGTGTAACTTGCTTTATTATGAGTTTTTCAGACTAAGTCACAGTTTTAAGATATCCTAATATTGTCAGATCTACCTATGAAGATAGACAGCATTTTGGAACACAGCTTTTACAGTGAGTTGGCACAGGTCTTTATTCATTTGTAGTTCTTCAAAAGTACCCATTGTTCTGTTTTAAAGATAAATCATCTCGGAAGGATACTGTCTACAGCCTGCTGCCTTATACTCCAGTTTTGATGAGTCTGTTTTTTTGGAGTTTGTTTAAAAGAAGAAAAAAACCCTGCCTAACACAAACTATTTAAAACTTCCAGGATATTTGTCTACAAATATATGTTTCTAAATTTAATTAAACTGAAACATGTCTTGCCAAATGCAACATTTTTTGTTTTCCCTCAAGCAGCATTTTAAGTCCATCAAACTGTGAGATGGTGCAGTTGTTTGCTTAAACCATAACTTTGAAGCCCAAAGGCTGGCTGCTTGTGGGTTTAAACGAAACATGTGTTTTACTTCTCCTTGTGCCTGGTGAGGAAGGAAGCATTTATTGAGTAACTACTATTATTCTTTGTTTACATTTTCTCCTTTGGTCATCACAACAGCCCGATGAGGTGTCCAATAATCCCATGTTACCCACAGAGGCCGAGAGGTTAAGTCAGTCGCCTGAGGACACCATCTGGCATGCGGTAGAATTGGAACTTAAGCCTTGGTCCAGTTGACCTCAAAATTCAGGCCTTTTCTACTGTAGTGACTTGCCTACTATAAAAATCTATTGTGTCAATAATTTATATTCTTCTCAGTGTGTTACTGTCAGAACAGTCCACTCAAATGTAAGTCACTGCAGAGGTCCTGCAAAATCTGTGCCCCCCACTGTCACCTCCTGCCCCTTCCCGATGGCCGCTTGCTCCGTCCCAGACACATGGACGGGCACACACCATCTCAGAGCCTTGGAACTTTGCTGCTTCCTTTGCCTCAGATGACTTCATAGCTCATCTACCTCCTTCAGGGCTTGACTCAGTGTCAGGGAGGCCTGCCTGAGCACTTTATTTTAAATTGTAAAACAGTCCTCCCAAGCACTTCTCCTTTCTTGCTTTGTTTTTCTCCTTAATGGGCAAGCATGATGGCAGGATGCTGGGCTTTCGTTTTACTGGCCAGTGTCTTGGTTTCCAGGTGGTGGGCCTCCCCAGATTGAAGTCCTGACTGTTGCAGGAGAGGCTGGTAGGGTAGTGGGCTCATAAGGTAAGCTCAGCCAGGCACACCGCATTCTGGGTCTGGGCGACAGGGCTTACTGTGAACCTGCCCATTGGCAGGAATAGGGTTCTTGGTGTTTTCCTAGGATTGAAGGTATGCCTGTGGCTGGCAGGCAGAGGATGCCCATCCCTGAGCAGGATGGGGCCGGGGAGGAACCCACAGTAAGGATCTTCATGAGGACACCAAATGATGAAAAACCTACAATATTCAGTAAACATTTTGGTAAATTGTCTTCCACAAAAAAATGCATATAAATGTAAACTTCATGTTCTTGATGAAGGTTTAATTGTCTGTCTCCTCACAAGGCTCTGTGCTCCTTGAGGAAGGAAACTGTGTCTTGTTCATATCTGTATCCCCAGTACCTAGACCAGCTCTGACTATTCAAAAATCAAGAGCTAGATTCAGGTTTTGTCCCAGTCCCTTAACTTAGTTCCTGCCATATAAGAAGTACTCTACATCTAATGCTAGCTTTTAATATTATTTTATTATTTAGTATGAATCCTTCTGGAGGAGACATCAAATGTTTTGAATGAATGAGTTTTTTACATTTGTGAATCACTATAATTCTTTAGGTTTTGATCTTCTCTCATTTCCAACATGGAGTGTTAACCTAGAGAGCTATAGGGTTGCTGGAAATCTATGAAATACGGAAACTGTGAAATATACTTCTGAAACCGCAACTTGTCTTATTGATCTTTGAATCCTCAGTCCCAGGCACAGTACTTGACATACAGTAAACACTTGTTAAACATTGAATGGTGAGCAAAACGTGCTGTGCTACTACTGTAACAGGTAAAGCTTAAACCGCATTTGACAGTCTAGCTGGAATATCACTTATACCTTGAGCGAACTGGACACCTATACAGCTTCAAATAGTGTGACTATGCCATACGTTAAGGTATTAGATTCTGAGCTAGCTACCTTTGTAATTTTCCGAAATATGATTTCAGGTGAAGCATGGCTACTCCAAGAGAGTCTGGTGTACACTTGTAGGAAAAACATTATATTATTTTCGCAGTCAAGAAGATAAGGTATGTATGTATTTTTAATATACTAATTAGAGGAATTTTTGTTTGTTATGCCTTAAAAATTTTTTTCTGTCACTCTTTTCTTGCTAGCTAAAGCTTTTGAATTTTTTTATAGGGGTTGAAATTTTGCATAAAATTTATTACTGAGGTAATCATATACCTATAAGAGTCTTTATTCTTAATTATAAGTCTTTGTAACTTTTAATTAATGCATCTTTTTCTTAGGAAAGTCTTCCTCTGCCCCACTCCCAACCATTAATTTCTCATATTTTCCAGGACTGACAGACTAGATAAGGTTGGATGAAGGGAACAACAAGCCAGGAAAGAAGAGCAGGGAGGAAAAAGGAAAAAGAATCCAGTCCTGTCTCAGGCCCTTGAACCCCTAGATACCACTTATCTATCCATTCATCTACCTATTATAACTTACATATTCATTTTTAACTAATCTTCTTCCCAAAAGAACTTGAGTCATATTTACTTTCAGAATCAAAAGATAGGATATCTAACAAAGGTGAAATGTGTGCCCAATTATTATGGGTACCCCATGTCAACTTTGGGTGGCTGGAGTTATAAAAAACTAAACCACAGTGGACCAAGAATATTCACATAAAATAATGATGCCAGTGGCACAGAACAGCAGCCTGTGACCAATTACTGTGTTAGTGAGACCAAACTTCTTGGTCCAGTGACCATGTGGGTCAGTTGGTTTTTCTCTGTTCCATTTTCACAGACTTCACTCTCAGTTCTGAGTAGCTGCATTTAAAATGCATGCCCTTATTTTCAGTGTTGCTCATGGATGGAAATTAACACAGTGCAGCCATTAAAAATGATACCTCTAAAGTAATGTGGGAAATTGCTCCCATAAATGCTACACGAATAAGCACAATACAAGATTAGATATTCAGCATAATCCCGACTAAATTATAAATCAGGAAAATAGAAGCCACTCTGTGTATTCCAGGTATAATCCTTTTAATATTATAATTTTTTATATTATACAACTTTATATAATAAATAATTTTTTTAGAAAAGTTAATTAATTTTTAGAAAAGTTGAGGGAACCAAGGTCAAGGAAGCTGCCCCTGATGGTATGAGAAGATGACAATGAAAATCTGAACCCAAAGCAGTGAGGTAGCTGGTCCTTAGCAGTTTGCTAGGAAGCCTCTGTGACTCTCACACCAGCCCAGGCATCTGACTACAGCTATCTCAGGAAAATAATGACTTCTCTGTCACAGCTCATGCAAATTCTCTCCTAGGTAAACTCTAACTCAGAACCATACAGGAAAGGGGACTCTGACAAATATAGTTCCCAGCTTCTTTTCTGCAGTTATGGGGAGACTTTTTTAAAAGAGGGTGGTTAGGATGCCGAGTTTATAATGCTTAGTCTGGCACTTCTATGTAAAAATATACATAGCAGAAAGATTGGAAAGAACTACACCGAATGTTGAGTAATTATCTGTGATGGTAGGATTATGATTTTTTTCTTTTTAAAATACCTTTCTATACTTACCAACTTTCTATAATAAGCATGTGTTTTATAAATAAAAAATAATTTAAAATTTGCTTAGTGAAACTTAAATGTTCTCACCATTAATAATAATAATAATAAATCTAATTAAATGGAAAGCATTGGTCACAGAAGAAACAAGTCATAAGAATGTAGATAGATAAGTAAAAATCCTTTATAATTGTTGGAAAAGTGTTGAGACTGCATGCGAGTTAGATAGAATAACCCTACTTCATTTTGTGCTATAGATATTTCAGAAACAATTTGCTTTTAATCTGGATCAGTGTCTTTTTTTTATTCAGTCAAAATATTTAAAAGCACTAGGTCTGTTCATTGTTTAGGGAGCTATGGTGAATCCTTTGGTAAAATAAAAAATAATCTTTAAATATTGGGGTAGATGGAACCTTGATTTTCATATGATTGGATATGCCTAAAGCACACAGTTACAATAGTGTTGTCATGTAGTATCATAGTAGAATTAGTTTTCTTTATCCCATTTTTTAAAACTTGCTTTGTATTTATTAATGTGACTTTCTGCCCTATTATTTGCTTTTGTTTTACTATCTTTCTTTTTCTGAAAGAACACATAAGTTAGTTTTGCATTTTTTCCTTCAGAAGTAAATTTTCTTTATTCAGAGCTCAGAATAATGCTTTGCACATAGTAACTACTCAGAAAAGAATTAAATGAATTAATTTTACTGTTAACCAGCTATTAGGCAGACAATTTGCCTAATATTGCATTTTAGATAAGATAGCCAGGTAAGACCTCACTGAACAGGTGACATTTTAATTGGTTTCTGAAGTAAAAAAGCATTCATTTAAAAAAAGGTGTGCTTTATAAAGGTACGAATGAAAAGGAATATGAAAAATTTTACTAGGAAAAGATTTAGAAAGTGTCTTCCTCACAATTACTAATATTTACTTTAGTTTCCTTTAGGTCAGATCAAACTCTGGGAGGCTAAAGTTGAAGAGGTTGACAGATCCTGTGATTCAGATGAAGATTATGAAGCCAGTGGGCGAAGTCTGTTGTCCACACATTACACCATTGTGATCCACCCCAAAGACCAAGGTCCGACTTACCTCCTGATTGGATCCAAGCATGAAAAAGTATGTAAGGACTTAATGATTAATTTAGAATGATAGAGATTAATGTTATTAAGTATTGGTAATTTTCAAATCATTTTAATGGAAATGAGGAAGAAAACTTTGCAAAAGACTTCCATCTCTCTTTTCAGAGATTCTTTACTTCCCTGGAAACAAGCCTTGTTTGTGTCATTTTTCAATTGTGTTGATAAAAGTAGCCTCAAGGCTGAAATTAGTGCATGAAGGTGTAGGATAACCTTATGTTCAAAATGTGGATCTCTCAGACTGGATCTTTTGGGGTGAATCTAAGGCCTCTAATATTTTTTACTCATTTTCAACAAAGTTTTGGTTTAGATAAAATTGAAAATCAATTATTACATGTGTTATATGTATGTAGTCATATATAAAAATAAATTTAATGTAATATAAAATAAAAATTAATTTGTGATAAAAGAGGCATGAAGTAACAGATTATTCAATACGTAGTATTTTGTGTTCATTATATATTGAGGAAATTGGCTATTTAGGAAAACATTTCAGTTTGTCATCTCAAACATATAACGAAATAATTTCCAGATGAATTTAAAGAAGTTAAATGACATAATTTTTTAAAGAGTTTTTATTTGGTCTTGGAATAAGTACTTTCTAAAAAAAAGTACTTTCTAAAAAAAAGACAATGTAAGAAACAATAGATAAGGTTGATATATTTGACTACAAAAATTGAAATACTTCTTTATATCAAATAAAATCATAAACATATTTTAAAAGGGTAATATAAAAAATAAAATATTTCATGGATGGCTACTATATCTTTAACATATAAACAACTTTTATGAAGCACCCCTTCTTTTTTAAGGCCAAATAATATTCCATTGTATGTACATACCATATTTTCTTTATTCATTCATTTGTCAAGGGACATTTAGATTGCTTCTATGTCTTGGCTATTATGAATAATGTTACTATAAATATGAGAATGCATATAGCTCTTCAAAACCCTGATTTCAATTCCTTTGGCTATATACCCAGAAGTATAATTGCTAGATCACATGGTAGTTCTACTTTTAGTTTTCTGAGGACCCTTCATACTGTTTTCCATAGTGGCTGAAACAATTTACATTACAGCTAACAGTGTACAAGGGTTCCCTTTTCTCCACATCCTCACCAGCATTTAATTGCTTTTTTTGATGAAATCCATTCTAATGGGTATGAGATGATAGCTTATTATGGTTTTGATTTGCATTTCCCTGATTAGTGATGTTGAGCACCTTTTCATATATTGTTAGCCATTTGTGTATCTTCTTCAAAGAAATGTTTATTCAGTTCCTTTGCCCATTTTTAAATGGATTATTATTTTTTTTTTTACTATTGAGTTGGAGCTCCTTATATGTTTGGATATTAACTCTTTATTGGATTAATGGTTTGCAGATATTTTCTCCCATTTTATTAGTTGCCTTTTCATTCATTGATTGTTTCCTTTGCTGTGCAAAACCTTTGTAGTTTGATGTAATCCCACTTGTCCATTTTTGGTTTGTTGCTTGTCTTTTGATGTCTTATCTAAGAAATCATCGCCAAGCTTTGTCCCTATGTTTTCTTTTGGAGTTTTATGGTTTTAGGTCTATGTTTAAGTCTTTATTTCATTTTGAGTTGATTTATGTGTATGGTGTAAGAGAAGGGTTCAGTTTCTTTGTTTTTTTTTGGTTTTTTTTGCACGAGAATATCCAGTTTTCTCAACACCATTTATTGAAGAGACTATTCTTTCCCTGTTGTGTATCTTTGGCACCCGTGTCAAAGATCAGTTGACCGCATATGTATGGGTTTGTTTCTGAGCTCTCTATTATATTCCATTGGCCTCTGCCAGTACCACACAGTTTGATTTCTGTAGCTTTGTAATATATTTTGAATCAGGAAGTGTGATGCCTTCAGCTTTGTTTTTCTTGCTAAAGATGGCTTTGACTAATCAGGGTCTTCTGTGGTTCCATATGAATTTTAGGATTGTTTTTTGTAAAATACACCATTGGGATTTTGATAGCGATTGCGTTAAATCTGTAGATGCTTTGGGTAGTATGGATATTTTAACAATATTAATTCTTCAATCCGCGAACACTAGATGTCTTTCTATTTATTTGTGTCTGCTTTAATTTCTTTCATCAGTGTTTTACAGTTTTTGTTATATAAGTCTTTTACCTCCTTCACTAAGTTTATTCCTAAATTGTTGGGTTTTTTGATGCTGTTGTAAATGGGATTGTTTTCTTGATTTCCACTTTGGATAATTCATTATTAGTGTATAGAAATGCAGCTGACTTTTGTACATTGATTTTGTATCCTGCGACTTTGTTTCATTTATTAGTTCTAACACTGTGTTTGCGGAATCTTTGAGCCCGACCTATAAGAGTATGTCATCTGCAAACAAAGATAATTTTACTTCCTCCTTACCAATTTGGATGCCTTTTATTTCTTTTTCTTGCGCAATTGCTCTGGCTAGGACTTCCAGTGCTATGTTGAGAAGAAGTGGCAAGATTAGGCATCTTTACCTTGTTCCAGATCTTAGAGGAAAAGCTTTCAGTTTTTTACCATTGAGTATGATACTATCTGTGAGCTTTTCTTATATGGCCCTTATTGTGTTGAAGTAAATTCGTTCTTGGTGTTATTTTCTTCTTCAAATTTTCTGGATTTCCTAAGTATTTTGTATGTGTTATTTGTATGCATTGGGAATCAGATTTTAAATGTGATAGAATTTATTGTATTTCTGAAAGGAATATTACTACTGGTTGTATTTATTCAAGTCTCTTAACATTACTTTCCTTAACTTTATCATGCTTTTCTAAGAAACATCTATAGAAAATAATAAGAATGTGAACAGTGGGAAATGGTACTATGAGCACAATTCAAGTGAGCCTACTTCAGAACTGTTTGAATAAGTGGCTTACTTTTAATTATCATTTAAAAATTAAAAAGTTTGGTTTTTTTTAGTGTCAAAGTTTTCTCCTGTTTATGCAAATTGTTGTTTTTTTCCTTAAATCACCAAAAATTATATATTGGTTAACATCTCTAATAATGTTTTGTTTTTAAGGACACTTGGCTTTATCATCTGACTGTTGCAGCTGGAAGTAACAATGTAAATGTTGGATCTGAATTTGAACAACTCGTTTGTAAATTGCTAAATATTGAAGGGGAACCTTGTAAGTTCATAACATAGAAGGATTTATAGTTTATGAAATGGATGCAAACCCCTTTAGACTAATGGAGTTTTTACTTTGTGGGTTCATTTCCCTGCAGTGTACCTACCGTTTCACTGGCTTGGCTTGTCACGGGCCAGGATTTTCACTGTGGTTCTTTGGCTTCAGGGACACCATCATTCCCTGAAATTCCCTGTCCTGTGACACCTCTGCCTTTGCTCACATTACCCCTCTGCTAGAAATGCCCCTCTTCGTTCAGATTCTTCACCAACCTGGTAAAATCCTACCTACTTTAAAAGCTCCCTCAGCTAGCCCACTCCAACTCAACATCTGGTGAGAAAAGGTCCTTTTTTTCTTTTTAATCTTTACCCAAGGATATTTTTTCCATTGCTTTTCAGAGAGAGTGGAAGGGAGAGAGAGAGAAAGATCGATGTGAGAGAGACACATTGATTGGTTGCCTCCCATACGTGCCCCGACCTGGGCTGGGGATTGAGCCTGCAACTGAGGTGCGTGCCCTGGATGGGAATTGAACCCAAGACCCTTCAGTCCGTGGGCCAACACTCTAATCACTGAGCCAGACCAGCTAGGGCAAAGATTCTTAATAAATGTTAAAATTATGCCCCAATGCACTTTGCTGTTTAACTCTTTCATAGCATTTGTTGCTTTGCATTGAAATTATTTTTTATGGCTAAGGTTTTCCTATTGAGAGTCTAGATTTTGTGTTATGCTTTACTTAATTACAGAGATCACATTTTATTTTTAGAATCCAGCATAGGAGTTTAATAAATGTTGATGTGAGGAATGACTCCAAGTTCTTTCTCATTCTATCTCCTCCTACCTTGGCTTCTCCTTTCCAGATCTTTCTGCAGCTCCTTCTAATGTATAATCATCTCTCTACCTGGGTCACCAATCTTTAGCACATTTAAGCAGCATAATAGTGCCCTGGTAGACTTGTTTCAGCCAAGAATATTAGGAGCAAACTCTTCTAGATTTAATTTCTCTGAAACAGAGACATGAGAATCCCCAGTGGCCAGGAAAATGAAATGAAATAATGTTGCCAAAGGTTTTCATGACCTTTGTGACTTAAAGTTGTGAGCCAGGCCTCAGTGAGCTAATTTCTAACGGGTTAGTAAATGGGAGGCCAAAATAAGTGATTCTTTCTGTTTTCTGTTCATATTTTATTCTGCATTTAGCCTCTCAGATATGGAGACACCCAGCTTTGTGTCACAGCAAGGAAGGAATTGTTTCCCCTCTGACAACACTACCTTCTGAAGCTCTACAGACAGAGGCTATTAAATTATTTAAGGTAACATTTTATATGGAGTTATATGTTATTAAAATTTTAACTTGAAAAAATAAAAATAATTTAGGTTATAAACTTTCACTTTTTCCAAGAAAATTCAAAATGTGATGATGATTATGATGACGATGATGAAGAAAATCTACTGAAATAAAATTAGGTGAATTTAATTTGCTTTCTGAGTGAGGATTTGGCATTTACTGAAATAAACTGCATATGGTTTGGGCAATGTGAAACACTTAATATCAGAAAACTCATTTTCCCATTAACCTCTCAAGTGGAGGAATTTCTCACATCACACCCACGTCAGGGTTGGGAGAGGGATCAGCACCCTTCCTCTTCTCCAGTGCTACTCTCAAATTCCTTATTCAGCTTCTATTACAAACTGCTGAGCACTTGAAACTTACCATTCAACTGTGTCACTCTTTATCCCATCTCTGTCATTAGTCAGTGTAGGTCATTTCAATGCTGTTTAAACTGTCCCAAAGCATAGAAAAAGGAAATCCCCCAAATTCTGGGGGGGGGGGGTTAACTTTTTCAAACAAATGAGCAGAGAAAATATGAGGTCCAAGGTACCCGTCATCCAGCTCCGTGGCATCAACACATGGCCAGTTTTGTTTCAGTTTCCTCATCTCCACTGCTCCCCAACATTGGATTATTTGAAGCAATTCTCAGTCATCATATCACCAGAATCTTTTTGTGAAGTATTATTTTGAAAGCGAACCCCAAAAATGACTACAAAACAGAGCAGTTCATGCAAAAACTAATAAAACATTAGTAAACAGAATCCAGCGTCATATTACAAGAATGCTATCGTGTGACTAAAAGAGATTTATTACAGGGAATTAAGGATGGCGATATATTAGAATATCTATTACCATTATTTGTTAAGTAGACAGTCATCTCTATAGATGCTGAAAAAGCATGACAAATTTAACATTCATAAAATAGTGATAGATACTTTCTTAACATGATAAAATGTAATGGTGGAAATCTTTTTCATTGATCATCTTATGATGTAGTTCTTGGGCAGCAATGCTTTAGGTTAGAGACTAAAGTTATTTTATTATATTCTGTCCTCAGAAGAGATAAAGACTACCTACTGTATAATGACATAATATTAAAGCGAACCATTGGTGCTTATCAACACTAATGTTTCTTAATAGATATTGTGTTTATTTAATCAGATTTTAAATCTGTTCATTCATTAAACATTTGCTCTGTCACTCTGTGCTGTGTAGAGAATAAAAAGATAAATAAGGCAGTTTCTGTCCTTATGAAGTTTATAGTGGACAAGAGATCATTAATGTGCTGTATACCGTTAAACTGAATGCATATTCTGCCCTTGGTGGAGTGTTCTGTTAAGTGTCAGTTAGGTCAAGTTGGTTGATAGCGAAGCGTTGTTCAAGTTTTCTAAATCCTTACTAATTTTCTTTCTACTTGTTCTCGCATTTACTGAGAGAGGAGTATTTGAAATCTCTAACTATAATTGTGCATTTGTCTATTTCTCCTTGTAATCCTATCAGCTTTTGCTTCATATATTTTATTAAGTACATAATCATTTAAGATTGTTATATTTTCTAGATGAACTGACCCCTTTATTATTATAAAGTGACCCTTTTTATCTTTGGCAGAATTCCTTGCTCTGAAATCCACTTTGTCAGATATTAATGTAGCCACTCTGGATTTCTTTTGATTAGTGCTACCATAATATATCTTTTTGATCCATTTTGGGGGAAAAACAACTATTGGTAAAAAGAGAATCAATATAATTCATGCAGAATAAATCTAATCATTCCATACCTTTTTATTTTTATTTTTTGCTTAATTCAGACGTGCCAGCTTTTTATAAATGCCGCAGTTGACTCCCCTGCAATTGATTATCACGTATCTCTAGCCCAGAGTGCTTTGCAGATCTGCCTGACACATCCTGAGCTACAGAATGAAATCTGCTGTCAGCTCATTAAACAGACAAGACGGAGACAGCCACAGAATCAACCAGGACCATTGCAGGTATATAGTGATACATATACATGCAATTTAAAATGATGTTGCTGTCTTGATTGTAAGAATGATGCATATTCAATATAGACATTAGGAAAATACAAAAAGTGTGGAAAGGAAAATAGTTATTAATGTTTTGATGTATGTCCTTTCAGTTTATAGATTTACATGTTTCTGTAGAAATGTATGTGTATATATTTCTACACTCTCACATTTTCACATTACTAGTGTTTCAGTGTGCATTCTAATTTTTTAAAATTATAGAACATAATCATTTCCCCTGTATTCTTCAACATTCTTCAAAACATTAATGTTTGCATTAATATCAGTTACTATATACATTTAGGTTTCTTGGATGTAAAAGACAACAGACAGGCTTATTTACGATAAAGATTGACTTTTGTCAGGTAAGATTCTATTCTAGGATGTGACTTCTGCCATAAACTGCTTTTAGTTATAAAGTTTTAATTTCAGAGCATGCTTTGCGGTTATGTTAGGTCTGAGTTTGCAAGGCCGTCATGCAGGCCTCCCCTGAGCTTGTCGGGTTAGTGTTTGGCCCCTTTTTGTTCATATATTTCCCGTTTGGTCATAAATTAATTCAATGGATATATTGATGGCCAACCGTTTGGTTGCGTAATGAGGTCCCACCGTTCTGGGAAGGCTTGTTCCTGGGAAGTTTTAGTGTTAGCATTTGTCTTGCTAAGCAATGGACCATTGGGGATGAGGGAAGACCGTAACCTTGGATGGAAGTCAAGGCTGAATTTTTTTCCCTCCAAAGTGAAAGGTAGGTAATGGGAGGCAGTCAGGTCTCATGAGCCTTTATTAAGAAAAACATGATGAGTTATTTTTAATTTGTAAGTTATTATGATTCAGGTTTTGTTGCCTGTCTTATTTATATTTTGTTTTTTAGTATGATATTTACTTATAGTTTAAAGGCATAACATATTTTTTTAGTGTTTATAATTCAATTATGAGATGGGTTTTGATTTATTATGGCCCATTTATTTCCCATTGGAAACATTTAAGTGCTGTTATTAATTTGATTCCCGCTACTTGTGTAATTAGAAGCTATAATTTTGTTTTTGTAATCGGGGCTGTGAGAATATAATGCTGTAAATTACAATTATTATTTAAAATTTCAGACGCCAAGAGAACAGTAAGAGTTTTATAAGTAAAATTGTTGGGCCTTAGTAGCAGTTATAGAGGGCCATGTTTTTATAGTCATTGCAGTTTTTATTGGAGTGGATATATTTAGTAGTCTTTATTGGTTTAGAGAATAAATATATTTTCATAATTAGGCTTTGGTGTTTATATATAAAAGTAATAAAATATTTGTTAACTAACTTATTGTAATAGCATTTTTTATTTTAAAAGAGAAAGCATAAAGAGTGTTATTTAGAATATAAAAAGTTATTGTATATGTCTAATAATTATTAACAGTTGGGCAATATACATAGTTTGAGAAAAATGTAAAGAATAAGTATAGTAATTGTTAATATTAGTAGTAATAGTAATTTGTAGGCGTACTGGCCTTGTTGGTGTCTTGAGATGGCTGGCTATTTTTTATGTTTGGGCTTTTTATCCTTGAAAAGTTTTGACTTCCACTGGAGACAGAGGTGAGTGTCCGAGACAGGGGCACACATCTCCTCCTCCTTTTTAATACAGCATTTAAAAAAGTACTGAAGCAATACTTGCTTAATGGAAAAGATTAAAGTAGGAAAGAATACAGAACAGAGCGAAGGAAAAGGAAAAGTCACATATGATCCTATTACCTAATCTCTGTTAATATTTATATACTTGCCCCTTACGTATGTATGTATATGTGTAAGTATGTGTAGGTATTTTGGATTTGTTTTGGGGTATATGATTTTTTACTGTGTTTCAGTCTGTCCTTTCACAGAGCCATTACTTATATTTCCATGAATGAGTAAATACATAAATGAACAAAAAGGAGCAGTGTTCTCAACCTTTGATGTCAAAAAGGATTACCATATCTCCATGTCTTTGGGTATCTCAGCCGTAGACAACTATATACATTAACTGGATGGATTATGGATCTGACCCAATGTGGCTTTTTAAATGTTTTTATGCATTATAAATGCTCTAAGAAGATAATGTATATGTGGAAGAAGCAAACACATTTGGGGTCAAGAAAGGCTGCAAAAGCCCTTGCTGGTTTGGCTCAGTGGTTGGAGTATTGGCCAGAGACCAAAGGGTCCCAGGTTTGATGCCTGGTCAAGGGCACGCACCTCAATTGCGGGCTCGATCCCCGGCCCTGGTTGGGGCGTGTGCGGGAGGCAACCAGTCAGTGTCTCTCTCACAACGATGTTTCTCTCTCACTCCCCCTCCTCCCTCTCTTCCATTCTCTCTAAAAATCAATGGGGAAATATCCTTGGGTGAGGATTTAAAAAAAAAAAAAAAAAGCTACAAATTACTAAAATAAACAAAACATTGAAAAACCAAAAAAAAAATAATAAAAAAAATGCAAGGCTGTCGACTCTGTGAGTCAGACTGGCTGACTTGGATCGCGGTCGGCCACATTGGCGTCTAACCTGTGCCGTTTCTCTTTGCCCAGGCCTGGCAGCTCTTGGCGCTCTGTGTTGGGCTCTTTCTTCCCCACCACCCTTTCCTGTGGCTCCTCAGGCTCCACCTAAAGAGGAATGCGGACTCCAGGTGTGCAGAAAACTCGCCAGCCAAACCTTTAATGTGACCTCCGAAAGTCTACCACAGATCATAAGTATTTAGTAACCTACCAGGCACATTTGTAGAAGAATGTGTGGAACAAACGTTGGTGCAGGGAACCTTTGATTGTCATTTATGTGGAGCTTGGAAAACATTTTCTTTGTTATGTTAAATATCTTATGGAAGATTGCAGTGAAAGCTTGAAACCTGACAAAGAATATTTTTAAGTGAAAAGTCTGTGTATTTCAAGTATGAATGACTTAGCATTAGTTATTGTTATAACAGCAACTATTTTGTTTCCTTAGTTTTCCCTTACTGTTTTTCTCCACATTGAATTATTTTATGTGGAAAACTTCCCTGATGGTCTTCCCTCCACTTACACTTGAGTGTATTTGAATTACTTCAGAATTTTTATTTCCTTGAAAAAAGACATTTGAAATCCAACTGTCACAATGGCTTTCTACATTGGGGCCCAGGGCACCCAGCCAAGGGTTATCAGGGTTATTTTGTCCAAGGGGTTGATGTTAGGGACTCAGACAAACAAATAAACACACAGAGAGAGACAGAAAACAACTTTGAAGCAGTAGAAAAATGTTCTCCAGTTCATATGTTTTGGGGACTCTGTGGTGAAGGTCATGTGACTTCAGTTGCAATCAGCGACAAATCACCCAAAGGGTGAGAATTTAAAGTCTGCCTAAAAGACACTTTATAAATATATTTAGAGGTGTTATCCATCTGCTTGTATTTACAGAGTAAAAATTACATTTAACAAGTGAGGGCAAATAAGATCTCTAGCTTTTACATTTACTTTCTCTAGTGGTTTTGTTTAATGCTTCACATTTTTTAAGGCATTCATGTTTTATAGGGTAAGGAGGAAAATATATTTCTGTTTGAAGGTATATTTTATTACCTCGTTTAGCAGTCAAACACTAACCTCCAGTTTCTTGAAACAAGAACTCTGCAACATCATGCATGTCTTAAGTTATATTATCCTACATACAGTTACTATATATTGACTGTATAATGACTGGTAATTTTAAATTCATCTTGTGACTATAATAATACAGTAAAGATGAAGAATACTTTGTGGGGAAGTTTCATTCAATCAGTGGCAAAAGCAAAGAAACTAGAATTAACAGGACTAATATCACTGACTTAAACAAATCAGGCAGCATTGGTGTGTCCCAAACCCAAGGCACTGCCTGGGTGGGGGTAAGAAGGTCAACAAAGCACTGTCCCTGCCACCACTGGGAGCAGATGCACAGGTAAAGAGCAATAATACAAGGCAAAGCCCTGAAGTGTGGGTACCAAGAGTGTATTGGGGGTAATTTGATTGTTTTTTTCAGAAGTCCTAATCTTTTAGAGATTTCTTTCATTTGAGTTTCCCCAGAAGCAGTCCCTGAGAGAAGGATTTGAGTGGAAGTAGTTTATTTGGGAGATGCAGTAAACACTGGTAAGGGGGTCATATTATGGACTGAATTGCGCCCCCCCAAAAAAGGAAAAAAAAGAAGGTAGAATCTGAGAAAAGATACAGAGGTTTAATAATAACATGCAAAAAGAAACATTACTGTCAAAATTTGCATAGTACTTTGTAATAATGTACACCAAGGAAAGCTTTCTTAACGGGTTTACCTATATTAGGTTGTCTTAATTAAATTCGTTCTTAGGCTTTATCTTAAGTTTTGTGTTATAGGACAGAATTTGGAAAATATGCCATTTATTGCCAGCGATGTGTAGAAAGAACACAACAGAATGGAGATCGAGAAGCAAGACCCTCAAGAATGGAAATTCTTTCAACCCTCCTTCGAAATCCTTATCACCATTCTTTGCCCTTCAGTATCCCTGTGCACTTCATGAATGGGATATATCAGGTAGGTTACGCTTTCTACCGTGAAGAAAACATGCTTAGCCTGCATCTTATGTGTAACCTCTGGGCAACAGAGAAATGAGACTGTCCCCCTACCTTTGTCAGCAGCTGGCCGTGATAAACTTGCAAATATGTTAGATCTTTTATCAGAACAGCTGAGTTTTCAAACAGCTTTGCTAAATAAAAAGAATTCACACTAAAAACAAATCTAGACTGAACCAAGTAAAGGAGGAGTTTCCCTGCCCTCACAGTTCTGATGGAAAAAAACAAAAATACTTTGGTTGAGGTCACCAGTGCACCTGCTAGGTGAGGAAATAATTACTAACATTGGGTGTGTACAAGGTTAGTCTCTTGAAAGTCTCCAAATCTCAGGAATTATCTGGGAAAGCTTATGTGGGCCCTCCCAACTCTCAGATCTATAAGCTCGCTTATTAAGTGAAGCAAACATGCTCGTTCCAAAGCCAGCGATTAGTCTTTGTAGCCATAAGCCTTTTATCACAGAATCAGACACTTAACTGCATATTAAAGAAACAAACATTATATGCATAAACGTTCATTTAAGTACATTTCTTGCTTATTTTTTTTCATTTGCTTGAAGATTACATATTGTGCTGTAGTTCTTGGTTTGCTTTTAATGAGCAGACATATCTCTGCAAAATGTTTATGGCTGTCAAATAATCTGCCTCTTTTGAATTCATGTCAGTTGGCTGAAGCCAAGACTGCTGAATTCTTACAGCAAGCTAATTACTAAGGCAGTGTTAGGTTTCTCCAGTGGCGCTTTGGGTGGGGGGCGGGGGGAGTTAAAGCACCCAGATAAATATATGTTACCATTAATCATGCATCAAGTATGTCCTGTTCCCCCCCGAAATCTGTTTGAAATGTCCATACTTTTTAATTCAGAGAACGACTTTGTGTTCTCTGCTCAGGTAGTTGGATTTGATGCCTCCACCACGGTGGAGGAATTTCTAAACACTCTGAACCAGGATACAGGAATGAGGAAGCCAGCCCAGTCTGGATTTGCGCTGTTCACCGATGACCCTTCTGGCAGGGACTTAGAGCATTGTCTTCAAGGAAACATCAAGGTAAAAGCAAGTCCTTCTAAGGAGGCACACTTGGCAAACGAAGAAGCCACTATTTGCTATTTGCAGCAAGTTTAGTTCAGGAGTTCAAAAAAAAAAAAGTAAGCAATTTAATTCTCACAATAAAAAAAACAACTTGCAGGACTTTGTTGAAGCTGTAGAATTCTTAATATACAACCTGCACACACATGTACTCCATGTTGAAGAGAGGGAAAGGATTCACAATGGTAATAATACCCTACATGTTAGGGTAATAGGGGTGGAGGTGTGGAAGCTGTAGTAAACAGGCTTTCCGTTTTACTCATTTGCTCAGCAATATTTACTGAACTATTTATCGTGTCCCAGAACCTGGACTGGACCCTTTGGCAATACAAAGAATGATGAGAAATAGCCCCTGCCCATGGCACGCTTATAATTTGTTTAGGAAAGAGCAGCCTTGTACTCTGATAACTTTAAACTAGAGTTGAAACTGTAAACTAGATAACTTTAAACTAGAGTTGAAGTGATCAGTGTTTTAAGAGTGCTGCGAGCATTCCACAGAGCTCCAGAGAGATGAAGCTCAGCATTGGAAACTAGGGAAGACCCGAACTGGGCTTCGATGTGGGTAGAAAGTGGACCCGGGGAACTAAACAAGGGATTCCAGACATAAGGAGAATCGTGAGCAGAGACAGAATTGGAAGATTTTTAAACAGTCTTTTCTAGGTCGTAGTAAAATAACTTTAATAAAGGTTCTAGTGATGGCAACAATTAGAAATACAGACTTACAGAACCAAAAGGAACATTAGAGAAGCAAAAATTTGCAAATGAGGAAACTGCGGCGCAGAGAGGGAAATGATTTACCCCAAGTCAAACAGCTAGAGCTGGGTCTGAACCCTGCTTTCCTCACTTGATGTGGTCTTTATTGCTCTTGAGAATAAGTGCCTTGTTACGGGGTGAAGGTGTTTCTGGGATTTGGAGATGACGGAATTGCGGCAGAGCAGGGGAAGAACTAGACTGGTAAGGAAGAGCTCACAGGCTTAGAGCACATGCAACATCAGTAACTCACAAAGCCTGGCTCCACTTGCAAAACAACCCGGTGGGGCTCCGTGGGGTTCTGCAGAATACTGTAAACGCTCTTACTTAGTTCATTAGGCATGTTAGTTAATAGATATGGTTTCCCCCCACATCCCCTTGCATATATTTTCTACTGCATATTGAGAAATTTAGGTAAGTGTCTTTTTTTCTCCAGCTCCAAGGATATCCTCTTCAGTTCAACAAATCCAAATGTAAATTATTGAGACAGACATTCCTAGAACTGTTGTTAATAAATTAGTCAAGAAGATAAGCTAGTATTTTTGGCTGACTGGAGCTAAGTAATTATCAGGGGCTTTGTTGAATAGCTGCTTACCGCATATTTTTGAAAACTTTTATTTATATTTCTGTAAATGACCAGTTAAATAAACAAACATTTATTTGGTTCCTGAAGAATTTTTGTTCTTTCTCAATCAAAGAATGTTAAGATGGTATTCCAGATTTCTTTGCTACAACTTCAGTTATTCCAGTCTTTATAAACACAAGAGGTAGAAAAGTTGCTTCTTCAGTGACTAAATCATGAAAAAATTCCTGGAATCCTCTTGTTTCCAGTTTCCTGCAATCCTTCATTAAAATTCTTTTTTGAGTAAAAAATGCATTGCCACAGTCCAAGGTTAATGTGTGTCCAAAAGGATAAGTGGACCAAAGAGCAGTTTATAATTAAACCCTAAACTCAAGAGCTGCACAGAAACTTAAAACCAAAAACTTCAGTCCATTTGGTTTGATCACGTTAACTGGAGATATTTTTCAGTGTGCAGACATGCTTGTCTTCAGAATATACCAATTTTGAAAAGTATTATAAATTTCCATTTTTCACCTTTCTTCTAGATTTGTGACATTATTTCTAAGTGGGAACAGGCTTCCAAAGAACAGCAGCCTGGGAAATGGGAAGGTACGAGAACTGTTCGTCTAACTTATAAAAACAGGTGTGTAATACCAGCGCCAAATGCCAAAGTAGGAGTATGCACGTATCTTCCAATCATGCACCTGCAATTCAGCTTCCTGCTGAAGAGCCTTAAAAGTTATATTTATCCATATATTTTTTTCTATAAATGATAACTCTACTGCAGGAAGAAACTGTCACATAAAATTTTATTTCTAATTCTTGTCCCTTAATGTCATGAATAATTATATTATATAAAAATATGCATTTGGACAAAGATAAGAAAATTGCAGGAAAAAACAGCTGATGTCTTAGCGTAGGATGCATCTTCCACTTTCAGATTTTTTAACATTATTATCACATTTTTCATAAAGACTGAATAGTACAAATCTGTAGTAAGAAGAAGTATTTAATTACCCAACCCTCTTAAAAGTGATATATTCATATTCGTTCATTCTCACTTTCATTCTGTCTCTCTCTCTCTCTCAGTATTTATTGAGCTTCAACTATAAGCCAGGCACTTAGCTAGATGCTCTGAATAAAATAATAATAAAAACAGACACAAACACAGTCCCTGATCTTTTGGAATTTACAGGCTAGTGAGGAAGACAGTTGTTAACCATACAATAACTCTACTGAGTATATAATTACACATTAAGTTCTTTGAAAGAGAAGAGGGTGGTTCTGAGGGAGCACCAGACTAGAGCCTGCCCTACCCTGAGACATCGGGGGGCTCTGAGGAAATGCTGTGCCAAGGTCAGAGGAGGGCTGGGGCTGGGAGCATTCAGCTGGGCCGAGAATGATCAGCAGCCTGTGGTGGGAGGTTTCTCAGCGCTTCAGAAATTGTTAAAAAGCCAATGAGGCCAGAGCATACACCTTCTCAACAGATAAAACTGTAATACACTGTGGCATATGGTCAGAAACCAGATTTTCTATTTGTCTCTCTTTTTAAATACCATCTTCCATGTATTAGCAGAAAGTGACACTTAATAAACAGTGTTCACTGACCAGGTCATATTAACTATACAAAAAAAAAAAGTTATTGTGCTGGTTTTATTTAGGTCTTATACCCTATAAAATCAGGAATCTGAAATATCAGACCAAGAACCTAGAGGAATTATTGGTGTTGCATTGACTTCTTTCCAAGGCCTATTTTTGGAATGCTAGAAGTAAAGACACTAATATAATATAAATAATGTATTGGCCTTTGATCCAGTTCAGGATTTCTTCTTCTAATAACCTATTCCCCAGAAACACCCACATAAGTGGGCAAGAGTATTCCAGCATTTCCCAGTATCTTCTTTGTCATATATTTTTAGATTAGTAAAAAATAAGTGTTTTGGGGAGGGGGTGAGAGGGACTTATAGCATATTGATTACTAGGGGAACTGTTAAATAAATATGTGCATTCATATTTCGGGCTCCACTTTTACAGTCTGCACTAAAGAGCCCACGCTGTTTGAACAGGCTCCTTTGGCGTGGATAATGGTGGTTGTGCACCATTGGAGCTTCTCTACTCGGGCTCATGGGCAAGAGTTCTGAGTACAGTACCCAAGAAGGTGACTGTTAAGCTTTGGTATCTAAGGTTTAAAAATTATGCTTTTCTAGAGATAAGCAAGATTACTTAGATAATGGAAATCTAATAGGCCCTACTTCTGGAGCGACCTGTTTCCTCGGATGACAGCCTTTATGTGTGGCCCTTTGGTGACTGGAAGAAGAGCAGGATGGAAGACTTGGAGCTTCCAGATGGTGGTTTTAGTTCTGTGATCACTGGAGCAGTAATTTTCAACATGTGGGCCCCTGACCTAAACTTCAGCATCACATGGAAACACAATAAGAATACAAATTATTAAGGGGCACGTCAGCCTCCGTGAGTCCGAATCTCTGGAGTGAGACGCAGGCGTCCGTGTTCTCGCAGCCCTGCAGATGGCTCTGATACGTGCTGGCTTCTGAGAAGCGCTGAACTGGCGTCCACACTGCTGCCCCGTCTCTTCTTGATCTTACCTGGAGAGGGAGCCAGCCCCTGACCTGATGTGCTGTACATCATCACGTAGAATAGGTTCAAGAATTCTTGTTTGCTTTCGTTGGCACTAAATGGAATTACTTTCATGACAGTGGCTTTGACATCCGAAAAAAAGCAACTCAACCAAAAGGTTTAATTTTTAACAGAAGTCTGACACGCTGAATAGCCCCAGCTCTGAGAAAGTACAACATTTCTAAATATGGTCTTGCTTTGCGTGTGTGTAGAAACAGCTTAGACAACGAGCCCTAATTTCCAGTGGCACAGTCGGGAGGGGAGCCGGCTGTGGCCTATCATGCCAGCCCCGGACTAGCACCCCTGTAATAAAAACTGAAATGCCAGCTTTTCATCATGGAATTTTCACTTATATTTAGGAATGTAAGTTATGGCCTTTTCATTATTTAGATTCAGAGGTTAAAGGTCTAATTAATAGATTTAAAACTTGTTTGCATAGATGACCATTTGTAAACTAATGTTTAAATTCTATTCATATTTAGGCTGCTTATTTAATTTGGTTTCTTGTTGTGTATTTGACATCGCAAGGTCAAGGCATGTTTTTAAGCAAACACATCTGGCAAGGATCCTTCCCTAAAGAGGTCAGCTCTTCCTTACCCCTTGTTGAAATCAGAGATCATTTTCAGTAGTCCTCTGTCCTTATTTTCTGGAGCACAGCTTAACATTCCTGTCTCTGCCACCTTTAGCTGACTGTAAGAGTGCCTATATCCATTTGCTCCTAAGCCAGGAAGCATCTTGACAGTTCATCTAATTTATCCCATTTTTTCCAGCAATGGTAACACCAAAAAAATTCCAGCATGAAGAGACTCTTATAATTCTAAATACCCCTAGAGAAGAATGCTAATAATAATAACCAACACTTAGCATTTACCACACACTAGGCCCTGTGCTGAGCTCTTTGTATGTCTCATCTTATATAATCCCAACAGCATTATTATCATCTCCATCTCATAGATCAGGAAACTGAGGCTTTAGAGAGTTAAGTCATTTGCCCAGGGCTACAAAAAGGGGATCTTTCAGGCTTTTTTGACAAAGAAGTCCCATATTTAGCAGTCCCCACTACCATTCATTTATCCATTCATGCAGTGAACATCTGTTCCGTGTCTGCCAGTGCCGGGCCTTGTTGAAGCCCCGGGATTCAAAGGTAAATAGAGTTTCCCCACTCTTTAGAACTCTGCAGTGTGCAGGGAGAGACAGGCATGACATCTTAGCAATGTGATGAATGCTGTGCCAGGGCCAGCACGGCAGGGTAGTGAACATGGGCTCTGGAAAGACACTGCCTGGGTTAGAATCCCGGTTCCCCCTCTCACTGTGTGGCTTTGAGCAAGTCACTTACCATCTCTGTGCCTCAGATGCCCTCTACGTGAAATGGAGATGAAAACAGTACCTCCTCTAGGGTTGCCTGAAGGACTAAATGTCGGCAAAGGCAAAGCTCTTGGATCAGAGTCAGCCACAGTTAATGCCCCCATATGTACAAGCTGTGGTGGGAACAGAGAGGAGGCTTCAGAGGGCTGCCGTCTGAGCAGGTGACGTGAGCGGTGGCCGCTGAGGCAGGAAGAGGACAGGGAAGGGGGTCACAGCTGCAGTTCAGTGGAGTGTCATCAGCAGGCCGCGGTGGGCAGAGGAGGGAAGGGGCGTGGAGAGCGAAGGCAGGCTCAGCAAGTGTGCAGGATGAGACCAGAGGCGGCAGGGAACGGGTGCTCCGAGGAATGAAGTGTGCAGCCGGTCGGAGCGCCCTGCTGCATTGGGAGCAGTGTACACGCACGCAGGGGGCCTGGGCCACGCGGAGCTGTCACTTCCACCCCGCAGCACTCAGCTCCCTGGTGTCAAGCGAGGAGACGACATTGGGGGAGTCCCCTGCTAGCTCACGCGCCCTGCCTGCTGTGGGAGGGGCCCCCTTCTCTGCTTCAGGCCTCGTCGGGACTGGGGAACTAACTGGGCATCCCCGGAGAGGCGCAGAGCACAGTCTCCTGGCGCCTTTCCTGTTCAAGGTCCGTGGATTTGAGTTTCTGGCTCCTTGGTCATTTTTGTGACTTTTTAGTCTTTCTCCACATTCTCTCCAAGTCACTGTGTAATTGTCAGAGTCCGAACTGTTTCATTAGGGGCTTAAGCCTATGATTCCTGCATGTCGTATTTCTAGATAAGTGTCTGGGATTGTTTTTCCTTTTTTTGCTTCTAGTGGCTCATTTTCCTTCCCAGGTTCAATTTCATTCGCACGCCAGAAGTGATGGAAATGTATGGTAGAGCTCTTCTTGCCTGTAGCCATTTGTACATTTGGTCCCCCCCCCCCCCCTCCCCCAGGGTTCTCCTGCAAACCTTTATGGAGAACGATCTCGTGGTAGCACTTAGCTAAACCCTCGTGGGTTACGGTGGGGAATAGCCCTTAACGTAAGTGGAGGCAGAAAGCTATGTACAAAAATGTTAGTGGCCGGGAGGGAGAGCTTTCCTTTCAGCGTTATCCTCTGTCTCATATCACTTTGCTAACATCATTTTGAGTTTAGAATCTATTTCTGTTACGCAGCCACATTCTTCTACCAGTTAACAGTCGGTCATCGTGCAGTTACAGATCAAAATAGGGCTTAGGATTTATGCTTTCAAGAAGCCACTCTGAATGAGCGCCCAGGACAGTGATTCTTGAGCTGGGGTGAGTGGAAAGAATTTTCAGAATCGTGGGGAAGAGCTTTTCAAAGTACAACCCCCCCCCCCCAAGCCATGGTTCCTCTGCAATCCTGACCTGCGCCCTCTCAGCCCCTGCTATTTGAGATTATTACTGCGAGAGATACTGTACCTGATGGCAGTGTGGCCTCTCCCTCAAGTGTGTAGGGAGCAAAAGGCTGAAAATTCAGTTAGAGCCGGTGGGCACACACCTAACAAATGCTGGGTCTAAATCTTCCCCTGCCACTGCGTTGTCATGACAATCTGAAAGTGTGCCAAGGTGTTGCCCACCCACTGCCCTGTCACGCCACCTGCAGCTCCCCCTGCCTGATCTGCAGCCTGGAGTCAGAGCCCAGAGGTCTCACGCAGAGCAGCAGCACAGTGGATTAATCAAGAGGTCACTGAATTGATGAAGAACCAGGCAGGCAAAAGCCATGTCGTATCTCAACTAATAACATGTAAACCACTGTTGAGCTCCTAAAGCTGCTTATGAGAATGTGCCAAACAAAAGTCAAAACACTGAAATGCACAAATACTCTCTTTTAGATTCCCAGGGTAAACTACCCCCCTCCAACTTGATGTTGATTTTGAATTGAAACCTTTATTTTCTGTTCCCTGGTGTGTCCGAGGTATGTAGGAAATGTGAGTGTTTTGCAAATTGAGTTTATACAGCCCATTGATGAAGGGTCATTTCATTCCCCGAAAGAAAGGGCATATTTAATTTCACTCAGTGTCTTATTTCCTGCTTCAGTGACACTTCAAGATTTGGTATTTCAGGGCATAAAAAATAGCATTGAAGGGTTCCTCAACCTCAACCTCAAAGCAGGTTTCCTCAGTTGCTGAAAGTGGATAGAACAGAAGCTGAAGTCATTAACCGAGAGGAACGATCTAAGCACGTATCATGTAGAGAACTATGTTAGGACAACTCTTTCTTCCTTTGTAACAATTCCCTCTGATGAAGAATCCCCTCTGTTTTTTACAGACTATATTTCTCCATGCAAGCTCGTGGAGAGACCGATAGAGAAAAGTTGCTGTTAATGTATCAGACAAATGACCAAATAATAAATGGACTTTTCCCTCTGAACAAGGACCTGGCATTAGAGATGGCGGCTCTCTTAGCTCAGGTAACTTCTGTGTTATATGGAGTAATATTTTGTAAAGATAAAATACTAATTGCAACGGTGACTTAACTAGTAAAACAATATATACCTTTAGTAATTCTTTAAATTCACTTTGCCGTGATTAACACCTCAGCAGTCACAGGCAGTGTAGTTGCGGTTTGAGTCCGGATCGCTCCCGGCCGCAGCGTGCGGCGCAGGATTGCGTGAAGGGGGCCCAGCTGCTCTGGTCCTGCACGTTTACCCCTCGGCTTCGCGGTCAGTAGAGGGGCTTGGTGAGCGTGGAGCGGTGGGGCCGAGCTGCCCTGCTGACTTCGCCCTCTAATCTAATAGGAGCCAGCCTTTTAGCTGAAGCACTTTCTTTTATTACCTGGTGTGTCGATTGGGATTAAGTTCGGACTTCTGTGAAAACACCCATGCAAAGCAATGGCCACAATTGAAATAGAAGTGCCCTTGTCTCTCACAGAGATAGGCTTGCGGCGCCTCTCCAGAGCCATAGGGGCAGGGCCTTTATCCTGCCCTCCCTTCCGCTGTCCCTGGCGTCAGCCTCCTGTCCCCGAGGCCTGCCCGAGCTCCGGCTGCCCTGTCGGTGCTCCAGGCATCAGAACGGAGCGGGGCTGCAGGAGGCCCTGTCCTCCGCCCTGGAGCACTTTCCAGCGGCTACGGAGGACAGTCCCACATGCCTCTCTGGCCAAAGCTCAGCCCCACGGCCTTGCCAACCTGGAGGAGGCACTGGAGGATGTAGCCTCGCCCGGGCAGCAGGAGCCCAGATAAGGTCGGGGTTTTTATGGCGCGGAAGGAAGGGGCAGCCCCCCTCTGCCACGCCCGAGTGTGCACGCGTTAACTAGGAACCGCTGGGGCGGCTCCGGGCTTCCCGCTGCACAGCGTCCCAGGACACCCGCGCGCTCTTCGTTTTTTACGCCTGTGCCAGCGATCCCCAGATCTTTTTTCTCCAGTTCACACTTTCACAGGCTCCCTGGACTCACCACATCAGGAACGGAACCAGTCACGTTCCCTTTTCTTTTTGGATTTGACACTTACGTGGGGGCCTAAGCGGAGCAGTGGCCCCGTGAAGATGCAGAGTGTGAAGGGAGAAAGGGGATGAGTACAGGACATTCATGGAGAAAATCTAGGAAAAAGGAACGAGAGAGAGTTCTTGTTCCCCCGCATCCCGTAAAGACCCTTCGGAAGTTCAAGTAACACTTTTTTGAGATTTCTCTTAGCTTTGTAACATTTTTGTCCTTCATTTTTAACTTCTGTTTGCCTCATTGTCAATTAAAATGGTCCCTTACAAATGAAAATTTTTCCTGTGCTGTAACAGGCAGTAGAGTGGTGTGGCCTTTAGCAGATACTACTAGACGGTGATGTTAACCTAGGGTGGTTGGTGTAGAAACGGAACTGGCATGTTTAAGTTACGGATTTTTTCAAAACTAGCAGTCAAATGGAATTTAGATTTTAATAATAATACTTACATGTGATTATAAATTCCATAAGCACACAATCATGACAAGTAGATTTATATATTATATGTAATTGTATGTTATTATATAATTATATGTAATTATATATTCTATTGTAAAGAATGTTTAGAAAGAATAAAACTGATTTTCTTTTTTTTAAACTCTTTTCAGTACCCTGTGTTTTCTCTTTTTTGGATTTCCAATTAGGTGGAGATTGGAGATTTTGAAAGACCTTTTTCAACTCCAGCAGGGCATGTTACTAATCAGTGCAAAGCAAACCAAACTCTAAAACAAGTCATAGAGAAATTTTACCCTAAAAGGTATAGAGATGACTCCTCTGAAGAACAGGTAAGGTAAGGAACCTCTTGTAACTCTTTTTTTTTCTTTTCTAAAATATATATTGATTTCAGAGAGAGGAAGGGAAAGGGAGAGTTGAAACATCAATGATGAGAGAATCATCATCGATCGGCTGCCTCCCGCATGCCCCCGACTGGGAATCCAGCCTCGATCTCCTGGATCCTAGGTCGATGCTCAGCTGCTGAGCCATGCCTGGCTCTAAAGGCAGAGTCACATTTGTTCTTTGGTGATATTTTAAAGATGAAAAAAATTGTACATGGCCTTTTTGGAGGACTTTTTAATAGTGGTATTCCATTATGAACAAATTGTTATAAAAATAAACTATTGTCTTACACAAGATGTTTTTAAGATAAAGTTTTAAATTAAACTCAACTAACCTGAAGTTTTGAATTTTGAGAGCATATAAATAAAAGCTGTTACTTAGAGGGAGGGCGAGAATAGGGTTGTGAAGAGATTGACCAAAGCACTTATATATGCACAGCCCACGGACACAGACAATAGACAGGGGAAGAACTGGGGAGAGGGGGGAGGTGGGGCAGAAGGGAGGTAAAAGGGAGGAAATGGGGGACACCTGTAATTCTTTCAATAATAAAATAAATTTAAAAAGAAAAGCTACAGTTTAAAAATTAGAGGAAATCCAGTTCACTATGAGTTTTTCCAAAATAGGAACATCTGAGATCAGCCTCTTGTCTGTGTAGAATAAGTGGTTTTTAAATTTTCCCTGCATCCAGCATCTCTCCAAGCCAGGACTGGCAGTACCTAAAATTCCAGTTAGGGATTCATTCTTTGTCTCAACTTCTTGTACTTTTCTTTAAAAATGAAAGTTATTCCCATGAGAAATTACCTTTTAAACTAATTTACACTAAGGTTTGATGGTAGCTAATGAGATTTTTAAAATGTACCCGAAGGGGGTGGGCAGCAGGAAACCGAGGTCATGCTGAGAGCACTGACACTGAGAATTTGGCGAAAGGAACGCTGCGGAAAGGACAGGGTAACCGGGGGTTAGGTGGAGTCACAAAGTAACAGCTTCACCCGGTTGGCCCAGGTATCCCGGTTCTGCCAGGAGTGGTTAAGGAGAGCTTTATCTTGGGAGGGTGATCCAGTGTTTATGTTTCTGCTTTTATTTTGTTCTTCACTTTTAGGCAGCTTTGCCAGCGACTGTCAACCAGATGGATGGCCCTCCGGGGACACAGTGCTGCTGATTGTGTGCGAATTTATTTGACAGTAGCCAGGAAGTGGCCGTTCTTTGGTGCCAAGTTGTTTCTTGCAAAAGTAAGAAGGGGGGGGGGGATAATTCAGTTCAGTAAAATAAAACAGTGGGAACAGTAACCCCAGGTTTATAAGTTCCATGTTTCAAAGAAAATAAGGAAATTGCCAACGATTTAAAGCAAACTAAGAACAGAGCAGGAAAGCCACCAGCTCCTCTCTCTTCCCCTCTGCTCCACTTCCCCGCCGTAAGTCATTTCCTACGCTCATTACGCTCCCCCTTAGAGTGAAGGCAGCAGCTGAACTGTGTCTTCTCTTCATTCCTGCATCCCCTCTCTCTCTCATTTGCTCATTTATTTAGTATTTAATGAGTCCTGTTTGTCAGACACTGAGCTAATAAGCTCTAGGGGATACATAAGCTTGTGGTTTCAGATGGGCTGTACTCACACTTCCAGGAACTCACAGCCCAGTGTTGCAACAGGCCTGGGAGCAAACTGCTGGACGGTGACTATGAACAGAGCTGCAGGAACACTGAGCGACTAACCAGGCCAGGGAGCAGGTTACGGAGCTCATCCAAGCGCACACATTAATAAGGGGAAATTTTGGATCTCAAACCCAGCTTCTTAATATCAGATTCACTGCTCTTTCCATTACGCCACACTGCCTCCTCCCCAGGAGAGATTTTTAATAAGTCGTTGTTTTAAGTGTTTCATTGCATTTAGGCTGAAAAATATTTCTTTACTTTTGCTTAGCATTTATTACATAGTGTATTTTCACCTCTTCTTAGCCCACAACTCCATCATCACTTGGAAGTACTTTCCTGTGGCTGGCTATACATGAGGATGGTTTAAGCATCTTAGAATACAACTCCATGGTAAGAGTAAACCCTAAAGTTTTGCATTGAATCAACTATTTCCATTGTTCAGCATACTGTAAACAAAAGGTAATGATATCTTAATCTGGTTGATTTTCTTCCTAATACGATATAATGAATAGTCATTTTACAAATATACAACTATGGTTACAATTTAATCTTTTAAAACAAGACTAGACAGACTGTGTACAGGCATGCCTCAGAGATATAGCAGTTTGGTTCCAGGCCACTGCAGTGAAGCGAGTATCACAATAAAGCAAGTTGCACACATTTTTTCGTTTCCTAGTGCATATAAAAGTTATGTTTACACTATACTGTAGTCTACTAAGTATGCAATAGCATTATATCTAAAAAAAAAAACAACCCAAAACCAATGTACATACTTTAATTAAAAAATACTTTAGCCCAGCCGGGCGTGGCTCAGCGGTTGAGCGTCGACCTAGGATCCAGGCGATCAGGGTTCGATTCCCGGTCAGGGCACAGGCCCGGGTTGCGGGCTGCAGCTGATCAGTGACTCTCATCATTGATGTTTCTATGTCTCTCTTTCTCCCTCTCCTTTCCTCTCTCTGAAATCAATAAAGATATATTTAAAAAAAAAATACTTTATTGCTAAAAAATGCCAGCCATCACCGAAGCCTTTCATAATCTTTTGCTGGTGGAGGACCTTACCTTCAGTTTGTAAAAAACGCGGTATCTGCAAAGCGCAATAAACCGAAGCACAATGAAACAAGGTATGCCTGTACTGTGTATGAGAAAAATACTAAGATACCATGATTAAATTGCAGTCATAGTTGTATTTGTAAAATGACTATTCATTTATAATGTTAGGAAGATTGCCTGCGATGTAAAATGAAAAGATAACATTAAAATAGAAACTTTAGTTATCAAAGTTTAAGTTCAGTTTCACTAAGGCTTCTATAACAAGTTCTGTAATTTCCTGTAATATCACTTACCAGTTCACTTGTACCTGTACAGTGCCTTAGACCTTTATTTGTGATTAAATATAAAGTCAAACTATGCTTTCCATGTGTTCATTTATTTACCTCGTATGTATCATATTACATAGTAAAAAAAAATTATTTTATTTTATTTTTTAACCTGGTGGGCAGGAGTTGCTAAATTTTACCTGGTAGGTATAGTGGGCTTTCCTAACTGTGGATAGTCAGTGATCACTGAGAATTTTTTGGAAACCAAACTATTTTTGAGTGTTATAGTAACTGATTCTCCATATAATTGCCAAAAACAACAGCGTTTTTTGAAGGAGTTTATGCATTTGAATGCCTTATAGTTCTTGAATGAATAGCTTGAAGATAGATTCTAAAGTCAGTGACTTAAAATCAACAAAAATTTGTATACCAGCATCGAGTTACCTTAGATCCCTAGACCCTGGGAGGTGGACCACAGGCGAGGAAGTAGATGTGTGGGCTGCAGCCCTTGGGCCATTCAGTGCTGGAATGGTCTACTCATTTCTGCAAACTAATCATTAGATGTGCGGATTCCTTTTTGTTTAGGCCATATGTCTTTGAATTATATTTTAAAAATTGTTTTAACAACACATTAGGAAAAATATTTGCTGCATATATGATAAAGGATTGGTATCCTATATAAACATGGATGTCTTAATAAAACAAGGAAATTATAAACACACTGATAGACAAATGGACCCAAACAATTCACAGAAGAAATACAGTTGTTCAATAAATGTATTTTAAAATGTTAATCTCACTAGTAATCAAATTCCATTTAAAACAGTGAGATTTTACTTTTCACCAGTCAGGTTGGTAGAGATTCAATGGAATGATGATATTCAGTGTTAGCAGGACTGGTGCTGGGAATATAAATGGTTATAACCTTTCTGGAGGAGTTTGGAATTTTTTTTTTTTAATTTTTAAATTTTATTTTTGTTTAAAATATTACAGGTGTCCCTTTTTCTCCCCAATGACCCGTTCCACCCCGTCCCATCCCCCTCCCCACCATCCTCCATGTCCTTGGGTTGTGCATATATGCATATAAATTCTTTGGTTACTCTCTCCCCCTCCACCCATCTGCCCTCCTCCATCCCTCTGACATTCATCAGTCTCATCTATGCTTCCATGTCATTGAATCTATTCTGTTCATTAGTTTATTAAGTTCTTTAGATTCCACGTATAAGCGAGATCATGTGATATTTGTATTTCGTTGCCTGGCTTATTTCACTTAGCATAATTTTCTCCAGGTCCATCCATACTGTCCCAAAGGGTACGAGATCCTTCTTCTTTACAGCTGCGTAGTATTAAATGGTGTGAATGTCCCACAGCTTTTTTATCCACTCGTCTACTGATGGGCACTTGGGCTGTTTCCAGATCTTAGCTATTGTAAACTGTGCTGCTGTGAACATAGGGGTGCATATATTCTTTCTGATGAGAGTTTCAGGATTCTTAGGATACATTCCTAGGAGTGGAATCACTGGGTCAAACGGAAGCTCCATTTTTAATTTTTTAAGGAGCCTCCATACTGTTTTCCATAGTGGCTGCCTCAGTCTGCATTCCCACCAGCAGTGCACCAGGTTCCCCTTTCTCCACATCCTCACCAGCTGGTGTCGTTTGTTGATTTGTTGATGGAGCCATTCTGACAGGTGTGAAGTGATACCTCATTGTGGTTTTAATTTGCATCTCTCTGTTGATTAGCAACATTGGGCATTTTCTCTTGTGTCTCTTGGCCATCTGTATGTCCTCTTTGGAGAAGTGTCTATTCAGGTCCTTTGCTGGAAATATTCTTAACATTGTCCTTACTTTCTTGAGGTAGCAGTTTCAGCTGTTGAGGTTTATAACCAAATAATTATGTATGTGTATTATGACACGTTGAAAAATGTGCATTGGAGTATTGCTTAAGGTACTAACAAATAATAATGATTTAAATGTTCTGTAATAGGAGTTTAGTTAAATAAAAAATTGTCTATAAAATGATTTTAATTGATGTTATACAAGTACATTTGTTGTCATGAAAAGATTTTCACAATATGTAGTTAAGTTTTAAAAAAGCAGCATGCATGATACGGTGTTTCTGTTTGTGTAAATCAAAGTCTACATATCAGGGTGAACCATATGGATATGCCAATATTTCACCATATTTGACCTTAAGAAGTATCAGTTTCATATGGTTCAACCTAATTTATATGTAGATATAGATATAGCTATATCTTGAAGGAAATATACAAAAATATTAACGGTGGCTTTCCACTGGATGCTGGAATATAGATGCTTTTTATTTTCTTCTTGTGTTTTCTCATTTAACTGCAGTGAGGTATTTGCTTTAGAATCAAAATGTATTTTAATGATAAAGGTAAATGATGCCTAAATAAAACTAGTATGCTACTATCTATTTTGGATCACAATAAATGTGACTAGGAAAATTTTGCATTATATCATAATATCAGCATTTAATGGAGATATGTTATTAATCATTTCTCATCTTTCTTTGAAAATAAAGAGTATATAACATATTTACTTCTCTTTGAAGAGGTTAATAGTCAGCTATGTGTACAAGAGTCTAATGACCTTTGGAGGATATCAAGATGACTTCATGATTGTCATTAACAATACACATTCAAAGGACAAACCAACAGAGAAATTACTTTTTGCCATGGCAAAGCCCAAGGTGAGTCGAGGCCTTCCCACCAATCTTTTACGCTAGCTTTTTTTCATACTAAAACATTTATTTGCAAAGACTAAGTTCCAGATGGGGAAACAGACTTCACTTACAGTCAGACAGTCCTAGGTCCAAATTCTGGCTTACCTCATCTTTCTAAAGCCTTGGTTTCTTCATCGAAAAAATGGTATGATGCTACCTATTTTTTGTTTGTTTAAGTTTTAAATGAAGTAATTGTAAAGTATTTAGCCCAATTTTTGTTATACAGAACGTTCAAAATAAATGGCCTTGATGTAAGTTGTTTCAGGAACTTTATATGCATTGTCTTGTTTACTTGGAGTAATTCACTCTATGGACCCATTAGTGGGAGGATTGAGTTTTATAAAAACCTACTTATTTTTTTACTATTTTGGCAAACTATATAGTTTTAATGTCTCTAACAAAAAGCAATAAATAAAATTACATTCTAACATGTAGTTCCAGTTATTGTAAAAGAATGAGAAACTGATTTTTCTAAAACTTTAACTTAAAATTGTCAACTAAAAGAGTTTACTTTTTTAGAATAAAGCTTTTTTGAAGATGGCAGATGTCTTTCTTAGTTAAATCTATACTTAAGAGAAGGCAGATAGTGGAGAGCATCACAGCACACTCAGCACTCTAGTTTAAATCGTACTAATTTCTTTTTTTATATTATTAAAGTGTAGTTGACGTACCACATCATATTAGTTTCAGGTACAACACAATGACTGGACACCTGTTTACTTTATGAAGTGATCACCATGATAAGTCTAGTAACCATCTGTCACCTTATAAAATTATAATATTATTAACTGCATTCCCTACGCTGTACATTACATCTTCACGACTTATTATTTTATAACTAGAAGCTTGTAGCTCTCAGTCCCCTTCACCTTTTTCTCTCTTCCAGCCACCCCCCCAGACAGTCATCAGTTTGTTCTCTGTATCTGAGCCTGTTTCTGTTTTATTTGCTTGTTTTGTTTTTTAGATTCTGCATATAAGTGAAATTATATGGCATTTGTCTTTCTCTGCCTGAGTTATTTCACTTAGCGCAATACCCTCCAGGTTCATCTTAATTCATATATTCACAAATGTAGCTTTAAGACATAGTTGTACTACTGACACATTTTCTAATATTGCCACTAAATGTGATTGTTTTTAAAGAATCACTCTTTCTGCTGGTTTAAATAATAGAAAATAGGTTTTTATTATCACCTTGATGGCGCTGAACATGTACATACCTCTTTTGTTTGATCTGCATAGACGGGAATGCTGGTAGCCTGGTCACTTGCAAATAGAGACCACCCATAGCTAACTCTTACTTCCTTTTGGAAGTGATGAGAACTTCTCAGGGCATAACAATTCTATTTTTCTTGTTTTAGATTCTTGAAATCACTCTTTTGATCGCCAGTTACATAAACAACTTCCATCAGCAAAAGGCTGTGTTTCACCACCTGTCTGCTCCAGCACTGCTCTCAGCCAGGAACCAGGGACCCCACGCCAGGACAGTGGGAAGCCAGCCCCTTCTCTCGAGCAGCAGACCCACCAAGGGCCCTACTTTACTCTGACAGCATGGGCGCCCGAACATTCACCCCCGTCCTCTAAGCAGAGGCTGCAGCAGCTCTGAAGAAGTTTGTTTACATCCTGCCAACATGGCACCCACACACTAATATTCCAGACTTTAAAAATAATGGGGGTTATTTGCTTTTACTTGATTCGTAAATATTCAAATGAATACTAGTAAAACCTAAAACACAAAATTTGCATACACACTGATGTTCTTCTGGATTAAATGGGTTAGAATTTGTAACTTTTTTATCTCCCTTGCTAACAGATCCATCATGCAATATGGCTTTTCCCCCCTCCTTTTAACAAAAATATTCTGGCAATCTTTAGAAAGGGAGATTCCAAACTCTTATTTGGCACACTAGTTGATTATTTGGAAATACTCACTGCCAAAAAACCTAAGTACTGTAATTAAGTGTATTTTAACTCATGTGTTTTGGAAAGAAATAGAGTACACAGTGTAAGAAATAGCTGCAGGGTGGTGCTTATGTATAAATTTTTAGAGCAAGTACAGTAAATCTTCTGGCCCTATGAATCACTGTGTGAGAAAATAGGAGTTAGGTAACCAGAGCCTCCTGTGTGGTATTAAGAAGCATACTCCGTTACCTTTTCAGATCAGTAGCGTGTAAAGTTTAAAACAAGACAGTGATTCCTGATACTCCTTGGTTGTCAGCATAGCTTGAGTTTACTGGAATATTGCCCACATATTGCATTTGGTGCTGTGTCGTCTTGACCTTGCTTTGTTAAATAATAATACTTTTGAAAACAAAGAGAGTTCTTAAAGCTTTGCCTTACACAGTCCTTTTTCATTGTAATTTGAAGATAAATTCCCAGAAACATATTTATAAGAAAAGAAAAAGTAATATTCATATCAAAGGAGGTAAAATTTCAGTTGAAAGAGCCTAGAAATATATTACTTCACTAGGTTACTACACAAATGGTCAGTACATTCTAGTATGTTTCAGAACAAAGTAATCGGTATTCATGATAAATATGAAACTGTGATAAGACATGAAAATTATAAAATGTTTAATTGCAATAGTAATCATCAGTATACTTAATTTTATTTATGTGTAGAATATTTGTATTTATTTTTTGGACATATATTTATCATTTTGCGTATGGTATTTTTTTAACCAATTTGGGGGGAAAATGTTAGCTGCTGAATTAATTTGTTGGCAGATTATGTTCTTCATGTTTTCTTCTTTGCTGCTTTCTCCCCATGGCAATGTGCTGTTCTCACACTAAGCCTTTCACAAATGTTTTATCCCTTATTAGCATCCCTAGAAAGAGCAGAGCCAAGAAATGCACTGTTCAAGTAAGATGTTGCTTTATTGGTAATGACAAAAAAGAAAAAAACACACCATGAAAATGGATTTCCATTTACTATTTCCCCTAAATCTTTTGAGCCACAACCACTTATTGCATAAGCAAATTAGTTTTTGAGAATAAACTGGTTACCAGTTTGGGATGACTCTCAGGAGACTTTTTGGCTGGGATACAATAGAGTTTTTAAGTTCCCAGAAAAACATTTAAAATCATTAGTTGGTGAGCCAGAGGCTTGGCAGAGCTGTTAAATATGTGTGAGAACTTTATTCCCAGGCAATAGTTAGTTCACCATTGGGTAAGCAACCCCAGGTCTTCTAATTTAAACACGTTGTGAAGGGCTTAGCTTAAACTGTAGTACCCTAGACTCGGCATTAATTTTTGATAGAACAGAGATAAAATATTTTGATGGAAAGAAATCAATTTTCTGTAACTGATGTGAAAATTTTATTTTCTGGGAAATTACTTATATAGACATTTTAAAAATTCAAAGTATGTTATTATGATTGGCTACAAGAGAATAATGTTACATGCTTAATTGTAATATTTGTCTCCTATCATTTTCTTCCCTTTCAATCATAATAAATGATTTACAAAACCCATTTTGAGCGTTATCTTTTGCATAATCCTCAAGAAATACCTAATGTTTTCATTGTCAAAGCTGAGGTGTACTACTAGTGAAAATGGTAGTTATTACCTCTTTCTCTTGCATTCATGCTTTGTCTTCAGTGTTGCTTTGTTTTATCCATATAAAAGGAAGCTTGCTTGGGCAAGTTGTAATTTTAATACATATATATGCATATCAACACATACACAATATGTACAAATCATGGGCTTCTCCCATGATTTCATAATAATCCCTTAAGGGAATTTATTTCATGTACATGGGCTGAATGGGCTGTGTTCTAAAAATTTATTTTAAATGGCTCTGGGGAGTGGAGGGAGTCCTAAAAGTCAAATACTGCCATAGCTTCTAAAGGAATTTAATTCTCAATTTACAAGAAAACTTAGTTACAACTTACAGAGTCTATGTTCTAAAATTGTGTTTATTGGTTGTTTGGGAGATTTTTACAGGAAAAAACTACATGGTGGTCAGGTTCCTAGAACAACACATTTAACCCATAATTGTATTGAAGTATAATCCTGAATCATTAACCACCATGGATAACCATATTTCTCTAGAAAAAGGCTTTCAGTGTTCCTGGGATGCCACGAACACATTTCACCCAGGCGCCCACCCCTGCGCTGCCATGGAATTTGGACTCCCTCAGTGCAGTCTCTGGGCTCATTCCTGTGGAGTCAAGGCTCCAGGATTGTGGGGACTGAAACGGGGGAGAGATGGAGCAGGAATAACGGAGTAGAGAAATTTCTCTGCCACGTGGTTCATGTAAAAATCGCATCTCCTCTCATGTTTCCCACCACTTCTCTTTTCCCTAAAAGAAGAAAGGGGTTTACTGCTACATGGGTAACTTTAAACTCCAAATTAATGTAAAGTCCACACATAGATATTTAGGGTGAAGTGAGATTCATCCATATTTCGGTGGGACCAAGACTCTGGCTTTTCTTGGGCATTTAAGTGGGAAGGTCAGTCCTACAGTGAGGAGTTGGACGAGCCTGGGCAGAGGCTGGGATGAGCACAGGAGATACATACTTGCTTCATATTATAATTTTACCTAAATTGAACACAGTCACAATGATTCCGGAGGCATATTTATAATTAACATCAATCCAAAAATCTTCATTTTGTATGCTTTAAATATTCTAGCATTCAGTAATAGACAAGAAACAAAAACTCTTACTAGGGCAATATCTATTAGCAAACAACTCCAACACAAGACACATATGTTCACAGTACTTGAATACAGAGAACTCTTCACTCTTCCTTCTGGCACTTTGCTAACATAATTTTCTAATCAGTGGGGGGAGGGTGAATGGGGGTGGCATTTGTTCCTGAAGGAGATGTTGCTAGGATATACTGGTGGCTTTATTAAAATCAGATGACTTCAAAAGCACAAGCAATAAAATAAAGAATAGACAAATGGGACTATACCAAACTTAAAAACTTCTGCACACTTTAAAAAAAAAACAGTGAAAAGGCAACCTGTAGAGTAAGAAAAAATAATTGCAAGTCATATATCTGATAAGGGGTTAATACAGAGAATAGTTATAACTCAACAATAAAAACCCAAATAATCTGATTTAAAAACGGGCAAGGGACTTGAATAGATGTTTCTCCAACGAAGATATACAGATGGCCAATAGGCACAGGAAAAGATACTTAACATCACTAATCATTAGGGAAATGCAAATCAAAACTACTATGAGATATCACACCCATCAGGATGGCCACTATCAAAAGAACAGAAAATAAGTGTCGGCAAGGATGCAGAGAAGTTGGAACCCCTGTGTACTGTTGGTGGGAATGTAAAACGGTGTAGCCATTATGGAAAACAGTATGGAGGTTCTGCATAGAATTACTATATGATCCAGCAACCCCACTTCGTGGTATATATCCAAAATAAGTCAAAGCAAGATTTCTAAGAGATTTACACATCCATGTTCATCACAGCATTATTCACAACAGCCAGAAGGTAGAAGCAACAATAATGTCCATCAGCAGATAAGTGGATAATGAAAATATGGTATATACATGCAATGGAATATTATACAGCCTTTAAAAAGAAGGAAATTCTATTAATGCATGCTTTATAAAAATAAGAATTTCATCTTTAAATAAGTTTTAAAAAGGAAGCAGGAAATCCTGTCATATGCTATAACATGGGTGAACTTCAAGGACATTATACTAAGCAAAATAAGCCGATCACAAAAGGGCAAATACTCTATGATTCCATTCATATAAAATATCTGAAGTAGCCAAAGTTATGGAAACAGAAAGTAGGAAGGTGGTTACCAAGGGCTCGGGGAGGGGGGAGGGAGCCTTAAGAACGTGTGTTGGCTTTTGGATTATGCATAGATTATCAGATTATTTTCCCCTGGGATGCAGTATCATCAACACTGGTGTAACACCCCACTGACTACGACCTGCCGAAACTTCTTTAAGGTTACCATTGACCTTGTAACTTCCCGATTCAACGGACTCCAAATGGCCTGACCCTCTATTAGAAGGTGTCTCATTCACCATGTCCTCTAAACCTGGTTCTCCTATTTTGTGCCCCCAACAGTTAGCTAATAGAATCATCGGCTCCTCAGTCACCCAAGAGAGAAACATTGATTTTTCTCCCTTCCCCAAGCCCCCACTTTCTGCTGTCCAGTAACTATGTTAGCACTTTTTGTTGTAAATTCCAAAATTCAACTCACACCAACTTAGACAAACAAGAAAAAGTTCGCTACAAGGATACTAGGATGCCTCCCAGAGAGAGGACAACCAGGTCACAAGACAGGTGAAGACCCGCCGAGCCTCGGGGACGAGCCGTGAGACCTGCGCCAGCGCTTTCTCTTCCTATCGCCCGGCGTCGGCCTCACGTTCTCACCGCAGCTCGGGAGACTGTTTCCCTCTCCTCCCAAAGTATTGTTACTGGGGAGAGGAAAGTAACCAGGCGGAGGGGAGGGAATTCTGGCATATTGAGTACTCAGTAGAATTTTTTTTAAATGAGAGAACACTTCCAGGAGAGAACTTTCAGGTCGCAGGGTTTGTTCCCACGCGTCACCCCCTTCTCACCGCCTGGGGACGAGGCTGAGCTTGACTTGAAGAAGCGCTGAGAACTACATTTCCCATGAAGCCCTTCTTCCTCACGCAACCCGCCCGTGACGTCGCTCCCATGGCAACCGAGGCGCCCGCGCCCCGGGGCCCACCGGGAGAGTTTGCGGCCTGATTTCTACCCGGGCCCCGCGCGGAGCCGGACCCGGGCTGCGGAGCACGATGCCCAGGTACCCCGCACCCTGCCTGGCGGGCGTGTGCTCCCGCGGCGCCGGGGGGAGAGCCGCCGGGGTGTTTGCGGAGCGCGCGGCCGGCGGGGAAGAAAACGGAAGGTCTCCCTGCGCGCAGCCCGCTCCGGGCCGTCGGACGCCGTGGGCGCTGCCCTCACGGCGTGGGTGCTGCCGCGGCCGGCAAGAGGCGCGCCGGGTGGAAAGAGCGCGACTGCGGAGCAGCCTTGCCCGCAGCCGTCCCCTCGGCGGGGAGCGTGCCCGCGGCCGGGGGCGCCCGGGAGGGGGCGGGGGCGCGGGGCTCGCGGCAGCACACGGGGGCTCGCGAGGGCCGCAGGGCACGACGGCGTGTGGAGCGAGGGGAGAGGGGAGCGCCGACCTGGAGCCGCCCGGCCGGCCCCCAGCCCCCGCCTTCCCGGGCCGCCCCTCGGGACAGCGCAGAGCGGGGCGAACCCGCGCTGCCACCGTGCGGGCGGGCGGTGCGAGCTCGGGAGCCCGGGAGCCTCGGGGTGAAAGCTGCAGCTTCGCACCCCCGGGTGCTGCTTAGTTTTCAGGTTCGGCGGCGGGTAAATTCCCGTCAGCGCGTCGCTGGAGCAGCACCCCCTCCCCCTCCCCCCCTCCCCCCCCTCCCCCCTCCCCCCCCCTCCCCCCTCCCCCCCCCCCCGGGGGCCTGGGACGCGGTGCCCGGCTTTGGGGGGCGCGTGCGCGTGAAGGGCCGCCCCGGGGGCCGCGGGGGAGACCGAGGACCCGGTTGGGTTTCCGCAGCGCCCTGCCCGTCTTCACCCTTGGTCCTGGAATGGTAGCCGTTAGCAGCGCTCGGCAACCCCAGGTGGCTATCTGGAGGCCGGGCCCGCACTGCACGCTCGTTCCCATCGCGCACCAGGACCGCTGAGGGGTCGGGAGGTGGACCGGGCGAGCCGGCGCCTCCCCGGGCCTGCGCGCCGGGGCCCGGGCCAGGTGCTGAGTTAGCAGGGGTGCGGGTCCGGAGGAGTCGGGCAGCTTGCCCGGGCGGCCCGCACAGAAAGTGCAGCTTCAGGCTCCCCACGCACCCGGGCTTGCTCCGGTTTTTTTAGTTCAATACTCCATGTAGGCTTTAATTTAAAAAATGAAGTAAAATTTGCGTAAAATTATATGTGTGTGTATAGATGAATGAAAAAATGGTTTTTAAAATGTGATTTTGGGTGATTTTCTCCTTTATATTTTGTGTATTAAAAATAAGGGAATCTTGAGCCAAAAATATAATTCTAAAAAATAGAAATATTTGAGGGAGCAGAGACTGTTTGGTACACTGGTTTTACATGTTCTGCCGTTTTCCTAGATGTTGTTTTTCAAGTTGGACATTTCCCAAAGTTGGACATTCGTATGTGTCTGAGAAGCTAACAGCTTTCAGCCTGGCCTGGAAGCCCCAGAATTAAGGAACCCTCAGATCCTGGTGGTAAAGGCTCTGCCTGGCAGTAAAGGCTCTGCCTGGCGGTAAAGGCTCTGCATATCATTTTCAGCTTTCTTTGATGAACCAATACAAAGAAAATGACCAATCTTCAGCAGTTTTACCAATTTATGCCCCCCAGGAAGTAATGTTGATTTGTTTTATGAATATGATTGAAATAAAATTTTTCTGAGTTTGAAATAAATATTGGAAACGATTCTTCTTGTTTCTCTGAATTTTGTTTTTCTGCCTCTCGTTTAGTGAAACTCTCTGGGAAATTGCAAAAGCTGAAGTAGAAAAACGGGAGAGTAATGGAAGTGAAGGTGATGGAGTTGAAACTGGAGAAAAATCTGTTTTCTTCATTGGCAGTAAAAATGCGGTAATTTTTTCTACTTTTTTTTTTTCGAGTATTGTGACGGTTTAACAACCAGTGGTAAAATTTATATTAATACTTTGATAAAAATGTGTATACTTAACTTTTTAACCATATATATCTCCAGCCTGTTGGTTACATTGGAGCTGGTTGTGCCCTATATGAGGGTGTCCTGCTTGTGGGTGAGTGGGTACTTACTTACATCCAGCCTGAACACTTGTCATTGGTTTCCTGTGACATGGGCCACCGCAGCTTGGAGGGAGGGGCACTTGTTTCTAATTAGACTGCCCAAAGCAGTCATCTTTTATTTGCACAAAGGCACCATAAATGCTAATAAGATGGTCACTCATACAGCTGAAGTATATAGATGATAAAAACATGAACCATGTGGGGTATGATACAGTTAACCTTCACTTGTCTTAACTAGGGTCACAGAAGTTGAAGGAAACTTGGAGATACTCTAGTCTTCTACAATAGGGGTTCTTATCCTGGGGACCATGGATGTACTTCTTGGGGTCAGTGAACTCCCTAGAAATGTATGCAAAATTGTGTGCTTGTGCATCAGTGCATTTTTCTGGGAAATTAGATTTTCCCAGCACTCCAGCACCTCCTGAAAAGGTTTAAGGGCCACTGCAAACAGTGGTTGTATAGCTTAGGTTTGAATATCTCCAGCATTGGGGGAATTCTCTTACACAACTGCAGCCTGTTTCAATTTTTGTTAACCCCTAGTTCCTAGAAAGCCTCAGGTTGTAACTTCCATCCCTTCGGCCTCATTCTGACCTATAAAACTATGGAAGTCAATGGAATTCCTCTTTTGTACCTGCTAAATTTTCAAATATTATAAAATTGCCCTTCAAATAGTTAATGGCAACCGCTCTGTCTCCCCGGGTATCTGTTTCAGCTTTATCTGCATTTCTTTCAGCCGTGTCTTCTGTGTGACGGACTCTGTATCAATCATGGATTCTCTATCCATCATGATCCCACTAACTCTCAACTAGAATTGTTCTAACGTGTAATTCTCGGGATGTGACAGAATTTTTGAGGTTTTGTTTAACTATAATAGACTAGAGCAGGTCTGCCAGCTTCTCTTTTTCCAGATGCTGAGCTTTTGTTATTGTATAGAAAAATTTAAATGGTGATATAAAAAAATAAAGGAAAAAAAAGAGAAAAAAATTCATAATCGTATATGTCTGTTTATTAAGGTTGAGCCTGAGATCTGTAAGTCTTTCAGTTATGCTATTGATTTTTGTCCTTAATTTTATTAGATTGGGCCCTTTTTTACAGACTGTATTTTTAATTACTTTTATTAAAATAATTCATGTATGTGGTCCTAAAAATACTTACAATAACTATATCCTCTAGAAATAAAACAAACAAAAATACTCTCACCAAGTATCTGGATTGCTTACTTTGAATATATTCGCAACATGTCCTTTTATTTGTATGTTATCTTTTTTCTTTATTTCCACTTCAATAATTGGAATTCAGACATTTTAGAAGACGCTAATCATCAGCTTAACCAGTAATTAGCACTGATGAGTAGAGAGACATTTAAGACAGCTGCCAAGTTGACCACTAAAGTGAGGTATGATTTGCTAGTATTTGTCATCCGAGGGACTTTATAATTATAATAATAGCAATGTAGTTAAACTGTGATGGAAAGTTGACAGTTAACTTTTTCCACTTATCAAACTTAGGAGCAATTTTGAAAGTTTCTAGTTTCCAGGTAATTTATCATTCAAGTGATTAAAAAGCTATTTTGGGCCACAACTATGAACAGTAGTAAAATTTTACATATGGATGACATTAACACAATATTGCTTTTTTTAATTTCCAGGGAAAGACTACTATTATTCTAAGGTGTCTTGACAGGTAAGTGTCATGTTAACCTTTAGACTTCATTTTTTGCTCATTCCGGTTGCATAGGGCAAGTTAGATTCTAAAAGGCGTATGGAAGGATAACAATTTTGAGGCCCAAACAAAATATTTAATTCTTAGTGAATCCTTAGTATGGTCTATGAGATTTTCTTTAAAAATAAAACTAACAACCACCAAAAAAAAAAAATTACAGGATTAAAACTGGATTTCCCTATTGGTGGAGAAATTAATGTAACTACACAGTCATGCCAGTACTTACTTTCTCTTTAGCTATGCTCCTATGATATTTAAAATATTTTTATTCTATCTAACCCATTATTATTTGAGTGTTAGTCACAATCTTTAAATTACTCATGGATACAATTTTGAAGCACAGTGTTGGTCCTCAAACTGTACATTTTACCATTTGTCTTATGTACTTCTTAACTATCTATACTATAGAAGCATGACATCTGATTAAGATTTAGGATTATAATTGGTAGACGTTGTAGGAAGTTGATAAGGAAAACCTCCAGCCAATTTTGGAAGATATTTCTCTGTTCCCCTTATTCCAATGCCTTTCTTAGAACTTCTCCAAAAACATCAAGAGAGATGGAATTTGGTCTTAAGGTCACATTAAAGAAACATCTTTGAAAAATATTATTAAAGAATACAAATAGAATCCTGGCTTTGTGTAAGTCCTTTTATCAGCAAAATTGTTTCTTAGAAGAACCATCCACAGTGACACCTGCATCATCCTTCCATCCCCAGGAATCATGACTCTTTTCAGGCCAGGTGTGTTTCCCATTACAAACACATCGTCTGACACATCAGCGTAGGATGGAATACTAAATTAAACTGAAAATTATGAATTTCAGTTCCTTGATAGTCTACCTAGAAAAAGGACAGTTCTGCCCGGCCGGGCGTGGCTTAGCCATTGAGCGTCGACCTAGGATCCAGGCGATCAGGGTTCGATTCCCGGTCAGGGCACATGCCCGGGTCGTGGGCTCGATCAAAGACTCTCTCATCATTGATGTTTCTGTCTCTCTCTCTCCCTCTCCTTCCCTCTCTCTGAAATCAATAAAGATATATTTAAAAAAAAGAAAAAAAAAAGAAAAAGGACAGTTCTAATTGTAGGTTAAATATCAGAGTTTATAAATTTTGTCTTAAAAGCAGCATTTTATTTCATAAAGGAAATTTTTATCTTTCAGGAAACAGAACTAAACATTATTCTTTGTATGTAGGAAAAAAGATACATGCAGGGATGATATACAAAATATGCAATAAACATAAATATGTAAATTACAACTTAAAAATTATTTTTTTCTCTAAATTAAAGATGAATACTAATATTATTCACCCTTGAAAAGGAACAAAATCCTATCACATGCTACAACATGGATGAACGTTGAGGACATATGCTAAATGAAATATGCTAGTCACATAAAACAAATACTATATGATCCCACATCTAGAGTAGTCATTTATAGGAAAAGGAACTAGAATGGTGCTTACCAGGGGCTGGAGGAAGGAGGAAATGGGGAGTTGTTTAATGGATTTGGAGTTTAAGTTTTGTAAAATGGAAAAGTTCAGAAGTTCAGTTGCACAACTGTGAATATACTTAACATTACTGGACTGTGCATTTAAAAATTGTAAAGATTATCAATATGTGTTTCTACTACAATAAAACAATTATAAACAAAAAAACCCCATAAAATTGCTTACCAAGCAATGTAAGCTATAGTGTAAATAATTCATCAAATGATTTTAATATTTTTCAAATCATTTGTCCATTTTTAGGACTTAGATAAATGATGCCCATGTTTGAGCTGTGATTTAAGGTAGAGAACTGTGTTTAAGTCTCTTGATGACTTCATTAAATTGGTAGTCATTAGGTTCCGCACTCCCCATATCAGGGCTGAGCATAGACCTGATGTCAGTGCTTCCCGCAGGGCCCAGATGCCAGAGCCTGTGCCCTGGCACAGCCGTCAACACTGCCAGCCCCGCTGCCTTCTCCTCTGGCCCCAGCACTGTCTCTAGGGGCCACCACGTCATGCAGGCGCCACGACTCACCTCTGCAGCTGCCACTAAAATCCATTAAGATGGTGTTTTGGAGGCTTATTTTTTTAAATAATTTTTAAATCATTTTACCTCAATGCTATTATACAAGGTAACTTCTCCACTAATCGATTAAACTTTTAAGAGGAAACAAAAATGAACATAAGAAAATAATGGTAGTACTGTCTTTTTTGCACAGGGATGAGTCACCAAAACCAACCTTAGCTTTGGAATATACATATGGAAGAAAAGCGAAAGGGCATAACACAGTGAGTGTCTTTAAGTGATGTTGCTATGTCCACAGATGGAGAAGTACTGATGCTGACTTTGTTTTACATTTTCCATCTTATCTACGATCGGTAAACATATCAGGCTGTACACTGCATGGCTCCGTACTGTTAAACGTCGGATGCAGCTCGGCGGATGTGAAACTAACCCTAGCTGAAAATACTTGGCCTTCTCTTTTGTGTTGTCTTAAAACTGATGATCAAAATGGATCCAGAGACATAGAAGCATGGAACAGACTGAGGGATCTCAGAGGGAAGGGGGGGATGGGGGAGTGGGCAGGAAGAGATTAATCAAAGAACTTATATGTTTATAAGCATAACCCATGGACACAGACACTGGTCTGGGGAAGGCCTGGGGGTGGGGTGGATGCGGGGTGAAGGGGATCAATGGGGGTAAAAAGGGGACATCTGTAATATTTTCAACAATAAAGATAATTTAAAAAAATAAAACTGAAATTAAAAAGAAAAGAAAAATCAATATAATAAGATGCAGGAAAACTTTATTTTTGTTACATTAATTTTGACATAAGTGATAAACAAATGGAAACTCTGAGACAACTTTCATAAGCTTAACTTCTGAGAAGAGCACTAAAAACTTCCTTTCATCAAACTATAAATCAGTTGACATTTCCCAACGAAAAATTATTTCCCCCACACACAGTGATTCAGATATCAACAGCAAAACAATTTTAGTGATTATGAGATGATTTGTCAAAAATATAAATAGATATAGATTCATCTAAAACTTGCTTTAATGACTATCTGTCTCTTCCAAGTTCTCATGTATTTCTTTTTCACCTATTTTTCTGTCGCTAAACTTTGTGCTATCAAGTTGGGCTTGTCCATATTCATTCTAGAAGATTCATGCCTTTCTCAAATTTAATATTCTTTGAGGGCTCTAAATGGAAAGACTTTGTCAGTTCTTCACACAGTCTCGGTGTCCTGAAGGCGGCTCAGCATCAGGGTGGAAGCAGAGATGTCATTAGCTAGCAGTCTAGGAAGGTGGTCATGGTCATGTTCTGGCCACCATGGCCAGGAGAACACCTAAGGAACTAACAGTAAAGGTAGAAAAAGATCCCTATTGTCCAGGACAAGGCCTGACAAGCTAGCCCAATAATTACCACTCCCCCTGAGTTCCTATAGAAAAAACAAAGCAGTCACACTCCGGTCAAGCATGACCCCATTACTCACTGTAAGACATTGTGTTTAAATCATCCCTTTTATGTTACTAAAGGTACCCCCCTTGTTTCATGTTACAAAAGCTGACAACCTAACAAATTATCAAATTATTAGAAGCCCCTTTACCGTAGTTGCCTTTGTAGTTACTGAGTATAAAATGTGGAAAGGGCTGCAGTTGGGCTCTTACATGGGTGAGACGCTGCAACTGTAGCCGCTGGCAGCTAATAAAGGCTCCAAAATCCAAACACAAACTCTGGTGGTTGTCTGTCGTGGGTCACCCCAGAACAGTCTTGTTTCCAAGCTACTTGGTTGCCTCGCCCTTTCAATCCCCTAATATTTAAGAATCCTAGGGAAAGGGAAGCAGTTGTTTATTGCCAGTGGGAGCCTGCCTGTGGGATTTCCGGGGGGCATCAGGCACATCCTTGCTTGGGGAATCCTGATCTGCAGCTGGGACTGCCATCTGTTTGTCCCATTTCCTCATGCCCTACGTTGTATATCTAATTTATTTAGCAAGCTTCTGCATCCCTAAATCAGGATGTTTTCCTGTTCAACTATTTTATTTCTACCTAGAATCCTGACTGTTTTCAAAAAGATAATAACAAAGGTTTTCAACTAGTTATTTTTACAGCACATTTGAGTAAGTGTCTGCTACATGTGATATTTACAGAATTAAGACACTCTTTATGTCTTCTATTAAGGTATTACTAGAATTAGGGCATTTATGTATACACATATATTCTTAATGTTTTATCTTTGTTCTTTGGAATAGATGTTTTGGTGCATTTTGAAGGATGGGATAGAAAAGGGAAAGTTTTGACTGCCAAGAAAGGATTGATGGAAGGCTACAGTATTTTTTCCCCGTAATTATTACTAGCTGGTGCTAATGAAATATAAGAGGTATTTAAATTTCAAAAAAAAATTTTTAATATGAAAAAACAACTTGGTGTGGTTTTTTTTTCCAGCCAAAAGATATTGCTCACTTTTGGGAACTAGGTGGAGGGACCTCTTTATTGGACTTAATCAGCATACCGATCACAAGTGACACCTTAAGGTAAGTGAGCCAGCTCCAGGAAGTTGTTAGTAAGTGCCCAGTAGTGTCCACGGGATGAATATGGGTAGGCTTTTGTGAATCAGAAGTTTGGGGACAGTTTTATGTTGCTGAAGACTTATGCTCATTTCCTTTCTATGTGCTTAAACTGTAATGCTTTCGGAGAGAGTTAAAAGGAACTAAGGTTCTGGCCTGTGCTAAAATGAGCTGGCATTTCTAGTAACATATTTTGCAAGCCTGCAAACAAACAAACAAAAATACGTCAAATAACACTTGGGCAATGAATTCATTTGGCAAAAATAGATTTGAAAAGCTAAATTCTTTCCAATACCCATCCAAGTGTGAGCTAACTCAGCCCTGAGTTTTTCCTTTAGCTGGATATTATGTCTGCCTTTGAGTTTAATGCTAATTAATACTGTTGAAGCTTCAGCAAAGGAAAGTGGATGAGTTAGAGGAGGGAGAAAGTCTCTCATTTGCTGATCTTAAAGAAATAGAGCTTTGGGGAAAACCTCAAACTCATTGGATGCTTTCCTGGCAGTGCCTCCCACATGTTGGCCAAATCACATGTGGCAAATTGTGACATTTCTCACAATGTTCCTGGGAACCCATCTTAGCCAAGGAAAACAAAAAAAATTGAAATCTGAAATATCTTACTTTTGTCAGGGTTTAACACAAACAGCTGCTGATGAGTGGACCAAATACAAAGGGCCTGACAAGATCTGGAGAGTATGGAATTATTTCTTATTAACAGGACAATTGTTTTCTCATAGCTGATTATAGGGAATGTGGGCTTTATTTGTCCAGTGATTTTTTTTTTTTAAGAAATCTAATTTTAACGTATGCTCATATAGAAAACTTGGGAAAATGCTGAAAGGTACAAAGGAAGAGCACCCATAATCACATAAAAAAAATAACCGCTGTTAACATGTCAAGGTATTTATTTCAGTGTTTCCAGTGTTTGTAAATAGACTTTGTACAGATTTTAGATGTTTTAATTTTAGATTTTGCTTTTTCACTTATAACTGTCATTTCCCTGTGAAGATATTTTTCAGAAACATGGAATTTTACTGCTATCTAGTTTTTCATTTGCCCTCCTTTTACAGAGAAAATGACTGAAGCTGCCTGGGAGTGAGGGAGCGCAGGTTGGTGCAGTTGAAAAGAGCTGGCGAGGGTGGTAGGGAGCTGAAGGAGCCTGAGCTGCCAGCGTGGCCTGAGGCTGAAAGGAGTTAGGCTCTTACCCGGGTTGCGAGCTGGCTCCAGTTCTGCCCCTCACTTGTCACATCACCTTGTTACATCACCTCACTCTTCTTTTCTAGGCCCAGCAGGGTTTGGACCCAGTGGGCTTGTGGAAATTCTGAGTTCTGTGGGAAGCCAAATCTTTCCACGGCTTCTTTAATACCTGACTTTGTGAGTTCTTGCTCTCCCTTTCCCTGGAACCCCAGAGCAGTGGGAGCCTGCTTTAGGAGAGAGGAGAGGTCAAGGTTATGAACACAGGGAAGGGGAGCCATAGGCCTGGGTCCAAAGTAGGTTGCTGAGTGGTTAAAGAATTCATGGAAAACATTTCACTCCTCATGTACTTGCAAATCTCAGAGTGTTTTGTGACTGGAATTAATTTGACACATAATTTCCTTGTGTTGGACAAAACCCAGCAACTTGAGAAAATAATATTGCCAAATGCTGTTAGAATTGTTTAGCTTTAAAATGACTGTTCATAAAATAATTATAGATGCATTGAACGTGTCCGCAGACTTTAGGTAAATTGTAATAGAGCAGCATGTGTAGTGCTGCTGTGAGCATTTGGTGTACATGTATCTGTTTCAGTTCCTGATTTCAGTGTACCCAGTGCAATTGCTGGATCATATGGTAACTCTGTTTAATATTTTGAGGAAACACCATACTGTTTTCCATTTTATAAAATGGTATTTTATATTCCTGCCAGCAATGCGCAAGGGTTTCAGTTTCTCTTGTGTTTTTCTGGTATTTTGTTTTGTTTTAATCATAGCCATCCTAATGGGTGTGAAGTGGTATCTCATGGTGGTTTGGTTTGCATTTCCCTAATGATTAACGTTGGCATCTTTTCATATGTTTGTTGGTATCCATATATCTTCTTTAGAGAAATGTCTATTTGAATCCTTTACCCATTTTTAAATCGAGCTCTTTGTATTGTTGCTGAGTTTAGATTTATGTTTGATGCGCATGAACATGAGTACACACACGTGTGGCAGTGAGTGGTGGTTATGTAGCAGAGACATGTGGCTCTGGATCTAAGAACCAGCTCTACAGTTTACTAGCTAATATAAATCTCTACCTCAGACTTCCAGTCCATAAAATGGACTTTCATAATGTTATATCTTCTTGGAAGAGTTGTTGTGAAGATTAAATAAGCTAAGTAGAACCCTAGCACGGTCCATCAGTAAATCTCTTTTCTTATCCTTTACCTGATTGTGCTGCTATTATTATTTTAGTTTTCCTTCTTTGGAACACAGTAAAATTGGATCTAAACATGCAGTGTTAGACCCAGTTGCTTGCAGATTATTTGAACTAAATTATTATTAGTTCAAACAAAAGCGTCAGTGCCACTACTGGTTGTAACACTTATATATCACTGGATAAAAGCACTCAAATAAATAAGGCTATAACTTTGGTGTTAGTTTTTTTATTTTTAGTCTTAGAAAATTGCTATGTTTTTTCCTTAAGCTATAGTGTCATTCTTAGATAGTAACTTTCAGTATAGTAGGGTTTCAAAATGGTAATTATTTTGAGTCTTTTTTGAAAGGTGTTTTTTATTTCTTTAGGACATTTTCTATTGTTCTTATTTTGGATCTTTCCAAACCTAATGACCTTTGGCCCACCATGGAAAACCTGTTACAAGCCACAAAAAGCCATGTAGATAAAGTGATAATGAAACTGGGAAAGACAGATTCTAAAGCAGCTTCTGCACTGAGACAGAAGATACGGAGTAACATGCAGAAGGACCATCCAGTGAGTGGCTGTTGGGATTATTCTCGGAATTCTTAGCCCATACATGGTTAAAGATAACATCACAACAGCTTCTTTAGATTTTTATGCATGACTTGAAATTCATTTGATGTAGATGAGCCTGCTCACTGGAAAATTACAGCAATTTAATAAAACCTCAGTAAGAGCAAAACAACAGAAAAGATTTCCTATGTCTTCTTAAACTTCTGTGATTGTTGTGGCATATTACACCAATCAAAAGGTAGTTTAAAAGGAGGAGTTTGATACGGATTTTATAAAATGAAGATTAAAAAAACAGGCTATACAAATGTCACCTGGCAAAAAAAACTAAAGGCAGCTACAAATTTGAGCACGGGTTAGGGCTTAAACAGCCTTCACCATCGCTCTGTATTTTACGTTCGTTCAGTGTCACAATCAGTACTTTGCCATCTGACGAGTCATTACCTTATGAAGTTGCAACACAAGTGACAAAACAAGTGACAACACAAGTTCTTTAAGTACAGTCATGAATATCATCTTCTAGAAGGCTCAGAGCAGCATTTTATGTCACCCAGAGTTTATTTGAATATGTTTTACACAGGTAATATCAGAACAAAACTGGTCGTTTATGGTTCCCATGTATGCAGTATAAATGCTGCTATTGCAACGAACAGTTGGTATGAAATAGAAGAAAAAAATGAAGGTGACATGTTATATAAGAAAAGGGCAGAACACAAAAAAGAATAAATCTTTTAGTAATTTAGGGAATTGCTGTTTCTATTTTTATACTTGAGAAATACAGTTTACTAAGTGAAGGTTAATTATTGGAACAACCTCAAAGTCAAGCAAACACAGTCAACATCTGTGACAGACGTAAAATGCTATATTTTTGGAAGTAAATGGGAATTGCTGAATACATAGTAATAACTAATAAATAAATGAAATATGTTAACAGGATCGCGAATTAATTGACCCATTTCCAGTACCTCTGGTCATAATTGGAAGTAAATATGATATTTTTCAGGTAAGCTGTCCCACTTCTAGTTGAGCTTGTTATACATTCATGTCTGTGCTTTATGGGAGAGGAACAAAAGTGATAATGAAATAAGAAAGTACCTCTCAGAGGGAGAGGTCAAGAAGTGACTCATCTTCAAGATTTTGGAAGAGAGGATATAGTTGGGAAAGAGAAAATAGGTAAAGAACAATAGGTCCAGTGGAATGGGGATAAGGTGGAGATTTAGAGAACGAATCTTGAACCCAGTCACCAAGGGAGAGGACTGACTTCCCAACTTTTAAATTGAAGAAAGTAGAAAATTGGTTTCTTCTTATCTTTGCTTGTCAGAGAATCCCTAGGGTGTTCCACACTATGAAATGTGTGCTGATTTCTAAAGTCTATTGAGCTAAGTGTGTAAACAGGGAAGATCTGACAGCTGTAGCTCGAGAGGCCTCAGCTATTGTTCAGCTCTGTGTGAAACAACGTCAAGGGAACGGAATCCTCCTTCTGAGGGTGTGTTCAAAAAATAAACAACTTAGAAAGAATCTTTTTCTGCACTGAATACTTTACATCTTCATGCTGCAGATACTTAGTTCTCTCAGCTTGTTTTTTATTTTAATAATCTATTTCTTCAGGATTTTGACTCTGAGAAGAGAAAGGTAATATGCAAGACACTTCGATTTGTTGCACATTACTATGGATCATCGTTAATGGTTTGTACATTTTCTATGCTTTGGGCTTAAATGGACGGGACCAGATTTGGAAAGATTAGCAACTTCATGCATAGTTATGAATCCTAGTGCTTTTACTAATACACATCACCCCCTCCTTTCTTCCCCACTGCCCCAAAAGCCTGGTTGCAGAGTGTTTTATAATTGTATCCGTAGAACACGCTGCTACATGGCCTGCCATTTCTTTGGTGCCAAAGTTCTGAATTGCTTATATCTATAAACCCCAATCTTAAAAAGACAAATTATCTATTTATTTACTTATTTATTTTCCTTCTTAAGAATTAAAATCTATATTCTCTTAAAAGAAAAGGGGGGGCGGGGAAACCTCTAACAGTGTGTCCTTTTTTAAACTGTAAAAGAATGCCCTTTGTTGCAGAGGCTAAAAACATGAACTCAGGAGTCGTACTGCGTGGGTTTAAATCTCAGGGAACCCATTTACTAGATATGTGATCTCCGACAAGTCACTCAATCTCACTTAAGCCTCAGTCTCCTCCGTGTAAATGGACAAAAGCAATACCTTCTCCACAGGGTCAGGAGGACTGAAAGAGGGAGTAATTGAAATGCTCAGCACAGGGCCAAGACATAGTATTGCTCAACAAATATTGTTTATTATAATTAATGTCATTATCTATTTGATTGATATCCTTTAATGCAATAAAATATAAAAGCATTTTTTATTTTTAAAAATACTCCCCCCCCCCCCCAATTTGGATGGTCTCCTTTTGCTCTTTAGTCAAAGTGCTCAGAGGGACCTGGAGACGACATGGTGTAGCCCCTGCCTTCATGGCTAGTATATTATGACTAAAAGTCAGAATATGATATATATTTTAAATTTTTATACTTTTCAGAATACTCCATTATAAATTTCATTATGTGTTTTCTTTAAAATCCTCACCTTTTATATTTGTATTATATTTGCTTACATATGAGTTGACAGAGTACTTTGGAAATATTTTTCTTTACTATTTTGAAGAGATATGGAGAATTTAAAGCAAATAAGTCCTCTAGGGTACAAAAGCAAAGACCACGTATCTTGTAGTTTCTTGTTTTTGCCTCAGACAAGGGCCCATATTTAGTTCTGATTAGTTAACTGAGAAATCCCTGCCATTCTGTAGGAACAGACCATATTTGATGATCAGTCAGGACCTGGTCTGGTCTTATGGGTACGAATTTGGATGAAGCCAGGCCACTCAGGCCCAGTAGGCCTGGGATTGAACACGGCCCAGAACACCCTAGATCAGGGACAAGGGGGAGGATTTGAGAAGGGCTTCATCTCAGCTTTCAATAAACCCGAAGGACCAGAGGTTGGGTTTAGAGGACCACTTCAAGACCACAAAGGGAACCAGAAAGTTTTTCTAGCTTCCCAAACCAGGAGAAGGGTAGCCAGAGTTACCTGCCCATCTTTCAGTTTTACTTCCACTCTTAACCCTAACCCCATTCAAGGGGAGAGTTGGGTACTGCTTTGCAACATTCAACGATACTCAGTTTTTTTCAGCACTCTATTTGATCCCTTATAATTCAGTCAAGAATACTGATTCAGCCATATGAGCAATCTAATAAGTTAATAAGAACAAAAATGGAAAAACACTGATGAGTAGGACCAGCTTCAGCACAGAGCCACCGGGATGGTAGGCTCTGATCTGTGAATAGCAGTATGTGAACAGCATTCGAGTCATGATCTGTGAATGGCAGCATAACATTGCATTCCACCACCTGGAACGAGACAGGCCCCTTGAGCGTCCAAAGGAGCGTGACACGGGAAAGGGCCCGAAGGTCGTCATCGCCCTCGTAGAGTCAAGGACAAGGAACCAATAGAAAGAGTAGCTCAGAATAGGAAGAACTTGCCACCATTATCTGAAAATGGAATGAGTTGCTTTGGGAGATGAGCTCCCAGGCATTTAGTTCAAGCAGAAGCTCTGTAGCTATCTGTAGATGTTTCTAATCGATTGGCATAGCAGATGGGGGGTAGGGGTTGAGTTAGAAAACTCATGTCCTCCCAGCCCTATAGTCCTATGAAATACATTTGTATTTTCCCTCTCTATAGAGAACATAATACATTAATAATGAATAGAAATTTGTTTTTAAAACTCAATTAAAATTTTATGTATATATTTTTAATGTCTCAATAGAAGCATTAAAATTGTTTCAATTTTTAAAAAATAAAAAAATGTATCAAATCTTACATCTTCACATGAGTATTCTCCATTGAATTCTTTCGCTGGGAGCCTGTTCTTAATCCAGAATGAATCTTGCCCTGAAAATTGATCTCTTTGCCTTATAAGTACATTTCATTTTGGTTCAAGATTGTTTTCCCCACCTTCATACATTTTAGTTATTATGATTTGGCTTAGTCACTTTTGGTATTTTCAAAAATCAAGTTTAGTCTTAAAAGATTTGTAGGGTAACCATATGGCATGGTTTTCACCTATCTCAACTTAATTGTTAAAAGTACCCGTTCACTTTCATTCTCTAAAATGTTCTGGTTATGTCACTAGTTACATACCACCACTGAGACTATTCAGTAGCTTACTTTGCAAGCTCCAAAGGCAATTCAGAAGAGAAGTTAAAAAATTGTTTTAGTATCAGTATTATTAGACTAGTCTGCAGCTCCATGTTAACTACTTTGAAGGCAGTAATATATCCTTGGATGGAAAAGTTATTTATGATGTATACCTCCTATTTTTTAACCAACCAGATTGCATTTTGGCAATAACTATGATGCATATGTGGGAGTAGCTGAATTGATTAGTGTGTAAACATAAGTTCCTTCAGTGTCATGCAGTAATGAAGTTTGACGAGTGAGTTAAAATGAATTTACCCATGTTTCTTTATTTTTCTTTATTCAGCCTTTTTGTCTACTCAAACAGAACTATTTGTTAGGCAAATAAATAGTGATTCTCTCTGCAGTCTGTACATGTTCAAAGCCATATTTATGTTACCTGTTTCTGTGATTTGAAAGCAGAGTGTATAATTTACTCTCCTGATTTTTTTTTTTTTTTTTTTAGTTTACCAGTAAATCAGAAGCTCTTTTACTAAAAATACGTGGAGTTATCAACCAGCTGGCATTTGGCATTGGCAAAAGGTACTCAAAATATCTTTTTTAATTTTAATTTTATTTATTTTTTATTTTTAACCTAGTAAACCAAAGGAACAGTCATTAAGATGACACTCAGCAGAAGATGAACAGACATTTTCCCTTTAATCTAAGTATGTAATTACTCTGGAACTGTAGGCATATAAAGTTTACGCAGTTATTTTGTTTGCAGATATATAAACCAATGTACTCAAACTCAGTGACCAACGAGCTTCATTGAAATGTTTTTTAGCTTTAGTTTTAGGTCAAAGGAGCAAGTATAAATAAAAAGAAACAAATTCACACAAAGAAATTATTTACTAAAAGCAATACATGCTTTTATAGGTGGAATGAAAGCTTATCTGTGTCTTTCTTGCATCTTCCCCATCTACACATATAAAGTGTTAAACCATGAGAGTGGCTGTAAAACTGCAGCAAAGTGACACTGTGAAGTCCTTAATTAAGAAATGTTGATTATGTTTAACATTCCATTTTTCTTATGATGACAAGAGAGCAATAAAATATCTGATATATAATTTTAATCACAAGGTTTGAAACCAAAGGGTAGCATATAATTAATAAAGTTAAGCTAAGCACTCTACTTGATTGAGGTTTAAAATGGTGCCCGGCTGGGCGTGGCTCAGCGGTTGAGTGTCGACCTAGGATCCAGGCGATCGGGGTTCGATTTCCCAGTCAGGGCACGTGCCCGGGTTGCGGGCTCAATCCCCAGTTGGGGGCATGTGCGAGGCAGCCAATCAATGACTCTCTCATCATTGATGTCTCTCTCTCTCTCCCCCTCTCTTTTCCTCTCTCTGAAATAAAGATATATTTAAAATAAAATAAAATAAAATGGTGCTGAACTTTGAGGTTTATCATCATTAGGGCTTATTTTTTAAAAACTGCATGAAGGTAACTATATATTTGAGGATGTGAAAAATTTTTTTCATGTTTTTGTTTTATTTAATTTTTTTAGTCTTTATTGTTGAAAATATTACAGATGTCCCCTTTTTATCCCCACTGATCCCCAAAATGTGCTTTTTATATATTTTTATTTTATTAATTTTTGGCCAGTATTGTCTCAGCTGACTATTGTTCTCACCAGCCTTTTGTTTCTTGACCAGGAAAGTGCCCCAAATTTCTGTTCTTAGATAATTTTATGTTATCTTTTGCTTCTTATATTCTTTAAATATTTCTCAGATTGACAACGAAAATGTTATAGAATACTTAGTTTGATACTAGGCTAAAATGATTCTATTATACACCTTTCCCTGATTTCTTTTACTTCTTTCCCCTCATTTTAGTAGCCTTCCTTTATCATCACTTTCTTAATTGATTATAAGTGGAATAAACAATATTTTTATGTAATTTTCTTAACCTCGCTACTTTTCTTGGTTTTGATTTAAGGTAATTTGTAGCTGTCACTTTTTTTCCCCTGTAAAACCTTTATTAATGCTCAGCTTTAAGTTTTGAGATCACTTACATGGATATTCACTCCCTCCCCTGGGGCAGCGCTCTCGCCAGTGGCTGGATGTAAAACTTGCCTCTTGTGCTTGCAGTGGCGTGTGGCAGGGTATTCGACGGCTAAACTAAATTGGATTCTTTTTTCTCCTTACGCATGCAGCAAATCAATATGTGTGGATCAGAATAAGCCACTGTTTATCACGGCAGGATTGGATTCTTTAAGTCATATAGGTTGGTGAACTTAATTAAGTTCAATCTTTTTTTAATTGCTTATTGATTTCTGTCCTATTCCATGTTCACTTCGTCTCCAACATCCCAGCATTTCTGGTTTCATTATCGTTGCTGTGATTTCTTATTATTTACTTGTATACACAGTGTTGCTGCAGTACATCGATGTGCAGTGTGAAATCCTTCATACACGTTTGCAAGTGTTTCAGGGTGAACACCAAAAACTGGAATTGCTCATTAAGAGGGCATGACCTTTTTTAGTATTTTAATAGTATTTAGTGGTGCCAAATTACCCTCCAAAGTAGCTGTCCAAATTTGCACTAACCAGCAACACACAAGAGTATCTTTTTTCTTACAAATTCACATGCACATGAGAATATCAAACTTTTATATTTTTGCTGGGTGGCAGTTGAGGTGTGGGGAAAGAGAATTACAGTTTACTCATTACTGTCCCTTCTTCCAGTACTGGAACCTTCCTTGCTACACTGAGTTGGGGTAAATTTTAATTGTGACTATAATAGGGAAAGGGACATCACATGAGTGATCTAAGATTTATACTGTTAGAAGTGTCATCAGTTTTACTGATAGGATTTAAATGTTTTAATCAATGCAGTCATTGGAGCAAATCTTCCAATTTTAGGATCACCTCCTGTTCCTGATAATGACATTGGAAAGTTTAATGCCCGTTCACCAATGGAACTGTGGAAAAAAGTGTATGAGAAGCTCTTCCCACCAAAGGTATATATTTCTAACTCTTTTAAAGCAAGAATTTTTAGCACTTACAGCAGTTATTGGGAAACGTTCCAATGGGCCTATTATAACAACTTCATTTTCAACTCTTGTGCTCAAAAATTAAAGTCACTTAAAATCTATTGTATGTGAGGCACTGTAGGTGTTCAAAGGTGGGTTAAGACACAGTTCTTTTTTAAAAAAAATTATCTTTGTTGTTGAAAGTATTACAGATGTCCCGTTTTCTCCCCCATTGATCCCCTCCACCTCACATCAGCTCCCCCTTCCCCCAGGCCTTCTCCACACTATAAGATGTAGCTCTTGCTCCGCTTTCAGACAGAGCTCTCTGGCTATTAGGCAAGGGAGAGACAATCATCTGAAAGGAGAGGAGGGAAAGAGGACCTGGTGGAATTTGAAATGGCCCTCAGTAGTGATGATAAAAGATCATAGAGAGCCTTCATGGCTGGCTGAGGAATGGGAACTTGGTTTGTGAGACAGATAGTAGGCATTGAAGGTTTTGAGTTATGGGCATGAAATGATTTGAATTATTGTAATTTCAGAGTGTCAACACACTGAAAGATATCAAGGACCCTGCAAAAGACCCTCAGTATGCTGAAAGTGAAGTTGATGAAATGAGAATTCAGAAGGATCAGGTATTATCCTAAACATTTATTTCATCTTGAATTATCACAAAAATACCTGTAGAATTCCATAGATTTTTCTCAATTTATTTAATTTTTTTTTACTTTATAATTTAAATAGTACATCTTCACTATAGAAAAATGGAAGTCTAATATATATCAAGACGGAATTAAAAATCACCTATCACTCCACCACCCAGAGATAACAATGTTCACATATCCTTTTTGGGTTTTTCAGCTTATATGGGTAGTGATTCTTACCTTGCTGCTGGGAGACACTATTATAATATTCTTTTGTTTGTGGAATTATTTAAAAGGGCTTGTTTTTAATTAGGACATTTAGACATACCTATACTTTCTAGTACCAGAAAAATTAAGTATTACCCAATCTGAAAGCACACAAACCATAGCTAACAAAATCCAGGATCTCTCAGAAAAGTGGTTAAAAGTGGGGGCTGCATCCCACATATGCTCAGACAGCACTGTTTGTGATACTTAAGTCTGATGTAAGAATGCAAAACTTGGTAAATTTATCATGACCCAATATTTAGATTTTCCATGATCACCTTTTAGTTTGATAAAATGAGACATTGTGTAGAATCTGACCTTATATAATAAGTAAGCTTATGTACAGTAAACACTATAAATTGAATGACCTCTCAGGAGGGATTTGTAGAGCTGTGTTACTTGGGCAGTTACTTTGTTTCAAGGATAACCTGAACACAACCAGTCACTGGGTATTTTTATCCTTTTGCCTTTAAGCAAAACATTTTATTTAGATATAGTCCAGAAGACTTTTGAAAAGTATGTCATGAATTTTTAGAAGGATTGTAGCTATAGCAAAGTAAGAGGCATGTTGCAATCCCTGTCAAAATTCCAATGGCATATTTCACAGAAACCAATCCTAAAATTTGTATGGAACTACAAAGACCCCAAATAGCCAAAACAATCTTAAAAAAGAACAAAGCTGGAGGCATCATGCTTTCTGATTTCAAACTATATTAGAAGGTTTTAATAATTAAAACAGTATGGTGTTGGCATAAAAACAGGAGCATAGATTGATGGACCAAAATAAACTCAAGTATATATAGTCAATTGATTTATGACAGAGGAGCCAAGAATATGGGAGAAAGGACAGTGTCTTCAATAAATGATGTTGGGAAAATTGGACAGCCACATGCAAAAGAATGAAACTGGACCACTATCTTACACCATACACAAAAATGAACTCAAAATGGACTAAAAAATACAAGACCTGAAACCATAAAACTCCTAGAAAAAACGTAGACAGTAAGCTCCTTAACATTGGTGACACTAATTCAAAAAGATACATGCACCCCCATGTTCACTGCAGCAGCATTTACAATAGCCAAGACGTGGAAACGACTTAAGTATTCATTGACAGGTGAATGCATAACACACACACACAGAGGAATATTATTCAGCCATAAAAAAAAGAATGATATCTTGCCATTTATGACATGGATGGACCTTGAGGGCATATGTCAGAGAAAGACAAGTACCATACGATCTCACCTACATGTGGAATCTAAACAACAGCAACCAAAGCCGAGCTCATAGATGGCAGAGAACAGACTGGTGGTTGCCAGAGGAGGGGTGGGTGATAAACCAAGTAGGTGGAGGGAGTCAAAAAGTACAAACTTCCAGTTATAATATAAACCATGGCAATATTCAGCATGACAAATATAGTTAATAATTGGGCTGCATATTTGAAAGTTGTTAAGAGAGTTGATCTTAAAAGTTCTCATCACAAAAAAAATCTATTTGTTGACAGATGTTGACTTAATGGTGGTGATCACTTCACAATATATAGAAATATTGAATCATTATGTTGTACACCTGAAACATATAATGTTATATGTCAATTATACCTCAATTTCAAAAAAAGGTGAGAGGCATGTTGTAAGAACAGTAAAATGACCTCAAGTAACCCTTATTATGTGTGCATCTTGGCTACAGAGATTAGTTGGAAGGCGCCCCTGAATTAATATTTACCTAGAAGTCAGTGAGTAACTGCCATTGTTGATAAGAGTGTCTGTTTATATTGCATAATGATCCCTTTTATTACGTTTATATACATAAGTATTGTTAAAGGGATAGCGTATTTCTGAGTATCATGAGTTTTCACATTCAAATCTGTCTTCCCTAACTGACCTAAAATCATAGAATTTTGAGTTCAACTGGAAAGCAACCCCACAATACCTATAACATTCTTCACGCAACTCTTGTACCACACTGCTATCTCACTAAATTCTGTACTCTCCCTAAACATGTAAATCAATGTGTGTGTGTGTTTAAATTATAGGCCTACTGATTATAAACAAGTTGATTTTTAAAAACAGGGTAGATAACTGGTGAACTGAATAACCTTCATTAGAAAAAATAAACTAATTTGGAGTTATTAGTATAAAAATTCTTCCAAAGTCCTATATAGTTTTGAAACTTTGAACATTTAAATTTTAATGACTGCCCGCCTAGGATCCAGGCGATCAGGGTTCGATTCCCGGTCAAGGCACATGCCCGGGTTGTGGCATGGCAGCTGATCAATGACTCTCTCATCATTGATGTTTCTCTCTCTGTCTCTCATTCTCCTCTCCTCTCTCTGAAATCAACAAAGATATATTAAAAAATAAAATAAAATAAATAAATTTTAGTGACTTAGAGTATAGGTATGAATGAGGCAGTCTGCAATTTTTCTGAAAATGAGACTAGGATTTTCTCTTCATAGCAACTATGAACTTCAATTATGTTAGCCAAAGGGCAGTGATTGCTTTATCTTGTGGGGTAACCACTTTTTGCTCATCTGAAGTAATATCTTACTTGGTACAGTTTAAACATTGAACAACATGCAAGAGGCTAGGAGGAGACATTCCCTGAGATGATACCTTTTGCATGTCAATGGTCTCATGCAGGATTTCCACTCCCACTAAAATTTATCTTTATGAATTCTAATAGTTACAAAATAGCTTCAGGTTGTACAGCACAGGGAATATAGTGAATAATATTGTAATAACTATGCACGGTGCCCGGTGGGCACTGGAAATATCAGGGGAGTCACTTCATAAAGAATATGACTGTCTAAGCACTATGCTGTACACCTGAAACTAAAACAAAATAATATTGACTAAACTGTAATTGAAAAATAAAATGTTAAAAAGAGTAACATATACCATTGTGAAAAAAATTCAAAAGATACAGCAGTATATACAATGGAAAATGCAAGTGTTCTGCTCTCTCTCCATCTGTTTGCTGGTTTGACATATGACCGCGTTAGTTTTTGCTGGCTGGCTGTGAGTGGGTGCTGATGTAGTAATCAGTCTTCCTGGGAGATAATCTAAGCTCTTTCCAATTGTGTGTCGATATACGTAGTGCAGGGAATGTGCTGCTGCTTATATCCCTGTGCTCTTCTGTATTATTCTACGTGATGAGTACCTTACGGTAGCCCTGCTGGGTCAAAGCGTCTATACATTTCAATAATGATACTTTGCTGACTTCAGGCAGGTTTTGACAAGAGTTGAACAGCAAACAATAAAAAATAAGGTCCCTTTTCAGTACTTAAAGTATGACAAATACTTTATTTTACTAATTGAAAGATAATTTGTATATACTATATAGAATGTAATTCCATCTGAAACTTTATTAAATTCATCTCTAAGAGCTGCTTAAACTACCCAGAAACGCCAAAGCCTTTACATTCTAGAAAATAAATACTATTATCACTTACAAAATAATTGTCAAGAAATTCTGAGAATGATAATACTGTAAAGGATACATTGTTATATCTAAAACTACTAAGGGAGTTTTAAGATGCCTAGTTTAATTTTTAAAGTTGATTTTTTAAAGTACTATAATATATATTTTTGTTTTAGGAACTGGAACAGTACAAAAGAAGTTCTTCCAAGTCTTGGAAACAGATTGAGCTGGATTCTTGAAACTAACTCAACTACAGTGTATTTATTTCTTTTTCCCCAAATACAAGTAAGATTATTTTATTAATATTAGCTAATTAATAAATTAGTTATTATGTAGTTAATAAAGAATATTAACAATAGCTAATTAATAAACTAGCTGTTGTAATAAGTGAAGAAAGTTAAGACGTGTAGTTTGGTAAAGGAAAAGTGAGTTTCTTGTATTAGTGCCACCCAAGGGTACTTGTGTTTTAAAAGGGGGAAAAAATGTATAACTGTAATATTTTTTTAAAAATAAAAATCTACTACTACCTACCTCTAACATGGCTAAGTCACCTATCCTTGGTTCAGCATTTATGTTCTGCTTACATGTTTTCAGGAACATGAAAGCAAGAGTATTTAGTAACAGAATAAGGTTAAGTGCTCACATAGACACATTTCTTTGGAGTTCTCAGCTGTGGCTGAAAGGAAACTGGAATTGAGTTCACTTTCACAAGCATCTAATTTTATTCTAATGGTGAGGCTCAAAAAACACCCGAAATGTATTAAAATACACGTTCCTGAGTCCCCACACCCAGAAATCTGGAGTCAGTGAGTCTGGAATGGAACTTAGGAAACTGCATTTTTAATCAGTACCTCCAGTGATTCTGACGTTCCTTTTTGAATATACCTTTTTGAAGAACAGGCAGTTTTAAGGAGATATTCTGTCAATAAGCAGACCAAAATTTGATGAGTTGGTAATAAACAAAATTATTCCCAAGGTGGAATCACTTTTAAGAAGCCTTCTCAATCTTGTAGGTTTATGTACCTGCTGTCCAAGTTCAATTTGGAGCAAGTATAATTCCTCTTATTAACCAGGAAAGTTATTTACTCTGTGTTCTTCCATTTCCACTGTAAAATACGTTGACTCTGACATGTCATGCACCAGCTTCAAATAAGCACACCTGCTAACCCCAAGAACACTAAGGCTGATGAGTGGTATCTGAGTGAACAGCAGGCTACCTGATTATTGCCATGAAATAAGACTTCCTGAATCAGATGCCGTGCGTGTGGATCCAGCACTGTGGAGAGCAGGATTCGCAGCACGTCTCTAAGGAACCTCAGCTTAAGGGGCTGACAGGCGCCATGTCTGAGTGCTGTGAAGAGCGAGCTCCCTTTAAATCAACAGCGAACGTTGCGCTCTCAGAAACATCATTGAATTGGTGGGAAGAAACAGCCCACTCCGCTATAATAATAGGAATTTTTATTATATAATTTGATTTTCTTATACATCACTGTCCGTTTTCAACTTAAGACACAAACTGTCACATATTGAAAGTCATTATGTTTCTCTGAGATGGTATCACTAACATTTAATAGCTTGAAGTCACGTGCTATGTCAATTTTCCAAATGTTTCTGAGCCTAGAATGAAATTCATCTGCATATGAATGGTAGAAAATGTTTCCACTTACATTGTGCACCCATATCTTTAGTAGGTTGAAATTAGTGATTTCTAAAGAGGTTCCTGTGGTACTCTCTCTGAACTACTTTAATAGATTATCATCTCCAGAATTGTCTATAACTGATGTGACATATATAATCTGTAAGGCATTATGTAACTATTACACCATAATCATCAGTGTCAAAGACCTTTTATAAAAATTGACAATACTATTCTGGTAATTTACCAATGTCTCCAGATCCTTAAATACTGTTCAAAGAAATTGAATTTTACTGTGGTTTCCTTAATGAAACGATCTTTCCTATTATAATGTGAGACATTTCAAATGCTATAATTTATCATTCTTTACAAGTTAGGTCATAGTAACTGAACAAGTTTTTGTACTCTCTAAGATATTTTCAGAGTTACCATGGTAACATTGAGACAGTTTTATTTCAGACTTATACATGAATTACTTGAAGATCAATCAGAAAGATAACTAGTTATTTAGTATACAACCCATTTATATACAATCTATATACAACATCTGATACCTAAAAATATGTAATATAGGTATTTGTATTTATCAGCACTCTATCTCTTTACAACTCAAGAACATGAACTCCCAGTGTGTAACCCTGTTCTTCTGAGTGTAGACATTGTGTCAGTTGAGCATCTTTTCTATATGGACTTTAGATAATAGCTGCTCTCCAACCTTAAAGATGCCATTTCTCAGTGCATACACTTTATCTAATAACATTTACTTTTAATTTTTTAAGTAAACTAAGTGGAAAGTGAAAAATAGACAACTAATCGTTAAAAACATTACCGGAGGTTCGCCTGGTGTGCTGTGTTCTCAGTTCGGCCCATTCCTGAAGCTTTTCATTGTAACCCATTAAACCACTGAGTGCTCTGAATCAGTGGTCATCATCATCCAACATCTGTCCACCGTCCTCTCCACGTGACCAGGTACCTCAGAACCCTCACGTGGATATGGGCACATAATTATGGGGTTTTAAAGGAGAATGAAAGCATTCTTACCCAATTCTGCGTGATGCTTTGCTTTAATCACACCCACAACTCCCTTTTCTGTTACTTAATAACTGTTCAAATGTTTTCTTTTTACTGAATCCTTTATCAAACATAAGCATAATTTTTTAACTAACCTATTTTTCTGTATAAAGCAAAGAAAACAAATAATACAGTCTCTATAACTTTATGAATCATTGTTATCTACATTTTTGGACTGGCTTAGTCACAATTTCCAATTGCCACATGTCCCTGCAAGTTGGAATGGCATTCAAGGCCTGCATGGACCCAAGGGCATGGAAGGAGTCTTAATGCTTTAAAAGACTTCAGATGTACTATCAAGAAAGAAACGCCTGGCATTCTTATTTTAGACATTCAAAGCAGCCATGTGAATCTAGGAGCTTAAGTCCCATTTTCATAGCAATGTGCTTTACTATCTGCTAATGAGATAATCCCTTACTTTAAAAACAACTATTCCTAGGATGACAAGAGCTGGGATAAATGCATACAGAATCAGGAAGTCTGCTGTGAATCTGGATGTTGCACCCGGGCTGATTCTCTCAATGAACTGAATTCCTTGATTGAAGGCACACATTGGATTAGTTGTCACAGAACCATTTGAGTTGCCTGCCAGGGAAAAGATCAACATTGTGAGATATGGCATTTGGTAAATAATTGCTGACTAAGAAGTAATTTCATTAGCAAGTATTTACCAGATTCCCACTAAGAGCTTAGCACCCTGCTAAGTACCCTTCTTCATGAAAGATACAGGACATTTGAGGCAGCTTTGAATTCATTATTAGATGAAGCAACAGTGAGCATTCTGGACCCTGGCTCCATTTGAAGATGGAGATGGGCTTGTTTCCATTTGGGGTATATATTCATTCCCACGGCACTGATAAAAATCATAATCACTTATGATCACTTAGCACTGAATATCCTAAGGTTATTAATGTTATCACCTAAAGATATTAAAACAACTATTAAATTCTACCCTACTCTCTAGTTGTCTTCACAGAATGGCCTGGATTTCCGATGGCCAGGAGGACCTTGTTATGCTCCCACTGCCCTCTCCTGGGGTTGGGGAACAGCCTTTTGCCAAAAATGGCTTTACTCGGCTCCATACTATGTGCATTTGGGGAACAAGAAGACACTGCACCCAACTTCAACCTGCTCAGTAGAAACTGATCCTAGCAGAATATGCCAGAGTTTACCTCTGTGTGCATCAGGGCTGCCATTTCATGTATATACATACTTGAGAGAGACAGAAACATCGATTTGTTTTTCCACTTATTTATATGCAGTCATTGGTTGACTCTTTTTGTTGTTAATCTTCACCAAAGAATATTTTTTCCTTTTTTTTTTTAGAGAGAGTGGAATGGAGGGAGAGAGGGGGAGAGGGGAGGGGTGGAGCAGGTCTGTCATTTTCTAAAAACATCAGAGTGGCCTTAAGCTATTGACCTTTGACAGGTGTCTAACTTGAACACTGCTTATTTCATTTAAAAAAAAACATAGAAAATGTTATACTCTTATATCAAAGCAAAGTTTCAAGTCTACTTATTACAAGACATAGCTTTAATTTAAAAAATACATTTCCCTCAGGAAATTGCTTCCTCAGAATGATATGTAAAAATAATATTCCAAAATAGAATACTTACCACAAGTGAAATTACGTCCATAGAACTCATTGACTACAAGAATCTCACAGCAATATTTTTGGAATGTAAAGTAAGTGAAGATTTTAAAAGGAATGGGCATTTCTTCTATGTTCCTTAAGTAAAAGAAAAAGAGAAAGATGAAATTCAATAGGCTCTGGTCATAGTCCTACCAAATGAAAAGAAAGGCAACCCTTATTTTATGTTTGCCAACACAAATACAGCTTTTCATCTCCCATGATAAAAATGCTCAGTATAAAAAACTTCAAACAATACTGAGAAGTATAAAGAAATACCAGTGCCCAGAAAGAACTATGGTTAACATTTTGGTGATACATGTGACACATGTGTTCAATGGAACATGTGTTCCATTTTACATAAATGGAATCCAGCTCTTCATGCTCGTTCCTAACCTGCTGTTTTCAACCAGACATGTCTCAGACATCCTTCCAAGTCAGTAAGCATAGCACTCTGTCATCTTAAGTCACAGCTTGGTGGTTGATTATAGCAGAAACTTTAATAATCAATCCCTGATAAAGGATTGGTGTTTAAATTTTTGGTAAGCACCATTGATATAAAAGAAAAAACATACCTAACACCTATCACATTAGAGGTGGATATCTGTAATTAAACATAGTTGAGAGTGCTAGTATGTGAAGAGCTAACCTACCACACAGGGAAGGTGGAGAGAGCAGGCAATCATTGTGAAAATGAACCATCTCCTCTCCAGCCTGTTTCAGGAGAAACCTCATGGCGACCTTGTGAACTTCTTGTCCGCTACATAGCTTCGATCAATCAACAAATATGTATTAAATTCTTCCTATTTGCAAAGCACTAGTTCTAAGTGCTCGAGGAAGTCTAAGGAAGTATCCTACCCTTCAAGAACTCACAGTGTGGGTAGGGACATAGACTTTATTTCCTTACGACTCTAAGAGTACACAGTGCTGAGTGCTATGTGCCTAGAAAGTATTTAAAAAAACCAGTAGCATGTGTCATAACATCCTTGTATTTAATATTTATGGTTTCAGCTATTCCCAAGTGTTTCCAAGTGACCCCCAAACTCTATGACTTTCAGTTCTTGGCAATTTTCTAAGGCACAAAATTGGATTAGCCATATTGAGAGACTGCTAACTGGGAGGGACGGGTAGGAACCTGGGGAGGAAGCAGGGAAGAGGCAGGTACTCTGGGAAGGCAGAGTGGTTACGAGCGCAGGCGTGACGGGCCGCACGGGGGACGGACTGGGCTGGGAAGGCTGGAGCAGAAGATGGGAAGTGGGAGCAGCGGGAGGTGAGTTTGGAAGGACAGCCGAGAGCCAGCTGCTTCAGGGCCTTGCAGTGGATGGACGCCGAAGGACCATGAGAAAGATCGTGTTGAAATCAGTGTTTCCAGAAAACGTGGAATCGGCAGGAGGGTAGACCAAAATAAGGGCATATCAGGGACAGCGAGAAAGGGGGTAGGCTGCAGCAGAAGCTCGAGTGGGAGACGATAAAGGCCGAGAATAGGATGGCGGACAGGATGGCGGCCCCGCCGGCTAGCGTGTTACCTCCCCGAGGTGGGAACCGTCTGCCTTTACCTTGTACTGCACCGCACAAGGCGAAACACAACGTAAAAGCCCCAAATCTGTGCTTCGTCATCAGAGAAGAAAACCAACATTATTTGATGACAAGTCTACGGCGAGGCAGTCCAGGGAGAGAGCAGTTATCCATCTATTCACACAATTCAACAAATGCGCTTTGCAAACCTAACCGGGCTGGCCACTGGGAAGAACTGCGATGGTGAGTGAGACGGGTGCTGCCCTCAGGAGGCTGACAATCCATTAAAAGGAGCCTGCAACACGAGGCTCACGTGGGCTGAGAGAGAGAAGAAAGGGGGAGCTCATCGAGCCAAGGGAATGATGGGAGGCTTCGTGCAGGTGGCAGGAGAACAGGGGCACAGTGAGGGACATAGGAAGAGAGCCAGGCTGGCACAGAAGCCTTTGGAGAACTTTCCGGAGAGGGGCCCACACTGAAGTGTGTTGAAATGGCACTGTCCACGTTATCGCGTTAAATGGCGGGGGGGGGGGGCATGCATACTTTACCCCTTCACAATAGTATGATCTCATTTCTTTGAAAAATTATATAAATGTCTAGCAAGATACACAACAAAATTTAACTCTGGGCTGTGATACTTCAGGTAACTTTTACTTTCTCATACATTTCGGTTTGCTGTGCATCCCTGCCCCTGAGAACTCGCACGGTTTTGTAAGCAGAAAGGACAGGGAAGGTATTTCCAGTTGTGTTTAAAGTAAGAGGCAGCCAAACGCTCAAATGTTGCAGGCAGTCATCCAGGAAAGATGATGCTTGAGGGAAAAATATAAACTTAATGGCTAGGAGGTTGATGTGGTTTTTCAAGAGCAGAGTTTCAAGATGAGAGTGGAACCCCAGTGAAGCCTTGAGATGCTGAGATTTTGCAAAGAACCCAAAATCATTTGTTAATGTTGGCCACTGCCTCTCTTTTAAGAACAATTAATCCCTTTTTCCTACAAACCAAATACATGAAATATTGCCAGACCGACTGGAACCTGTAATGATGGAAATATGAAAGGAGATGCTGTCCAAGGCCCGGTCTATACCTCGCTGGCTTGATTCCATGCCCTTGGGGTGATTTGATCTGTGCATTTTTCATAGACCCCAGTGATCCACTTAAGCACCGGAGACAAATACAATGTAATGGTGTTGTTATAAAAAACAAACCAACCCCTGCGAGACTGATCAAACCCCGGCTCGCTTAGATTTATAATACCTCGCCTTTGTATAGCTCATTTCAGCTTATGAAGTGTTTTCACATCGATTATGTCATTTGCTTCTCTCTCAATCCCTTGAGGGATGTGGGACCGAGATCACGATCTCCACTTTGTAAATGAGGGAACTAATTTAGATAGAAAAGTGACCTGCCCGTGGGCATTTGGCAGCTAAGCGGTGGAGGAAGTCTCTGACGGCAGGGCCGGTCCTCTCCGGGCAGCAGCCTGCATCCCCGGGCAGCCTTCACAGTGGTGCGACTGGAGCTAAGCTAAATCCGAGGTTAGTTTTCTTCCTGAACGTGGATTGTTCTGAGATTAAATAACTAAGCATACAAATATAATTTAGATGCTCTATAGCTTTTTTATTTGATTTTTAAGTCAAAAAATGGCATCTTCTTCACATTTCCTCAGGGACCCATAGTTTACTTACTAGATCCCACTCAGGTCACCTGCCTCGGATCACTTTTACCCTTCCAAAATTTTCCATCCTTCCTGCTACTACTCTTGTATGTATTTTTATATACTTTTATTATTCTATTTTTCTATTATTTATATATTTTTAATATAAAATATTTCATTTATATTGTATATATTATTTATTTATTTATTTATTTATTTATTTATTTATTTATTTATTTATACGTCTTTTTCTTGGTTATAAAATGATGCCTGTCCATTATGAGAAAATTCAAAATATAGGAAAATATGAAGAAATAAAAATCTATCACCCAGAGCTAATTACTGTTAATATTCGTTGCCTGTCTCTAGTCCTGGTACTTCCTTGAGCAGTCTTGTATCCTACAGGCTCTCTTATCTGACTGTTCTCACTTCCTAAGAGAAAGTGAGGATTGAGAACTGGAGCAGAGACTCAGCACTGCAGAAGCAGAAATGAACTAAACGCCTGCTATTGAGCTTGTAAAATAGGCCGAGGGTTTTTCTAGATTGGTTTTCCTCCTATTATTACAATGGCTTATTACATGTGAATCATATTGATAACATGCCTAAATTGTCATTTCCTGATTCCTGATGTGAGGACATCAAAAAATGGTGAAGAGTTTAAGGTCTAAGCAATGATGATTCACGAGCACTATAAATACCCCGGACTATAAGGCGATACCTTCAACTAGTGTCACATAGCTCTTCTCTGGAATTCCTTAATAGTCATTACCGGGTGATCATTAACAACAAGTCACACCAACCCGAATCCTTTGACTCACCTCAGGAATCCGGATCCCACCAGCACCCCAGAGATGCAGAGCAGAGCCACTACACTGTTGACCACATTTGGATTCTGGACCATTCCAAGTAGCACCAGAGTTAGAAATTCACCAATTAAGTGGGGAGCCAGGAGAGCAGCAGAGAAATACCCAAATCTGGCAACCTCGGGGTATAAGCCCAGAGTCCTAAAAAACACACAAGATCTTCCGTTTGTCTCCAAGGGTTATCATTTAGGAAAAATGCCACACTTGCCTTCTATGAATGAGTCCGTGGTGGAGAGTGGTGGGGAAGAGGGCAAGTCAAACTCCCCTATCAAAGGCCTTCTGGGAACAGAGCCAACATCTAAGACCTTCTATTATCGTCAGTTGCTTCTGTTGGCTCCAATTCAATGTGAGCCACCTTTTCCCATTTGCAGCCCCTTCAGCTCTCCTAGGAAAACAGTCACAGCTAGCTGCCGGGAGGAGGCTGCTGACTCTCCAGGCTTCTCGGTAACTAGCCATGCTCTCCCTCGCTGGCGCGGCTCCTACCCGAGCTAGCCCACTACCCTGATGCTAGGGCTCACCCGGCCTGCCTCAGCCCGCCCCCCTGAACGGGACTCACCCGTTACGTGGGGCTGCTGACAGTGTGAAGACCCTTCACCGCTTTCATCTTCCATCAGGCCAGCCCTCCCCAGGTCTACTCCATTCCCATCTAGCCTTTTGTTCTCCAACCCTTCCCATCCATTTGACCTTCATTTTCTTGTAAATAGATTACCCTATATCCATGCCCCTTAGCGCTTATATTACTTTCGCCAAATAGCATTTCCCTAGTGAGAGCATCCTCAACAACCACTGGACATGCTGCTCTTTTCTCCATTTGTAAGACCAATGCCCCTGCTCCTCCTTCCCCTGGAATGCCCTGTTCCCCTCTCCATCTGTTGAAATGCTGCTGTCTCTCGAGTTCTCCTCCATAAAGCCTCCAAGAGTCCCTCTCCCCACCCAGCCAAGTACTCTTGGTCTCATTTGTAATTTACTTGGGATAATGGGCGTGCTGTGGGGAAGACCGCTTATTCCATCTGTGCCTCAGTTTCCTTGCCTACAAACAAGGATAACTGTATCACCTTTATAGGATGGCTGCAAGGATTACGTGAATTAATATATTTAAATCTCTTAGTGCCTGTCATAAAGCAAGTGCTCAATATGTGCTAGCTATTATTTATTATTATTATTATATTGCTCAGCATAGTATTTGTGCTTCCCTATAATACTAATCTTAAACTTTCTTGAATTAAAGTCATGTGGAGATTTGCTTATGTCTATAACCCATTATTTGAAACAAATTAGGGCGAGATGGATTTTGGAATGTGGCAATTTACAGATTCGCGGAAGGTTTGACACTGCACAGAACACACTTGCTGCAGTGGGATCTGGGGCCCCGCTCGTAATCAGACATGTTAATATTCCTACTAAACAGGAGCACTGATGCGGGAAAAATACCAAAAAACCCTCATGGTTCCCTACCCTGGAGCTCTCCCTCTATGGTCCCACTGCCTGGATAGGACCCCAGGGGAGGCCTGACCCCGAGGACCGAACACCTGTGCACACCCCTTACCAGTAGCTCACGCTGCTGAAGATCACGGTGGCAATGATGCTGAAGGGGAGGACATGCAGCACATAGGCCAGCAGCATCTGCCACTTGTGGTACAGGCCGTCCTGGCTCTCCTGGTCACTGACAGCTCGCAGCACAGGAACTGGGCACAGAGGGCAGGTTGCAGACAGTGGGTCACCACAGGGCGAGGGAGGGAGGGCTAGCCCAAGCTGAGCCTGAGGTGTGCTGGAGCTGGACGGCGAGGACCAGCTGGGGCTCTCAAGTTATCGAAAGAGGGGGCCTGCAGTCCATAGAGTTATCGTTACCTTCCACCCCAGAAATCTATACTCTCTCTGAATTACAATACGGTTGCAAAACGGTCATAATTTATTTCCTTCTCCTTAATGTGGGGGGAGGGGCGCCACCAATTCAAGGCGCACATGCAAAAGGGGCACAAATGAGTGATGCGAGCTACTCTGTCCTATTTCTGTGCAGGGTCTTGGCACAGGCCATCGGGCAACTGAGTACTGCTTCTGGATTCCCACTGAGTTTAAAAATTCGGTTGTGGCCGTCTTAAAATAAGCTTCAAAAAGGATGTAACAGTGCAAAGACGGCCAGGTATCTAGGCCCCTGGACTGCGCCGCATCCTAATGGCGAGAGGATAGCAGGGATCGCCCTTCCAAACCTTGCCCACCGGCACCTCACACTTCATGCTTCCCTGGATCCTTAGAGACCTCGGGCGGATCCACGTGGTGAACTCCTTCACACTAGGGGTGAGTAGACACCTTTCCCCAGAGAGGGAATCTGGAGAAGCCAGGTTGAGCTCAGAGAAGTACCCTGATGCCGGTGGGGTCCTGCAAGGCGAGGTATTCAAGGAGAGAGGGGCCCCGCCCTCCCCTCCGGGGTGCAGGCGTGGCCGTGGCACTCACACAGGTTCACTGCGTTGAGCATGCCTGTGTAGGGCAGGGCGCCCACGAACTGGTACAGGAGGCCCACGCGGTCCTGGAAGGCACCTTTGAGCACATCGCTCTGGACCCGCACAAGGAAGAAGAGGACGAACAAGCCCATGATCAGATTCTGAGCCAGGCGCATAAGCACAGCCAGCCTATTCCGCAGCAAGTTTCTCGTCACTCTCCTGAAAGACAGCCCCACTTTAATTCCTGTCCTGCAGGTGGACAGAAGCACCGACAACGGGCTGGGTCTCTTACCTCAAGAGAACACACAGTTTAGAGAGAGCTCCGGGGGAGTCTCTGGTTTTGAAAGGAACCATCCGTACTGTTTTCAGGTGTTTTGTTCTTTCAATATTCTCCAAGATTTTGTGATAAATTGCTGACTCTCTGTAGGCAGACTCAATCATCTGGACTCTCTTGTAGGTTTCCATTTCCCGTTCTTTGCTTTGGGTATCCACTGATGTCAGGTCCACTAAAATTTTTCCCCAAAAGAAATAACCCATGTGTTTTAAATGCACATATATACGCACTGGCTAATAATATAGGTTTCATCATTGGTTTAGGAGAATTAGCTATAAACCTCATCCCACCAGAATAATGCCTGCTGTTAATACCCACCTTTAAAATCAGAATATTTTAAAGCTACCACCAGGGCCATAAGGATCCCACCGGGGCTGTATGGGGGAATTCAGAAGCTCAGCTCATTTTTCTCTGACAGAGAAGGCATGCCCCAATTTAAAAGAGATTCCCCCATCTCTTTCTCATAGAGTATGGCAAGTTGATTGACCTAGCCAAATTAATTTCTTGAGGATTATAAACACCAAAAATAAAACCCACTAATGCTGGTGTCACCCAGGCAGAAATCTGAGGTGATCAAGTTCAAAAAATATTTATGATGGTGGGGAATGTGAATGAAAAACTTACTATAAAAATCAAAAGGGTTCGAATGTTCAGGACAAGGGTAACCGCAGCCGCTGAAGAACTCGAGCATTTCCACCGGTGTCCCACAGAAAACCAGCTCTCCGAAGCTCAGAATGGCGATTTTGTCAAAGAGCTGATTGGACAACAGATGGTATTAGTGTGTAACCAAGTCTCCAGATCCTTATGGAAAAAAGTTTCCAAGCAGTCAGTCCTTCAGTGACCTCAGCCACGCACCAGTGTTCTTCCTGCATCCAGGGGGACGCTCACAATGCACCCCTGTTCTTTTCAGCGTGGGCTGCCCCTGAGCATCCGGCCTGTCCCCAGCACCACATCTGGGTGGAGGAGAAGGACTGGGCCTGAGCAATGGACCTGAGTTTGAGCCTCAGCCGTGCTACTGAGTCGCCTTGGACAAAATATTTTAAAAAACCCCAACTCAGATCTTCATCTATAAAAGGCAAATAATAGCTCCTTAAGAGAATCCTGGGAGGATAAGTGAGACTTTTGGAAGAAAACTATGTGATTTAGTGGGAAAGAACAGCCTTTGAAGCCAACTGGAAACTTCCAATTCCAGCTTCTTATTAACTGTGTGATCGTGGCTCAATTTTGTATGATTTCTAAGTCTCGTTCTTCTCTGTAAAGTGAAAATACTGACACACCCCTCACAGGACCATTGTATGGATGAAATGGGCTGGTGCGTGGAAGGTATCTGGTAAATGGCAGGTGCTGAAGGAAGTGCGCTCCCATCCTTCGCCTCTCGCATGTCAGGAGCAATAGCTCCAACTGCTCTGGTCGAGCACTAATTAATCTCTACCCTGTGATCCTCAGCTCAGCAAACGCATGTACCACCCTTGACAAGCAGGAACAAGAGATGCCCTGCTCACCTGGAAGAGCTCGGAGCGGGGCTGGTGGATGGTGAGGATCACGATGCGGTCCCTGCGAGCCAGCCCTGCGAGGAGGGCGACGATCTGATTTGCAGTCATGCAGTCCAGGCCCGTGGTCGGCTCATCAAACAGCATGACCGCTGCCGGCAAAGAACGGGGAGATTTCAGAGTCACCCAGAATTTTGAACAGTTCCTAATTTGAGCTGGTTTACCCCATCCAAATGGTGCACAGTAAGAATTACCTGCCTGTAAACTCTCTTTCAGCCTAAGCCCTGGAGAAAAAACCTGACCTGGGAGGACCCAGCTCCCAGCTCATCTCAGGCTTAATCCTTGGGGGAACAGGGCAGCAGCTAGATCAGGCCCCCACATGGTGCTGTGGATTGTCTGGGCTCTGTCCAGGGAACCCTGAGAGGACCAGGGCTGGCAGGCTGGCACCATGTTGTTCATAGAAGGCCGAGAGGAGGCTGGTTTAAAAGACACAACCACATTTCGGGTCCAGTACTATCCAACACTAATAAGGTCTTTGGCACTGCAAAAAACTCGAACCTGTGAATCCAGGTCTGAAGTGGGCAGGTGTTTGGGTTTTTCAGAGGACTTAACTGTCATTTATTTCTACCCCCAAAGTGGCAAGGACTCTTCAGAGCATCTATCTCATTTGCCTTCTAGTGACCCAGGCCCATCTAGAGCAGGCAGTCTTGGTCTCCCCCAGTGTGACTATGTCTTCTTTGAGGTGCACGCAGTGGTGCGGTTTCCCCAGGTGGTGGGGGGAGAGACCAACCAGGCAGGGGAGCCAGGTGACAGGCTACCCACTTTGACAGCCCCTCCCCAACATAATCACTTTTAAGTGTATCCATCAAAGTCCTACTTTAATTCCTGCCATTTCATGAATACTTGCAGTCACACTGAATCTCATGGCCGTCCACAGCAGACACGGTGGTGATGCTCCTATAAGAAGTGAGGATGCACAGGGCAGGGCCCTCTAATTGAATATCAAAACATAAATGAATGTTTCTGAGTCCAAGAGCTGCTTGGTGCTTGGATGATGAAAGAGTAACAGGAACTACATGGTGCTTTCAAAAAAACCGGGTCTTCAGTTTGAAAAACCTCAGTGCAAAACCCTTTGCAAATGGAGACTGAAGAAAGGGCCTGACGTGGAAGATGCCGAGGCAGCAGCCGGTGGCAGTTCTGGGTCCCACTTACTGGGATCCTGGAGGAGCTGCGCTGCGATGGAGACCCGCCGCCGTTCGCCACTGGAAATTCCCCCAAAGTTGTAGTTGCCGATCAGCTGGTCTGCCACGTGGCTCAGACTCAGCTCGGCCATGACCGCCTCCACCTGTGGGAGACATAAAGCCCAGGAAGGCTGGTCACCGCGGGGCGGCTGTTCCAAGTCACAGCCTGAGGACGGCATCGGTGCTTGGGCCACTTCCAGACTCACCGCACCCTGGGGAAAGCACGCCTGTCGCAACAAAATCCAATTTGGTTCTAATCACAACATAATACATGCAGCTGATTAAAATAAATAATATGAATTGTTTTAAAAAGTCCTTAGAGCAACAAAAACTGCTTACACTTGCTTCCCGGCTATTCTCCAGGAGACAGTGGAGTCTTCACTCGACTCCTATTTTCAGGACGTCAGTCAGTCCAACCCGCACAGAAAAATCCCCCAAAGGCATAGTTACAACAAAGCTTGTTTCTTTTTAGTGTTTGGGTTTTGAAACTTCATTAGAATAAATGCTTTATATGTTTAAGAAAACCCTATTTGGCTTGAAATAAACCTGATTTCCCTTATGTAACCCAAATAAGTCCTGGAGTCCCCTGTGGTCCAATCTCAGTGTGGTTTTGCATCAAAGAAATATAATCCAGCTATCGAAAGTAATTAAAAGTGATGCCAATCTTCACTTGAATCTCTCTAAGGACTTTAAAGGGAACCCAGTTTATAACTTACAGCCACACTTCTTAAAATTTCTTCGCCCCTAATTCTCTCCCTCTACTTATCCCCTGTGGCGCCCTGAAATCTCTCCTTACCCCTCATTTTCAACTCCCCCCAGCAGTAACAAAAAAGTCCTTCCTGACGCTGATCAGGAAGGTTGGTCTTTTTCCTCCCTCTGCTTCTCTCCTTCCTCAGCTTATCCCCTCTATTCCTGGCTCTCCCCTCACCGAGTACCCCAACCCGCAGAAGGCCCTGGGAAAGCGGAGAAAGGGACTGAAAACAGTGATACGTATGGCAGTGATTTTTGTTTCCATACACCTCTAAGGAGATAGTGTTACTTTTATAATGGGGGGGGGAGCACTGTGTTATCAAAATAACAAAACAAACTAGCTTGGGGAAAAAGGGGACGAGTTGTGGAGCAGTGTTCCAGGGGCGGCGGGGGCAGGGGGGATCAGCATCATAGGTGGAGCTTTGACCAAAAGAAGGGACACATCTAAACAGAGCAGAGCAGCAGCAGGGAGGTTAAACACGCGTGAGTAAACCAGTAAGGTTTGCGGTGGGAAAAGGGGGGATCTCGTCCTGCCGCGAGAGGAGGATCCTGGGCCTGGCCCTGGTGCCCGGGCCAGGTCTGTGCCTCAGCAGCCAGAGCAGTGCCCCCTTCACCTGCTCGGCAACAGCAGGCGGGGAGTAGAGCTCGGCCTCTGGCCCGGAGGGGATGGCCGGCCAGGGCGGCCGTCCCGCGCCCGTTTCACATGCCTCAGCCCGCGGGGAGCCTCTCCCACGTTTTGTAAACACTGTTGAGAACAGAGTTCAGAGTCCTCGAGGGGACCCTTGGGACGCTGGGGACCCACGGAGCCCCAGCCTGCTCCATGCGCGCGTCCTCGGAAACCGCCCCGCTCCCCGCGCCCGGGAGGCACGGCTACCGGCCAGTCGTCGCAGAGGCGGCGCCGGTCCTCCGCGGCCGCGGCTCGCCCAGGGTCACGCCGCCGGCGAACCGCAGCGCTCGGCCGGGAGCAGGGCGGCCGGCGGGCCTCTCGGGCGGCCGGGGCGCGGGCTCAGCGCGGAGCCCCGCAGGCCAGCCGGCCGCCCTGCTCCCGGGGCTGGGGGCGCGCCCTTCTCCCCCAGGGGCGTGGGGGCCCCGCCCCGGCGCCGGGCTCGGAAAGGCGCTCAGGCGGGGCAGGCTGGGCGCGCAGGGCTCCGGGCGCACGTCCCGCCCCCGAGCTCCGGGAGCCCGCGAATTCCCTGCACGTTGACGCAGACGTGCATTTCCTGGGGAAAGAGCCCAGGTCCCTCCTCGGCCCTCCGGCCGGCGCGACACGGAGATGGACCCGCTCGGCAGCAGCCCCTTGGGCCGCCGTCCCCCGCCCCGAGGGGCCCCTGAGCGCCTAGGGGCGCCCTAAAGCTCGGGCGGGAAGCCTGCAGGGGGCTCGCCCCTCGCTGTCGGCCCTAAATCAGGCGGCCGCGCCCGCCTGCGCCCTGGGCGCCGAGGACCCGCCCGCCTCCCGGCCGAGGCCACCGCGGCCCGAGGCGCCGGGCTGGGGGCGCCGCGCAGCACCCACCTTCTTCGGGACGCAGCCCCGCGGGCCCGCGCGCATGGCCAGCAGCGCCGTGTAGCGCAGCGTCTCCCGCACCGTGAGGTTGCTCAGCAGCGTGTCGCTCTGCGGGAGAGGGGGCGTCAGGGCGCCGCGGGCGGGGGGAGAGGGGGCGTCAGGGCCCCGCGGGCGGGGGGAGAGGGGGCGTCAGGGCGCCGCGGGCGGGGGGGGGGGCGGGGGGAGAGGGGGCGTCAGGGCCCCGCAGGCCAGAGGTGGGGGGAAGGGGGTGGGGGGAAGGGGGCGGGGGGAGAGGGGGCGTCAGGGCCCCGCAGGCCGGGGGGGAGGGGGCGTCAGGGCCCCGCAGGCCGGGGGCGGGGCACGAGGGGGGAGAGGGGGCGTCAGGGCCCCGCAGGCCGGGCGGGGGGCGCTGGGGGGGCGGGGAGCGGGGGGGGGCGCGGGGAGCGGGGGGGGGGGCGTGGGGAGCGGGGGGGGCGGGGCGCACCTGCGGGACGTAGGAGAAGCAGTCCCGGGCCTGGTCCCCGCGCAGCGCGCGGCCGTCCACGCGCACCTCCCCGCCCAGCGCGCCCCTGCGCCGCAGCCGCCCGGCCACGAAGTCCAGCAGCGTGCTCTTCCCGGAGCCTGTGGGCGACAGGGCGAGGAGGTCCCCGCGAGGGCCGTGAGGGCCGCAGGGCCTTCCCCGCCCCGGGACGGCCAGGGCCCAGCCCTGACTCGGCTTCAGCGCCCTGGGCGAGCTCTCGGGGCACCAGGGGGGCCCTGCCTGTCCCCAGGGTCAGTGCTCTAGGCGTCCGGCTGGAGGGGCGCCGGCTGCCTACTTGCTTTTAAAGCTGAGTCCTACTGAAAAAGACAATATAGCATCAAAATAAAAGGAAAACCGGGGCTCTTGGGAACACTTGGTCCCAGGACATCTGAGTTTCTTTTTATGGTCGCCTGGGATGGTCCGGTGGTTCCCGAAAGTAGGGGGACAGTGCCTAGAATCCTGCTAATCAAGGGTGGTCCAGCCACCAGCAGCCTCAGGGTCCCCGGAGAGCTTGTTAGACCCGCAGAACCCCAGGCCCGCCTGCAGTCGCTGGAACAGATTCTGCTTTTTCCAAGATCCCTGGGTGATTCCCATGCATGTTAGAGCTTGAGAAGCGCTAGCTTAGCGAGTCCTTTGGTGAAACCACCCGCGTCAGCCGGGGAGGACAGCCTTGGACATGACCCAGTGGGTTGTTGCTAGGAAATAAGATGTCCAGCATCACTAATCATTAGGGAACCGCAAATCAAAACTATAGCAAGGGGATCAAGAGGGTGGCGTAGGTCACAGCTGCACCGCCACCTCCCGCAACCACATCAGAATTACAACTGAAATACAGAACCACCGTCACTGAGAACCTCCTGAGATCTGGCTGAACAGAAGCCCTACAACCAGGGAACTGAAGAAGCATCAAGAAGGGTAGGAGGGGCGGAGATGCCGGCGGATCAGGGCTGGATCCTGGAGCCGCGGCAGCAGGCCCACACCCAGTGCCGCGGTTTAAACCCAGGAGGGAATCTCAGCGGTGGGGGTTTCCCGGAGGAGCGAGGGGTCACAGCCCCACAGCAGGCCACCAGCCCAGGGCTCCAGGGCCGGGAAGAGACGTCCCCACAACTCCTGGCTGTGAAACCAACGGGGACTGTCCCTGAGGGTCACGGAGGCTGTGGGAGCCCCAGGCTTTCCTCATAAAGGGCCCGGCACAGACTCACTCGGACGCGCTCCCTCTGAGCCCAGCACTGGGCAGCAGCTTGAAGGGGCCTGGGACACTTGGGGAGGAACTAACCTGCCTGAAGTTGGGGCAAGAGGTGGAGGGGCGGCTTCCTCCCAGGCAGAAGGGCTGGCGGAGGCCAGTGCTCCTTTGGCGAGACCTCCCTGCACACAGCCATCAGACGGGAGTCATGTTTGAATCGCCAGCACCTGACTCACACCTTTAGCTCCGCCCCTCCCCACCTGCAGGCTCATCCAGGCCATTTCCAGGGGCTTGTCTGTGCAAGTGGCCTCTCGAGCCTCATGCTTAGGACTTTCCTAAAATCTCTCAAACAAGCAGCAGTGGGCCCCATGCGGCTTGATAAGGGGCCCCAGGCCTGGCACTAGCGGCACCTGCATTGGCTCATAGCTTGGCCTCTCCCAGACAACGCCAAGCCCAGCACAAGTAGCAGCCAACTACAATTTGCTGTGTAGCTCATGCTGGGTGGCCCTGGGCAAGGCACTGGCAGAGGCTCACTTTGCACCTCCTGGGAGGCCCTAGAAACAGTGCACCGGGTGGTCAGACTCAACCACACTGGATTATAACCCTACCACATCCACAAGTGACACACTCAGGGGGCGCACTTGGTGAACACCAAAGCCCCACTGAAGTAAATCCTGCTCCATAGGGGTGTCTCCAGCACAGCAGCTCTTTGGCTGTAGTTGCAGCTGGTCCTCACAGCCAATTGGCCTGGGGGTCAGTTCCTCCCAGTGACGCCAACAGCAACCATGGCTCAACTACAACAGGACAGTGCACACAGCCCACACACGGGAGCACTTAGAAGGCCCAGCTCAGGTGACTGGGGAGGCTGAGCCACTGGATCCTATAGGACACCAACTACACAAAGCCACTCTACAAATTCCAGGAGACATAGCAGCTCCACCTAATACATAGAAACAAACACCTGGAAGCAGCCAAAATGTGGAGAAACATATCACAAAGGAAAGAACAGGAGAAATCTCTAGAAAAGGAACTAAATGAAATAGATCCAAGCAAGCTAACAGATACAGAGTTCAGAATTTTGTTTATAAGGATGCTCAAGCATATTATTACAAAAACAACTGAGAAAATCTATAACATCATAAAGTACCAATTTGAAATGAAGGCCACACAAACTGAAATGAAGAATAATTTACAGGGAATCAACAGTAGAGTAGAGGATGCTGAGAATCAAATCAGCAATTTGGAACATGAGGAAACAAAAGACACCCAACCAGAAGAGCAAAAAGAAAAAAGAATCCAGAAATATGAAGATAGTATAAGGAGCCTCTGGGACAACTTCAAGAGGCCCAACATTCATATTATTGGGGTGCCAGAAGGGGAAGAAAGAGAGGAAGAAATTGAAAACCTATTTGAAAAAATAATTACAGAAAACTTCCCCTACCTGGGGAAAGAAATAGACTTATGAGTCCAGGAAGCACAGAGAGTCCCAAACAAGAGGAACCCAAAGAGGCCCACAGCAAGACACATCATAATTAAAATGCCAAAGGTTAAAGAAAGAGCGAGAATCTTAAAAGCAGCAAGAGAAAAGCAGTTAGTTACCTATAAGGGAGCACCCATAGGACTGTCAGCTGATTTCTCAACAGAAACCTTGCAGGCCAGAAGGGAGTGGCAAGAAATATTCAAAGTGATGAAAAACATGGAACTACAACCAAGATTGCTCTACCCAGCAAAGCTATCATTTAGAATTGAAGGTGAGATAAAGAGCTTCACAGATAAGAAAAAACTAAAGGAGTTCATCACCACCAGACCAGCACTACAGGAAATGTTGAAGGGTCTTCTTTAAGAAGAAGCTAATGAACAAAAGAATCTGATGAGCTAAATAGATCCAGAGACATTGACACATGCAACAGACGATCATATTTCAGAGGAAAGAGGGAAGTGGGGTGGAGGTTGGGAAGAGATTAACCAAAGAAGTTATATGCATATATGCATAACCCATGGACACACCTAATAACAGGGTGAAGGCATGGGGAGGGGGGTGGGAGTGAGGTGGACGGGATCAATTGGGGGGAAAAATGGGACACCTGTAATACTTTCAACAATAAAGATAAATTAAAAAAAAAAAAAAAACTACAGTGAGATACCACCTCACCCTCATTAGGATGGCAACTGAGAGAGAGCGAGAGGAGAGAGTATAAATGTATATATACAGTGGAATAGTATTCAGCCTTAAAAAGGAAGGAAATTCTGCAATATGCTACAATATGGATGAACCTTGAGGACATTATGGTAAGCGAAATATGCCACTCACGGCAAGACAAAGTTTGCATAATTTCTCTTACATGAAGTAGTTAGTAGTCAAAATTACGAAGGCAAAAGTGTAATGGTGGCTGCCAGGGGCTGAGAGGAGGGGAGAAGGAGGAGTTATTGTTTAATGGGACAGAGCTTTGGTTTACAAGATGAAGAGTTATGGGTATGCATGGTGGTGGTGGATGCTCAACGTTGTGAATATATTTGATACCACTGAACTGTGCACTTAAAAATGATTAAGATGGTAAATTTTATGTAAATTTTACTATAGTAAAAAAGGAAAAAAGAAACAAAACCGGTTAATGCCATACAGGGCAATAGCCCCATGACCTTTGGGGTCATCTTGCCTAAAAGGACAGGAATCGTTTGTTACTAGTCTCCTGCGAGGGAACATGTGGCACAGAATCTAGGTCCTAATCGATAGCATATGATGGGTCAGATAAAGTTACCTTCCCCTGGAGTGTCAGGTGACCCCATTCTTTAGTGAGGCTTTGAACACCTAAGTCATCTTTGCCTCACCAATGAAGATTTGATAAACAACACTGCTTTAGGTAAGACACCAGTGAAATCATGTCATTTTATGAAACACTCAGGAAAGTGAAGCCTTAGTCAATGAATTCCTTTCCATTTAAACTCACCGTTGCCACTGCCATCCAGTTGTCCACCTGCTGTAGCAGGGGAGTGGCTATGGATTTAACACCTCAGGCTGAAAGGCTGAGCATGCCTGACTTAATCACAGACTTCCATTACCCATCTCTAGTAAAGACAGTGCTCTAAGTGGAGAGTCAGGACATGTCAACAATTTTCAAGCAAGGACTCAGTCAAGAGGCTCCTCTGTGAAGCCAATTTGTCAGACCCTTTCAACCTTGAAATGTGCAGGATAACTGAGTGTAGTGGACACCGTTGTGTGTCACACAGATCTCCTCTTAGGGCCAGTGCACCTATTTCCCAGCTGCTGAATTAGCTTACATATTAGGCAGGGCTTGAAATTTTTCCAAGGATCTTTCTAAAGATGTCAGTTAGTCCCAGGCTCCTTGCATTCACAGTCAGACATGCCATTAGATTTCATGCTACTATAAAACTTGTTACGAACTTCTTGCTACAGCTTAAACCTGTTTCCTCAGTGTGGTGGTCAAATCAAACCACACAGCCTTTCCTGAATGCTCATGAAGAATTTAGAGCCCTCCTTCTCAAGCTTACCTGAGCTCCCCAAGATGCACATGATCTGCCCGCTCTCAACGTACAAGGAGACATCTTTGAGGATCTGCCTCTTCCACCGCTGCCGGCAAGATGCGATGTTCCACCAGGGCCCAACTCGATGGCTTTAAAGGAAACCCCGAGGGGGAAAGGCAGAGTGGGGTCTGGGAAGGGGCCACAACTTTGTCCCCCAGTAGTGATGCCAGCTCTGCCCCACCCCAGCTGTCTCTCGACACGTTCCTAGGTGTCCTCCTCTGTGGACCCTGGCAAGTAGTGACAAAGATCACCTGTGGAAAGCACCTGCCCGCAGCTGCTCCGAGTGCCAGCTCTTTCTGGCTGGCTGGGAGGTGGCAAACAGGACGCTGCTCATTCCTTCGGTTCACCCTGCATTTTTTCACCAGGCTTTACTGCACCTCGTATTGCAAGCACCCCCATTCCTCAAGTCCTCTCCATTTACATCAAACAGCTTGCACACCAGGGGAACACACGGGAAGGGGCAAGGGGCACAGGGGCACGAGGCAGAGCACAGCTGCCCAGTTGGCATAGCTTCCAGGTGCTGCCACGGGCAGGAGGAGGGGCCGTTGTTCCTTTATCACTGGCAGCCCTTCCCTCTCCTCTCTCCACCTCGATCCACTAAAGAGGGAGCTGAAGCCTCCAAACATGCCCCCATCAGCGAAAGCCAGCGGAGGGGCGAGTGGTGCCGTCACCTTGGGTCATGCCCGCTTACCTGACACTGTAGGAGGCATGGAGAACCCCCAGGCTGTGCCGAGGCTTTGACGTAGCTGCAGGAACGTCCTCTGATGAGCACCGGGAGCCTTTGTTTATTTGGAGTCCTAAGGACCCCACAGGAGTCGAAGATGGGAGTTCACTCATGGTCAGCAGGCAGCAAAGACAGGAGGACTTTCTAGTGCCCGACCTTCCCTGGAGTGGCCTCGGCTGAGGAGCCGGCCGCAGACCTCACCTGGCCCTGGAGTCCCTCCTTTGGCCTACCCAGCAGCGGGACGGAGCTTGGCCATAAAGGACATTATCTGATGTACCTTTAGCCAGAGCTGTGTGTGTTATCTTGGCAGTGGGCAGAGCACACACGCCGTGTTTGTGGGAAAGCTGGCCAGAGAGGATGCTGGGAGACAGACAGTGGCTGATCAAACGAGGGCCAGAGGTTGCTCCACTCTGGGACAAAGAGAAAACATTGGCACTGGCGGGTGGCAGCTAAGGTCCAAAGGAATCTCAGCAAGGGACATAGACGCTGCTGGGCCCCATGGCTGAGATGGCCCCGGAGGACAGAGGGCTGGGGACCAGGGCTGCTCCCCAAGATGCCTCGGTGAGTGATGGGGAGTCACCTCAGTCCTAGTGGGTGGGGGTGGATGGGACCTTACTTTCTTCCCTCAGGAATCTTCCGTGGCAGCAGGACCCCATTTCTTCGGCGTCGAAGGGCTAAGGGGGCAGATTCAGGGGTCAGGAGGTGGTGGGGGCTCCCGAGGTCACCTCCTGACCTGAGGCGTGCTCCTGCAGGGAAATGATGTTCTTGTTGGTGACTTGGGCTGACCCAGCTTTTTCCAAATGCCACTCTATCACAGAAATGTTCCTACACATACCAGGGACGCTGCAGTGTCCCCTTTGTCCATGTGACCATCAAGCTCAGTATCTCAGTGGCAGTAAACTGATGAGACAGGATGGCAGGTGATGTTTGTGAGCACATCATAGTTTATGTTCAAAATGTGGCCACAGCCGGCAGTGATGGGAGAGATCCCAGGACTAGACGACAGCGGGGGGCCACGAGGTGGGGGCCTAGGGTGTCTGCCCTCATTTTACATAAGAAACGTTTACTTGAGAAATGGCCTTTGACAAAATTGGAGTGTGGGCAAGATTTGAAGCAGGAAGCTAAATGGGAAGGTTGAAAGGAAACAGATCCCCACCCTCTACCCTTGCCTCACCCCGCCTTCCTGTGTTTGCCTGCTCCGGGGAAGGGGGAGAGAAAGACAAGAGTCGCTGAGGACTCCGCACACCACGAGAAGGCCACAGGCCACCTCGCTGACCTGGAGCTGCTGACCTCAGCCAGGCCCAGGGCACCGGCCATGCCTGCTGAGCTCGCAGCCGCAGCAAATGGCCAGCCCTGCTCTGGGGATAACCACGGGCCCAGTGCCCCCAGGACACGACTCCCAGGAGCTGTGCCGGGCGTGCTCACGGCCTGAACGGGATATAAACTCAGCGGTGGCTGACTTTCTGCCTAGAAGGTCTGACAGCTCACCCACAGTAGCTTGGGAGGCAGAGACCTGCCTGAGCCGACATCCAGGAATGCAGGCCGCAGAAATAACGCCGTTTCCATGCTCTTTTCTCCAATCCTGTTACTCAAGGGGCCAAGAGAAGACGATGAGGCTATGCATCATGACTAGGTCGTTTAAAGTCGTTAATGAAGCTAAAAACTGTTAAATAAAAATGGTTTCTATCCTTTTACCTTCATATACCTTCCCCACAACCTGGGAAGTCAGGCATAAATTTAAAAGGTCCAAGACTTCGGCCCTGGCAGGTAGCTCAGTTGGTTAGAGCATCGTCCTGACACACCAAGGTTGCGGGTCTGATCCCTGGTCAGGGCACATACAAGAATCAACCAATTAATGCATAAATAATAAGAGGAACAACAGATTGATGTTTCTCTCTCTCTCTCTCTCTCCCTTCCTCTCTTTCTCTAAAAATCAATAAGTAAAAATGAAATAAAAATTCTAGTATTTCTTGGAGGGACAACTAGAATGTGCTGGCACAGGAAAACCAGCTTCCAGCCTAACCCACAGCCTGCCCCCCGTCTCTGCTCACCCCCAGCTCCACATGAGCCCTCACACACACACCCTGCCCACCTACATTCCATACACACTCTCCACAGACAAATGCCCTGGGGCCTGGGGTGCCCAGTTGGGCCTTGGACAAGGTTCACACAGGCCCTGAGAGTGGGCTTGAGGTCATTTGCACAGGGAATTTTGGGGTCCTGGTCCGTGGCGTGGCAAGTGCCCTTAGCCCACAGATCGGTCCACAGCCAGGATCATGACCAGAAGACGGTGAGAGGGGCCCAGGCCTCGGGGCAGAGCTGTGAGAGATCTGAGCGGAACATTTTGGGAAAGGGCCAGGCTTGTCCCCTCAGCCAAGAACAAAGCCTGCGTGTGTCCCAGGCGTGAGTCCTCAGCATGTCACTACTTGTCCAGGGCACGGGCTCCTCTTCTTAGAACAAGGACCTGTGCTCTGTGCTCCCCCAATTTCCTTCCTCTTGAGGCTCTGACTCAGGAATTTGATCAAAAGTTAATAGAAGGAGAAATTACAGTGTAGCCCAGCAGGAGCCAAGCTGGTTACCTACAAATAAATCTGCTTTTGCTTTTTTGGGTGTCACCTGTCAGAAATTCAAGTGATATTCTGACAGTCGTACTGATTAAGATGTCAGCTGAATAGATATTTAAGTATTTGAAAAATACAGAGAGTTTGTCAAAACCTCAGGAAAAGTCTAACAAATCCTTCCTGGGAGCCAAGGAAAATATTTCAAAATGGAACAGAGGTCACAAGCTCTCTTCTTCCGAAAGCTGTGTGCTCCGGAAGGCACAGTCCGCTGGGTGGTGGGGTCCAGGGCCCGGGAAGCCGAGAGCAGGGCCCGCGCACCTCCCTCCTTCCTTACCCCTTTCTGCCCGCTGCCTCTCTCCTCTGCGCCTCGGCACCCTCCACCTCCTCAGGGCACCTAGCTGCCGGGAAAGTGGACACCCCTGCCTCTGACCAGGCTTGAGATCACCTCCACATGTTGGTCCAGATTCCAAAACGTGCAGCCTTCCTTTCTCAGCAGCCCCTCCACCGGGAATCTGACCTGGGGAAGGCCAGGTGTTTGTTCCCAGAAGCTATTTCTGAGCTAACTCATATCTTATACCTATTGACTAATATCCTTCCTGCAGATATTTGCTTTTAAAAACAAACAAACAGGATGCATATTAGCCCAAACGAGTCACTTAGCAATTGACAGAATTTCTGGTAATTTAACAAAATTAAATGGTAAAGCTAGGCGGTGGGGATGCCGGTGGGGGGTGGTTGGCGGGTGAGAGTCCGGGGGCAGCCCTGCTGGAGTCCGGCAGCTTTCTGATCTGCGCTTGATCTTCCCGGAGCTTCGTTCTCCACCTCGGGGGGCGCAGACCCTCTCGCCTCCTCCACCTCCGCCTCTGGCTCCTGCCTTGGAGGCATCCACAGCTGCGGGTCGAGGTAGGAACAGAAATCTGGAGTTCTGCTCACTCACCAGCTCTCTCTATTTGAAAGCATATTTTGAAATATTTCAGAATATTTCGAACAGCTATGGTCTGCTGCTTCCATACTCTCCCAGAAACCTGGGGACTACTCTCAGTGGGCCCGCTGCTGACTGTCACCTGTATTATCTCCTTCCACTTCCATTGCTCTGGGATGTCCTTTCCAAGGACCTCTCACCTCCCCCATCGCAGGGAGGCTTTGACAAAGACTGCGGGTGTCATTTTCACACGCATCATAAGTCACAGTATTTTCACACCCCGCACAGTGTATGCACAGTGAAAACACATCCTGATTGGGTGCTTGAGGTCACCCTGTCTCCACACCTGGCCTGTCTTGCTCCACCCTAGTCACCTGTCAGCCACTGAAATCGAAGCTTCTCAAAGACTGTCTCTTTCACGGCCACGTCCCAAACTCCCTGCCTGAAGCGTGTCGCGGGCTCCCAATGAGTGTTTGCTGGATGCCTCCGTGGTTGATTGAAGGAGCGCATCGCTGGGAGACTGGCGTCGGAGGGAGAGGACTGGGGCCAGCAGGAGCTTGTTACTGAGCACGTTTGCCCTGCACTACAGAAACAGAAGGGACCGGAATGCATTAAGACACGGAAACTTCACTGGGCAGCTTTCTCTTCTAGGCCTCAATGAATAAGTGATTGACTTGATAAAACAGAAGGAGTTCAGATCTGCAGATGGTTAATACCATTCAAAGGTATCAGCTGATGCCGCAAAACATCTATTTGCTGTACATTCAAATACAGTGGTTCTCCAACAATAACAGAACAAGATGGGGAAGAGAAATGGACTCTATTTGGAATCTCCCAAGAGCATTTTGAACAGCTTTGTTGTGCAAATCTCCTCATCAAACTCAGATTTCTAAGGATGATCTCTTCATAAACACTGAGCGTTAGCTTGTTGATTAGCGGTTTCCTCCCACATGCTCGATGTGTAGAGTCTGGTTGGCATTCGGAGACACTAAGTCAGATGCAGGGAAGAGAAAGTTAAAGGCCAGCTCCCAGCTCAGGTCTTCCCAGAGCTCAGAGACTCACAAAGCTCCTTCCAGTCCAGAGACTGGACCTTGTCCACCATGGGCTGCTTGGGTTCACAGTCCACCAGCCTGCAGTTGAGGTTCTCTGGGGCCAGGAGCTATACTGGAGCAGCAGGTTGGGGGTGAGGGGAGTCCTAAAGCTCTCTCTGCAGGAAAGACGAGATGTGCCCTCATCCAGGCTCCTATTTTCTCACAGCCCTTGGGCTCCACCTGCCCAAACCCATGGCTTGCTAATTTGGGATCTCCACCACACTAGCTGTTGTTCTCTCCTGTCGGGTCTCCCCTCTGCTTCAGTCTGTGTCCCCAGCAGCTTCTGAAGGAGCCCTTCACCTTGTCACGTCTCCCCGCAGGGCCTCCAGGACAGCTTATTCTCTTCTGAAAACGACAGCAGCCTGTATTTCACCTACAGCGGCCCGTCCAACACCTTGGAGGTCCGAGGCCTCAGCTACCAGGTAGAGGCACGCCTAAGAACAGGCGGGAAGAGCGGGCAGGGGAGGCCAGGCGGTGCCCTCAGTGGAAGAGAAGGGGCCTCTGCTCCCAAAGACAGAGCCGAGTCCATGTCGTTGCCCCACGCGATGGGTGCCGGGAGGCTTCCTTCAACCGCACTGTTGTGGCTGGAGGCTTCGAAGCACAGAGACCTCTGTTAAAACATGAAACAAACTGTGTGAACCTGTGGGGAGGGGCGGGGGGTGTCTCTAAATCTCCTTACTAACTTTATATTTTGAAATAATTTTAACTTTTGAAAAAGTTGGAAAAAATAGTAGAGCGTTCCCATTAGCCTTTGCCCCACTTTCCCTGATGCTAGCATCTTACCCATAGCCCATAGCAGTTACCAAAACTAAGGCATTACAGTGGTGTGGTGCTAGTAAGTAAACGACAGAGTTTGTCGTTATCTTTTTTGGGGGTAAAATGTACTGTCACTAGAGCTAATAAAACAGTCAGAGTGCAAGTGCCTTTTAGGGACTGTCAGGAATCCCCTGACAGGTCAGATTCAAGACCCCTGTTTCCCACACCTCCCCAGGGGCAGACCCCAGGTGGTCCAGATGGGATGTGGTGGGGCGTGGGATGGTGAACCTCTGAGGCCCAAATCTGGCTTCCCGCGGAGGTGAGTTAGGACAGCTAACGAGCCATGCCATAGCCTTTCCCTGCACTGCCACTTGCTAGTTCTGTGATCATGACAAGCTTCTTAACTGCTCTGAGCTGTATCTGTAGAACAGGGATTATAATCATACCCGTGTTATAAGTTTGCAATGAAGATTGCATGAGATAATGAATATAAATTAATTACTGAATGTCCTGAACATAGTAAACATTCTTTAAATTATTAGTAAATTACTATTATTATTGAGTGAAGGCATCATTTTACTTCATGTTGTATTTTTATTTCTGTTCTGCTATTACACATGTTTTCCATGTGTTATCTTCAGACTTGGAAATGGCAGGTCCAGGTTCTCAGCATGGTGGACTCCAGTCCCTGTGATTGGTAGACCCTGGGTGGGGACCCCTCAGGCCTGTTGTGTATCTGCAGGAAGAGGTCTCCTGTAGCAAGTTGGACAGAAGTTTCTGAAGCTCTTGAGCCATCCAGCTCTCTGAGGAACCTTCTGATGTCTTCCCCACAGGTGGATGTGGCCTCCCAGGTGCCTTGGTTTGAGCAGCTGGCTCAGTTCAAGATGCCTTGGGCATCTCCCAAGGACTCTTGTGAGCTGGGCATCCAGAACCTGAGCTTCAAAGTGAGGAGTGGGCAGATGCTGGCCATCATAGGGAGCTCAGGTACACTACCGGCAGATAGTGGGGCACTGGGATGTAGAATTGTCCTTTGGGCAAATGGATGCTTCTTACAGAACCCTGTGCTGACTAGTAGAATACTCTAGCAGAGTGTCTGAGAGCATGGGCTCTGGGTCAGACAGACCTGGGTTCAAATCTCTGCTGCTCCATTTACCAGCTCTCAGGCAGTTGCTGAGATCCTTGGTGTGGTATCAAGAGTGTGCCCCTTGAAGCTGCAGCCAGAGCTTCTGTCCATAACACCTGTATTGAGACAAGGCAAAAACCTCTCCAGGACTGTCAGGCAGCTTCAGACTGAGTGTTCTTTTCAGGGGACTCCTCCACCACAAGAGCATTCATTGTCCCCCCACAATCAGATTCTGGCTTTGGTCAAACAGCGGGTAGACACAGCCCCTCCTAGCCTGAGCTCAACTTTCCACCATCTGCACAGATCCAGATGCTTGCGGTGCCTTAACAGTCACTTCCACAGGCCAGACTTAGCATTGCAGAACGCCAGGGCCGGGAGGGGACTTGGAGAGCAGAGCGCGTTCTCGCCATTGCCTTCTACCTGTCTTTCTCCTTACCTGCTTGGAAGCATCTTTACAGGAGGGTTTTCAAATGAGCTGGCCCTCATTATTTTTAGTGTCCCCCCCCTTTCCACAGACACAGACAAACACACACACCTAAGGACATATACTTCATGCAAACCTAGAACTAGAACTTTGGTCTCCTGATTATCATCTCAGATAAAAGCGTTTCTCCCTAACAGTGTTAGAGATAGCACTTTATACCTTTTCGTTAATCATTTCCAGAAGTACAGATTACTCAACTTTTTGAACATCTGCTCCAAATTTTTACAATCTTCGGACAGGGAAGTTCTGTTTATTGTCTAACCAAAGATCAAATGCGTGTAAATGCACTTTGTCACTGGAACAACCCCGCAGGTCAAGTCCTACCTGCTTAGGGCCCTGTCCCTGCAGTTCTGATCTAAACAAGAAAAAAGTGGCTGCTTCATAGGCCTGTTTTATTTTTGTTTCTAACTCCTGGTGGATTTTCCTGTTTAATCTGCTTTCTCTTTAAGAATTAATAATCTAGGAGGCACAGGGGCTGTTCCAGGTGCTCCCACAAGGCCGCAGAGTCATCTCACCACACACAGCCCTGCAGCTGTCAGCATCCCTGACCTGCCGCTGAGGAAAGTGAGGCTTGGGGAGGCCACACGGAGCCCTCTCCAGGTCCTCTGGCTCTAGGCTCAGTGTGTTTAGCTTCAGATTGACTTGGCTGAAATTATTAAGATGATTTCTTAGAAAGGTTTATCAATAATACTTCCTGTGCCATTTATTCCACTCACCAAAATAATAATAATCTGTTTATAATTTTAAAAATAAATACATAAAACAAAACAGCCCCAGGCGTTTTAGCTTCTACGGAATCAGCAGTGCAAAGGTGTCCTCCAATGAATGAATTCACTGCTTCAGAGACTCCGGCTGTTTTATGAGGATCTTGAATGCCGGTGTTTGCTCCTGGTGCGTGAGGGTCTCCCCAGTTGCACCAGGAGCTAGAAAGGCACCCACTCCTCTCACAAAGCTTTGTTCCGGAAATGTGGCCTTTCCCCTCCTGGTTGGGGACCCTGCAGTCCCTGCAAAAGTTGGTAAAGTTCCCTGTGCTCCCAGAGCCTGGAGCCAATACCCAAGTCTGAGCACAGGACCGCAGCCCACCTCTCTGGCTTCTCTCCTGGCTATTTTGTTCCACCTAAGTTCTCGGGGACCTTGAAGGAGGTGCAGCTGGGAGGCAGCGTGCAGGTCTCTTTCTACCCTGACAACTTGTGATCCCTGTGCAGAAGGATCACTGGGGAAGCTTCTTGCTTTTTGTTCTTTGCACAGGGGCACTGGGGCTGCCTGCAGGAGGCACGTGGCATGTGGCGAGTTGTCACACGATGTGTATTGGTACTTTCCTTGTTTGAAAATAACTTGGAAGGTTTGCTCTCTTAAAGGAATCTGTAGTAAAGAAACCAAAACCCCATCTGGGGGAACTGGACAGGTTCTTTCCAGCTCATTTGCAAGAAGGTGTTCTCAGATCTTGAGCCCATTTCTCTTTCACAGCTTAAATGGCTGTCAAAGAAAGAGTCTCATCGAATGTCTTCCAGAATCCTGGTGCAATCTGGCACTTACTTCCCTGACCCAACAGCAATCACTATGCCATTCAGAAGTGGGTGGTGTTCATTTGTGTGCAATGAATCATTGTTGTTCATTTTTTTTTAAAGAGTAAAAAGTATGACTGATAAAAATTAGAGCATGTAGGCTCTGGCCAGGTAGCTCAGTTGGTTGGAGCATCATCTCAATATGGCCAGGTTGTGGGTTCGATGCCAGGTCGGGGCACATATAAGAATCAACCAACAAATGCATAAATAAGTGAAACAACAAACTGATCTCTCTCTCTTCCTCACTCTCTAAAATCAATTAAAAATTTTTTTTAAATAAGCATATAAAAAGTGGAGAGAAATTCAGAACACACATGTACACTGTGCTGTAGTTTTTAAATCATTCCCACATCTATTACTTTTCTATTTTTCTCTCCCTTATATCTAAAAATAGATCCACTTTTGCATGTTTAAAAGACAGCCTATTAATTCTCCAAATTAGTCCTTCCCACAAAGCCAGCTCCTGAGCCAAATGAGTCGAATGATGAAATGTGGCTGGCATGTTTGCAGCCCCAACCAGTTCAGCTTCACAGTGCAGTTAGCACCAGCCCTGCTTCTGAGGGAGGGACATCACTCCAGGCACAGGCAGGCCCGTGGCAGCCAGAGCCCTGTCCTCCTGGCTGGCCAGGCAGCAACCCCAGCCTCAGTGTGCCCTCAGCACCCCAGGGGGCTCAGGTGGGCTGCGGTCGAGGGCCTGGAGCTCCAGCTGCTGGGCTGCCTCACCCAGTGCTGAGTTCTGTGTCCCTTCCCTGGGGACTGGTCACTTCTAGGGTCCCTGAAGGGGGTGCAGGCCGCCTCCAGGCTGGCCCCCGAACCTGTGATCTCAGGGGCGTCTCCGGTGGCTTTGCAGGTTGTGGCAGAGCCTCTTTCCTGGACGTGATCACCGGGCGAGGCCACAGTGGCAAAATTAAGTCCGGCCAAATCTGGATCAACGGGCAGCCCAGCACCCCGCAGCTGGTGAGGAAGTCTGTGGCCCACGTGCGCCAGCAGGACCAGCTGCTCCCCAACCTGACCGTCCGCGAGACCTTGGCTTTCGTCGCCCAGCTGCGCCTGCCCAGGACCTTCTCCCAGGCCCAGCGTGACAAGAGGGTAGCTAACTGACCCGGTGACCCCACGAAGCCACCGCACCTCTCCCCGGCCTGCCCCCCTGCCCTGCCCGGGGCCCAGCCACAGGGAGTGGAGCCACTCGGGGCACCGCCCGGCCCCCTGGAAGAGCCCGGGGTGCGCTCTGCCCGCCCGCCCGCCCGCCGGCAGCTAGAGCCCAAGCCCCCCAAGCGCCGTCGCAGGCCGGGGGCTCCCCTCGCCGCAGGCGGCACAGTGTGTGATGAGCATCCGGTTGCTTGGTTCCTGATCCTCCGTGTGGCGGGGAGCCCGCTGCCTTGTCCCCAAGACACAGCCAGCTGCCCAGCTCGTGGCGTCCACGTGGGACCTGCTGGCGACGCTGGGCAGTCGGGGGCGGAGGCTGCGCTCCAACCCACCCAGGGGGCAGGTGTTTTATGCTTTGGGGCCGAGTGTGTGTGGCCCTGGGGCGGCCTCCAAGCCGGGCTCCTCTCGTGCCCAGGTGGACGACGTGATCGCGGAACTGCGGCTGCGGCAGTGTGCCAACACGCGCGTGGGCAACACCTACGTGCGGGGGGTGTCGGGGGGCGAGCGGCGGAGAGTCAGCATCGGGGTGCAGCTGCTGTGGAACCCAGGTGAGCGCTGCGGGTGCCGGGGGCTGGAGGGGCCCGGGCCGCCCACCTGGCTCGGCCCGGTCCAGCCAGAGCCCTGACGACTTGCCCGGCTCCCTCTCCGCCTGGAAGGGATCCTCATCCTGGACGAGCCCACCTCCGGGCTCGACAGCTTCACGGCCCACAACCTGGTGAAGACCCTGTCCAGGCTGGCCAAGGGCAACAGGCTGGTGCTCATCTCCCTGCACCAGCCTCGTTCCGACATCTTCAGGCTCTTCGACCTGGTCCTCCTGATGACATCGGGCATCACCGTCTACTTGGGGGCCGCCCAGCACATGGTCCAGTATTTCACGGCGGTCGGCTACCCCTGTCCTCGCTACAGCAACCCTGCTGACTTCTATGGTGAGCCAGCCGGGCCTGCGGCCTGGACACGGGGCTCCCCAGAGCCTGGCGGAGAGATTCAGGGGAGCGGGCCCAGGATGGGGGTGGGCAGGGCCGACTATAGCACGTGTGCCATTTTGCCAAGCACCAAATGCCAGAAAGGGGGGCCAGCCCCCCGTGTGCACAGGAGGTGAGAAATTCCGTGTGCTCCAAACTGGTCTTTATTCAGCCTCTATGGAAGCAGGATATTTGAGATTTGGAGGCCTCCAGGAAATCTTAAAGCTGCACCCACAGAGGCAGGGGGCCCACAGGCACTGGGGGGGGGGGTGGAGGGGACCAGGGCACAAGCCAGCCCAGGGCCTTTGGTGGTCTTGGCCAGTGGATCTCTCTAGACGTGAAAATTGCTCTGTCAGCACCAGGGAGTCCCTTCTGCTTGGGGTCCTGGGCCCTCAGCATACGGCCCTCATGGGAAACGTGGACACTGTCTTCATTCCTGTGGGGACAGCTGCCTTCCAGATGGCTGCCCCGAAAGCAGGTGCTGGGGTCCTGAGTGCTGAGGAACACAGTGAATGCTGGGCAGGTCGCAGGGCTGTGCCAGGGCTGGGGCAGTGGCCACTGCTTATCCCACAGGGCACTGGGGCTGCAGTCCTCCCCCAGGACGGCCTGGTGTAGCAAAGGCCTCACCATAGACATGATGACGGGACCATCTCCTTGAGGGCGGACACTGGACCCAAAGCTGCCAGTCCACAAGAGGGCGTCCCTTTGACCCTCACAGCCCTGCCAGGCCAAGGTCATCTCCATCCATACAGATGAGGAGTCAGGAATCCAAAGAGTTAAACACCTTGCGCAGCCATGAGGTGCAGAGCTGCGGTTCCTAGCAGTGTGCCAGCCCCAACCCTGACTCCAGGCCCTGCTGCCCCCCCCAGAAGGAGGGCACTGTCCACACGCCAGCCCTCACCCTGCGCCCTCGCCCTGGGTGAACTCATCAGAAGCCACCCTCCCTCCCTCCCTGTGATCAGGTGCCAGGCTGGCTTCCTGCCCTTTGTGACATCCTTAGGCCAGTGGTTCCCAGATAAGGGGGCAGAGAGCACCTGTCAACCTGCCGCCCGGGCAAACTGCAGTGACCCCAGAGTGGGGTTACTAGAAGTCAAATGCCTGCAACAGAACTGGAAAAACTTAATTTTTCTTTACTTTTAAATCATTATTATTATTATTATTATTATTGGTGGGAGCTCTTGCCTATAAGCCCTGGGGCAGGCGACCCGCAGCATCTGAGGGGCAGGGCCTAGCAGTGCCCAGAGCGTCTGGCATCCTGAGCTCCAGCCCTGCACACTGAGAGGACATGTCGTAATTTACAGGACCCCTCCTAGACATTGTCCTGCCCTGAGATGTGCCATGAAAATGGGAGGAGGGAAGAGGCTAGGGGGGGATGGAGGGAGGGGCGACCCCTAAGGCCTGGGAGGCTGGGCTAGGGAGGCCCTGGTGTGAGCAGCCCCGAGAGCCTGTCCAGCACTGCAGCAGCCCTGAAAGAGGAGGCCCGGGGCCGGGCTCCCAGGTGTCCCCGCAGGTAACACGGAGGCGGTGGGGGTCAGTTGGTCCTCCAGCTTGTCCTCCTGGCTTCCTCCCCAGGGGCAGTGGGAATTTTATTTATAGTTGATGGGGCCCTGGTACCCTCCAGCGAAAACATGCTTCCCATGTGGGCAGGCTGCTTGAGAAGCCAAATTACTAACTTACAGTGAGAACGAGACTGCTCAGCCCCGCCTGCCAGCCGCCTGGACGGCCCCCGGGAGGCTGGGTCCTCATCATAGCTGCTTGGACAGCTGGAGTGGGAGCCAGGGCGCCACTGTGGATCTGAAGGTCCGGCGCCTCCTTCTCTGTCCTGAACATGTCACCGGCCTGGGTGCGGGGCTGGGGTCAGCACCCACAGGGCCTCCTCCCTGGCCCTCTTCCCGTTCACCAGCCCCTTCCCGGAGACAGGCTATGTGGCGATGCGGCTGGGCCTGGCAGGATGGAGCCAGCCCCGGGCACCTCCCTGCCCCTTTCTTCTCTGCCCATCACTTTGTGGTCACATGCAGAGTGCAGAACCCCGGGGCTGACCGGCGCTGCGGGCTGGCCTTGCACTGAACCCGTCCCCTGCGAGCACATGCAGGGGCAGGTCGCCCACGACCCCGCACCCTCTGCTTGCAGTGGACCTGACCAGCATCGACAGGCAGAGCAGAGAGCAGGAAGCGGCCACCCGGCAGAAAGCACAGTCACTGGCAGCCCTGTTTCAGGAGAAAGTGCGCGACTTCGACGACTTTCTGTGGAGAGCAGAGGCCGGGGAGCCAGGCGTGGGCCCTTGCTGCAGGAGGTGAGGCGGGGTGGCTCGGGCGGACAGTGCCTGCGGGCGGCGGCCGCCCCGCGCCGTGACACACCGTCCGTCTCCACAGCCCGGCCTTCCCGCGGGCCGCCGGCCGCCTCCCGCCTCCCGCCCAGCTGCCGGGCCCCCTGCAGCAGTTCACCACGCTGATCCGGTAATTCCTGCCCCCCCCCGAAAGTCTGCGGTAGCAAATTAAGACCTATCTAAAGTGAGTCTGAAGGAGGAACTGGGATTTGAAGTGAATTTTAAAAGGTAAATCATTTGAAAAAGCAGCATCACCTTGACCAGCAGCTGCCCTCACGTGATACGGAGCATTGCTGCTACTTTCATTCCTTAAACAAAATCAAAATATCCTTACTGGCCAGATGACCGCAGAAGTCACATAGGCTCACAGTGACAAGCCCAGACAGTAGAGTGGACCCCCCAGCGAAAGGGAAGGTGCCCTGTCCCCAGCCTCCGAGGAAACCTGCCCCAAGGTTGGGTGTGAGGCTCTCTAAGGTGGTTTCCACGCACATAAACATTTTAATAGGTAAATGGGACTGTACTCCCCATAGTGTTCTTTGTTCTGTAATCGGTTGGGGGGCTTGGACTGGGGGGTACTTGGAACGGCACCTCCACCTCTCTTCGGGTCAGGTCTTCCTCGGCATCCCAACCCGCCGTAATTCATCCACCCGCAGAGTCCACACTGGTGGTCGGATTATCTTGGGCTTTTGCTATGACAAGTAACTATAACCAACATCCTTGTACATACCTCTTTACATACTGATTAGCTATTTCCTGAGGATGACTTTTTACATATATATATATATATCTTTATTTTTTTAATTTTTATTTTTTAAATACATCTTTATTGATTTCAGAGAGAGAAAGGGAGAGAGAGAGAGAAACATCCATGATGAGAGGGTCACTGATTGGCTGCCTCCTGCATGCCCCCGACTGGGGATAGAGCCCACAACCCGGGCATGTGCCCTGACAGGGAATCGAACCCCGACTGCCAGGATCCTAGGTCGACGCTCAACCCCTGAGCCACGCCCAGCCAAGCCGGATGACTTCTTTAAGTAAAAGCTCAGGGCAGATACATCGATGATAAAAGTAACACAATCATTTACTACCTACCATGAGGCAGACGCTTTCATCAGTGAGCTCACAGCACCTCTGTGAAGCCGTCTATCCCCTTTTTACAGATGAGAAAAATGAAGCTTACAGAGGTTCACTGACGTGGCCAAGGTCACAGGGTGGTTGCAGGCTGTTCCCTTGGCAACCCTTTCTTTTGTTTTTTAAGTCGTCAGATTTCCAACGACTTTCGAGACCTGCCAACCCTCCTCATCCACGGGGCGGAGGCCTGCCTGATGTCCCTGGTCATCGGGTTCCTCTATTACGGCCACGGGGCCGTCAAGCTCTCCTTCATGGACACGGCCGCCCTGCTGTTCATGATCGGAGCGCTCATCCCGTTCAACGTGGTCCTGGACGTCATCGCCAAATGTGAGCGCCCCGGGCCCCCACGGCCCATGCATGGAGCGGCCGGGCACTCGGCCTCGGCCACCCCCTGAACTGGCCCGGAGCCGACCTGTGTGCCCTGCGCTCCCAGGGAGAACAGGTTTACTGAATAATTGTCACCATGATTGTGAAATCAACGATGATAATTGTTTGCAAAGTTCACACATTACTATTAGTATGCAAATGAAAGCAAATCACCGAGGCGTCTGAGGCATCCCTCTCCTAGCAGGATTCGTGCTTGACAGCAGGTACAAGCCACAGAATTGCAGCATCCAAATCAGGGCGCTTGCACTCTGCCTGGTTTTGTTTTTTTTAATCAGACATTTAGGCAATATAAGTTTTTAATTGTACTAAGAGAGACTGAAAAACAGAAACACTGTCAATTCATTTCACTTTCATCCTCCTCTTCTCCCCTCTCCTAGGTCACTCCGAGAGGGCAATGCTTTACTATGAACTAGAAGACGGGCTGTACACCGCTGGCCCATATTTCTTTGCCAAGGTGACTGGTCAGGGCTGAGAGCGAGTGGCTGGGCGGCGGGTGGGGGCAGGGAAAGCTGCACCGCATCGTGCAGACGACCCTGAGGAGTGCTTTGCTGAACGGGGGCCGTCACCACCTGTGGGTGTAGGTGCCGCGTTCCCCAGGGGAGTTTATAGACTTGATGTTTTTTAAACACTTACCAGAAGGCCAGCAGAAACCTTAAGAAGAAAAGGTGGGAAACACCTAGCGTACCTCCCCCCCCCAGTCCCAGCTTGTCCCCGGAGCAGGCCGGGGAGGTGCTGCTATTCTCACCGCAGGGAAGCGAGGCTCAGAGAGGTCGTGCGGCTGTCCCAAGGCCACACAGCTGCTGGGCCTGGGCAGGCGGGGTGGGCACACGAGACCAGGTCCCGCGAGCAGACACCTCCTGCCCCCCTGGGGGCCACTGCTCTGGCCCGCCCGGGGCGCACACGGCGTCTGCGGGGGCCGGCGGTGAGCTCGTGCCCCAGGGTCCCGCGTGCCCGCACCCCCGGCTGCGGCCTGGTCACGGGAGGGGGGGACGTGGCGGGGCCGCGGCCTTTCGCGGTCCAGGAGCCAGGGAGTGGAGGCGCCGGCCCCACATCCTCGCGGGCGGCCCTTTGCAGGTCCTCGGGGAGCTTCCCGAGCACTGCGCCTACATCGTCATCTACGGGATGCCCACCTACTGGCTGGCCAGCCTGCGGCCGGGCCCCCAGCCCTTCCTGCTGCACCTCCTGCTGGTGTGGCTGGCCGTCTTCTGCTGCAGGCTCATGGCCCTGAGCGCGGCCGCCCTGCTGCCCACCTTCCACATGTCCTCCTTCTTCGGCAACGCTCTCTACAACTCCTTCTACCTCACCGCGGGCTTCATGATCAGCCTGAACAACCTGTGGACAGGTGAGGCTTGCGGCCCAAGCCTGCTTCGGCCGGAGACGAACGCTCCTCATTTAGGTCCAGTTCGAGGCGCAGGTGCCCTAAGAGAATAACTGCAAAGGGGTGTGGGTGGCACTCTTTTAGAAGCCCCAGCTGACACTTGGGAGCCACCCCCGACTCTCCCTCGCGCCCCACATCACCAGTGAGCCAGGTGCATTCTGCCTCCGTCGCCCTGAAAGCTGTCACTGCCGCATCCCCCGGCCCGGGTCACCCCATCCTAGGCCCAGGCAAGCGCCCGGCCCCTGCGCCCCTCTCAGCCCCCACCGGTGCAGAGCCAGCTCTCTAAGGGCAAGTCCCTGGGGCAGGGCCTCCGCCCGGCTCTGCGGGAGCCTGCAGGCCGCACCCGTTCCCCACCTTCCCCGGCTCCCCTCGCGGCCAGGCCTTTCCTGACCCCCAGGCAGGGTTCATTCTCCCCCCCTGCCATCTTACCGCCCCAGGGGCAGGACCCAGACTTGAAAACTCTCTGGTTGGGGGCTGCTGAGCACCTGCTGGGAGGGACACCCCATGAGTTACCCTCTGAGCTGTTATGGACCAACCTGTGGTGACCCCACAGCCTCTGGCCACCCCACCCCCGGCCCCGCCCGTGTCCCAAGCTGCCCCCTGCCCTTCCCCCTTTAGCCCTGTCCCCTCCCTGCTCCTTCAGGGACTCGCTTCCCCAGGGCAGAGCCACCCGGCCCGCTCCGGCCAGGGCCCCGCGGGTGTGAACAGTGTGCCCCTCGCTGTCCTCAGTGCCGGCCTGGATTTCCAACGTGTCCTTCCTCCGGTGGTGTTTCGAGGGGCTGATGCAGATTCAGTTTAAAGGGCAAACTTACCACCTGGCGGTTGGCAACCTCACCTTCCCCATCCCGGGGGACAAAGTAAGTAGCCGGGGCTCGGGCTGGGCCCGCGGTTCCATCTGGACGTCCCAGCAGCTCACTGGTGTCGGTCCCCAGATCCTCAGCTCCATGCACCTGGGCTCGCACCCGCTCTACGCCATCTACTTCATTCTCATCGGCATCAGCGGCGGCTTTGTGGCCCTGTACTACGTGTCCTTGAAGTTCATCAAGCAGAAGTCAAGCCAAGACTGGTGACCCAGCCCGGCCGCCCGCGGCGGGCCGAGCCGACCGGCCTGCGCCCGGCCTCCCGGAGCCGGCGGCGCTGCAGTGGCGCGAGGCGGCCACACGATGGCAGTAGAAGAAAGACGGTCGGAGGGATTTCTCCTGGCGGCCGCGCCTGAGCCGCCCGGACAGCGGGAGCCGCACTGGGCACATCCGCAACGTCGCTAATTTATTTCCTTTTGATATGTATTTATATAGGCAACTCGGCACAGGGTGGGAGGAGATTAGGTAGGAATCGAGGCCATGTAAGATTTTTTTTTTATTGTGTGTTCACCCCCCAAGTCAAGACTCCCTGGGTCACCATCTGACCCCCCGCCCCCTTCTGCCCCCTTCCTGCTGGTAATGACCACACTGTTCTCGGTGCCTGTGAGTGTTGGTGGGGGTTTGCTTGATCCCTTCACATTTTTCACCCAGCCCCCAAACCCCCTTCCCTCTGACAGCTGTCAGCCTGTTCTCTATCTTCGAGTCTATTTTGTTAGTTTATTTTGTTCACTAGATTCCACATGTAAGTGAAATCGTATGGTGCTTGTCTTTCTCTGACTGGCTTATTTCACTTAGCGTCATACTCTCCAGGTCCATCCCCGCTGTTGTGAAAGGTAAGATTTCCTTCTTTTTCACGGCTGAGTAGTATTCCACGGTGTAAATGTAACACTGCTTTTTCACCCACTCACTTACTGATGTGCACTTGGGCTGCTTCCAAACCATGCAAAAATTGATAAGGCCCGGAGGAAGCAAGAACATAATAGCTAGTGGAATATATGGCCTCATCTTCCAGAGCCCCCAAACTCTGTGTTCAGTCACTGATAAGACAGAAAATGACCTAAAACCTACCAGTGAGATACTATCCCTTATCTTTGTGTGGGGTCATGTGCTCCAAAGGCCAAACTGAACAATTACAATTTACTGAGCATCTATTCTGAGCCAGGTACAGTACAAAACTTCATGTGGCTGACATTCACTTCTCAAAATAACCTTTGTGGTGGGGTGGATGGAATCCCATTTTATAGATGGGGAAGCAGGCACAGACAAGCTGGTGTGCTAAGCGAGGCCACATAGCTACTGTGCAGTGGGATTCCATGGAGGTCAGGAAAGCCTTTTAAGCCTTTAGAAGTTAGAGGGTAGAAGGCCAGGCAGGAGCCACTGTAAAGCTTAGAATCCCAAGAAGGTTCCAGAAGGTAGAGGTATTTTTGTTTGTTTTTAATCCACACCTGAGGATATTTTTTCCATTGTTTTTCAGAGATAGTGGAAGGGAGGGAGAGAGACACATCGACTGGTTGCCTCCCTCAGGGGGACCGGGGATGGAGCCTGCAAGAGAGGTACTTGCCCTTGGTCAAAATCGAACCCAGGACCCTTCAGTCCATGGGCCGACGCTCTAACTACTAAGCCAAACCAGCCAGGGTGAGATAAAAGAGTTTTATAGAGGCTGCGTCAGCTCAGCCAGTTGCACCTCACTGGCCACGGCTGGGCCTCAGGACCACCCCTGAACCTCTCCCAGTGGCCAGGGTATGGGATGGAGCAGTCCAGGTCGCAGGTTTCATGTCTGAGCATCGAGGACTATTTGATACCAAACAGGAGCATGGGAAGTGGGGAGGGGATTGTTCCCAAAGGAAAACCAGAGTCTGGAACCAAAAGAGGGGTGGGCTGTGTTTTTAGGAGGCACAGGTTCCCCAGGCCCTAGCAGCCTGGGAACTGGTTAGACAGGGAGAATCTCAGGCCCCACCCAGACCCACTGAATCAGAATCTGCATCTTAAGGAGACCCCTGGGTGATCTGCATGCACGTTCGAGGAGCGGGGCCCTTACATAATACAACCATCAGCTCAGGCTATTCACATTGTCACAGTGCAGCATTGCCCTTACACCGCCCGACGGGCAGAGCCCATTTAAGATTCACTAAGTGCTCTGACTGGCCCTTCACAGCACAAGGGTCCAGATCAGGATCAAGTGTTGGATCTAGTTGTCAGTGGTCTCCGGTTTACAACAATCTTCAGCTCTCCTCGACTTTCCCCACCTTGACACACACAGGTTTTATAGAATAGCTGTCAATTTGGATTTGTCTGGTATATTTTCATGATTAAATCAGGGTCAAGCGCCTTTGGCAGGTGTATCACAGAAGCGATGTAGTCGTCTCATTGCATCCTACCAGGTGATTTCAATTTGTCCTGCTTTGAGGATGTTCACTTTGACCCCTTGATGAGAGGGGTGTGCGCCAGGCTTCTCCGGTCAAGTACTATTTTCCCTGCTTTTGTAATAAATAAGCATTTTGTAAGTAGGTACTTTGAAATATGTAAATTTCCTATTCATTAAACTTTCCATTCCTTTGAAAATGTATCAATATCAACTTGTGGTTTCCTACTTTATTCAGTGTGTTATATCCCTCGACTATCATTATTAATTTTGATGCTGAAATTGCCCGGTTTGGCCATGGGAGACCAGTCATTGACGCGCCCCCTCATTCCGTGAACACATGCTCTCACAACAGAGCCTTCCAGGCTCATCGTGTACATCCCCACCCTGCTCTGGAAGCAGACGTTTCTCTAAAGAATTACGGTTCCTCTTAGTGGAAAGTGGTTTGTAAAAGCCAAGATCTGAGTGACAGGCATGCCCACTACTACTGGGGTGTCACTGCTCTCAGGCCTTCTCGGCGGACAAAGCTGAGGAATATATGCTATCTGCACATTAACATACCCAGTTCCGATCCAGCACCACAGGGCTGGCTCCACTCTCCCTCCTCCAACTGTAGCAGCTTAGCTTCCATCAGCCTCAGTATTTTCGCTCGTCTGGCTAATGCCCTGCGTAGAACCACGTTCCACCTACCTGCTGCCTTCCGGCCCTCCCCGCCCTGCTGGGCTGCCGCTCCCGCCAAGCTGTCCCCAGTCGCACGGAGGCCTTCCTCACCCTACTCTGGTCCCCCACAGCTCCCCCCACCCCCGCTGGGCACCTAATGGCTTTAGGCCCGAATGGAGAAGGGAGGAGGAAGCGGCTTTGGGTTTTTTCGTTAACTCCCCAGTGGTTCCTGTGCAGAGGGTCGACAGCCACCGAGGCCCGTCGCTTGTCCCTGTGAGAGTTACTGCCACTCAGCCTGCAGAGGGTTTTCCAGCTCAGTGGGCTCCGGGGTGCAGGGCTGTCGGGGAAGGGGGCAGTGCCAGCAGAGATGGAGAAACTCCGGCTGCCACCTTTCAGGTTTTTTTTTTTGTTTTTTTTTCCCTAGAGCATCTCATATCCTTGGTTCCCCACCCTGGAGCTTTAACAAATGCCAGTGTGGCCCAACCCCTAGAGATTCTGATCCCACTGGTCTGTTTTTAAAAAATGCTTCCCGGGCAGGTGAGGCCGGGAGAAGCCGTTCCAGAGGCACACAGCAGCCCGGTTAGCCCGCCCTGCGCTGCCAGGGTGGGGGTCTGCGGATGCGTCCTTATCGAAAGCGGGGATTGCAAACTTTTCCTGTTAAGGGTCAGAGAGCAAATAGTTTAGGCTTTGAGGCCACAAGGCCTCTGTCACAGCTAATCGACTCTCGTTGCAATGTGAGAGCCGCAGGCCTCTCCAGAGTGCGGTGGTGTGGCCGTGTTCCAACGGAACACTCACAGAAGCGGGCGGCCTGCTGGACTTGGCCCCAGGCTCTGGTTTGCAGACTCTCCATGAAAACGTAGCGGTTTTGAAATTTGCATTTCAAGCCCTCCAACTTCAAGTTATGCTGTAGACAGGGAAATTTTAATTAAGCAGAAAATAATTACCTGTATTGACCCAAATATTTCCTGATGTGATTTAACTGTCCTAACCTTGCCCCGGGTCAAGCTAGTCTCCCTGGTCGGGCTCACAGAGGCAGAGCTTCAATTTGCCTTTTTCTTTCCTGCTTTTCTTCTGGTTTCGATCGCAGATTAAACAGCTAGCAGTAGCGATATTTAAATCCGCACCAAACACAACTACAGACCTGGGGCTCAGGGTTCTACTGAGACGCAAATTAGTCCCTTAGCAGAGGGGTTCGGCACAGCCGCCTGTGCCACTGTCCCTTGGGCCTAGCACGTGTCAGAAGCACCAGGCAGGCTCTGCGGAAGGAGCTAGGGGCTCGGATGTAGGAGTGGGGGGGGGGGGCACCTTGCTGGCCGACCTGTGCTTATTTGGGAAATACATCTAATGCTCATGCCTGAAAAAAAAAATCCTTATTTGCAAATAGTCTAAACTATGTAATTCAAATCTCAAGTCACCTGTCACTTGGTTTTGATAATAGGATTGATTTTCCCTTTAAAGGGGCTGGGGTGCAGGGCAGTGTCCGAGCCCCAGGGCAAGGTCTGCCCGAGGCAGCTTCTGCAGGGGGGGCAGGCGGACGGAGCACAGCCCACTCTGGCTGGCAGGCCCGCCAGCAGAGCAGGTGGCGTTACCAGCTAATAATTAAAACAATAATGTTTCAAGCAGTGGGCTGAGACTTTCAAACACACACCAACTCAACGGCTGGTTACACTTCTCCCGTTCTGGGCAGTAGTGCTCACATTTGTTGGTACCACTGTCCTGCCTTCTTGTAAAACTGGGGGTATTACTTGTTTCCCCAAGCCGCTAACAAGCCCCCCTGCCCTGTGTCAGCAATACGGTTTCCGCTGTTCACTGCACTCTTGCACCGTGCTTGTGTTCAGCCTGAGGTTACCTGCATTTCCATCACGCATTTGAGAGCCCCTCTCCTCCTCACTGCAAACTTGAAAACGTTTACATACAAGAACACAGGTTTTAAAGGACTTCTTGGGCCTCAAACCCAACATCTAAGCTCTGAGCTACAAAGTGGCATCTTTGATCTCTTAAGAAAATAAGTGTGTGTGAGAAAACCCTCCAATGCACACAGACCATACATTTCAGACAGAACTGATTTGGATGGGAGACAGGTGCTATGCCCACTGATTCACTCAATGATGTTTACTGGGCACCCACCAGTGCCAGGCTCCGCTGCTGGGTCTGCAGAGCTCTTGGAGAGCTCATGCTCTTGTGGAGGAAATGACAAAAACAAGTAAATAATGAAGACAATTTCAGCCAGTGCACACCCGGGGCAGGGCTCGTGGTGATACTACGTTCAAGAGAACGAAGCATGGAGCTGAGAGCTGACCACTGTCCAGACAAATGTGCAGGGGCGCCAAGTCTGAACTTGGTTCAGTGTTTTTGCTCTACCTGGAGACAATCATGTTTCTTTATTTCATGCAAAGAAGAAAAAGATAAGTGCCTATTTTGAATTTGCTAATGTAGCCATTTCTTTTATTTGTACTAAGGCTACATAATGTGGGCTTTGTAAAGTCTGCAGGATACATTTCTAATGGAAACACTCGCGTGCATGACTGTACAACAGCAAAGCAATAAATTACCATGATTTTGTACCCCCTGCTGCTATGAGTTCCATCAGACTTCAGGAATGTTGCTTTCACTTAAAAAAAAAAAAACCTCTACAAATATTGGTTTGTCAGGAAAACAAATATTAAATGCCAATTGTGCTCAAAGACATGAGAAAAAGTGTGCAGTTCAGTCATTGTGGACTTGAGAAATAAATTGTACCGGGAAGAGCAATTTGCAACATAAAGCTTGCTTAATAATTTACTGGAATCTGCAAACTCAGTGATTATGCCAGGCAATGGGCATTTGATTAAATTGAAGAAAATAACTACAGTATAAGCTGTCCAGAGACTGAGAACACTTGTATTAACATGAAAAGCTTTAAAAAAAAAAAATTAGAATGCTCTTAGAGATTCCAATTTTACTTTTAGCTGGATTGCTTCAGGTTTTTTTTTTGTATTCTCATAGTAACTAAATGACTAGTCAGAGTACTAGCCATGTGATATATGGCTGTTATTCTGGGCATATTCACTCCGTAAGCCCATGTTTTCTCACCATGAACATCAGGCTAGAGGGGTGCCTGGCACATGGGTAGTACATGGTCAGCGTTAGCTGTGAAGAACCCACAGGACCTGCTAGAGGCAACTCGATTTACTGTGAATGCAAAACCAGGACTATGCTTGGCCCGGGGACACACATGAAACAAAGAACTGGTCCTCAGGGCGTCCACAGCCTGTGTGATACTTGCCATTTCTCGAGGCTTCAGGAGCCCTAGAAAGACAGTAATTACCATACTGGGCGGGGAGAGGGGCGGAGAGCGCAGGCAGGTGACACTGAGGCCAGCCCAGCGAGCACGGAGAAAGGAAGAGGAAGGCCGCGGAAGGAGTGCTGCCGCCCGGTGCAGGCTGCCGAGCCCTGCGGCTTAGAATGCTCCTGCTCTTCTGACACATAAAGATAAAATCCCCTACATTTTAAAGTTGCTTTACTATACCCAACTCTACTAATTCTTGCCAACTCTGCACCACAGAGATCTCCCATTACTTATCCGCTTGTCCTTAAAACAGTGACTTTATTGGTTCTCCACACACAAACTGTACACTAAGGAGATTCTGGTAACTAGAGGCCATCACACAATTTTAAATTTAAAACGTTAAGAGTAAAGTTCTCGAAATGGCTAAAAGTGGCTATACAAAAATCTGACATAATAAAAATGAGGAAGCCCACAGGTTTTTGAAATACAATTTATTCAAAGCATTTCACATGAAAATTATACTAGGCTCAAATACATGGATGCTAAGTTACATATAAAACACTATAGTTTCCGGAAGTTTACAATGACATTTACTTTTTAGAATTAGCTGTTTGCTTATGATTTGAGTCTAAAATGTATTATTGAGTGTTGCTATAATTGTGTTTACTTTGTATTTCTATTTATTTTAATTTCACTGGTAGATATTTAGAAAGCATTCATAAGACCACCTAGAATATACAATTATTAAATTTTAAATACTCATGTTCAAAAGGGAAAGCCAATCAGTGCTAAAAATATGACAGGACAGTGCTTTGTTAATACATCTAACATATTCAATGGCCCCAGCCTGCCGTTTAGAATGTTAGGTGAGGATTTGTGACCATTTCCTCTGCACTACATCCACATTTTACCAGAGTCAACATACAAAGCTGGCTTAGAGTCACTTCATACAATTGAGATTGTACTGTTTCCCCAAAGATGACTGCGAAGACCAGATTATGTCCCAGGGTTATGCCTCATTTCAGAGACCTATGTTAATGAACATTAGTAAAATTTAGCTCAACAATTAGCATAACTGCAAAAAATAAGGTCTGCTGCAGCGGAATCACTAATGGAGTGAGGCTCATGGCAGATCAGACAATATCATAACCACAACATGTACAGGCCCTGCACTGGGGTGGTGGTGTCACAAAGTCCTTTCGGCTTGGGCTCAGCACTGGCGGGGCTGAGATTTCTTAGGTCTAACTCTACAAAAAAGATGAAGAAAAGCATAGCCTATGTCATAACAACATTTCTTTCTTGGCTCTCCTCCATCATCCCGCCCTCTCAAGCCATCCTGTGTTAGGAATAAATACAAGCACATAAATAGATTAACTTGTCATTTATTTATTTTTGTCCTCTCAAATACATTTAAAAAATAACATTTTAGACAGAATCACAAATACACACAAAACAAAGTAGGGTATGCTTGTTTCACAAAGGGTTTTCCCTTAATTCCTTCAACTGCTTTGCATAAAATTCAAAGCTTTCCTGTTGAGGAGACAAAAAGGGAGGGAAGGTAAGATAAAATTACTAGCAATGAGGTGATGGTACAACATGTAAAAATCACGAAGTACTGCAAACTGGCAGCAAAGATTGCTGGGCCCAAGGCAGCCGTGCGCCCTCAATCTTCAGCACTCCTCTGTTTCATGACATCGCCAGCTCAAGGGCCCCAAATTTAGAGGAAATGCTAGCACCAGGAGCTTGTGTGTGAGAGTGTGCGTGTAGATATTTATACTTGGGTATGAAAGGTTGAGGTGTTTGAAATAAACATGGTGTAGTGACTTTCAGTTCCATGACACAATAAAAGGAAATACTGCGTACATGATTCATCTTGTTAAATAGAATAAAACAGAACTTCCTAGGCAACCTACTGAATGGTAGAAAATATCTGCATAGCATATATCTGCTGAGTGGTTAATATTTAAAATACAAGAGGAACTCAGACAGATCAATAGCAAAACACCCCCAACCCTATTAAAAAACTGTCAGAAGATCTGAATAGACATTTTTCCAACTAAGACATACAGACTGCTAACAGGTACATGAAAAGATGCTTAGTATCACTAATCATCAAGGAAATGCATATCAAAACCACAAGGAGATACCACCTCACACCTGTTAGAATGGCGATTATAAACGACAAGAAATAACAGGTGTTGGTGAGGATGTGAAAAAAGGGACCCCTATGCACCGTTTCTAGGAATACAAGTTGGTATAGCTACTAGGGAAAATAGTATGGAGGTTCCTCAAAAAATTAAAAACAGAACTATCATATGACCCAGCAATTCCATTTCTGGGTAATTATCCAAAGGAAAACCCCCCCACTAATTCAAAAGGTATATGCAACCCCATGTTCATGAGGCATTATTTATAACAGCCAAGACATGGAAACAACTTAAATGTCCATCAAAGAATGAATGGATTTAAAAGATGCGCTACACATACAACCAGAGGAATATTCAACCATAAAAATGGACCCTGAAGGCATTTTGCTAAGAGAAGTCAGACAGAAAAAGAGAAATCCATATCATCTCACTTATATGTAAAATCTAAAAAATAAAACACAAAACAGAGCTCATACATAAAGAGAACATACTGGTGGCTGCCTGAAGGGGGGTGGGGGGTGAAATGGGTGAAGGGTCAAAAGGAACCAATTTCCAGTTATAAAACCAGTAAGTCATGAGGATGTAATATACATCATGGTGCTTATTAGTTAACAATACTGTATTACATATTTGAAAGTAGCTAGCAGAGTGATTCTTCAAAAGTTCTCATCACAAGAAAAAAATTTGGTTATGATGTATGGTGACGGATGTTAACTGGACTTATTGTGGTGTCATTTTGCAATATATACAAGTATCAAATCATTACACTGTACACTTCAAACTAATGTATCTTGTCAATTATACCTCAATAAAATTGTCCTAGATGAAGAAATAAAAATAAACTTGTTTAAACTGAACAAGCAATTAATAGTTCTATAATACACTTGGCTATTGAAATATAAGTTATTAAATGCTATTTCAAGTTGAAATAATGAGAAAACCACATCAAGGACATTTGATAAATTCACACCTATAGCTGAGGGTCTGAAACTGACCTTGTATTTTAAACCTCAGTACCAGAGGGCTATGTTCTCCCACAGCCCATACCCAAGGTGTGAAGGTTCAGTTCCCGAAACCCTCCCCTGAGGGTTTTACACAGAGATCTAATCCTCATGTAATTAAGTATTCAACTTATTTTTTTTAGACATTATTGTGAAGCGTACATAAATCTGTAGAAGTAATTCTTTTCCCTTTAATTAAGAAATACTCACAGGGGGTTCAGTAAAAGGGACGGGCTCTCCAGCATTCTTCAGCAAGACTGCATAGCGTTTTAGAAACAGATCATCCAATTTTATATTCTTTGCAGTCAAATTTTCATACAGTGTTTTAGCGGACGAGACATCATTGTCCAAAACTGAAGAAAAAGATATTAATCACAGATAAAGACAACCTGTCTTCCTCTTTTCCCAAAACACTTAGCTATTCAGAGACTCGTGTCTTCCTCCTTGGATCCCTTTATCCCAAGGCAAACGAACTTAACTGCCTTTAGCAAAAAGCCACATTCAGAATCTACCAGCTCCCTCACTCCTCCTCTACATCTCTCATTCAGAATTATTCACTATGGAAGAGAAGGAAAATGACAAATATGACTATTTTAAAAGGTCCACGATTGTAAAAGTGACTACAAACTGAAGTCCTCAACCACAGAGTACGCACACATCACTCAACGTGCTTCTGCTTAAAACCATACTTTGAAATCAAACTAAATCAGGGATTGTTGTGGTAAATTATGCAGAATCTTTATCTACATCAATATCAAGATGATCAGTTAAGCAACACCAAGACGACTTTCAATACATTCTTCTGTTATAAAATAAGCAAATATAAGGAATATAGTTAGCTACAATGACAAAAAATCCATACATAATTAATATACATAAAAAGCTATATACATCTATATAATGTTAACAAGTTACACTAATATTTCCATTAAGTGGATGATAGACTAGCCTAGGAGCTAGGTTTAGCTGGCTTTCCACTTAGGCTGATTTGCGGACGTTTCCTTTTTACATTTACTGTTGAGATTATGGGGGCTCTGCTACTAACTGTCGGTAAATGTTAACATATAAGCACCTAACAACCCCCTTACCCTACACTGAGGTTCTATAACCAATCCCAACTGTGGTCAGCCTCCAGGATGGATGTGAGAAGTTTAGGAATCAATCCAAGGATCTCCCAAAAGAGAGCGAGGGTGGATGACTCACCAGCCTCACTGGGTTTGTAGGTTGGGTGAATTCAATTTCCTATGTCAGTCCTTTCCCTGCCACTGTCAAGGGCTCAGCTCAGCGCTACCACCTTTCTTTCAGAAAACCGCTAGAAAACTCTCCCATTTTCCCTTTCCCCACTTCCTGATCTCCCTGCTCCTCTCCCTCCCAACTGACCAAGTGGGATTACACAATTTAGTAGTTTTATGCTGTTTGACCCTATTTCATGTTACTTAGTTACTATTTAATATCTGCCAATTCCCCAAATGGAAGTTTAAGAAGGTTTATGATTACAGCTCTGCTTTGAAATGCATCATGTTCTCCTGACAAGGGTGGAAAACTGGAGAATTAATTTACTAATTCTGATTGTAGTCTGTTGTCCTGCCAATAAAATCAAAAGAGCAATTCTTTATTTACCCCTTGCCTCAAGTGAGCAAAATCAGTGGTTGGCAGATGGGCAGGTGATCAAAACTTAGAAAAGCTAACTTATTTTGATTACTGAGAAAACTTTAGATTGGTTCCCTTTCATATGTGATGGGCAGGCAATCAGGGAACTGCTTAAAAGATGATAATTTCCACTGTGACTTAAGGTAAGATTTGGAGCCCACTTTTTAGTTAAGGGCTTGTTAATCAAAGGCCTGGGTAGGCAGGGAGGGTACTGAAGAAGCAAGAAGGCAAGGCAAGCAACAGTCTCAAGTATGTACCTATTTCATGTAGTGTTTCAGGTGGCAGGGCCTTGGGGAAACTGGATTGCTCCCAGTATGTAAACCCAAGCGGACTTCCAGATCTTTCCAGGAGCCTGGGATCCTAACTCAATACCCCTGGGCCCCTCTGAAGATGCTCAGTGATACTTGTTTTATGTTAAAGAAACATATTCTAAAGCTAAATAAATTATTTATATAATAATTATCTGATAGGAGTACTACCTTTGAGCTGAAGACTTAGTTGACTATATTACAATTATTTAAATCACTTAAATAATATAGTCAGATTAAACTTATTACCGTATCTTTTCATGATGGAACTATATATTTCTTCTTTTTCAGTTAATTCAGGAATCAGTTCTAACAAAGATTTCAATACTGGTGCCTAGGAAATTAAAATACAGGTCAAAAGAACTGTGAAATAAAACTGATATATAGACATTACAAAATCCTGACAATAATTACAATAGAATTGCCTACTCAATTTAATGGACTATTTTCCCTTCTGTATACAGGCTGGGTTCCATTCCAGACCACTGCAAGAAAGCAAGTATCGTAATAAAGCAAGTCATAATTTTTTTGCTAATGGAGGGTCTTGTCTTATATTTGTTAAAAAAAAAGAAAAAAAAAGCGACATCTGTGAAGCCCCGATTAAACAAAATGCATTCATATGAGGTATGCCTGTATCTTAGTATATGATGCTGATTGAGTAATTTACAACCAAAACAAACAAGTACTTTTTAAGTTAATGCACTCCCATTTACATTTCCATGAATATTTTCCTAAAATATTATAAAGATTGCTTCTTTTATCAGTTGTTAACCATACCAAGAAATTATGAGATCCCAAAGCATAGAAAAGATAAATAACTGTATCTTTAGGTACCAAAAATTTTAGGTGAAATGTGAAAAATTCAAGGCAAACATTCTGAAGTTCCCCTACTTGGTATATAAATAGAACATTTGTGGATCTCACTGGAAATTTTACTTGACTGCTTTCACCTTTTAGTTCCTGTAGTGAACATGGAAACTGCCACACCCTAGTGAATAACCACTGAATACTTCCAAACACCAGTATTGCTGGGTGAATAAAGATGAATTTTATACAGCTTTATGCCCTGTTCCCATCTCACCAAGAGAAGCTAAATCTGGCTTAATTATTCTACTGTCCACTAGATAGGCTTTGTAACTGGAAGTTTTAACCCCGCAACTTAAAGTGCCCAGGGAGGAATATTGTTCTAAGCAGATCTATTACTGAACATTTCCCATCTCATCTTATTAGCAAGGAAAGGAGGTACTTTACTTGGGAGAGCCCCATATGTGAAGTGACAAATGCTTTTGAGATCTCTTAATACTTCTTTATCACAAATTTTAAAAAATATAGTCTCTTTGAAAGGAAAAAACCCTATTTTGAAAAAGTGTTTTGTTGTAAATAAATACACGAGCCAGAGATAAAATTTGCAATTAGGTAAAAACAAAAAAATTTTTAAGTGTGTGCATGTGTGTGGGAAGTAGTAAGCAGAAATTAAGAAAAACTTAGCCCTCCTAGACTGGAGACAACCTAAATGTTTCACAATAAAACAAACATTATAGTTGGCACTCAGTTTGAAACTTCATAATGTGCCCAAATAAACAAAGAATGGGGTTCCTAGTGCTCAACAGGTAAAATCAGATCTAAACAATTTTTTTAGAAGTACGCTTTCTTTTTTCAAAATAAAAAATAGAACTTGGTTCTGTTTTACATACCATGCATGCATCTTTTAGTGTATGTAAGAAAGTGTACAAATTGAGAACATTAGCTTCTGGCACATACCAACTTTAAGGCCAAATGGCTAACCTACCTGATGGTTTACACCTGATAAATAGTCAAAAATGGTCACATGATGAGAGGAGTGCTTCTGTACACTGTTACAAGTACCAAGTGACCTAAGCAACAGGATTTTTCTCTTTCATTTCTAGGGCCCGTGGGGCTCTTGATGCATAACTATGCGCATGGAGCACTGATTGCATGAACTTGTTTTGCATTTCTAGTACAACTAAGGAGCCAGAATCGACTTTCTATCAACATTTAAAAATGTAAACAAGTATAGACAAGTAAAGTCTTTGATCCTTATAGTGTTTTTAGATCAGGTCCTGAAGCAACAAGCTCTGATGTGATAATCATACCTCTGAACGAGACTGGCTTACAGCATCACTGATTTGTCAGTTAGTTAGCACCATACCTTTCCTGGGCTCCGAGTACTCCTCAGACAGAACACCACGAAAATTGGGGTTTGTTCAGCAATTGCACCGCATCTCTAAAAATTAAAACATTATTCAGTAAGTTAAGGTTTCTGATAAACAAGCAGACTAAGGTGAGTATTTTCAATTAATAAAGTTCATAATAATACAGTAATGTATCATGACCAACAGGGGGGCATAGTAGTCGACCAATATTTTTAAGGCAGGAAAAAAGAAAATGAGTGCAAGCTAAGTCAAGCTTTTGTGAATGCTGCCCTTGGCATTGCAAGTATAAAGTTTGTTTAAAAGACAAGGGAAAAATTAAACTAATGCTTCAACAACCACAGAATAAGGTTTAGGACTGCAAAGAAAGAGGAAAAAAAGAAACACTATTCCTCTCCAATTATACTGCCAAGCATTCACAAGTGAGCTAGGGATCATAAGGTTAATTATACATTTAATAAGGTGTCAGGGAGATAACTGCTCGTTTCTTTATAAAAATTAAAATGTACAAAGCAAGTTCTCTTTAAAGTATAATTACCTACACTTATGCATACAAAAGGACTGATTTCAATCTCTCTATTTTATAAAAGGCTTTCATTGCAACAGACAGCCAGTGCTTGAGAAAGAGACAAAAGTTAAACTAAAAAAAAAAGTTTGTATGACAGACCAGATAAATCAAGTGTCTATCCAATCTTAGATGCTATAGTAAAATCAAAATGGCAAGACAATATTTTAGTTTACACTCTTTGTCGATGTCATTCCTTAAGTTTCTAAAAACACATTCCTCTTTCAAAGCTTTAAAACATTGTCAATACTAAAATGAATAGTATAAAAAGAACTTTTGGGGACACACAGAACATTTACATTATAAATTGATGTTTTCGACATCTGTGAATAAAGTATTCTTCAGTATAGCAAGAATAATCTTTTCCTGTTTGACAAGGAGGTAAAGGATGGGTAAAGGCTTTATCGTTTGAAACCTCAGTCTACTGAAGGGATGAAAACGAAAAGACTGCTGCTGTTGCATCAACACTCAGTGGTCAAGAGCCTCTAGACAGGCCACTGTGGCTGAATGCAACTCTGAGGGCAGCAGACGACACGGGTCATCTCCCACCCTAGGTGCTGTCAGTCGTGCTAAGAAGAGCCTTAAAAGATTCTGGCTCAGAACAAGCTGGTAGAGGAAATACCAAGTGCCACCTTTCTAAAAAGCCATCAAAATACTGTGTTAAAATGGAATGAATACTACCACATGTATAATTAGATCCACATATACCCATGGTAAGTACACTTAGAAATAAATGTACAAACAAAGATAAACTATTAGAGTTTCTTTCAAGACAGAACCTGAAACACTAAAGGCAGGAAGATTTTAAAAATTCCTGAAATCCCTATCATAAACTGCCTTTTCTGTTTTTGTGTTTGTTTGTTTGTTAAAGATAAAGAAACCAAACAAAACAATAAAATTTCTAATTAACTGGAATTTCTCTCTGGCCAGGAACAGGAGTGCAAAACCCTTAGATGCAATGCCAATTTACACTTTTACAAAACTGTTAACAGATATTTCTCAGGCATGCCTTTTAAAAATGGTTTGGATTCTACTGTCAAGCTAGATGAACTTTAAGGGTCAAAACTAGAGCTCAGGCAAATGGGTAGTTTCATCATCCCTATCTACTACTTAACAATGTTTCGAAGCTCATAAAAATGTAAGTGACTGTAATGCTATTTACTATCAGAAATTGGTCCCAGACCTCAATTTGACACAGGGAGTCTACATAAACACAGCCGTTGGCAGGATCATGGTGACTGTTTGACTGCCACCTGCTGGGAAGGGGCTCCCCAGTGGTGCCTGTTTGTGTACATTGCCAGTGGCAGCTCCGATCACCCACCGTTCGGCACTTGGAGCAGCTTTATATTTAGTGCTGTTAAAATAGCATGAATGCAGTTGTCTCCTTCCCTGAAGATTGCTAATTTAACTGAGAGTGCGGACCACAGAAACCTGATTTGTCATTTAATGTGTCTGTGACACACAAGTGAATAGAAAGCAAATTCAACTCTTAAACCTTGCGTAAGGCACTGAAAATGTTTGAGTGTTCAACTGAGAAGCTGTACTTGAAAAGCAAACATTTCCTACTTTTTGTTTGCAAACTGTGTTGCCATGGTGATGTACACTATTTACAGCATTAGAGAACTTAAAGTAGGAAATCAAATGAATCGTTTTGTGTTACCTACCTGCAGATAAACATTTGTCTTTAAATTATTTCAGCAAAATAAGTCTTCCTTCTTCCCCCACCCCCTAAATCTAAGGACATTTCTAGTCTAATCTGGCATGTTTAAAACCAGCAACCTACAATTTACAATCCAGTTCTTATCATGCAACCTTGATTAGCAATGAGCTTAAATGTGCTAGCAGCACCACACTTCGGTTCTAATATTCTACCATACACTTGTGTCAAGTAATTTCTCAATTTACTCCTCACAAGCCACCAGTCCCACTGCTCCACATGTGGTGGGGTTATTACCTGTAGGAGAGCTCTGGCATCATCCACCTTGCCCGAATCCACAAGCTGAAGGAAAAGGTCGGTAACAGGTTTGTACACTGCAAACTGATTGGCCAATCTCTCTGCCATGATGCTTACTGAAAAAAAAATGACAGGTAAGAAAAACTTTTTGTTTAAACTATCCACCAAAGAAATTTGGTACAGTCTTACTAGAGAGAAAATGTGCTTCTGTTTTTTGTTCTTTTATTTTTTTTTTAAGCAAGAACAGCTACTTACACTTTTCAAGTGCTGATTCCAACTGCTCCTCTATTACTCTTCTGAATAAGTATGCCAAGCCAAAGTACTGGGCTTCCATGGTTTGATTCCCTGAAGTAAGCATATTTTCAATGTTTTCTATTGCAACATCTATGTTATTGCTGTGAAAGAAAAGAAATTTTAAAGAAATATTTGCTCTTGTGTTAATACTACAGGAAGTTTCATATGAGAACTTACTTTGGGATTCACACATGCAAATGCTTTAGGAAAAAGGAAAACACATCCACAATTAACCAGATAAGCCCTGGCTGGTGTTGCTCAGTGGTCAGTGTCAGCCTGGGCACCCAAAGGTAGCGGGTTTGGTTTCTGGTCAAGGGCATATACCTGGGTTGCGGGTTTGCTCCCCGCCCTAGTCAGGGCCCCTGCAGGAGACAACCAGTCGATGTCTCTCTCTCATATAGATGTTTCTCTCCCTCTCTCCCTCCCTTCCTTCCACTATCTCTGAAAAGCAATGGAAAAAAATATCCTCAGGTGAGGGTTAACCAAATAAATGAATAAATAAATAAATTATAAAACAAAACAAAACACTATGCAAGTTGAACCCAATCACACTTAGGTAACAAAAACAATCACTAGGTGGTTTATGCTACAATAAGTGAAGTAGCTATTTATTTGAAAACACTGTTCTAGAGACAAGATCAAACTACTATATATGGAAGCATTCATGAGGATAACTTAAAAAATATTGTATCTTAAATATTTAATTTGATTTTGCAGCTCTTTAGATGTAAAATAAAAATGTGTGCTTTATTACAATTTTAGCTTTATAATCTACAGTGGTCACTACTGCATGAAGTAAAGGTAATATGTACTATCGCAGGAATCTTAAAGATGTTGATGATGTCTTTAAAATGTGTATTTCCAAGTCATAGTCATAAAAATTTTTTTCTGTCAGGTATTGTAAAACATTGAAAAATATTCAATTTGTACTAAAATTCTCAGAAAAAAGTACCTTCACATTTTACATTAAAAAGTCAATTACATAGTCTTATTTAACAAGTTATAGTAAAAAATGATCTATATGACTTTTTGGTTAAGGTACTGTTTAATTGCTACATTACAGTTATGATACACCAAATCTAAATAATCAATTTTATGTTGAAATTATCACCTAAAACATAAGAATTCCCTAACTAAAAATGAACACCCCATGACAATGAATTTTTCTTATGGGTTTAGTTAGAAAAATTATTCACTAGTGAATAAAAACATATTTTCCACATCACAGCAAACTGTGTTTATATGATAACATTTAAAAATTTATCTGCTCTTACTTGAAAAATTTCCTTGATCTTCCAACTTAACATAATCACATTTTCTCATTAAAGGGAAAGTTTAAAGTTCTATGTGGGGAAGTAAGTTTTTATAAAAGAGAAAACAAAACAAAACACAACTTTTTCTCTGCCCAAAGAAATAGAAACAAACAAAAAACCCTAAAAACCCACAAACATTACATTTTAGTATCACAACCCATTAAATGTATGTAAGATTAACTACTAAAGAACATTTTTTTTCTATAGGCCTGAAGAGAGTCAATTCCATAATTATCCCCATGAATCTTTAACTTGAGCAAAGTTAATAAAAACTAAGTTCTTATTTCCTTCTACAGTGGTGACTCTCTACAAGGAATCTAGAGATGGTGGTAAGAGAATCACATCTAAATGCCTCCCTTTCTGTGGGTGTGTGATGACAGGGGTGGATGGTAGGAGGGTGGGGAGACAGAAATTCCTATTTCTAACAATGTTCTAGTAGAGTGTTACCCTCAATGTTGCTGACAAACAATGAACTCATTTTTTACTTCTGTAACCAAGTGTTTCCACAAGGGCCTAGGCTGCATGAATGAGAACAGTTACCAACCGTGGAAAAAATTTTTACAAATTTAATAAATGTTCGTTATTCTAAGATTTCATTTAAAGCTAACACACATTTTGTAACATATAATAAATGATTCCCTAATAGTTAGAGAATAATCAGCAACTGGCATCAATATTTCCTCTGTAGTTGATATGGTTTCTAATAGCTTTGAAAAGTTTTAAAAGGTGGTATTAAAGATAATGCTCCTTCTAGAATCCAATGGAGAAAAAGAAAGCTTGAAAATACTCACTTCTTTATTTGTGCCAAAGCACTGTTATTGATGAAAACCATATTTGAAAGTCCAATCGACTCTTCGAGTCCATCTACCATCTTCTGAATTGCTTGTATGGTTTCTAAATCACCCTTCAAGGCACACGCCTGAATCAAGCGGGTCACTGCTATCCTAGAAGGTGTCTGCTTCAGATCCAAGGCCATCTTTAGCGTTGCTAGAGCCTCTACAATAGCAGAGCAGGTGAGTTTTTTTATATGAACCACACTGACTTTAATGCACTTTGAAAACCAACTTTTAAATATGAACACCAAACAGCATACACAAAAAGCTATGAATAATTTATTCTAGATTAAAGAAAATATTAATACTTTATAAGAAACCTAAAAAATAATAATTTATTTGACTACCTATGTCAGAGACCAGGGAAATGTCTTAAGTCACAGAAAATACAAACGCCAATTGAAAGAATGTGGGTATCATTCTGGGAAAATATTTAGTGACTAACTTCAAGGAAGTTGACAAGTTCAGAGGAATATAAGTAAGAATTTTAAAAATTCAGAGTTGCCAAAAATATGTAATTTCTACTAAAATTTTTACTTTCCCAGGCTTTATTATACTCAAAGATTACACGATTATCAAAATCATCTAATATTCCAAAGATTCTTTCTTGAAAACAGTATTTTTTTCTAGTCCAAACAGGATTAATCACACAAAAGTAGCCAAACTGGAACACTCAACTCCGAAGCTAACATGATTAAATAATACCTTGTAGGTATTTTCTTGTACTCATTTTTCAAAGAAAATAAAGCTCATCAGATTTCTATGGATATATAGCCACAGGAGTTGGTGGTTTTTTTAAAGTATCATACTTACAAGTACCTGATTATGGATAAATTTGGAATGTCCTTCTAATTTACTGACTCATGTGCAAGTATAGTGAAGTCATTATTTTAAATAAAGTGGTGGATTGAGGAAAAATATAATACTTAGCATAACAATTACCGCTACTGCTACCAAAGAATATTTCATCACTTTGTATCAACTAAAAGCAATGTAGCCTAGACAAAACTAAGACTCTCAAAGCAGCTTTCTAAGGAGAGCCTATCTTTCACAAAAGAATGGGGAAAGGGTAATAATTAAAGACTATTAAAAGTGATATAGTGAAAGACAATGAATTTGGTCTTTATTACTGAATAAACAATTTATAATTACTCCAAATCTATATACTTAAGCCAGTGATTCTCAAATGGGGAAAAGAGGAAATAGGTAGTTTAAAAGGCATATTCAATAAAATTTTATAAATATGTACATATAGGAAACAAAAAATGTTATTAATATAATTTATAGAAAATATGCCTGATAAAATCTTAACTGGTGGTCATATAGAAATGTTTAACTTCTGAATATTCTTATTAAGCAAGAATATTGTCAGCTAGGGATGGTTTTTCCACCAGTGAATCAAAATAGTAAAAATAAGATAATGATAGTAACTGACATTTATTGAGCTTTAACTACATTTGTTGAGCATTTACTACGTGCCAGGCACCGTAGTAAGCAACAGAAGGCATAGAGTTTAAATAATTTGCCCAACATCATATTGCTAGACACTAACCCAAGAATCAAACCACCCCAGAACCTGTGTCAATGGGTGCATGCGTGCATGACAATCGAAGAGGACAGATCATGTGTCTATCCAAGAGGTGTATGGGACCTTAGAAACCTAAACCATATTCCCAGGACCTGCCTTCTCTACAGTTTATGACTTACGGGACAATAAAAACCAGTACCCATTCACACCCATCCCCCCGATCCTCTTCATACTCTAACCTAATTTACTGGTCATACTGATTACATTGCAAAGGTAACACGTATCAGCTATTAATATTCCAGAATAGTATTAGCTTATATAATTAGGTTAAAATTGAACTGGCTTTATTTTTCTTCCTGCTTTAGATGGGAATTGAGAAAAAGAAACCTGAAAAAGAGAAGGGGATTTTAAAAATTGGGAGCTCAGCCATGTAGAAAAATAAGAACATGGGGACAGTGCCAACACCATTCCCATCCTTGATGGTGATCATCTTAACAATAGGTAAGTCTGTGTCGAGGCACAGCAGGTGGCATGTGGGGGTGGAGGTGATAGTGGGGGAACAGTGGGCTCATGGCTCCTGCTCTCAGCCAACCTCTAGCTGAACTGAATAACATGGAAGATGTGAAAATAACACGACAAAGTTTCTTATGGTTTTTTCAGGATACCTAACATATAAGTAGAGGGTAGCAGTCAAGTTAAACAAACTCAGTTCAGATTCAGCTCAAAAATTAACCCCTTGAAACAGGTAATACATTAAAAAGCTTTTTTCAACCTTCCTTAAAGATTTCCTAAGTGGGGTTTGTTATACTGGCAAAACTATGGTGTTACTGTACTGACTACAATTCAAATGTAAACCTAAACATGAAAAGATGCTTACCTAAATTTAAGATTCATCATTCACCCCTCGGGAGCTCATTCATAAGACCTCCAGATCCAAACCCATTCCTCTGCAAACACATAAACAGCTTCTACCAAACAAACGGCCCCCATCCCAATCCTCCCCAAAGTCATCTCCACATCTTTTTGGCATTATCCCCTTAATATTAATTTAAAAACTCTAAATTCCAAACTCTAAACAAACATCGCATTTTATTGCTGTTGGTATTATGAACTATTAAAAAGTATTAGATTAAGTTTTAAAAATCAATATTATAATCATTTGGTGCACAATCCTGCACATTTAACACTCAATTTAACTCATTTGCTATCTCACACACAACCAACACAATATGCAAAAAACAACTGCTGGGAATTGTTTCAGATGCTCTAAAGTATGTTAATTTCCAAAGCAAAGTGACTTGTGCTGTGAATTTTAACACACTTGAAAGCCTGTACTTTCTCTCATTCTGGAACACAAATTTTGCATGTCTGAAGAGCTGTGATTCATCTTAAGAAAACCCATCTTGTGTTAAATGGAATGGAAACTGGACTAAGTGGTCAAATGACAAGTACATTCATATTCAAGCTGTATTATAAATGCATGTACAGTAATTTACGTCTCTCAGCTACCACAAAAGGCTCTTGATAAGCAGGTAATTTGCTAAATGGACTCCTTTATCCAAGTATTCGAAGGGCGTTACAAGAAAAATCTGCAGAGGCATTAATGTGACGTAAAGGTCAAGCATTGTGACATACCTTTCAAATAATCCCGCCTAACTTGCGTTATGATGAGGAGGCTGTTGGCAGCATCGTTCAGTGTGAAGCCCTTGATGTGGGTCTCAGCGCTAAAAGAAGCAGACATTTAGAAAGGAATTACTGACATGCTTCTGATACGATAATAAATGGTTGAGCACCAAGGTGAAATTATAAAAACTACTGTTCGTATGTTAAAAATATTGCTGCAAAATATCGACCTGGAGACAGCTTTTGTGTTATCCTGTCAATGGTTATAGAAGGATAATTTTTTTTTGCATTCTGACAGATGACAAAGTTGGAAATGAGCAACAAAAGAAACAAAGTACAAGATTTTTTTTAAACAATCGGTTCAGATTCTTGAATGCTGACATATTAGATGACTAAAATAACTGCATGCCCTGCATTGTTCCGCTGTATCCTAAGCTGGATCCTTTTTCCTCTTTTTTCTACATTCACCATAATTATAAAATGTAAAACTATTCTTTCGGCAACAAAAATGAACACTTATTTTCAGCACTGTATATTTTAAATATAAACTAAAGCATATTACTAACTAACCCATATCATTTGGTTGATTAATTTTCAAATTTCTGTCATCTAGATACATACAGTTTTTAGAGGTGAACATACTGCAGAACTAAAACCGTTGTTACATTAAAATTTAAAATTTCGCACAACAATCTTGTCCTGGGCTTATATTTAAAACAAAATCCCCCAACTTTTTAAAACTGAAGACCAAAAAATTGCTTTACTTATGACTAAAAGCTACATGATTAAAAAAACAACAAAAAAACCCTAGTCAGAGATGATTTCTGTTTGCTACATGGTTTGCACATCTTGTGATGAAATTTCAGCATCCCCAGGGTTCATCTCCTGATTAGGAAATCTCCACAGGTCAAAAAGAGCAAAAGCAATTGCTGGCATTTGCCTTATCAAGCTCAGTGATGATCTTGCTGCCAAAAACCTCAGCCTGCCAACATGAACACCTAAGCCAGGCAGATTTTGAGAATAGCAGGGTCACTGCTAAATTATTCTTGTCAATCCCAAGAAAATCCTCTAAAGATACAGTGATGTGCCCATCCTCTGTTACTTCCAGTCTCTGAGGTTCACCCCTGCAGTTCCCTGGGTGCAGGATTTTCTTATCCCCCAATCGATCCTCTTAATCCCACCAAAGCACCCATTGCTCAGTTTGACTTTTTTTCCTTTGTACCATCTGTCAAAGCTCTTAAGTCAACAACTCCTACAGGAGACTATAAACTGCCTAAAATAAAGGATTTACCTTCTCAATCTTTAGCGTGATTAAATAAACAGTAGACACTATTAAAATTAAGCTCACTTCTTATGCTGACATTATTACATGTATTATACCATATTTACTTGAAACTATTTCCTAAAATTTATTAAAACCATGAGGTAACAAAACTTCTCTTTTAACTGTCATCAAGTGTGAATTATAAACCTTTTGAAAACCTCAAAGCCATCTATGCATCAAAGTTGGTGATTATAATTTATCTTACTTTGGAAAGCAAAAACTGGCCAATCTAGTAAAGACTATCAATGATTGATTTAGCATTATTTCTAGACAGAATAAAATAAGAAGCTGAAGAAATAATAAGAAAATAAGAAAACAAAGTGCTATTCTTTAAAGATAAAGTAATGTTATTGCTGGGCAATTCTCAAATTTCCTAAGAATATAATTTAGTGTTATCAAATATTCTATTTTTATTATTCATTCATTTATTTATTTATTTGAGAGAGAAAAAGAGAAAGAGGGAGACATTGACTTTGTTGTTACACTCATTTATTCATTCATTGGTTGATTCCTGTATATGCCCTGACTAGGATCGAACCTGCAACCTTAGGCACATCGGGATGACGCTCTAACCAACTGAGCAACCCGGCCAGGGCCATCAGACATTTTAAAGGATAATTTATATCCTTTACTGGTCTTTGAATAAGCAGTTCCACTCCCTTGAAATAGTTCACTATACCTAAAGTTTTATTTTGAAACATAAAGAAATGTACTTCTAACTAAAAGTGAAAAAATGTTGGTTTCCTTAAAAGTTTTTGAAGGCAGCCCTTACTGTGACTTTTAAATGACCATCTATTACTATTAAATGACCTTGCTAAGAAAACTGAAAAAAAAAAAAAAAAAAAACCAAAAAACCCTGTAAGTGGTCAAGTGAATCTGCAACACACTAGCGACAGCAAAAGTACAGCAAACACAAAGATTGCACTTTTTAGGTCATAGGAAAAATCACTGCTCCTAAAACTGAACAAGTGGCATTGTGTAGGTAATTATAACAGACTCCTATTTATTAACTAAGAGTAATAGCACCAGAATAATACCAACGGGTATTGCTTCTTGCTACAGTGGCTCATTTGGTTACAACGTATTATAAAATGCCTAAAAAACAAAGTAACAATTCTTTTCTACTCTGATCATGTATACAGAGCTAGAAGGGGAAGAGATAACCTAGCTTCCTGTTGTCTATGAATTAGGAAATGAATCCAAAGAAGTTACGTGATATTCCTTCAGTAACATATTTAGTTGGAGAACTGGAACTACAACTTCCACTTCTGAATTTCCAGTTCAGAGTTATTTTCAAAAGTACTCAATGTAGACCTAACCCACGATATAATTTTTCATAGTCAGATACATTTTATTGGTTCAAGGAAAAGGATGTGCATCCAGTCCCCAGATCAGGTGCCTCTGGGCATTCTAAGGCTTGGCATCTAGGATTCTCTTGGACGCACACAACTACATGGAGGGGGGAAAGGCAGCTGTGTTATGATATTAAACTACTGTGTAATACTAAGATAACAGTAACCCCAAGAGTACAGAAAGGCTTCACGAAGATCTAGAAAGAGAGGGAAGGAAAGAAGATAAACTTACATTTTACAGGTTGTGGACATAAGGGGAAGTAGAAGGGCTGTACTTATAACCATCTTCTAGGTCAGCAGCTTACATACTTGATCAAGATTTAGTCAGACATAGTAAGAAATGTTTTTACACAACATACAAGTGCACAGATATGTAAATGCACATATAATTGAAATAAAACTTTTACAAAATATTTTTAGTATATAAAGTACTTTGATATTTTCTATTCTATTTCATTTTTTAAAATGTTGTTTCTATCCTACTAAATAGACCCCATGACCCACTAATTGGTTATAACTGCAGTTTGAACTACTTGAGATCAGTGGTCTTCAACAAAAGGTATGATACTGTATGAATGCTCTAAGGTGAGGCAAGAAAATAGTTAAACCTCTCTTTTTAAATCTTATCCTCTGAAAAAAAACTTATTTTAGTATGTTTTATAATATTTATATGTGAGATATTGGTAAAATTCACTATTAGGTATGTGGTCAAAATGTTTAAGACATGACTCATGAATCACTTAGGTGTTTAGTAAAATGCAGATTCCTGATCAGCTGAATCAGAACTTTGGCTGAAAGGAATCTTTTTATGCTACCAGAATATGAAGCTCACCATTCTAAAACAAGTCTGGTTAAAATAAAAAAATTATAATCTGTGCTTTTGGAAAGTATCTTAGAGGTTTTTGAAACCAACCTCAGGTTTAAAAGTTTTTAAAAGTTTTCCTTCTTTGCTTCTATCCCCCCCTCACCTATTCATACCCAATTCCCAACACAAAACGCTCCTCTCTTTTTCCTGCCTCCCCTTTCTCCCAAATAACTGTTGCTTCATAATGCCACTGATTATAATGGGTAGTGTTGGAAAAGTTTAGATAATAATTTCCTGAGAAAAGTAATTTTAGGAAAAAACCTACACCCCCTTGATGACTGCAGTGGCTACAGATGACAGGATGCTGTTCACTGTCAAATTTTCCAAGTCACTAATTGAGGATGCAGTGAGTATTCTAAAAATGGGTAATTTAATTAGTGACTGAGTAAACAAACACACAAAGGAGACACAAAAATACTAAAAAGCTGAACTTAAAAGTGTGACTGCTATATCGACACCATAATTATATATGGTGTGTATATATACATATATACCCATATATGTATTTATATGAATATGTATTTCCAGACGAGCAGTCCTAGAAAATACATTTTTCAAAACGTACTGAAACACAGCAGTAAACATGGCATAACTTGAACATAGCACTAGTATTAACACCAGGTTTTCCAGAGAATTGCAAGAATGGCAAGCGTACCATTAAAATTCAAGAGTTTAATATCCCAAAAGTGCTTAGACAAAAAATTTGACGGCTCAAATGTGTGTGTGAGAAAGTGAAGTGAAGCAACTGTATCAAAATGTTAACATCTAACAAACTGAAGGATTTATGGGCGTTAATTGTAGGAATCTTGCAACTTTTCTGTAGATTTTAAATTTTTCAAATTAAATTTTTTGGAGAAAAAATTTAAAGGCCAAAAATTAGCCAAGAAAGATTATTTTAGAACTCACAGAGTATTAGGAAAAGGCTGACCTTTGCCATTAAAAATAAAGCTATTGACTCAACAGGACAGGTCTTCTTTCCAGAGCAGAAGACCTTGATCTACTCCTTTCTAGGGCACTTTCTGATTAATAACTCAAGTCTTCAAGATAACTCCTTGGGGATAAGACAATAGTCAGTTTGACACATCAGGTATGAAAACTTTACTCTTGTTCTGATTAGTAAAGTATTTTACTCTAGAGAACTAGTCAGAGACACAAAACCACTACCACCACCAATACCAACACCGCCAAACAGACTAAAAAAGACAAAAACAAAAACAAAACCACCACAGAAGGGGAAAAATAGGTATTAAAATGTGTTGAGTACCCATATTTCTCTACTCCCTTCTATCTCTTTCAATATCTAGAAGAAATCTTTAATGTAAATATTATCATCCACTCATCATAGAAGAAAAATTCAGGCTCAGATTGGGAAGTGATTTTCCCAAGGTCATAGAGTTTTCAAGATTCAAACCCTTCATTATATCAGGCCTCTCCCACCACATGGATCTAGCTGCTGAACAAGAAACAGAATATGATAAAAATTATTTTTCTGTATATGGGTACCATAAATAAGTTACATAAGGTAAATAAAAGATATTGCACTGTGCAGGGCCAGGGAAGGTTATATATTTCATAGGTTAAAGAAACCCCCAAAATTAGAAAACCATTTCTATGATTTTTATGGGTAGCTGAGTAACTGCTACAACATCACATCATTAGAAAAATCCTTAATAACAAAGTTTTTTTTTTTAGTTGAGAGATTTAATAAATGAACTAATACTTACAAATCTTTCACTTGCATTGCTTCTATAAAGCTATTCTTCGTCAATAGTAATTTTATCAGATTGCTATAAGTTTCACTGTTGAACACAACATTTTGCTTTTGTGCTTTCAGGAAAATATTATATGCATCTATGAAGAAAACAGAACAAAAAATGAGATGACATCATTCTGAAATGGCAAAGAGGACGGGGGAAAAAAACCTAAAACAAAGCCCTAAACCCACATATTTCTGTTTCTTTTAAAACTTACCCACTATACCCCTCTATGGAGATACACACACTGCCCATGCAAGCAGATGCTGTCCCTCTTCTAATCTTTAAAATATAAAGTTGGATGGTACCTGAAAGAGCCTCCTTTTAAAGTTATTTTTCATATTTGCTTTCAAAAGTCAATAAATTATTTTCATGCCATTAAAAACGAGAAACAGCTCTTCTGAATTTGTCAAAAGGTACCAGTTTCAAAATAAATTGCAAAATGTGTCTTAAAGTCCAAATAAACCAGAGGTATAATTTAGATTGAGGGGAGCAAAAGACCCATTTTAAAGCAATCTTTAATCTATAAGTGGGTGTTACAATGGTTAACATTTCCACACAATAGCATTAAAGTGAATATAGCCTATAATTCTAAAATTAGGAGATCAAATTATTTGGCTACGACAGGACTTATACAAAAACATACAATTTTCAAATATACAGATATCTAACAAGTAAACTAAGCAACATTTGTTTGACTGATTAACAGTTTTATTTCACTTGTTCACAATAACTGTCAGTGGATGAAAAGATGTTACCAAAAGAAAAGTAACTACACTTTTCAGTCACTTACTTTTCTGAAATAAAATTGCCTGGCTATAAACATCCAACTGAAACTACAATCCACTCTCTGGTGTGTATAAACAAATCACAGTAAAGACTGGGCATAACTGAACTATTATGTACAACCTTCTATGGATATGGAACTCAATATAACGAAATACAGAACACACAGTTAGGAATGAGTATGATATTAACACTCAGAAGAACATTATGAACTATTTTTGCAGTTCCTAAACAAGCAGAAACCATGCTTGTATTTATAATTAGGGGAGTTTGCATTAGCCCCTCAATTAAACTGACGTGACATATCAAAAATTTAGGTTATCCTTTCAAGCTAAATTCACAGAAAACAGACAAAAACAGGTGTGACATATTTGTATCTTAACTAAAAAAGAACAGACAGACTCTATATTCAGCACACAATGCATGTATTTTTCTCTTAAGGTAGCTAAGAAGTTAAGATATAATACAATTATTGTCTACTTCCCAACAAGCATATATAACAGTTCACTGAAGTTTGTGGAATGAAAAGAAATAAGTACAATTTGAATATTTAAGATCAATACAATAATCTAGAAAATCTTAGTAGTTGTTTTCTAAAAACTGTAGTCTTCACACAAATTGCTATGGCTGTGTTTATTATTTTCCAATAGTTAAAAAAAAAAGTTATCATTGTAATGCACTGAACTCATTGACCACAGGTTTGTTTCTGGTATGAAAGTAACACTATCCCTTTAAGTATACCCAACTATCAGAAATTTGATAAAGCACTAATATAAGCATTCACTTCTCAAAGTATTCAATGCAAGCATTCACATTTCAACGTGTTCATATTTTGCTAAGCATTCAAATCCAAGATATACAAAAAGTGACTAAAGGCTCTGAAAAAATTAACAGGATGAAACCAATTAGATAAGTGTAAACTGCATTTCAAAACTAGAATAGGGATATAGTTCTACATTTATAATAAACACTGCATTATATCTAGTTAATTGGTTGAATTTTTTTACTTAAATAAAAAAAGTTTTAAAAAGGCAATACATGAAGGAGTTTTGGAATCTTTAAACAGAAACTATATACTAACCTTATATTCATCTCAGTCAAATTAAAACTCCACTAGAATATTAAATAGTACTGATAATAATTATTTTATGTTTAGGTTTAACAACACAAGGATGTACAGTCTAAATATGCAGCAAATGAAAATTGACTCGGAAAGAATAAAGGTTCTATGTATGATTGACAAAGCATAGGAGCTTAGCTTATTCTTATTTCATACATTTTATGCTAGTGTCACAAAATTTCTAGGTAAGTCAAAAAATTAAGAGGTTTTATAAATGTCTAAATTGATTCCTTCCTACTGATCAGAACTCAAAACTATCAATACTAAAATGAAAGAAAAAATCTGTGGCACACTGGTTAAATGATCATAAAGCATACTTAAAAATCCACACAAAAATGGAAGGCCTTAATGGTACCATTTTATGGAGAAAAATTAACATAAATAAAGAAAACAATAGTAATATCTGATTTGGGGGAGTACAACAAAGACGAAGCGAAAATAGCTAGAATGCAATTGGAAAGCTTATATCAGAAGTTTCTAGATGGTCATAAAACTTTTAAAGTCATCATGATAGAAGTAGGCATGCCTTCAGGAAAGTTTACCACTAGGGAAAGGAAAGAAAATGAAGAAACAGGGATCATGACCTGCCTCCAAACTTGAGATACAGTAGTCCCGCCTTACTCAAGGTTTCTCAGTCAACTGTGGTCCAAAAATATTAAATGGAAAATTGCTCACTGTTCTGGGTAGCGTGATGAAATCTCGCACCATCATGCGCAGGGTGGGCATTATCCCTTTGGCCAGTGTATCCACCCTGTATAACCACCCATTAGTCACTTAGTAGCCATCTCTGTTATCAGATCTGCTGTATGTCCTATTTTTCAGCGTTTATGTTCAAGTACCCCTTATTTTACTTAACAATGTCACATTCACATAACTTTTATTACAATATAGTGTTATAATTATTCTATTTTTAGTTATTGTTGTTAATTTCTTATTGTGACCAATTTACAAATTAAACTTTATCAGATATGTATGTATAGGAAAAAACATAGTATATATAGGGTTTAGTACTACTGTGGTTTCCGGCATCCACTAGGGGTCTTGGAACGTATTCCCTATGGATAAAGGGAGACCACTGTACTGCTTAATTACTTCAACACACACTATGATTAGGGTAGTTAATGCCCTAATCATTTTTACTTTCAAATAAAAGCAAAACATATATTAAATTTATTTACCAAAAACATTCATGATAATGCTATTTGGAAAAAAGTATAACATTTAGTTTATTATGAAAAATTTCAAATGTACAGAAGAACTTAAATAATAGTGTAACGAACCCCTCCATAATCACCTACCTCTAGTAATTACTATTAACATCTGCCAGATTTGCTATATCTTTGTTCTTTATGGCTTAAGTATTTTAAAATAAATTATAGAAACCAGATTTTTTTTCCTCTCAATAGTTTATTATAGATCTCCAAATTTAAGAACATTTTTCTATAAATCATACCATTATAATATCTGATAAAAATGAGAGCAATTCCTTAATATTACCTACCATTCAGTCAATATTTAAATTTTCCCAACTGCCCCAAAATGGCTTTGATAATTCAAAAATTTAGAAAGAATTAATATATACAATTAGAGTTCCATCTCTATCCTAAGAACATTTCTAAATTGTTGGGCTTAGATCCCATGTTGCTATTAGGAAGAATAGCAACATGCTTACCTTTGCTCTTCTTCCTTTGGCAGGCAGTTGATAGATCTTTCTGTAAATTAGTTTCTTCAAGTGAGGGTGCTGAAGAATCCAGGGAATGTTTTTCATCCTCGTACCACAACTTAAAAACAGAATTATTCAGTTACACAAAAAGTTGCAAATACAGTGATCTTTTCAGTATAAAACTGAACTAATCTATGACTTAAATTATACCGACAAGAAAACCCATTATGCTTACTGTTAAAAACAAGTTACCTCAGGTACATCAAACGGAACCTCTTGATTACTGTTTCTAAGGATTTCTGCTAATAATCTTAATGTCTTCCCACGAGGAATAATATTTTCTTCTTGCATTTTATTCCAGACAGCATCAGCTCTTTGCCAGTCACCAGTTATTTCTATAAAATTTGATGAAACAGAAATTAATGAACATACTAGGTAGAACTCATGGAAATATTTAGGACTTTTCTTATTTGATGTTGACGGAAGCTTTATTTCAAATGTTGCCTCCAGGGAAAGGAACAAGGTACAAGGTGACTGTGGACCAAAGGTAAAATGACGTCTTTTTGTATACCTTTTGAATTTTAAACCATAGAAATTCCTTACCTATTAAAAAACAAAAAAATACCCCTATACCTTGTTAAACACCTTAAAAATCATGTTGATAAAAAAATCTGTCTTTTTAAAACTGCTCACTACTGAAATCAAAATCAGAGACAGAGGTAGTTCAGTCTTTGGAAAGAGGATGGGTACACATGTAAGGTATAGTACACAGCTCAACATCCAAAATGATTTAAAGTGTGATTATATGATTTTCCTCAAAAGTGACTAATCAACAAACTTTTTTCACTTAGTTGAGCAGGGAGAATTCTGTCTCTTTGGTAGACTTGAAAAAGGTCTAGGACAGTGGGTGATAATTTTTAAAAAAATTTGTTATTTTCCATTACCTTTTATCCCCTCTATGCTCTCTCCCACCTTCACCTATCCCCCTCCACCCCTACAATCACCACACTATTGCCCATTTCCATGAGTTCTCTCTTTTTTTGATCAATCCCTCCACCCCCCACCCCCACCCATCTGCCTGAGCTCTATGAGTCTGTCTCTATTTTACTTGGTAGTTCAGTTTGTTCATTAAATTCCACATGGGTGAAATCATATGGTACTTGTCTTTCCCTGACTGGCTTATTTCACTTAGCATAATGTTCTCCAGGTCCACCCATGCTGTTGCAAAGGGTAAAATTTGCTTCCTCTTTATAGCTGCATAGTATTCCATTGTGTAAATGTACCACAGCATTTTTATACTCATCTACTGATGGACACTTGGGCTATTTCCATATCTTGGCTATTGTAAATAACGTTGCAAAGACCATAAGGGTACATATATTCTTTTGAATTAGTGTTTTGGGTTTCTGCAGATAAATTCCCAAAAGAGGAATCACTGGGTTATAAGTCAGCTCCATTTTAAATTTTTTGAGGTAACTCCATACTGCTTTCCACAGTGACTGCACCAATCTGCATTCCCAACAGTGCACAAGGGTTCCCTTTTCTCCATATCCTTGCCAAGACTTGCTGTTTGTTGATTTATTGATAATAGCCATTCTGACAGATGTGAGGTGATATCTCATTGTGGTTTTAATTTACACTTCCCTGATTAGTGACGTTGAGCATATTTTCATATGCTTATTGGCCATCTGTATGTCCTCTTTGGAGAAGTGTCTATTTAGGTCTTTTGCCCATTTTTTAATTGGATTGTTTTTTTGGTGTTGAGTTTTGTAAGTTCCTTATAAATTTTAGATATTAGCCCCTTATCAGATGTATCACTGGTGAATATGTTCTCTCATTTAGTGGTTTGTCTTTTCACTTTGTTGACAGTTTCCTTTGCTGTGCAAAAACTCTTTAGTTTGATGTAGTCCCATTTATTTATTTTTTTGTTTCCCTTGCCCGAGGAGACATATAAGAAAAAATATTTCTACAAGAAATGTCTGAGATTTTATTGCCTATGTTTTCTTCTACGATTTTTATGGTTTTGAGCTTAACATTTAAGCCTTCAATCCATTTTAAGTTTATTCTTGTGTGTGGTATAAGAAGGTGGTCTAGTTTCATTTGTTTTTGCACATATATGTCCAATTTCCCAACACAATTTAAGTCCAATTTTCACAACACCATTTATTGAATAGACTATCTTTAGTACATTGTATATTTTTGCCTCCTTTGTCAAATATTAATTGACTATAATGGCATGAATTTATTTCTGGGCTCTCTATTCCATTCCAATGATCTACAGATCTGCTTTTATGTCATGTATTATAACATGATCACATTTTAAAAAGAATTGGCTTAGCAATGAGTTTGTACATCAATATGCATTATTCTGGATAAAGATTTATACTCATGAACACTGTCTTATAGAAGTGACTGATAACATCTAGAGCAGTGATTTTTAACCAGTGTGCCGCAAGAATTTTTAAAACAGGCTACACTTAATTAGGGGCACTGACCTCTTTTCCCTTATACTGTCAAATAAAAAACTGACAACAGCCAATGCAACAATAGCTGTCCAGTGTGACTCAATCAGAATTACACCTATATATTTTTTTTGTTAGATCGGCAAAAAACACAATATATTTTTTGGTGTGCTGTCGAATTTTAGTAATTAGTTTATGTGTGCCATGAGATGAAAAAGATTGAAAATTGCTGACCTAGAGGATTTAAATAGAAAGAAAAAGAATAGTCTGTCCTCAAAAATCCTATTAAATTGTGAAACTCTAATAAACATTTTTCTCATCGTCTCAGTACTGCAGTAGGAATATCAGAAATTATGAAGATTGCAGTGTCTAGTGATATAACATTTTGTGATAAAGTTCAATCTGGCCCCTACTTTAGCCTCTGTTGAAGATTCCACATTTGATAATTGCTGGAGCTTCCTCAAAGCCTGAGACTCCTTTCCTACCTACTGCATTCAATAGAATAAATAAATGTCTCCAAAATGAAAACACGAGGAACAGTCAGATTACTTACTATATAGTTTTAGCAGATTATAGTACAGTTGGTCTCTATCACATTCAAATAGCTTCTGTGTCAGCTCCACCAATTTTTCTAGAGTTTCAACCTTAAAAATAAGAATAACAGGTGAATCTAGATCATACAAAAGATATATTTTATAGCTGACAAATCTCAGTTGACTCATCCTTGAAATGAGCTTTACCCAAAAGGTAAGTTAACTTTACTTAAAATGTTAAAAGGCTGAGCACAATGATGTGAATGTACTTAATGCCACTAAACTATACACCTTAAAATGGTTAAAATGAGAAATTTCATGTTACATGTATTTTATTACAACTGAAAAACAATTTTTTTTAAGTTAAAGGGTTCAAAGGCCCCTTGGAGTCAGTAACACAACATGACCAATTATCTAGTTTAGGGAACCTCCACAAGGTGCACTTTGGAGAATTTTCAAAGATATTTGGGGTAGAGGACTCAGTGAGTATATACTATATTTATTCATAAGAATACTCTTCCACATAAAACATTATAGTCCTCTTCCCCTGTGGCTTTTACTTGACAGGATGTGAACAGATCTCTGAACTGCAGGGGAGGTAGGAGAGGTAAAGTAGAAAGTCACTGGGATCCCATCAAGTGATTCCTCTAGTCACTAAGGACTGAATCAGACTTTAGTTGCCAAGGAAATAAGGTTAGCGTGGCTCAACACAAGTAAGATAAAGCAAGCTAAAATCTTCAGGGCCCAACTCAGAATTTTTAGAAACTACGGCACCTCAGGAACAAGAATTAAGCTATAGTTTATCTGGAAAACAACCAAGATAACACTACTTCCATTAATAATGCTGTATCTCCTGAAATCCTCAAATGCTCATATGACATGTAGGACACTGGTTTTCTACTCAGTTTTAGGTGCTTGAGCAGAAATTAAACACAAACCTGATTACTTGAAATACATCTATCACAAAACCACTGAAGTCTGGTAGGTCGAGCTCTAATGCCTGGAGTCTGTAAAATAAAATAAACATACAAGGCAAGGCTGTAGTTAAATGTTAATTTCCCCTCAAAGACAAATAGTTTTCCTTTCATGGATTTGCTGCCTCCTTCTCAAACATATATTCAAGAAACCTATAACCTAAACCCATAATTATCAAAGACCTTTAGATTAGAACAGAGCATAACACAATCTATACTTAACCTGTGTCTAGAAGATTTGGGTTATTTCAAAATGCTGCTTTGCAGATCAATTTTCATTCCATAAATGTTTAGTTATTAAAATGGTTAAGCTTTCTTTAGTTCAAAAAGAAACCTTGAAATAATAAACTAAACTCCAAAGTATGTCAAACTACACACACACACACACACACCCCCTAATAGATTCAGGAAGCAAAAGTTACTAATGTTACACACACTTAATAACACCTGTCGCAATAATAAAGCAATGGCTTTTAAAAAATGCTTTGTAAAATTTTAGTGATAAAAGTCTGACTACCGTAAATGTTTGCCTAGTATCTAAAACTAAATGTCTAAAGAGCTAAGTACTTAAGTCAAACTAAGTACTTAAAATTAGTTCAGAATCTTCATTTATTTCAATAATTGAGACATATGTTATACCCTTGATCCTCAATTAGAAATTACTAAGGTTTAGTCAATAACTCTGGCTTCAAAGCAATTATTTTACAATTCTGGATACTGGAATCAAAGACAAACCATTTCACATATAATTCCAAGGATTTGTCACTGTAACTATGGTATTTTCATCATCTGTAAGAGGGCTTCACCATTAAATACTACATTTCAATCACAGCATTATGATAAGAAAACTACATACTCATTAGCCCTGGCTGCTCTAGTCTAGAGGAGGTACCTTTATTGCTTTTTCCATTCAGCTTTGTTGACTAAACCAGGTACCCCCACAAATCTGATCTCTTATTTATAAATCCTCATTATTTTTTATTTCTTAAAATAATATTGTAAAGTGTTAAATTATTAACTGAAGCAGAAACCAACAACTCAGAGCTTTGGAAATGACACAAAAATTGGTACAGTAAAAGTTATATAAGTGTTCTCATGCAAACTGTGCAAGTATCCACATTTTGGGATACAAGAAGTAAATGTTGAATAAATTAATTTTTGAAATACATTCTCAAATATAATTATTTTCACATAATTTCTACTCAAGGATTTTCTCACATTATCTGTTTTGCTTCATATGTATTACACTGAAAATGAAGCTAACATCAACAGCATACAAAAAACCCTTGAAAAAATACTAGATAATCCTCTTTCAACATGGCAAAATGCAAGGGCTACATTCACTTACAACTTTCAATATTACTGCTGAGACAAATGCCAAAGATCTAAATAGCACAAGTTTTATGGCAAACTCTTCCTTTTTGTGGCTGATTAATCTCTCTGTCAGTGGCAGGACAGCTGACTTATACAGCAGATATTTCTGTTTCATTTTGAAATTGAGAACTACTTTCACATATAAATCTCAATCATCAAAAGAACATCTAGGTCAGATTAACTAAATCTCCTAGGCTTCTGAAATAGTCTATATTTCTGGCTTATCTCTTAACATCTTATTGAATTTTAAACACTGCAAGTTGAAAGCAAAAATAGAAAATGTAATAAAAACATGAAGAACAGAATTCTAATTGGGATGTTGACTATAACTTATCAAAAACCAGTTAATGCTTAATTAAAACAATGTACTAACTTCTAGTTTGTTGTTTTGCTATATAAAATCTATTTAATGAACTGTGAGGATAAAATAATTATTGTAATGAAAAACTGGCATGTTTGTTTCCCCCAGCTTACTGTGCTTCAAAACACTTTGTGAAATTCTGATTTAGTTCTAGGTTCACTTGTGTAAGGTCAAAAAGTAATCCAAAATAAAAAACAATTTTCATTACTTTAATTTTATTATATTACTGATGTAAATTTGTTGTAATAGACTTTTATGTATATTAGTAAAAATAGACAATTATTACCTTTAAAGTGAAAAGAAATAAAGATTCTTTTACTTCAAACTCTATTTCCCAAAAAAATAAACAATTTTAAATTGGACTGAAACAGAAAATTTTACATTTTAATTTTCCTTGCATTACTGCTGGAAATGGAAGATGGAAAACAAACAACTACCCCTAGCTTCATGTCTTCTAGTCACAGTATCAGGAGGAAAATCAAGTAAATAAAGGGGATGGGACAAAACAAAAAAACAAGAACCCAACTAATTATCCTTATAGCCAGGATAGCAAGGGAGGGAAAAGGGTATCATGGAACTTATTAAACCTTTCAGTGTTTGTGCTTTTCTCCAAAATCTTCAGAGATAGACTTAAAGACCATGTCTAGTAAGGAAGAAAATATGTATTGCTGAGCAAGTGAAACTAACAGTCTATCATCAATTAAACATGATGTACCTAATCAGGTGTTAGAGAAGACACTAATTATACTACAAGGCTATAGTTATCAAAACAGTATGATCCTGGCATAAAAACAGACACATACATCAATGGAATAGAATCGAGAGGCCAAAAATAAACCTTTGCATATATGGCCAGCTAATTAATATTTGACAAGGGAGCCAAGAATATTTAATGGGGAAAGAGGACAGTCTCTTTAATAAATGTCACTGGGAAAGCTGGATAATCATGTGAAGAATTAAATTGGACTCCTATCTTATGCCACTCACAAAATAACTTGCAATGGATTTAAGACTTTAATACAAGACATGAAACCATAAAGCTCCTAGAAGAAAACAGGGAAAAGTTTCTTGATATTGGTCTTAGCAATAATTTTTTGGATAATACACCAAAACCACAAGCAACAAAAACAAAAATAAACAAGTGGGACTACATAAAACTAAAAAGCTTCTGCAAAGTGAAAGAAACAAGAAACAAAATGAAAAGGCAACCTGCAGAATGGGAGGAAATATCTGCAAGTTATATATCTGGTAAGGGGTTAATATCCAAACTATATAAGGAATTCATACAACTCAATAGCAAAAAACCCAAACAATCCAATTAAAAAATGGGCACAGGAACTAAATGAACATTTTTCCAAAGAAGACATACAAATGACTAAGAAGCACATGAAAAGATGCTCAACATCACTAATCATCTTGGAAATGCAAATCAAAACCACAATGAGTTATCACCTCGAATCTGTCAGACTGGCTATCATCAAAAAGGCAAGAGATGCGTGCTGCTAAGGATATGGACGAAAGGGAACCCTTGTGCGCTACTGGTTGGAATGTCAACTGGTTCAGCCATGATGGAAAACAGTATGAAGGTTCCTCGAAAGATTAAAAATAGAACTACCATATGATCCAACAATCACACTTCTGAATATATATCCAAAGGAAATGGTATGAGGATCTCAGAGATATCTGTGCTCCATATTCATTGCAGTTTTATTCACAATAATCAAGACATGGAAAAAAATCTAAGTGTCTGTCTATGGATGAATGGATAAAAATGTGGTATATGTTACACACAATGGAATATTATTCGGCTACGAGAAAGAAAAAAATCCTGTGATTTGCAACAATATGGATGGACCTTCAGGGCATTATGCTAAGTAAAATAAATCAGACAAGAGAAAGACAAATACTGTATGATCTGTATGATACCACTTATGTATGAAATCTTAAAAATTCAAACTCCTAGAAACAGAAAGGAGAACGGTAGTTGCCAGGGGCTCAAATGGTAGGGGAAGTGGGGAGATGTTGGTCAATGGTACAAACTTCCAGTTATAAGATGAATAGGTTCTAAGGATCTAATGTACAGAATGGTGATTATAGTTAACTACTGTATTATTTACTTGAAAGTTTCTAAGAGTAGATCTTAAATGTTCTCACTACAAAAAAGAAATGGTAATTATGTGAGGTGATGGAGGTGTTAACTAATGCTATTGTCATAATCATTTTGCAAGAAATAAATATCAAATCAACACCTTGTACACCTTAAATTTACACAGTACTATTTGTCAATTATATCTCAATAAAGCTGGGGGTGGGGAGTGGGGAATACTTAGTGATTTCCTCTTTTCTACTTCTTTGCTCTAATACTTCCCAACCTCTCAAACTCCCCAATGTTAAGTACTACCACACCCACCAATCTCCTTTTCATATCTCATTTTTTCTAGAAAGTCTTGCCTAATTTCTTACTTGTGAATAAGTTCTACTCTGGAACTCACAGAACTATTTATACTTATAGCAGTTAACACTTCTCAGTCTTATATAGCAGTTTTCTTCACATATTCTCACATTCAAGGAGATTCATATTAGCTCCCTGAGGGTTGATCTTAGTCTAATTCACTTTTCTCTCTTACTCTTTCTTTTGGAAGAAAATAACACTTTTTCTGAGTATAAGAATATATATGCTCATTATAGAAAATACAGAAAAGTGTAAAGCAAAATACCAGCTATAACCCCACCCTCCCACAATAATCCATGTACATAAATGAGACTATAGTATGTTCATTTTAATCACTGGTTTATCTTATCTACCACAGTGCTTCAAATCAAAGAGGCTTCATTGTGATTTTGCTTTGGAAATTCAAACCTAATGATCTATCCATTAAGACACTATTACATTTTAGGAAATGATAAAAATGTTGCTCAATATTTACAATATTCATTCATATGCTGATACAGTCCTACTTTATTAATTTTCATTTTATATTTTCAATAATCCTTAGATAACTGTTATAGAGAACTCCAGGTCTTGAATTTAAATAGTGACAAAAGCAAGTTCCCAATTTTAATTCAACTCCAACTAACCATTTAAAAAAAAAGCAACTAAAATGTGCTTCAGTATATTCTCATATATTAATTACACACCTTGCCGAACTACTCCAGAGGACTACAGGGATTCTGTAAAGCTCTTCTTTATCCTTTAAGCAAGTCTGTTCATATCCACTATGAAAATTCTGTTGTCAGTAGATAGCCATTCCTAAATGATTACACTCAATGATATTGTACACTGGCAAAGCTTTAAAGTATTCCTATTCTTGCCTATTCATGTGACAAGCATGTACCTTATGCTAAGCATCATATTGTGAATTATGTGGGGTAAGAAGAAAATACAATCCCTACCTTTCAGGGGCAAAGAGAATTAATATTATTGATTACTACCATAATCCAGGAAGCAGGCAAGCTGCTTTACATACATTATGTGATTGAATCTTAAAAAGATACTATACAGGGAGGGGCAAAAGTAAGTTTATAGTTGTGACTATGAGAAAGAGAGTTTATTCTTTATTATTATTAATTACTGCATTATTTTCCATACAAACAACTGTAAACCTTTTCCCCACCCTGTATCACCTTTTATAGATGAGAAAGCGTAAAAAGGGTTAGTAACTTGTCTGTTATCACACCAGCAAGTAGATAACAAAAGGAGAACTCACTCTTATACCTTTGGCTCTTTCTGTTTTGACTTGCTTATTACATACAGAGGCATATTGACTGCCTACTGTAGAACCTTTCATCACTACTATCTGAGTACCTGAGCTTCATTTCTCTATTCTGATCAGTGCCCTGCTAATACTGATAACATGCATACAGAGCAGTAGAACTCAATAGGCAGGCAGCTACCCTCATAATTTCAGATATACATACCGTGTACTTACAATGAAAGAATTTATACCATTTCTAGAAAATACCAATGAACTACCTGAGCTACATAAATATCTGTCCAAGGAAGCATACCCCACTTCCCTCTGGCAGGAGGATCAATTGTTATAAGACAGACAAAAAGAGAAGTCTTGAATTAATTTCACAGTCTTTTTCCATATTAGACTTCTCTCTTCTTTGAAAAACATCAATAGAAACTAGTAATTTTATGGGTGTGTACCTACATTTTCAATTTAATGATAAGGAGTCATCAATATATAAACAAGAGGGCCAAATACCACCTCTGTACCACCCACCATAGGCACTTTTAGAAAAAGACACAAAGTAATGGCAAAGTATGATCTGAGAGAAACATGAACACTGATGTGTGTACAAATTTAATCATGTTAAATATTTTTTTAAGGTGATGGGTTCATCTTCTGGGGAATGTTTGTTTTTTAGGAGACACAGAATTGTTTAATAGTGAAATTAATCACAATTTGAACAGACTTTATAGTTGTCCTTTGACTTAAATAAAATATACTAATCCTAAATAGGTCAGGTTTGTCACCTACTATTTCCCATAAGCTGCTTACCATAGTTAAAGGGAAAAGAAATTTTAAATTAAATGCCAAACAGTTGCAGACAACACTTGTTTGGCTGATTAACTTGTAGACAAGCATTACAAATAAATCAGAGCATGGACTGCAGCAAATTAAATTCCACTGCTTTTAAGAACAAAGAATTTCTTGGCAAAGAGGATTAGCAACTTTACACCCAGGAATGCCAGTTTAATTTAATTGTTCCACAATCCAAGATTTATGCAAATATCATTCTGATATATAACAGTGAATTTAACAAAGTGAGGAAACAAATTCAATATACAACCAGGCTGCCTTTTCTGAACCGTAATTATATACAATAAAGAAGCTGGCCGAGTTTTCCCCCACTCCCGCCCCACTACTGAATTATATTAACATGAATCAGAACAAGTGTAATTAAAGGTTAAATTTTTTAAACATATTCTAACTAAGAGTCTAAATAGCTGTACAATTAGAACACTGTAGTTAAAATCCCACCTCAATGATCTTCTTGGCCTCTTTATAATTTCCTGTTTGTAGGAAGGCAAAGAAGAGATCATAGAGCATTGTCATTTCACCTTGTTCTTGGCTCACAAAGTCCATTGCTAGAGAGGAAAGAAGAAAATATATTAGAAGAAAAAATAAAGAGAAACACAGTATCACTTGAAGCTCTGAAAAAAATACAAGAAAACTTTAAAACAAATATTTAGGACATCTTAAAGATTATAGGTCAGGTTTGTCACCTACTATTTCAACCAATTTCCTGTCACATTTCTTATTTAACATCATACATTTATGATATTAAGTACCTAAGACTAGCTTCAAAGAGAACTGGTGACAATAAAGGCAAAAAATCCTCCTAAAGTTGGATCACTAAGAAGTCCAACAAAAATTAACAGAGGGGCAATTTTTCAAAATGAATAGTACAAGAACATTTATAATATTGAAAATCTATCTGATATTTTTCTTTTTAATTTAGAAGTGTAACAATGTTTCTCTGGATGTGCTTGCCTTCCTGTTCAATTTCCTCTTCACAGCAATACATTAAGATTAAATTAGCGACAGGGAGGGGGAAAGGGGTGAACATCAAGTACACCAAGATATTAAAAGGTGACTAACCTTTCTGAATGAGATCAGTCTCACCCTTCTCTATCAGTTTACATAAGACATCATGAATCCTTGGTAATATTTTATACTTTTCATAGCAGTCAATGCTGGCTTCAAGAGCAGCAGGTAAGTCATCCCTTGGAAACATAAAAATATTAACAATGAGTAAAATGTACATGACTGAGCTTTATTTAAGGCAGAAAACCATGAAGCGAAAATGAAAAACAAGAGAAACAATTCTTATATATAAATAAATGTTCAGAGTACAAACATTATTAGCAGTTTCCTATGTCCCCTGCTTCATCTTTTACTATTTCATTTGCTAATTAGCACTTTTAAAAAGTACAAATTAGATGAAGGCATTCTCTGAAATTACTAAGAATGCATTACTTCTATAAACAATGACTATTATCAAATATTTTTCCAACTATTTATGTGTTTATGGTGCTCAATAATTCCAAATTGGGAAACTTTATTTTTTAATCCTTACCAGAGGATATGTTTATTGATTTTAGGAAGGGAGGGAGGAAGGGAAGAGATTGATGTGAGATAGAAACATTGATCAGTTGCCTCCCCGACTGGGGCGCAACCCCAGGTTATGTTCCCCCTACCAGGAATCGAACCCACAAACTTTTGGTATACGCGATATACCTCAGACCAACTGCGCCCCTTGGCCAGGGTGGGAAACTTTATTAAATGTCTGTCAATAGTTATCAAGGAATTTTCAAGCACTTTTAACTTTGCCATCATATTTTTCATACTGCTACCTCTACAGATAAGGAGGAAATAACTTCAGAATTCATAGTACAGAAATTTACAATTGCTAAAAACTAGGATATTCTTATGGTCAGTGAATTCTAGAAGAACTCTTAAAAGGCTTTCCATTACAGGGTAAGCTTTAAAAAATTATTTCCAATTATAAAGTGAAGGCTTCTCTTATGTGGTAGTAAGTTAATATAAAAATATACTTTAAGTCAGAGTTTCTTAAACAAGAGTATAGAAATACATTCCTGTGGGTCCTCAAAAACTACTTTTTTCTTTAATAGGAAATGACAGTATGAGAAATATGTAAGACCTTGGAAAAGCTATAGAGATTATGCAATCCAATTCTGTCTGCCACCATCCTTTATTTTTTTTAAAAATGAGGAAATCAAGGCATCTAGAGATTGACTGATTACTACTAGGTGAACAGAGGAAGAGAGGCACAGCCACCAGGTCCCTGGACCTCCCACTTTCAGTGGAGTATATCTAATTATACATTATGCTCTATTAAAAGCATTGTTGTTTGTTTAACCTAATACTGTGATATAGTCTGAAATCAGAAATTAAGGATTTTTTTTAAAGAAAGTAAGAAATGTATTTTTTTTTAAAAAAAGAAAAGAGGCATGGTTAGAGACATGGACCAAAGTACTAATGCCAATGACAACCTTAGTGGAGAAAACACAATTCTCTCACACATGCAACAGTTTTCAAAAGGAAGAAAGCGTTTTTAAATTTCCTGTTGAAGCCCTAACATTTTGGTCCATTATACAAATGTTATGTTGCCCTAGACTGAATTACTATTTTATCTAGATTAAGATTTTAAGCTGTACTAAAAAAGTAAAATACCATGAAGAAGCGTTAATTTTACTGCAATAATACTGACACAGTAAAAATGAGCCTATCCTGATGGAACTCTACCATATCCCCTTATTGAACCCTGTTTACAGTGCATCTTCTGGCACCCCACAGAGTCATTTGAATTTTTGTCATTTGGGGTGAAGACTAAATTACAGGTTAATTTCAAAACTGCAAGTAGATGTTGCAGGCTAGATTACTGTCATACAAGAGAAATGCTACAGTAGCTACCACATATGATATAAAGCTTTATATAATCAGTATTTTCCCTTGCTTCAGACACAAGTTCAGTTATTACCTTTCTACAATTCCATTTAATGGAAAACTACTAAAATGTTTTTAAGAGAAAAGCTAATACATACTGATTTTTAAAAAGTGGTATGATTTGCTTTTTCAGATCAATTCCCAAACTAGAATAGTAATGTCTCAATTGTATTTCCCCTACGTTAGGTCAAAGCTATCAATAAATGAATGAAAAATTGTTCTGTCAATCAAAGAGACATGTTAATAGACTTTGGTCTCCAAATATATGCTTCTAAAGATTATACAAGCTCAGAACAACAGAAAAGACAAGAATAGCAAAATGTAAATAATTCATATATTTGTTAGAAATTTAAGTACCAATGTTACTGCCCTCAGGTTGCCAACAAAAAGAATTAGAAATACATAATGAAACATTTCAAACAAACTGCACTGATGATAGAAATGAACTAATGACTAGTCCGTCCTTTTCAATCTCTATTATATACATTCTGACTTGTGGTTAGATCATGTCACTGTAAAAGAGATAAAAGTGTCCCTTCCTCATAGAATTTGATGTCATCATTAATCTTTCCTATTAAAGCTTGGAAACTTGGGTGATGGAAATGAAAAACATGAAAAAGTACCTAAAATTCTCATTGCTATGAAAATAGCTTTATAGTCATGGGACTTCTGATTTTCAATCCTATTGAGAAGTGCAACAATGTGATACATTTCTAGGAGTGGTGATGAAAAGCAGACTATCACAAGGCTGAATTGAAAGACCTTTGGGTTCCCTCCCAGTTCTAATATTCTAATGTGAAGTTGATTCTATGAATTTGAGTTTATTAGGTTCATCAATCCAAGTGTTTCACACCAGGAGAGAAAATCATCTCATGAAAATATCACTCTCATTAGGCAGGATCAAGTCAGTAAGAGCAGCAAAATATCAAAGGAAAAGGTGGAAACAACTTTATACCCAAAACATGGAACACAACACTACCAATCAGTATACTTCTAGTTTCTGAGACCCAAAATGATTCTATGATTTCCTTTGTACACTTTAAAACATTAGAACTGATTTAAAATCCTACTCTAAAATAGCAATAATCTTGCCAGGTTGGCGTGGTTCAGTGCTTGAGTATCGACCTATGAGCCAGGAGATTGCCGTTTGATTTCTGGTCGGGGCACATGCTGGGGTTGCAGGTTTAATCCCAAGTAGGGGGCGCGCAGGAGGCAGCCCATCAATGACTCTCTCATCACTGATGTTTCTCTCTCCCCCTTCCTCTCCCTGAAATCAATAAAGGCATAAAAAATAATAATAAAATAACAATAATATTTTAAAGAAATCTTGTGGATAACCATCAATTCTGGATTCATGATACCATGCTTATTTCAATATATACAGGGGTGGGCAAAAGTAGGTTTACAGTTGTGAGTACATGAAACAGAGTTTATTCTTGTATTATTTGTTTTACAACTATACGCCTACTTTTGCTCACCCCTGTATGCATAATTTCTAAAGCTGTATATATAAATGGATCACAAATTGTTAAAAAGTCCATTCCTGATAAAAATTTAGCCACTGCTTAAACAAACTTCAAATATACTAAAAGAAAATCAACTCTACAACATATTATCTCTAAAAAAACACCCCACTGTGATTGTTCAATGACTAGACTACTCCAAAAAATATTTCAGTGAAATCCATAATTTTCATGAGTAAAACTATATATGCTAATAAATAGACAATTGTTTAAAAATATTTTGATAGATGCAAATTACTTCAGATAAGCTTTATCAAAATTCTGTAAGTCTATGAAATAAAGGCAGAACACAGGATAGGAAGATTCTACAATTCTAAATTTTAAGAACACATATATATATAAAACAGGCGGAGTCCAATAAGTAAATCAAACACTTAAAAGAGAGTTTTATTTATTAAAATGAATAGGCTCACTTCATATTAAAATTCATTTTAGAAATGTCTAATTCACTTTTTAAGGGAATATGACCATATATAAAACGACTAGAAACTTAATTTTGCATTATTACATGGAGGAACATCCAAAAAGGCAAACTTGAAGCTCATATGGCAAACATGATGCTACCTCTTGTTTCAGTCCTTATTATGAAATTAAAGTGTGCTAATGTCCCTGACAGAAAAACAAACACTCGACATACATTCATATAAGGGATTTACTGATCATAAAAATATCTACTTAAAGATACCAGGAAACAAAGCACTCCTGACCCAAATTCCTTACTATATATAATTGTAAAACTCACAAATGTGTTTCATATGATCTTGAATTGTTAAAACAAGAACCAGAGCAACCAGAACACCTATCAATAGCTTTAAACTTAGTCTCCTTAGTTATAACTTTCCAATCCAGAGACTACACTTAATTTTAACAACCAAAAACTGACAAATCTTTATTTTTAATTGGAATAAAGTGCTTCAACATTAGGCATAAAGTGCTAGGGAAGTGGTAATTTACTTAAGGGCTTACTGTATAAAAAGCTCTCAAAATCTGAAATCACTAGAGAAAAGAAGGGTTTTGGGGGAGAAAAAAGTTTTTAAGGGGGGGGAAACACCTCTACATTCTAAAAACAAACTGTTCTGTAAATTTTAAGCAGATGTTCAGTTTGGAGAGAAATCAATTCAGGAGAAACCATCATCTTCACAAAAATTATTCTGTTAAGAGAACCAGCCCTTGAAAGAGCTAAATGTTTTTTTTCTGTTCATCATCTATAAATGAGGAATCTTCAAGGAGACTGGTGTTGCAATTACAACTAATCCTCCCCAAAAAATTAACTGTGTTGAAGGCTTTGTAATTTCCCTAGGTACAATTTAGCTGTCACTTACTTTAAAATTTACTCAAACATGCGTTCCGAACAGCACTAACTAACTTCACATGTCAAGTGCTTTCCAGCCAATTGAGTCTAAACTGGAAGTCGGTGTTAAACAACTGAATGATTAGACAAGATAGCTCATTTCCCTGCTCTTTTGTTCAGAATAAAATGCCACATTTACATTATCAGGCTCAACAGGATTTTCTGACAGAGGGAGAAAAAACCCTACTGAACACTGTCCGCACTAAGCACATGAAGCCTGTCATTTACCAATCATCCTTCAAAAAGCAATAGCCATGAATGTAACTTAATTACGACCCAATGATCCTTGACGAAAAATCATCTTATCACTGTCCTGTCCCCCTAGGGCAAATGAAACACTTTTGTCCTTTGGCACTGATGATGCTAAATTCTTAATTGCAATAATGGAGTAAAAGAGCCAAACCTCCTTAATTTCCTTTCAGCACTTAAAGAGTTTTACTGTAGAAGGAAAGCATTCCCACAAATAATAAAAGTATCTAGTACAAATAAAGATGCTAAAATTGAAGGGGAGTGTATATGACAGAATAACCAGCATTTAATAAAATATTTCCCATTTATGTAACATATTAAAGTGTTACAGTGAGTTTTAAAAACATTGTTATCTAATAGAAATTGTGACCTTTAATGAAGAACTAAGGTTAATTTAGGAAGAGTTCTGAAAGTAGGATATAGAAAGTCTATGATTCACTTAAATGAAATTTATGTGGGTACAATACAGATTATAGCACAAATCAGCACAGAAAAATCTTTACTGGAAAGCAAAAATTAAAGCTTCTTTGATCAGTTGTACTAAATAATCCAGTTAAACAGCTTGAGATATTTTTCATATGCAAAGAAACCAAAGTAGATCAGCTATAAAACAAGTGAATCTGAAACTGCATCATACAAATTCTTATGCCTTTAGACCCAATGGTCCAGATTTTAGTAATTTCATTTCCTTTACCATTGCATAAAGACTAATCAAGGTTCTTTTAAAGCATTTCCTTTTTCCTTAATATGGAGGATTCCAGTCATTTCCTAGAATCAAGCATGATTTCAATTTAAAAAAATTTAAATAGCCACGAAAGAAAATGTTTAAAATAACATTCATATGGACTACATGTGGACACATGGCTTATAGAACAATCCTAATGTAAATGGAACACATGAAAATTTTGTTCAACTCTGCATATTTTTCTGTTCAATGCAAATATTATCATTTTTGATAATACAGAAGCACATTAGTTTACCAACTTATTTATAATTGGGTAAACCTGTTGTTATTTTAGCAAATGAATAAAAACAAAGTGTATTATATTCCATATCCATAAAGCTTTTTATACATTATCCAAGTAACAAATTGATAGTGTTAATTTCTCCTGTGTTTTTTCTAATGCTGGAAGTCAGGTCAAAATTAAAATCTACTGAATCTTAAAGACCACCTTTCTAAGAAACTCCATCTCATAAATTTGTTCCAGAATTACAATGTGTAAGTAACAGCCTCTTAAGAGTCTTTGCAATGACATTCCAAAAACATGCTTGCCTTTGAATGAAATAATGAAGACTCTATGATGTTCTGGAATGTTTTTCATAATTTTATCTCAAATTTGAATAACTAAGATTCATTCCCCAGTTGAGCTCATACCTGCTGAGGTCAATTACATTATATTATTGAAGATTAAAAATATTTAATCAAATCAAATACATGTGGACTTTTTGGCAGACTAGTGCAGTTAATCCTAGTACTGCACTTGTCAAGATTCTGAATTAATTAGCTACCTTCCATCAGCTGCGGAAAACACAATTGGGGGGAAAAAAGTTTCAAAGTCAATTTTTTTCCTTCAATTTATCCCCAACTAGGAGTGCTGCTACTGTTTTTTGCAATTTATAAACAAGAAATTTCCTTTGTCTCCTTTTTATTATTCTCATGACTCTAAAACAATCAACAAAACCTTTTTTATTATGATAGGGGAATGTGAACGATCTTGTCATGGAGACTGTCTCTGCAAAGCAAAGATAGTGAAACAAAAACAAAAACAAAACACCAAAAACCCTAGGCAAATAAAAATAAAAGGTGGTAATTTCTCTATGTATGTAAAAAGGGTAAGAAATCATGAAAGAAAAGATGCTAATTTAGACCTCTCTAGCCCAATTAACAGGAATAGCTAAATTTTACTGAGACATACAATTCTCTGGCTGTACTTAAAATCAAAAGCACAGAGCATGCTCCAGGTTAAGTCTGAAGCCCATGTTCTCTTGGGTAAACTCTCCTTGGTTCATGAGCCCCATCTGCAGACCTCTTTTGGAAAACTTTTGTGTCTGCTCTATCTTGAAAGTATTTCTATTTGTAAGATACTTTTCTACCATGGCCTCATTTCCATTGTTAATTATTTTATTTTTGCCCAATAGTGGAGGAGGGCCTAATTCTTCTGGGCACCGGGCCCATTCTTTCAAATCCCTATGCAGAGCTCCACATGCAATTTGCAGAGATGGGTCTTTTTTAAACAATCAAAAAATTCTAGTAGGAAGCATATTAATTATAGGATTTCTATATACAGTTGGCTGTGAATGTGAACTCAATAACACAGTAATTGTTTGAATCACTATTTCTTTAAAAGGATGTAATGCTGAGATTGTGAAGGTTAAGATTTGGCCAACCATCTACCTTGATAAACTATTTTTTGATAGGATGGCAAAGGAATTATTTCATAAAACGTGCATGTGCATGTATACATACATATTTATATACACATTTCCTAACATAGTTAAAGGAGATGTTTTTTATTCTACATTTTACATTCAATACTAAACCATTCATTATATTTAATTAATCATACCCTCTAATAAATAAAGAAAAATTACCAGAAATTTGGGAAAAATAGAAGAACCATTAAGATGTATCTTTTATTTTCTTCCTGGCATTGATAAGACAACATCCATACTAAAATCAGAAAGCCCCAATCAGGAAATAAGCAGATTAAAAACTGCATTAAGCCATGGAAAAGATGACAAAGAGTTAAGATCTAGGAAATTAAAAAAACAAACACACACAAAAGGAAAAGATAATAAAGAGTACTTAATCATCTTACTAAAATGTTTCACTCATTACAAGAGAGTACACTGATTTCATGATTTGCATTGCAAATAATACTTTAAATTGGACACCAACATGAGCATTTCAAAAAGAACAATTTTAAATTGAGTAAATCTTGCCCTATCAACAAAATTCATTTTCTCACAAGGTACACAGACATCTTCTATAATATTTACCAAAGCTAGAAAAACTGTATTGGTACATGCAATTAAAACAAAATACCATATGGAGAAAAGGAGCACTGAAGAGATGCTGCTACACTGTTACCTGATTAACAGTCATGATGCATAATCAAAAGCCCCAGGGAATCCTTTTTTCTTATACAGTATTTATTAACAATAAACACTTATAAGGCTCAAAACTGAAAAAAATTAGATTCAATTTCAAGTAATATCATCACGTGCCCTATAAAAATTCACCATAGACCATCCCATCAAGAAGTAATCCACAGGACCGCAGAGCTGCTGGTGATTTTAAAGGTCACCTAGTCCATAGAAGTCCCCTTATTCTGGCAAATAACCTTCAAGGCTTCCACAGCACCATACAGTATTTACAAAGTATAATCCCCAAATGATTAGACTCATTCTTTTAATGCCAATATTTAAAATTCAAAATTCCATTAACTTACTTTTCAAGATACAGAGTGACCAATGGGGAACTTATGGAGGTAGATGGTTTCGTTAACCCTAGAGTCACGATGGCTTCATGTAACTGTTTCACTGTTTCAGTTTCACCTCTTAAAGCTGCGCCATTTAGGATGTGAAAAAAGGACAAGACTGTTGTATCTTTGATAAGAACATCCTTCTCTTTCATTTCCTTTAGAATGTTAATAGCATCTACAATGAAGGAACACAAAAGACCCTTAGGTAATTTCATGTAGGGAAAACAAACTGCTATTAAAACAGCATTTCAAGCCCAGCAGGAATGTAAATTCTAGTGTATAATGCCGATTTCAAGTTAATTACTACTTGCATTTCTAAACGAGACTACAATTATAAATCCACAATAGCATGGTTTTATCATTTCCCTGCAACTTTGACTACAAATTATAGATAGGGACTGTGTGCCCACTCTGCACCACATAACCCTGGTACGGTCTGCCCTATAGCTGTTAAGATCCTTCTAAATGGATGCTTTTATCGTTCAGAGCTAACATCTGCTAAATCACACCATTGTTTCTTCAGCAGATGGCTTGTCAGGAAGCCAGATAATAAAGATGTGTTTACACTGTATATACAGCCAGACTAATGGTCTGATACCGATAGGGCCTGTTTGCTATGTCGATACTAATTAGCCAAGCAGAGCCAATGAAAGCTTTCCAAAAGACTGCATGTTAATACATTAGATTCATTAAGCTTCATTAGGAAGGCAGAAACAAACATTTTAGGATATAGAATAAGTGCATTTTTATAATGTTGCTCTTAATTATTGCACAGGCAAAATGTTTTGACCACTTTACAAAACGTGGTTTTTAAAAAGCAGGCTAATCCTTATAAAGAATTTTCTGTTAGAAAGGCTTCCTAGGAAAAAATTCAATTTTCAAATCAAATAGTCTCTCCATACATTTTTCACTATAAAAAGTTTTTAAATCTCTAGAAATAAAAGGAAGTAAGGAAGGCTAAAAAGGAAGTTTCAAAATAAAACCCAATGAGAAAGTTAAGAAACAAGCAAATAGTAAGTATATATCAAATGTAATTAATTATATTTGGCTTAGCATTATCTCAACAATGAGAAAATCAGATTATGCACATCAGCTACATAATCATCTAGGCTTTCCCTGCAAACTTCTAAATAAAAACTTGTTAAAGTATACATTTTGTTAATGTTATCAAAAGGTAAGACGACAAAGACTTCTTAAAGGTTATGTTTATAAGTTTTATGTTTGGTCCTCAGACATTCTAAAGCAAAAACAAAGCCATTAGTGCAGGCATATAAGCATATTGCGCCATAAGTCATGATCTTCAAACTCAATCCAAACAGTAATGCTGATAAAAAGTAGGCTGCAGAAATGCAAAAAGCACTGAGCTGTGCAAATGTAAATGACAAGCTTGCCAATCCATTAAAACTAATGGCCTACACTGTCCATGCTGCTCTGGCTGGATTCACATGCAAATTTATATGCAAAGTGTTCAAGCACTTTGCAGGACACGATATACCATTAATATCAATTCACATTGTATTCCAGTGGCAAGATACTTGCATCACATATTTCCTTTATAAGCCCAGGCTTACCTTGGAGTTTGCCATGTTTCCCCAATACTTTTACAAGGCCTACATACTTGTTGGTGTCAAGGACAGCAGATGAATCTAAACGGTCACTAAAAGTTAAAAGCCACATTTATATTATGTCAAAAGTTGATTAACTGCACAAAGAACAGCAATATCCATTTTATCACTTTCAAAAACTCATCAGATGGTCTGAATTGTTATTAATATTGGCCTCTACATTTCAGTTAAAGTGTATTTTTGAAGCCATATTCACATTCACTTGTTATTACATATGAAGTGACAAAAGAAATAAAACTCTAACACTGCATATAAATTGCATCACTCCATCTGCAGATGATAGGAATGAAGGAACTCTTGTTTTGTGTAGGATTACCTACACAAAAACTTTGTAACGAACACTGAAATACCCAGAGACACATTTTTATCTGACAAATCCATCAAAATGAGGAAACCAAAGCTACCTGAAAAATGGACAGAATTTTGTATATACTACAGCATAGAAAGGGGACTGTTGCTGGCTGGGGGTGGCTCCGCCGTTGAGCATGGACCTAGGATCCAGGAGATAGAGGTTCAATTCCCAGTTGGGGCACATGCCCGGGCTGCGGGCTTAATCCCCAGTCGGGAAACACGCAGGAGGCGGTGAGTCAACGACTCTCATCATTCATGTTTCTATCTCTCTCTCTCTGAAATCAGTAAAGATATTGTAAAAAAAAGAAAAAAGAAAGGGGACTGACTGTACAAGCCTTATAAAATAGTTACCATCACCACTGTTTTGATATGCAGTTGTATAAATTGGTAAAAATACCTTGGCTTTAAAGGAATATAATGTCTAATACTTAAACAAAGATTCTTTGCTGAAAACAAGCCGTAATTAATCAAAGAGTCTCATATTATGCAAAAAACACTGCCAAAAAAGAATTTTTAAAAATTACATTATATAAGAGAGCAATGTTCAATCTACACAATCCGTCAAGGACTGTATATTGGTATTAACGTTGATTTGTTTCAGTGCCAGGTACTCACAATTCTTGTTTCAGGTTCAGTGCATCTTCTGCATTATCATGTCGACAGCACAAATTTATTAAAGCTGCATAGCCACCGATAACCATGTCTGATTCATATTTTGCTTTCAATTCAAGAGCTTTTTGCATGTTCTAAAATAAAGGATAGAGGTGAAAAAGAAGAAATATAAAAAAAAATATAAAATTTCTAGTTTTAATGTTCAAAGTGTAGAAAAAGTTAAGAGTACTTTAAAAATAAATGGATTCATGTTATTTACTTCACCTTGTTCCTTGATATTGTCATTCATCTTTTAAAAATCAGGCAAGATATATATGTAGGGTTTAAAAGACTTGTTATCTGTAATGCAAAACAGGCCACTACGCCAAATTTGATGTTTTAATTTTAGTACTGCAGTATAAAAAAGACTTCCAGATTAAATATGTACCAAATCACCCCCTACTCACAGTCTAATTTCCATACATAGAACAGATATCATTGCAAAGTTCCTCACAGTCTAGTTTAATATCCAAGTAATGTGAAGAAATATTTTGGAATTTAACAGTACCATGTTTCAACCTTAAAGTCTGTTATATTTTTTCCCTAAAATCACAGGCATACAACCAAATCATATTGAACTAGAAACTAAAAGTCTAGTGATATGCCACAAATTGCAGATACACACTAAAATAAACACAAAGTACAGCTGGACGCCTGCTGAAAAAAGGGAAGAGACCCTTTATCTCAGAAAGAGCTTTTTTTCCAGCAGGAAAATGGAATTTCAATCCCTGCATTAACAACCTCATAATATTTGACTTGCAAATGACTACTGCATGTATCAGTTGCTTGACAATCTAGATATAAGAGACCGGCGCCATGGCTTGAAAGGACATTTGGCATGTATGATAAACCTATCACGGCTGTTACTATCATTCACTTTGCAGATTATTGTAAACAAACTACAGAAACCTGAAAACATGTCATTCAAGGTGTAGTTGAAATTAGTTAACCTTTAATTTAATTGCATTCTTCACATGACGTATGTGAATGAGGCATGACGTATAATATTCAATTATAAAAATAGTAAATACTGACTTTGGCTTTGCTTTTATCTGTAAAGAATTTTTACCTTAATAGCATATCTGATATATTTAAACAAATGTTACCTCTTCTGAACAAAGCACTAATATGAGTTGCTTTAGGACATCTCCTACAGGTTGATTTTCAGCTTTCAGTTTTTCAAGTGTAGACTCCAAATCAGATGATGAAATCTGCATAGTCTACAGAAATGGAAAGAAAAAAGGAAAGAAATTTACTACAAAAAGAAAATGTACTCCTTGCCACTCTTCCCTTTATACTGACCTTTCCTAAATGTCATAAATGCTATCAAGGATATTAATCTGGGGATCTGCAAAAGGACTCTAGCGGTTTACAAAGCTCCTGATATTCTATGCAAATTTCATAGATATGTTGATTTTTCTGAGTGGAGGAATAGCTTTTACCAGCTTCTTAGAGGTATACTGACGGCAAAATGTTAGGAACCTCTGATTTTATAAAGACGGTTTAGAATTCTCATTAAATGTGGTTTTTATAGTATGTAGAATCTACTCAAAAAACCTACTTACTTTTCGAGAGTCTGTCTTCTCTCTTTCAACCAACATATGAACATCCTAAAATTGGGATTTAAATTAGAAAACACATAGAAAAATATATTAGCAAATGTCAAAAGCATTTTGAAAGTCTTGCCTCATTTTACTGCTATTTTTCCATCTTTCCAAAATTTTCCAGAAATTATGTTCATACTTTATTAACCATTGTAATAAATGTTTTAAATGAATTCTTTAATATATAAACAGTATTTACCAATAATCAATGAAAAAGTCTTGCTTTAACTGTCATTTAAATAATTTTTTTTGGACCAAGCATCATAATTAAATACAATTTTAACATGATTTTATATATAAATTAAGCATTTTTAAAAGTTGATTACTAGCTCTCACACACCTTAATCAATTCAGGAACGTGGTAGCTATCCAGCAGATTACGAATGCCTCTGTAGATATTTTCAGAAATTTTTACATTCTGTGCAGAAGGAAGGGAGAAAGAAAACACCTCAGTTTTAGACAAGCAAACTGAAATTTGTCTAACAGAAATTATCTCAGACATAATTTAAGTCTCCAACTCGTGTATGTCATTGAGAAGTGGTCTGGTTGTACTTAAAAGCAGCAATTTCAAATCTAATAGATACATGTCAGGCAGGACAGGCATTATATAGCAAAAAATGAAATGGTACCATCTCCTTCAGCTGATGGAAGTATTGTCTCAAACGCTCCTCCTTGGCCTGTACCTCTGAGTCACTCATGCTGTCAATCAAGTTATAAAGAAAATAGCCAACAGCTTCTGTGGAAAAAAACAAGAGAAAGCATTCCACTAAAATTACTGAGACTGTCATGTTATCAAGATTAATTTATAAGAAATCATTTTGGTGTGAGATGTCACCCTGATGAGAGGCTCTGAAATGGCAACAATGATCACTGAGGCATAGAGATTATGTGGTTTGGGAGCACATATCTAACTGGTGAGTGAAAGGAATATTAATTATTTTCAGACCGAGTGACAGCTTTTCAGTACTGAATCTTACTTCAATCTATTTTTTTTCTACCACTCTATGACAGAAGTGGTCCTGCCCAAGGCCTTACCCCTTTCCTGTCCAAATCACAGTAGTGAGGATAAATAAATGCTTTGTACACATTTCTATGCTAATTTTTTATCGGCAATATTTAGGGAAACCTAAAATTAAAAAGGATTGTTAAATGTTGAGCATAGAAAGTTAAATAATTTTAATAAGCAGATACAGTAATCCTGTGGAGAGTTGCCTATTAACCAATGAAAAACCAAGATTAACAAAGATGTTTTGTAACAATAGTAATTTTTCTATGCATTCAAGCATAAAATGTATAGGGCCATGTGTTAATACCTAGGATAGAAAATTTGAACTTTCAAGAAGGGTACCTTCTTATAGAAAACCATATATTCTAGGCCGCATTATATTAAAAAAATGAAAATCACTGAATGTCAAATAATGTAATAAATTATATTTAAGTGAAAAAAATCTACAAGACCTCTTTACTACTTTATATGTTTAAAATTAACACCCATAAAACATTAAAATCACATAAACAATAGAGACTGCTGATTTTTAAGCCTATTTCCATAGATGCTGTAAATTCCATTGGAATTTCCTCAATTCCTAAAAGGAAAAAGCCCCCCAACCCTGTCTTTTAAAAAAGTAATTATGATAAAACCAAACAACTCACAGATCTCAAAATGTTGTGGTTATCAATCTAAAGATTTATTACCAAATGTTTTCAAATTTCACTTTCAAAAAGAAAATGTTTACTGCTGTAATCTTTCTAGCCCATCATTACACAGAAGAATGAATTTGTGGATAAGTTACAATCATCGAAATTGAAACACTACCCGTTGGTCCTGGAGGCTCCTGGCAATAACGTCCATCCTTGTACAACAGTTCCGTTATCTGGAAAGACAGAAAATTTGTGCATTGCAGCAAGAGAAGCAAACAAGAACAAATGCAATCTGAAATTGAATTCTTGAAATAATAAAGCTTCTCCCCAGTAAGGTATTATTCTATATCACAGTAATTCAACATCACCCCCACCTGCCAAGGAGATTGTTTCGTTTTTAAATAATAGGGTTGTCTTTTAAAAACAAAACCAAAACAAACCCATGTTGAAGAAAAACTGCAGTGTTTTATGAAATGCCACTAAGAAAGCATCTAAACTGATCTGTTTATGTATTGTTTTAAATGAATTATTATAAATAGGAAAGAGCTTATAGGAATTATCAATCAATATTATTTCTCATCATACTGTTTTTGGTCTTGTTGAAAATGGACCAACTGCTTCCTTTTAAGTGAAGTATTACAGAAATAATAAAGTAAAATATCCTGGACCACTTATTTTATTTTTTAGTTTCTCAACCACCTTTTCCTAATCATTTTAATGGCATTAAAACAAAAGGGGCCAGAACTTCTAATGTGTTTGTTCTCCTGGATTCTTATCAACTAAATACATAAACACTAAACATATACAACATTTATTCAAAATTAATTCTGCTGGTAAAATTATAATTAAAAAAACACCCAAATATATATTTTATGATGAAAATGATTACAAAATCGATAGCACTGACTTACAATTTTTGAACACAATATTTGGCTATAAATCCTTGGGCTGAAGAATGAAAACATAATTGTTTTCCAAAGTGTTATGAGTGAGAAATTATGAAATAAAACTATGCTATGTGTATTCTATGACATTTATTTGCACTTAAAATAGCACCTGGCACATGTTATAAGTGTTAACTCAAACTGCAGTTACTTCTACTACTCCCTATTTGCTAATATGAAAATTAGACAAAATTAACCATATCCCACACTTCACTCCATGAGAATCATGCTGCATTTAATGGCAATTCAAAGGACAATTAAGGTAGAAACTGTTCAAAAACAAAGTAAAACAATCATCACCTGTGTTTTTGAATCAATACAGACATGTACAGAAAACAGACAATAAATTCTATCAGAAGTTGTAGGCTTACATTAAGGTAGCCACATTTAATACAAAATTTTGAACAAAGACACACTTAATGAATAAACCAATAAAAAACTATTCTAGTCAAAAAATTATTTACAAATATAACTATCCTCACCATATACTAATATTGACTAGTTTGAATAGCAGAATACTAAAAACAAAACTGAATAAAATTTATTAAAAAAAATAGTTAAATTGGAAATCGAATCAACAATGCACATTCTCATTTTATTAAGTTACAACTATTTCTTGTAATTCAACATAAGGATAATTGTACTTCCTGAATAAAAGCAGTTAACTTCTTAAAAGGACATCAGTTCAAAATTGGTCTGTATGTCATTCATATATAACACACTTACATAAATGTATCTGAATGTATATATTTTAAAAATTAATTATTGCCTGGCTGGGCACCGACCTAGGATCCAGGAGATTGAGGTTCGATTCCCGGTCAGGGCACATGCCCAGGTTGTGGGCTCGATCCCCAGTCAGGGGTGTGCAGGAGGCAGCCAATCAATGATGACTCTCTCATCATCGCTGTTTCTCTCTCTCTCTCTCTCTCTCTCTCTCTCTTCCTCTCTCTGAAATCAATAAAGATATGTTTTTTAAAAAAATTAATTATTAAATCTCTATGGTCAAATGTCAATGCAATAATGTTTACAGCCGTCTTTTGGAAAAATTAAAAACCTTATGAAGAATTTAGGACAAGGATTGCTTCAATAATAAATTTCATGATCCAGAAAGGCAGTTTTAAAACTACCAACTTTAAGATTCTAAACTCACTAACTTTTAATAATATACCACAAATGTGTATAGCATAATTCTTGCTCTTAATAGCTTTTTATACATCACCTTATGATTTGCTGTATTAGGAGTGCTTACCTTGCTCCAAAGATTTATATTCATAGACCTGCAGAGGGCAGCAAAGGATTGAAAATAAACGAAGAGGTTTAAAAAACATTTTAAGTTAAAGCTAACTAGCAATTATTATATGTAATGCATACAGATCAAAGCCTTAAAACAAATAAGTAAATAAATTTTTCCAAACACCAGTTGAATTTTCAGAAGTTAATTCAGAAAGGCTGACTCTCACTGACTTTGAATCCTCAAAATAAAGGTATGAGCAAAAATCATTAGGAAACATCCCTAAATCTTAGGGAGTTTGATGGAGCAAAATATTTGCATGGTCTCAAAGTGTTTGCCCACAGATTACTTATTACTTATAATGGTAAAGACAGTAACTATATAATGGAGAAATCCAACATCTTCACCTGGTGATCAAAATTTAACATCACTAATGAGATGCCATAAACACTGTGTGTTTTTAGATTTAATTCCCCAAGAAAAACACCACTCCTGTGGCATACTAGGCAGGATGCATAACCTGAAGCAAATCATGGGGAACCATGATGAGGAACATTCCATAAAATAACTGGCCTATATTCTGTAAAACTGTTAATGTCATAAAAGACAAAGGCTAAAGAACTGTTTCAGGTTAGAGAAAATTAAAGAGAAAAAACAAAATTCATACAGGAGAGGGGAAGGAAATAACAAAAAAAGAAAATAATTGATAAAACTGAAGCATAAATTTTATTAGACAAAAATATTCAATCAATTTTAAATTTCCTAAATTTGCTAACTGTGCTGTAGTTAGTTACATAAGAGAATAACCTTGTTCTGTGGAATTATATATTGGCATATTTAAGGGTAAAGGGTGATATGTGCAACCTAAGCCCAAACAGTTACGAGAAAATAAATTTTATATATCTTTGTATAAATACAGATTGACAGGCAAAGGGAATGAATAATAATGTGGCAAAATGTTGTAAGTTAGTAAACGAAGTATATGCAAGAGTTCGCTATACTGTTCTTATAACGTTATGTAAATTGAAATGATTTCAAAGAAAGCAAAAAAAAAAAATCTTCCCTAAATTTTGCCTGTTTAAATGAAAATCCATTTACAAAACAGGATAACCAATGAACACTAATCTTATTCCACTTCTAAGCTTTGTAAACTTAATATGTATAAGCTCTGCATATTTAATTCAAATACACAAGCTACTTTAAGACTATGTGTTTATATATTTATCATAATTATATATATTTACAATTTAAAATGCCCACAAAATTTATAGGCCTTTTTAAACCTGAGGTTGGGCAGTTTTGGGTGGACTAAATTTTAGTCCAGTGAGTTAACAGGGCACTTACTTTTACTTTAAAAACATATTCAGAATGAACACACAACAACTTGGATGGATTTTAGGGGCATTAATGCTGAGTGAAAAAAGCAAAATCTTAAAACATACTTTATTAGTCCATGTACATAACCACTGCAAAATAACAAAATTATAGAAAATGAGAACAAATTAGTGGTTTGCTACTGTTTGGGGAGGGGGGAGTGAGTGGTATGACCACAGTGGGGTAGTGCCAGGGGGATATTTGTGATAATGAAAGTTTCCTATCTTCACTGTGGTGATGGTTACAGGAATCTACATGTGATAAAATATGAGAACTATATACACACATTGTACCAATATAAAATTCCTGGTTTTGATAACTATAGTTACATAAGGTGTAACCATTGGGGAAAAGTGAGTGGAGAGAACATAGGCTCTTTGTGTCCTATCTTTGCAACTTTCTGTAGTTCTTTAATTTCTTCAAAATAAAAAATAAAAATACGTTCCATGCCCCTCTAGGATCCTCTTTCTTATGATGAAATCACCCCTCCCACTGAAGCACATTAAGATAAAGTTTTTGGGGAAAAAAAAAAGGAATCTTATCTATAGGTAGAAAAAAATGTTTATGAAACCCTGTGTTTAGTACACTGCTTGATTTGAGAAATCAGTTAACAGAAGAAATGCTATACTGATTTAAAAATCATAACCCTAGCCTATAGCAGGAAAGAATCTCTCAATTACTATGAGTTTTCATCTCACCCACCCACTAATTACAAAGCAGCCTCCTCTGACTACCTGGCATTTCCACATCCAAAAAAAAAAAAAAAAAGATTTTCTTTTTTCCAAATAGTAAGTTGGAAGAAGAGTGAGAACTCAAGATATGAAGATAAAAAAATCTATACTGATAAAAAAAAGTAGGCATCTTTTTCGGTTAGGTTAGGAACAGCTTTAATTCCAAGAACTCTTAAGCTGTAGATCACATTTAAGAAATGGCAGGGAGAGAGAGTAGAAATAACAGTTTTTGAGGATGTGAGAGGCCAATGCCCAAAAGAGTACAATAATTAAGTGGCAAGAACTGCAGTCTGTCACCTTTTCTGTATCATGTATCACTTTCGGAATTTGATGAATTCTTCTCAATTACTGTTAATTTTGTCAGGTGTGATGCTACAGTGGTTATTTTTATTTAAAATAAATTCTGAGATGTATATTAAAGTACTTATAGATAGAATGACAAGAGGTCTATAATTTAAACAGTCCAGGAAAAAAGGAGGGTGGGTTGGAAAAGGAATAGATGAAACAAGATTGTAAAATTTTAACTGCTGAAGCTAGGTGATGGGGACTTGGGAGTTTTACTTTTGTGAGTGTTCGAAAGCTCTAGAAAATAAAACAAATACACACCAACTATGGTCTAAATTTAGAATTTCTATTCCAATTCAAGCTGGGCTTCCTTTTTAAGAAAAGCTATTTTAATCATCTCTTTGATCAAAATATTAACTTAATGTACAATAAAAAATATTGCTAAGATATTAAACTGCCCTCAGACCTGGCATGAAGTACCTAGGGAAGGCATGGAGATAAATTTCAAAATTGTACATATATCTAAAACAATTGAAAATGACTAAAAACACTACCTTGAATGTGCAGCTTCATGATAAATGGAACTAAAAATAACGCACACAGAATCTTTTAATACTAAGCTTTTTTAAAAAAAGTTCATCACTTCCTCACCACATGTTTACTCTTAATCCACTGCAATCTGGTTTCTGGACACAAACCTACATTTCAAGCACTCTTGCTAAAGTTACCACTAATCTCAACTCAAAACTCACCCAATACTTTTTGGTCCCCTTTGGTTCGTTCTGAGATTTGTGTTGCTGTTGATATTATCTGCCAGTCTCCCAGTGATGCTACTCAATATCTTTCAGATTTTCTCTTTCCCTAGCTGCTCCTTAAAAGTAATCCTCTGTACTAGGTTCCAAGTACATTATTTTTTTCATTTTTAAGACAATTCTGCATGTAGGTATTTAAATTCCTTGTTCCGCAGAAAACAGACTCAAAGACTATCTTCACCCGTCTGGGAGTGGCTCAGCGGTTGAGCATTGACCTAGAATCCAGGTGATCGAGGTTCGATTCCCAGTCAGGGCACATGCCCGGGTTTCGAGCTCTATCCCCAGTCGGGGGTGTGCAGGAGGGGGCTGATCAGTGACTCTCTCATCATTGATGTTTCAACTCTCTATCTTCATCTTAAATCCCACAGGCTCCTCAAAAGAGCCTACAAATTGTTGTTCATCTCTTCATGTTGTCCTGTTCCCCAATCTCTTACCTGTACACACACACACACACACACAGAGACTATCTTCATCTTAAATCCCACAGGCTCCTCAAAAGAGCCTACAAATTGTTGTTCATCTCTTCATGTTGTCCTGTTCCCCAATCTCTTACCTGTACACACACACACACACACACACACACACACACACACACACAGAGGCTATCTTCATCTTAAATCCCACAGGCTCCTCAAAAGAGCCTACAAATTGTTGTTCATCTCTTCATGTTGTCCTGTTCCCCAATCTCTTACCTGTACACACACACACACACACACACACACACACACACAGACTATCTTCATCTTAAATCCCACAGGCTCCTCAAAAGATCCTACAAATTGTTGTTCATCTCTTCATGTTGTCCTGTTCCCCAATCTCTTACCTGTACCCTTTTTTCCACCCTTCAAATTCCACTGTCAGTTATCTTAATTACGTAAACTTTCAATGGCTCAAAGCCATGACTCAAGGTCCAAACCTAATAACTTATAATAAGATCATTCATGAAGAGCCCCAAACTACCATTTTGGCTTTATTTCTTGCCATTATTTCATGGTTTCCTGGGCTACCATTTATGAATCTACCTTCAGGTCCCCAGATGATTGTTTTCTCAGCCTTAATGACCTTGCCTGGGATGTCCTTCTTTCTCTGTAGACAAGTTCTTACTCATCCTTCAACAGTCAGCTCAGGGCCTTCTCTGCACATCCTGCCCAGAACCATCTCTCCACTGTCTGGCAGAAAGAGAGAGTATCTTCTCTATACATTCATGCTTATCAAGACGAGTATGCAGTTGCTTTCTTACTCTCTGGTCTCCAACTATGAACAACTAGGGGGCAAGGAGTTTCCTACTCATCCGTCAATTACTTATCTCACAGTCCCAATCCATGGTACAAGCTAAAGAACTAATATTTTCTGAGCACTCACAAAATTCATGAAGTACTTCCTCTCCCCCTGCAAAAATGTCACTAAGGAACCTCACTGGCCGACTTAAAAAAACACGCCTTAATATCTGGCATTTAACTTGGTGACTTCAATAGGACTAGCAACAGAAACTTGATTTTTTTTTCAATACATGAAAAGCAGCACCACTTCAACAGCATAGACTCCCACTTGTCAAGTTCAGACTGTTGCCAGTGGGTCAGAAATCCCTCCTTAGATCACAGAACTCTTTTTCTATAGACTACAAAGCCTTAAATGCCTCCATGGAAATTCTGAAGCATTTCTCTTTTTGAAATGTTATACTCCCGGCCAAGATGGGAACTAGGTTCAGTAACATATTGTTTCTTAGAAGTGACTTAATATTTCTAGTGGTACTTTTCAGTAATATATATATAGTACACTGCTGTATTTCTCATTTGAATTTTGTTCAGCTAGTATTACTGTTCGGAGGAAATAAAAGTCTTATTCATGCTAAACATCTTCTTGCCCTGGATCTGACATAAGAATTTACTAACTTTATCAGTTAGATCTAAATACCCTTTAAAATATAATCTCGCCCAGCTGGGCGTGGCTCAGTGGTTGAGCGACGACCTAGGATCCAGGCGATCAGGGTTCAATTCCCGGTCAGGGCACATGCCCGGGTTGCAGGCTCGATCAATGACTCTCTCATCATTGATGTTTCTATCTCTCTCTCTCCCTCTCTCTCTCTGAAATCAATAAAGATATATTTAAAAATACATATATATAAAATCTCAAAAATAGTCTTTTTTTAAAAAAAAGTTAAAAGTAAAAATTTCCTAATAATCTTGAATAAAATTACCTTACCTAAAAAGTATTGAGTTTAAATAGCTTTCTACAGGTGACTTTGCCTACATATGTTAGAAAATTTAATCTATAAACTGGAAAACTTTAGGAAGGTACTGCACTTGACTGGTAATCAATGATCATTTCTTGAGCTTATCAACTTACAGAAATACTAACTTGCCTCTTAAGTACTACTTTCAAAAGATACGAAGAGCCCAGTCGGCATGGCTCAGCGGCTGAGCATCGACCTAGGATCCAGGAGATCACTGTTTGACTCCCAGTCAGGGCACATGCCTGGGCTGTGGGCTCCATCCCTGGTAGGGGTCGTGCAGGAGGCAGCCAATCAATGACTCTCTCACCATTAACGCTTCTATCTCTCTCCCTCCCTTCTTCTCTCTGAATTCAATAAAGATATATTTAAAAAAAAAAGATATAAAGAAAACTGTTGGTTTTCCAAAAATATTGTAGAACAGTATAAAAAATTAATCTTTCCCGAAACAGTTACAGAACACATGCTAGGAACTACTGCCTCACAGACTCTGAACCTACTACCAGGAGGCAGATTATGCTAAAGGTAGCTAAGTATTGCAAAAATTGCATTCTAACTTTGATATGCATACCCAAGTTTCCCTTAGAATTCGCTCAAGTGACTATGACATCTCATTTAATATTGTGTAATTTCTAACATTTCTGACAACAAGGAATAATTATTTTTGGTAAGGAGTAACTAAGTCAATTTCTTATCTGTTAATCCTTATAGGAGTTGCAGGTAGTTAATTTGGATTCTATTGGGAATACCATTAAATACTCAGTTTTCTCCTACCCACTCAGCCAATTCTAAAGGTACAACAAGACCCTGAGAAGCATGCAATAGGTGACTGTCTCAACAGGTGTACTGAATGTGCTGTGCTGACAAAGGGATCTTAAAATTTGATTCAGCATCAAATGAAATAGAAGGGTACATTAATTCCAAGATAATGGATTGTAATGACACTGATTATGTCTTGAATTTTTGGTAGTTTTGGGGGTGGGAAGGAAAGAAAGAAATCACCTCTAGTCACAAATGCTTCAAATTATGTACATATTTTTATGAATAATGCCAAGTTATCACAACCTGAAGCTTTTCTGTATCTACAATAAGAAAAATTCATCAACATAATCTAGTTTTAGAACCTAAAAATTTAAAATACTTTCTTGGGCCCTGGCTAGGTAGTTCAGTTGGTTAGAGTGTCATCCCGATGGGCCAAGGTTGCAGGTTCAATCCCCGGTCAAGGCACATACAGGAATCAACCAATGAATGCATGAATGGGTGAAACAACAAATTAATGTTTCTTTCTCTCTCTCCTTCTTCTTATCCCTTCCTCTCTCTCTCTTCCCTTCCCTTCGGCCCTTTCTCTCTCTCTAAAATCAATAAAATAAATAAATAAATAAACCCTGGCCGGTGTGGCTTACTTGGTTGGAGCATTGTCCAGTATATTGAAAGGTGACAGGTTTGATTCCCAGTCAGGGCACATACCCAGGTTGAAGGTTCAATCCGTAGACAAGCGCGTGTGGGAGGCAACTGATCAATGTTTCTCTCTCACATCCATGTTTCTTTCTCCCTCCCTCCCTCCCTCCCTCCCTCCCTCCCTCCCTCCCTCCCTCCCCCTTCCTCTCTCTCTAAAATCAATAAAAATTTTAAGAAAAAAAAAATACTTTCCTGGAAAGGACTAGTTAAAATTTATTTTTACAGGGCAGAGTGCCAGAGGAGAGAGCTTAACAAAGAGAGTTCTGGAGAGCTTCAGAAAGTTGTCCTCAGTCTTAGCCAACTGCTAAAAAGCATCTGTGAGTGAGAAAAACAATCTGAAGCCAAGGAATTACCTGAGATCTTTTCAGAGGCTCTGAAAGAGACATTTCCTAGAACTTACACAGGAATTGGAACAGTATACATTCCCAATAACCTCCAAATACAGGAGGGCTAGCAGTTAGGGTACTCAGAAGGATACCCACTAATTTAATGGGAATAATCCTGTACTAAAGCCTGCTCCAGTCCTGCCTAACACAGCAAAAAAACCAAACATTAAGAAAAAATGTTCCGCCTGGCCGGGCGTGGCTCAGCGGTTGAGCGTCAACCTGGGATCCAGGCGATCAGGGTTCGATTCCCGGTCAGGGCACATGCCCAGGTTGTGGGCTCGATCAATGACTCTCTCATCATTGATGTTTCTATCTCTCTCTCCCTCTCCTTTCCTTTCTCTGAAATCAATAAAGAAAAAAAGGAAAAAAAGAAAAAATGTTCCAAGAAACTTAACTCGAGACTGTCTCAGAACAAAGCTCAAAAATATTTAAAGAAATACAAAAAAAATTCAGATCCACAGCATAAAATCCATGTCTGGGACCCAAACAGAAATTACAAAGAAGCAGAAATATGAGACACATAATGAGAAAAAAAATGAATCAATAAACATACCCAAAAATGACAAAATGATGGAATGAGTAGACAAGGACAACAAAATATTTATCATTCATATCTCCATATAGTTGAGAAGGAAGAAAAAAGCATGAGCATTGTTAAGGATACATGGAAGATATTAAAAAAACCCAACTGAATTTCTGGAAATAAAAAATATAATGTCTGAAATTAAAATACATTCTAAATGTATCTCTACCTCAGCCAAGCCTCCACACTGCACAAGCTAGTCTACTTTATTCAGAATAAAGGACAACTTTCTTTATGTTATTTAAAATTATTTCATAATCTGCCTGGCCGGGCATGGCTCAGCAGTTGAGCGTCAGCCTAGGATCCAGGCAATCGGGGTTCAATTACTGGTCAGAGCACATGCCCGGGTTGCGGGCTGCAGCCAATCAATGACTCTCATCATTGATGTTTCTAAATCTGTCTCTCCCCATCTCCTTTCCTCTCTCTGAAATCAATAAAGATATATTTAAAAAATAAAATAAAATAATTTCATAATCTGATCCCAACCAAAATCTCCAATCTCAACAATAAATACTTGCTGAATTAAAGAGAATGCCTAAAAAACAGAGGCCTAAAAACAATGCCTAAAATAAGGCCTCAATAATCAATTCAATAGCGTGATCATATGCCAGGTATTAATCTACACACTGAAGACAGTGCAGTAAACCAAACAAACATGACTCCAGTTACCTAATTTCCCAGCCCTCAATAAATTAGAACAGCAAAATATTTAAGTGTGTGTAAGTTACTTAAGATAAACATATTACAAACTGTCAAGAGTGACAGCAAAGTAGAAACAGTAGAAACAGAAAAAAACACAGCAACCAGACACATTTACTAATGGGGCAGGCAGCTCTGCATGCTTTAATCAATTAAGCCACTAAAAGCTTAATGACTGACTTGGGTATATATCAGAATATGCAATTTTGTTTTTTCCACCATACTGGATCAACTTTATAGCCCATGTACTTCGTTTAAGAAGTCTAGGTTTTATGAAATATAACTGACATTCAAAGTGACTAAAGAATAGAAAGTTAGTGAAATTAAAGAAGGAAATACCCACCACCTGGAAATTCATACAAAAAACTTTTTCCATTCTTTTTTCAAGAGTAACTATAGGAAAATGTTACTATATTTCACTTCATAATGTATTACAGGTTCTTTTTAAAAAAAAATCTGGCTCTACTAGCATGTGTGTCCACTTGATCATGTATTATGTATTTTTTAAACTTTATTTCCTACCTCTCAGATTCCATGTCTAGAATCTGCCTCTTACTGCCTACAAGGGAGATTCCAGAGATATCTACAGAAAACTCTAGTCCTCCAACCAATTAACAGACTAAAAATTACTGGGTTAATATGAAAAGTCATTAAAATGCAAAAAGAATGACAAAATTAGAAACTCATCCTTTTGCAACCCCACTGTTAACAATTGATTCAACAAGGATTACCAATGTCTGCTAAAACCACTGAGTAAAAGGTGCTAGGAAACAGGATAGACACACTGTCTCAAAGTACCACCTCACAGACTTCTTACTAATTACAAAGGGGTAAGGTTCCTTTGTAGGGGAGACATACAGGGACCTCCACCATAACCAAATGATCAAACTTAGTTGATGGCACCAATATTTTACACCTGGCATTATATTTCTTGATACAATGAGAAATACTTATCACCTATGAAGGATTCTTGCTAAAAATGTTAGAGTCTGATCATGAGAAAAAAATTCAGACAGAAATGTGGGAGGGACATTCTACAATAAAGTAGCCTGAACTCTTAAAAAAAAAGTCAGTGTCATAAAAGACAAAAATGTTAAGGGAACTGTTCTCAATTAAGAGACTATAGAGACAGAAATCAAGTGTACTGCATGATCTTAATTGAATGCTCAATCAAAACGTAAAACAGCTGGGTTTCAGCACCAAAAAAAAAGTAAAACAGCTCTAAAGCAAATTTTTAGAACTGGGACAGAACAGATTAAGATTATTTCAGGGTAACTAGTAGATTGGAAGATTTGGAAGAATATCTGTATTTCTTCATACAGTAGGTGATATAGTATTATTAATTTTTTTAGAAGTGATACTGGTATTGTGATTATACAGATGACCTTATTCTTAAGAGATTAAAGCTGAAGGATCAGGTATCATCAGTATCATGATGTCTGCAACTTCAAGTGGTTCAGCAAAAAAGAAGAAAAAATGTACATATGTAACAAGTTTTGGCAAAAGTAGGTTTACGGTTGTGAGTATGCAAAACAGAGTTTATTCTTGTAAATATATTGTATTATTTTCCATACAAACAACTGTAAACCCATTTTTGCCTCACATATATCTATATCTAAAGAGTATATAAGAAAGTGCTTGGCTGGCATGGCCCAGTGGTTGAGTGTTGACCTATGAGCCAAGAGGCCACGGTGTGATTCCCAGTCAGGGAACAGGCCCAGGTTGCTGGTTCGATCCCTGGTAGGGGGTGTGCAGGAGGCAGTTGATTGATGGTTCTCTCTCATCACTGATGCTTCTCTCTCTCTCTCTCCCTTCCTCTCTCTGAAATCAATAAAAACATATTTACTAAAGGAAAAAAAGTATATAAGTAAATATTGAGAAAGAGTATATAAGAAAGCAAGCAAATATTGAGAAAGAGCATATAAGAAAGTATTTAAGAGTATATAAGAAAGCAAGTAAATCTTGGAAACTATCGACAAATGGTGAATCTATATAAAGAGGATGCAGATGTTTCCTTTACTATTCTTTCAGTTTTTCTTTATGTTTAAATGTTTTCAAAATAACAAAAGTGGGAGGAAAAGGTTATTAACATTCCCTGAGCACAGAGAAATGTAGTAGTATACAGAATAAGTGACCTTGTAATTAAATATTCAAAGTATAAATCAAACATACATATAAATTCATCTGTAACTCCAACTTGGCATTTCCAAACAGTGCTTTCTTCTTTAAAACAAGACCTTTACCAAATCTGTGTGTATTTCTTGGAAATGATGATATAAAAGGCTGCATGAACTCAATTCAACTACTTAGTAGAAAGAATAAAACAGATTAAGATTATTTCAGGTAACTAGTAGATTAGAAGATGTCTTTCCTCATACAGTAGGTCAAAAAGACAGTAGAAATCAGACCATATTCAGGTAAAGAAAATTATATAAGGTGATCATCTTACCTCCTAAAGCCTAGAATTAGGCTGCCTCTTAAAGAAGTAAATGAGAAAGGCAATGTATTTGATTCCACTGCAAAAGAAAATGGTCATCATTAAATCTCAGACCAAAAACAAAAACTTAAATTATGATTTTACTTATACCAATACCTTTTAATTTTGGAAATTTTATTTTTTAAATGGCAATGTTTTCAGATAAATTAATTAGATAATACAGTAATATATCTGCAATATAAACTATCCATTTAAAACACTTTTACTTAATTTTCATGAATACATACAACCAATGAATTTATAGATATTCTTTCATATAAATGACAATAACTAATCTACCAGCATACTCAGAGTCAGTCTGGTACACATACCAAGGCTGTATATTAATGGACAGTGTGGCACTACGAAGGGAGAGACTGTAACTACCCTATGGTACCTCTGTCCTTTAAAGACAGAAATGAGGGGGGAAATTCTTTTCTGGGAGTGGGGTTAGGTTATGTTAAATCATTCACACTTTCTCATTCTATTTTCCACTATGACCAATGTGCATTCATGCAAGAGTGACTACCTGAAGTCATAATAAAATAGGTCTTTACCTCGGTTATGTAATTGATTTATATTGATCTTTCACTTTTCTGAGCATTTGTTTGCTCTACTACTAATTTTGTCATTTAACAGTTTACATCCTTGCATGTTTCAGTGCTGACAACGTAAGCCTGATTGGCCTTAGTACTAGAAGCACGCCTTAACTAGCATGAGACGGAATCATAGTAGCATCTCCTGAATATATTTTCCCTGTCACTGTATTAAAATGGTGCCATGCTATAAACAATTGATTTAATCTTTTCAGTATACATATAATTTGGCTACTGAATGATCCAAGATGGATTGAATTATAGATGAACTCATAGTGGAAGCAAATTCTAAAGACAAAAAATACAGTTTAGGTGATTAAGATACCTGGTTAACTTAAAAACAAACAAACAAAAAAAACCTCATGGGAAAAGTCACAGTAAATTGTAACATTTGCTCACCTTTCTTAAATGTGAGTAAAAATTTAACCCCCATACATAAGGAGAATTCTTTTAGATCACTTGTTATATCTCTTGAACAAGGAGCATAAGTTTCTCAGGGTTTTTATAGATCATTTAAAAATCTAAAAATCATTTCAAAAATGACCTGTTATTTAGTCATTCAAGGAATTAGTGTAAATGTCTTTCAGCAATCTTTAATTTGCTCAGCCAAAATAATTTTCCATGCCTGCAAACACAAGTGGGAAAATGTTTCCTACTACTCCACAAACTCCATCTAGATAAGCCATTTATTTACTCTTCTCTGGTACCTGCCCTTCCTTGTGATATGGTAACCAAAAGAGCAGACCTAGAAGCTGCCTATAGTGAATACCAGCAATTATAGAACTAACTGCTTTCCAAAGTCCTGAAAATCAAAAGGGGAGTGAACTGAAACTCTAGTCTTAAAGTTCCTGCAAATTTTTTTCGAATTTAATAAACAATCTCTTGAAAATTTATTTTTATACTATTCAAATTAGTATTTTATAGAATATTGTCATTTTTATTCATTAAAAAAGGCAACCAGAAACATCTGAGCAAGTTGAAAGCTGCTGACAAAAAATATCTAGTTTCCTTAGCAACAAACAAATCTGAAAAATCAAGAGGCTGACAATGAAGTGGAATGGGTGGTGTGATAACGAGTAATGGCAGCTCTCATGTATGCACGTTTTGTGTCCAGATTCCTGTTAATGCTTCTGTTTTCATCTTGTCGGAATGGAAAATCTATATATTATAGAGTGGAAGGCAAAATCAATACACTCAGATAGCAGCCAGCATTAATACACAACCTTCAACTCAACTATACCTCTAATGGTCATCATTTTCCATACTGAATAGTCTGTTTCTTTACAATATTCTGAACTACTTTAAATAACATACACAGGTAAAATATACAAACAACCTTGTTTTAACAAAGCTTCCGCCTATAAAATTGAATATACATTAATCAGAGCTTAACTTTTAACATTTTAGGGGTTAGAAATTAGTTTGTGTTTTGTTTTTAAATGATAACTTTTCCACAAGATCTGAAAATCTCCCAAGTAACATCATAAATATGTTAAAAAATGAAGGTTTTAAGAAATTTTAAGAAATTCCTATTTATTAAAATAGTACCGTGAAAAGAACGAGGTTAAACTTAGAAAATCTTGATTCTAGCTAAACCATTAACTTTGGGCAAGTCATTTAATTTCTCTATGCCTTTCTTCATCTATCAAGAGGTAATTTTATTAACATGTGGTGAACACTGTAAAGCACCTTTGCATTTAAATGTAGTTAGTAAAAATTTGCTGTGTTTTTGTTAATGAGGACTGGCTTTATGTAACTTATGGTTAAAACAGAGGTTAGTTTAGAAAACACTTTCAGACACAGTATCTCATTATGATTTTCACAACTCCCACAAGGTAGGTAGGTAGATAGGTAATACTATCCCCATTTCGTGAAACTGAAGCAAAGAAAAGAGACTTATTCCAGGTGCCATAAATAAAACCCAAGTCTTCTGGGTCCCCAGTCTTATCTACCACCATGTTATCTCCAAGGTCCTTTTAACTTTAAAATTACATGCAAATTATCCACAAGATCAAATCATAAACTGTCTTATCAGTATGACTTAAACAAAACATAAAAACGTCCTTGTTTTCAAGGAAATTACCTTGAAGTACACTGAGGTGGGCACTGAGGGCAGGAACTACCCTCTATACTCTCATTAGTGACTGAAATCAACACCTGTCAAGTTTACTGTTAATGTTGCATACTTACAATATGATAAAACATAGTCTAAGTTCCCATTTACTGCTTCACTTTTCAATTCAGCTTGAGAAAATGTATTACTTTCAAGTGGACATCCATTTTCCTAAGGATAAAGCACATGTCAATATTATGTCTCAGCTAAAAACATATATATATTTTTTTAATATATCTTTATTGATTTCAGAGAGAGGAAAGGAGAGGGAGAGAGAGATAGAAACATCAATGATGAGAGAGTCATTGATCAGCTGCCTCCTGCACGCCCCTGACTGGGGATCGAGCCCGCAACCGGGGCATGTGCCCTGACCGGGAATCGAACCCCAATTGCCTGGATCCTAGGTCGACGCTCAACCGCTGAGCCACGCCCAGCCGGGTGCTAAATACATTTTGATATGCTATTACAATTTCCTGTTTTCCCATTTCTTTTTATCATCATATTCTGATAATCCTTCATTTTCTAGAACAATACGTAAACTGAATAACTGAACTTCAGCAAGAGTTACAACATTCCAAACTAAATGCTTATCTTCAAATTCAGATAATTCGTTACCCTTAGAGTGCCTTCACTAGAACAATCCTCTAATTTAAAAGAAAATAAAAATTGAATTCACTAATCTAAACTGACATTTGGAGCATACCATGAGGTAAAAATCAAATTTAATTTATCTCCAAATGATTTATCACTTTCCCCAACATCATCCTTTGTTTAATAATTTAGGTACATGAGCCAAAAATTAGCTCAAATATACTTACTGAGTCACTATATCATAGCACAATATCAAAAACCACCCAAACATAAGCAATAAATAAAAATAAATGATGGGCCTGGCTGGTGTTGCTCAGTGGTTCAGTGGCCACCCATGAACCTGGAGGTCACCGTTCTATTACTAGTCAGGGCACATGCCCGGGTTGTGAGCTCAATCCCCAGTAGGGGGCATGCAGGAGGTAGCTGATCAATGACTCTCTCATCATTGATGTTTCTCTCTCCCTCTCCCTCTGAAATCAACAAAAACATATTTTAAATAAATAAATAACTTATGGCATATCCATACAATAAAACAACATGCAAGCATAAACAATAATTGGTGGAGTTACAAACACGAATGGAAAGGTGCCAAGTGAAAAAAAGATTTAGAGAAATAATATGTGGGAAATTACCTTTTTAATGTATTTTTTTAACAATAAAATATGTACAGCACAGGCTCAAAATACCCTGCTAATACTCAGAAAAGAGAGGTAAAGACAATCAAGACATAAACCCCCGTTTCAGAGGGTTGTAATTATATAATTATTTCAAAGAAAGAAAAGAATGCTCTAATATTAGAAAAGTCAAGGCATTATGTGAATAACCACCCAGGGAACAGATATTTTGAACAAAATATTCCTTATTAAAGTATTTGGTGCTCTGCCATGTT